>NC_054825.1:114754576-115379576 GCF_018345385.1 Vulpes lagopus
ATCTGGGCAACTGCCAAATTTCCACTGTGATTCACTGTGTGGCAATATTCTGCATGAGACATATAAAATAACATGCTATTTTTTAAATTCTACATTTCAAATTTTAAAAGCTTTTTAAAAAATCTTAGGTGATGTTAGATTATTTTACAAGGTTAGATTATTTTACAAAGTGATTGATTCATGCATCTTATGAAGAAATATGAAAAAATTATATCAGCTAGTGAAATTTAAATTTCATAGTCAACAACCAGACTTCTACTTAGAAATATGATGTGCAGTATTTATAGTATAAAGGTAAGAACAAAAACAAAATATATAGTCTGCTTTGGGGCCTGCTAAGTGTCCTGATGCATCATCAAACTACTTCATACTACATGTTGTACTTGAGGCATAGCTAAACCTAATTTATTTACGTCATCATCAAATTTGCTTAAAAATCAGTCATAATAACCAATGAAATTAAGATAGTCAATGCCAGTCTAGCAGTTGGTGCTAAAAATTCTTCCACACATGCCAAGAGAAACTCCCTATGAGGGAATTTCTAAGAAGCTGTTTCAAGATCTCTTGAAGCATGTGACAGGACGTCACACTCAGATGGATATCCTCACCTTCTGTCTGTGGTGTCCTTTTAATCCCCTTAGCATCCTGCTGAAATGAAGTTTATAAACAGAAGTTTGGGAATGGATCAACACCAATACTGTCAAATATCTAAGTCACCAGTTTAAATCCTTCAGTCTACTTCCACCTTCTGAATCTGCAAATTCCTCTATATCCCTGTACCTCACAAAAGGAGTTTCACAGATACATTAGCTTCTAGGATATCACTGGACTGTGTGTCTTTACAAAGAAATTTTTTCACTATAATCAGAAACTAAAAAATCAGAAATTTTTTCACTATAATCAGAAACTAATAATCAGAGTGACTTTTCCAGCCAAGTAAAGATGAAAACTTCTCCCCATTAAGAAATAATTGATATATGCTCTCTGACTTAACCCTTTGTGTCCAAGTCAATAACAGAGAATGTAAATTTCCTTCCAACTTTTATTCTCTTGCAAAATCATAGCAAGCCAAAATATTTCACACACGCTATTCCCAGTGTCTCTTCTTGCCCTTTGTATGTTATCATTTTGAAAGGTTTGAATCATATGGATTTGTGTATAAATGATATCTTTATACTAAGCATTTCATAGAGACTCATTAAAAAGAACTTACTTCTAAAAGATGAATTGTGGTTTTATTTATTTTTTTTAAACTTTTATTTATTTATGATAGTCACAGAGAGAGAGAGAGGCAGAGACGCAGGCAGAGGAAGAAGCAGGCTCCATGCACCGGGAGCCTGATGTGGGATTCGATCCTGGGTCTCCAGGATCAAGCCCCGGGCCAAAGGCAGGCGCCAAACCGCTGCGCCACCCAGGGATCCGAATTGTGGTTTTAAATATACTTCTCGATTGTATAACCAGCAATTGACATCAATAAGAACTTAAGAGAAAACTAAATTCAGAAAGTTGCAATGATTTCACCTAAGCTAAAGTTGACTTGTATGTAACATGAAAATAGTCTTTAAAAGATGAAAGAGGAAAAGTTTAATATTATAGTAATTAAATATATGTCCATAGTTACAAAGTAGTCTCCTCTATTCATTAGGACAGACCATGGAGGGTTTTCACTTGAAAACATGAAGAGCTATTCTAAGTTTGTATGAAAATAATTGAACCCTCTTTGCCTTGGTTTTTCTTTAAGTCAAACTGGACTCACTCCACCTAGCTCTTTAGTGAGCTTTCAGAGTCCAGAAATTTCTCTTTTTTCTTTAAATAAAATCACCATTCAGTTCTCCCTTAGTTACCAGCATACTATTATTAAATAACACAGTGCCCCCAAAACGTGATTTTTTGCAGACATGTTTTCAACTAATATTAATATTTGGAATCCACAAGGTCTTGTCAGCTACTCACAAATTCCAAACGCATCTCCTGTCTGTAATACAGGCCAGGGTGGGTTTAGGGGTTAAAAAAAAAGTCTTTGATATTACCACTGTGTTCATCTCCTTTGGCTGGCAGCATAAGGCAACCTAAAATGCCAACAGTCAATGATTCAAATAAATCATGGGTGAGGGAAGGCCTGGGCTGGCTGCAGATCAGTTCTCCAAATTCATTCTATTCTTACATCCTTCCTTTAAAATTGCTTCTTTACAGTTTTCAGAATAAGATGACACAGATGGTCAGAAAAACTCTGAAGGTATCGAAGTCCATTAGCTTAGGAAAATGATAAGCAACCTTTCCAGAGACAAAATAAAGTGCTCCATTGTGATATCTTGAAACAAGTATGCATTCAAAAGTAATTAACTTCATTTGTTAACTTCAAGAATAAAGGCACCTTTTATCTTCACAGTTCTAGGTATTGTTAGAATTGCACACTAAGGAAAAAAAAAAAGATTGCACCCTAGAATGGAATACTAAAAGGGAATTTTGGTGGAAACAACTACTTTCATATGGCAAATTCCCTCCTTGCAGCTCAATAAATTTCCATGAAGCTATCATAAAGTGGAATTCATTTCTGAAAGAAGTTTTGTTATTTTCTCTGCCCAATTAGGAAGTTAAAAGGCAATTAGATTAGCTGTCATGGTAATAGTTGGCCTTTCTGGGGATGTTGATACATTTGTTAGGGGAGCCAAGCTCAGAGACATCTACTGTCTAGTGTGTAGTCTCTTCTAAAATAACTGGGAGGAGAGGATAAAGGAAGGAAGTGAGAGACACCCCCCTCCCCCCCCCACCCCAGTTTTCTGTAGTCCATTCCCAAGGCTCTGAACCAAAATCTCACTTCTTTGATGAGTTCAAGTCCTGGTGGTTTGTCATTTCTTTGATGAGTTGGTGTCCTGCCAGTTTGAACGTCTTTAAGAATAGAGGGGGTTAAATTTAATTGTTTTACTTTCTACTTCAGCATATAAACAAGACACAATCTCCTCTGATTGAGAAATACCACCTCTGTGTAAATGACAGCTTTCCAGATACACGGAAAAGACTGACCTTGCTCCAATCAGTGGGCATATTTTAAAACTTCATTCTTCTTCCTTTACCTTGGACTTGGGGGGCGGCGGGGGGGGGGGGAGAAGCAACTGTTTTCCTGCCTAAATTCAAATCGATGTTCACTGGTCCCAATCTCCTGTGTTTCTTTAAACTCCTGTGGGGCCAGTACCCTTACTTAGCCTGAGCATGGTTTTCAAAACCTGGCTCAAATAGAGGAGTTTGAGAAATGTGAACCGAAAGCAGCCTTAGGCAACCGGCCCCACATTCTGTTCCTCTTCTTTGTTCGAACTGTGGGATGTCACTGCTCCCGTAATCCTTTTAAAACATAACTACCATTTTGCTGGGCCTCGCTTGATGCGGAGAGATTGTGCTTATTTTCTCCTGAATTTGTGCGGAAATCAAAGTTCCTCTGGTCCCACGGTCAAAGTCAAGTAAAAAGAGCAAAGTGAGGGGATCCCTGGGTGGCTCAGCGGTTGAGCGCCTGCCTAAGGCCCAGGGTGTGATCCTGGAGTCCTGGGTTCGAATCCTGCATCAGGCTCCCCGCAGGGAGCGTGCTTCTCCCTCTGCCTGTGTCTCTGCCTTTCTCTGTGTTCAAAGTGAGTGGGTGCAGGGGATGGGAGGTGAGCAAGCAGCAGAACGGAGCTGCCCAGACCTCGCTAGGCGCGCGATCCCGCGCTCAGGGCCCGGCGCTTGCACCACGCAGCATCGCGGGCCTCGTGCCACGCGGCGGATCCTGGGCCGCCGGGCAGGAGCGCGCCTCGGGGAGGTCGCGGGGGCCCGGAGATGCCCTCGCTGGAGGAAGCCAAAGTAGAACCTCTGAGTCCACAGATAGCGGGACCTGCGCGGAAGGGGCAGGGGGCAGGTGACCCTCAGGGGTCGCGCCTACTGGCCGCGATCTGTCGTGGGCACCTCGGCTCCCGCTCGGACCGATTCGATTCCGGGAGCCAGGACGCGGCCGCTAGCGTGCGCCCAGGCGGCGAGAAACACCGGGACCTACGCGCCTCCCTCCCGCCTCCAGGGGGGCACATCGTGGCTCTTCGGATGAAGGTTCGCTCTTTGCCCCCGGAGAAAGCAAAGGCGGTTTTTTGTTTTTTTGTTTTTTTTTTTTTAGATTTTATTTATTTATGAGACATAGAGATTGTCTGAGACACAGGCAGAGGGAGAAGCAGGCCCCATGCAGGGAGCCCGACGTGGGACTCGATTCCGCGTCTCCAGGATCAGGCCCTGGGCTGAAGGCGGCGCGAAACCGCTGAGTCCCCCCAGGCTGCCCCAAAGGCGGTTTTTTGCCCTTCTCCGAAACACCCGGGGGCAGGTGGGTTGGGGTTGAGGTTGGGGCGGGAAGGAGGTTCTGCTCCACCTGTGCGCCCAGATCGCCAAAGGCTCTAGGAGCTTGCAGAGCCCGGCCAAGGGGCAACGTAGACCCTGAAAAGGCTTGCGTGAAACCATACTGAGTAGTGTCTTTATTATTTATTTTATTTTATTTTTTTCTTTAGATCATCGTACTTAAACTCTTCCGACCGCTCAGGGCAGCTCACCATTTATAAACAGAACTGGACCCTCGGAGCCGTTGTGCATTTATTATTCGGTCAAACCCAAAACCTCAACCCCGGAAACCATTTGGCCTCAATGTTCCCGTTTCGAAGAAAACTATACCTTTAAGGGTGCGTGTGTTTGCAGTTTTACAGCCTGGGATGCGATGTCAGACTTTTTGTTGTTTTGAAACTGGGTAATAGCTGGGGTTCAGTGATGCACTGCACCTCTCGGTTGTGGGCCCTCCGTGCTCCCAAGCTCTGCCCCCTCCCCGCCCCCTCACGTCGGGCCCACCACGATTCCCATAACGCCCTTTCCACCGCCTGACCCAGCCTACCCAACAGCCCTGTCCCGATTCATCCCTAAACTTGCGGGGACGGAGGACTCCCCGGGGACCCCGGGGATTTGTGATGGGAGGAGTGGGGAGCGCTTAGGGGAGGAGGAAGAGCGTCGCGGGGAGCCCATCCGAGCCGGGACAGAGCTCTCAGGGCACGAAAGAGGACGGTGCGCGCGCTTCACAACTGAAACGCATCCTTTCAACTCTCTAAAACGAAACATAACGTCGTAGCCGCTGTTCTCCTGGTGGAAGAGGAAGCAAAAGTCCTCCCTGACCTCCCTGCACGCCCCAGCACGGTTCCTTCGGCAGCAGACACGTCCTCGTCCCAAAAAGCTCCCGCAGCTTTAAAGGCCTCCTGCGGGGGAGACCCGGGGCTGCCGAGGGCCCGGGGAAGGCCTCCCGGACTCCTCGAAAGCATCTCGCACCGGGAGGAGCCAAGGCCGGGCGCGAAGAGCGCGGACGGAGCGGGTTTGGGTGCGGGGACTCGGAAGAGCGTGCGTCGGCATCGAACTCGTACGATGCAGAAGGGACGGACCCCGCGGAGCGCACTGGGGGTGTGGGAGCTGGCGGCGGGCGGGCCGGGTCCCAGGAGGTGCGGCGGGCAGTGCTCACCGGCTTCAGCCGCGCCCCCCCCCCGCCCCGGGGGGGAGCTCCTCTGCACCTGCCAGGAGTCTCCGGGCTCCCTGGACACCTGTCGGAGCAGACGCGGATCCCCCGCGGATGCCTGGGGAGAGCGCATCCCTCCCGGCACCCCGCGGAGGCCGAGCCGGCCACTCCCGGGCGCACACACTCTCCGCCTCCCGCTGGAGGCCGGGGCTCTCCCCAGGACGCCCGCCACCAGGCTCCAAACTTCAGTTTCTTTCCCCAAGTGTGAGCGCCCCTCTCGCCCCCTTCGGCGCTCCCCCCGTCCTTCTCCTCCTTTCCGTCTCTCTCGGTTGGTCTCTCGCTCTCTCCAGCTTCAGCCTGGGAATCCTCGGGGCTCAGCACCGAGCTGCGCAGCCCATCGCGCGCTGGTCCCCCAGCTCGCCGCGGGGGAGCCCCGGGGAAACACGCCGGGAGCCCCTCGGGCCCGGTCCCCGGCTCCCCATTGGCGCCCCGGTCCCCGCCCCCTCCGCGGCCCGGAGTGGCGTCAGCACGCCCGGCGGGCGTGGGGTTTAAATGCCCACTAGCGGGAGCTCCGGGCGCTTCTATCCCGGAGCGCGGTCCGGGCCGACGTTGCCGGGCCGGGAGCGGAGCCTGCGAGCGGGAGCGGGAGCGGGAGCGGGAGCGGGAGCGGGAGCCCGAGCCGCCGAGCGCGCTGCCCGCCGCCCCGCCGCCCATGACTCGGGAGCTCGGGTGCAAGCGCCGCCCATGCAGCATCTCTGCGCTCCGCGGACCGAGAGTTGATGAAAAACCGCTTAGCCGTCTCCGCTGCGGGGAGCCATGAGCTGTCTGGATGTTATGTACCAAGTCTATGGTCCTCCCCAGCCTTACTTCGCAGCCGCCTACACCCCCTACCACCAGGTACGTGTCTCCTCCCGGCCGCGATCCCGGAGACTGGGGGGGGGGGGGGTCCCCTGCTGGCGGGAGCCCCGCCTGGACCCCGAGGTCCGGGGCGTGCTTCCAGCGGGGGAGCCCCGGGGATGCGGGCCTGCCGGCGCCGCCCGCGGGAGGTTGAGCCAACCAACCCCCTTTCAGCCTGTGCACTTGCTCCCTGGGGAAGGCGGCTAAGCGCGTGCCCCGCTCCTGCGGGGAGCAACCGCCCGAGGATCGCGCGAGCCGGACGCTCTCCTTGGAGTTTGTCGGACTCCAGATTCTTCCGTGCGGGTGAGGGGAGATGCGAGCCAAGCTCCCGCAGGGATAACCCAGCTTTGGTCTCAGAGGTGAGAGCGCCGAGAGAACAAAAGCCAAGACGTGCCTCTCTTGCCTTTCTATCAAAAATGCAAAGACCTGCGTTCTCATTCCTGCAAGTTTGTCTAAGGAGGAGCTTCCCCCCCACCCCCACCGTTTCAGTTCTCAGGGGATCAGGCCAATTCATTCCCGAACCAGAGAATTCGTTACAAAGGGAACTCGTGAAAGCGTGGGTTTTATCATCTCTGCTCTGCAAAGTTCTGGGATTATTGGGGTGCAATTGACCTGGCCGAGGCGAGCTTCAGAGATAATAGTTCGCATTTCTATGACCCGAGTGGCTGCATCGGGCTGTCCTGCAGGCCACTGACCCACCTGTAAAGAAGACCACTTAACCCCGTTTCCACAAACTCTTGAAGATTTAATTATTCCAATTTCTCTCGTCTCCGGGCTGGGTCTGGGCGATCCACTTTTTCTTTCCACTTCCTCAGCTGATATTGTAAAAACTGAAGACCGCAGTCCAGCAAAAGAATAAGATCACACACGCAGGGGGCCGTAGGGGTCAGGAACAGGTTCCAGAGTGACGGGCCTGGACTCCAGTCCCAGAGAGAATGAAATATATCCGGACCCCCGGCCCAAGTTTTTAACAATTTTCCTTGCAAATTCAGAATGTCTATTCGAAAATTTTCTGTTGAATTAAGAATGGAAGGAATAGGCTTTGCTTTTTGCTTTTTTCCTTCTACCTTCCCCCTTTTAAAATTTTCCATCTAGGAGTTTGTTTAGTCTCACAATATTAATTTGGGGGGATCACCAGAGTCCCTCATTATAAGCCAAGCGGAAAGTGGTGGAAGTGGTGATCCTGCTAAGTAACCGGTCTTTTTGGCTTCAGCTTCTGAGATGGCTCCTTCCCAGGCTGGCAATATTGCAAAGAGAGGAAGGAGATGGGTTGGTTTTCTGTCTGTTTGGTCCTTTCTTCTCCCTGACCCTGGACCAACCTATTCCATTAAGATTTCTGTTCAGTTTTGCATGATCAGCCCACTTTGAGGCCATCTCTGCCTTCGTAAATGCGTTAGCACTGCATTCAGCCTATTGCCCATTTCCAAGAAAATATTTCAGCAGCTGCACTCGGCTTTTAGAATCACTACCGGACAGTCACAATTTACCCAACCTCACAGCTAAGATCTTCTTCTTCCTTCCTTCTCCTTACTTGTTTCCTCAATGTGCATAGAGATGCCGAGGGTTCTATCTTCATAGCCCACTTACTCAAAAGATGATCTCTTTAAAAACAGCGATAGACTTTTAAGTGGACAATTTATGGGCGACCAAACAAATATCAAGTTGCACTTATCAACATGATCCATGTCAGGATGTTATTCCACATTTTTACCCCACAAGATTCTTTCCTAAATGGAACTATCTCACACCTCCGTGGCAGTTTTTCTTTTACATTCCTGGCTATGTGGCGTGGATTTGGGTATTTTCATGCTCCATCAGGAGGATAATGCTTAAATCTTGCATATTGTGCATCTGCCCTGGATTCTTAGGCAGGGGACATTCAGGCCCTAACTGGACTTGGGTGCCCTTTATCCTTGGAGCCTGATTTTAAAAATATATCTGCCCCGAGCCTGGCTTTGCCATCAAACTCAGCTCATATCCTGGCATCTTCTGGGATTTTTCCCCCTGACATCTTCAGAGAGCTTTCCCTGTGGTCTGGCAGCAATTCTGGGGAGACGGAGACACCAAGAAGGGCAATCCGCCTCTCAGAAGCTCACCGGGTTACTGACCATAGGGCTTAGGCCTGGTTGCTGGGAGGCCCCCTTTCCCATACCTTAGGGATCTGAAGGAGTGGAGTGGGAACCCAGTTTGCCATCTCTTTTGAAAGTGACCTCTCTGTTCTTTCTCTCTTTGAGCAGAAACTAGCCTATTACTCCAAAATGCAGGAAGCCCAAGAGTGCAACGCCAGCCCCAGCAACAGCACCGGCAGCGGCAGCTCCTCCTTTTCCAGCCAAACTCCAGCCAGTATCAAAGAGGAAGAAGGCAGCCCAGAGAAAGAGCGCCCACCAGAGGCGGAGTACATCAACTCCCGCTGCGTCCTCTTCACCTATTTCCAGGGGGACATCAGCTCGGTGGTGGACGAGCACTTCAGTAGGGCCTTGAGCCAGCCTAGCAGCTATTCCCCGAGCTGTACGAGCAGCAAAGCACCCAGGAGCTCCGGGCCCTGGCGGGGTGAGTAAAGGGCCTGCTGCTGAGCGCCGGGAGAGAGGCTTCTTGGCCTGGGGCCCACCTACGTGGGGAGGGGGGCCGCCCGAGGAAAGGCAGTGGAAGGAATACTGGGCTGCCCATAGGAGGTGAGAAGGGGCCTATGGGGTGGGCAAGTAAAAGGAAAGAAGGAAAAGAAAATCTCTCCTTGAAGAGACAGGACAGAGCAGTGACCTAGAAAAAACACTAGCCTTGGAATTGGGAGACCTGGGTTTTCCTGTTGGAGCTACCACTCCCTAGCACTATGACCTTGGGCAAGTCTCTTAACCTCTGTGAGGTCACTCTATTTACTGGTCTCTAAAATTAGAATAATACCTGCCCTCTTAACTATCCCTGGAGATGGCAGTAAGGACAGATAGAAAAATGTATGTAAACATGCTGTGGGAATGCGAGGTTCCCAACACTCTCCCAAGCCACAAGGAAGATCTTCATCTACAACTTTCAGGGCACTTAGTTCCTGAAAATTTGCCCAGAGGAAAAAGTCCTAGACCCCACTGTAAGCAAAACCTGCTGAAGAATGTCTCTTAAAATTTATATATGCTTTTTTTTTTTTTGCCATGTTTCTATTACCTAGGAAATCTTGAAGCAGAAAATGTCTTTCAGTGACCAAAGAAATAAAAATTTAGGTACAGCCAAAACATCTCTAAGAGTTTTCCCCAAACACATCCCCTCTTTATTGTTCTACTCATCTCACAAAGCATGGCTTTATCTAGCCTGGGACAATGATTTATTGGTCAAGCCAACTAAATATCCCTTCTATTCTGAAATCTCAATCTCCTTTTATTTCCAAGACAAGGGTGGGGGTAACTCTTCGATAAACATTCTCACTAAACTTAATTTCTGATGTGTACCAAGCTGAAAAATGAGGACTTTGTTATAAAAAGGAAAACCAATATGGGAGGGGGGATGACAACCCTCACCCTCTCTTTTTTTCCTTTAGAGTGTGTGACACTTTGTGTAAGCCTTGCCTAGACAAGATCTCAAATCATTAGTTTTGAATACAGAACATTCTTTTGATTCTCCAGTCGCCTAAATGTGTTTAACAGGAAGACTGTTCACTACATAAATTGCATTTTCACCGCATTTTTAATTCTCTAGTATGTGATGCAGATGCCTTCCCCAGAGGAGGTGCTAAGTCAAGGCCTCTGGAATTAAATATCTTTCTTTCCCGCCCTTCCCACTACAGGTGACAAATTTGATCTATGTGCTGTTCTCTTAAAATGCTTCCCGGTTGGAGGAGTCAACCGTGATATTGGCAATAATAATAATAATTATTATTATTATTTATTATTATTATTATTATTATTATTATTATTATTATTATTATTCCTGGCGTCCACACTTTAAGGAACCAGTGTTAACTAATTAAAACTTAAAAGATCTGTCCCTGTGTGTCCCTCTGCAAATAATACAGCTGCCCTTTTAATAGGTCTAGTTTACTCTTTTGCTTGAGTTCTTGGAAAAAAAAAAATATTTGAAAGAAGGTTTCTAGAAAGGAGGCTAATAATAGCAAGACTTTGAAATATGTCGATGGACTTCCAGTCTATCAGAGGCCTTGGAGGGGCACATTTTCTGGAGCTGGGGAGGCTGAAACGCGAGAGGGGGTAGTGGAATCGCCAGGCGGCTGACCAAGAGTGGGAAGAAGTATCTTTAGCTTGGGGAGAGGCTGCGGGCTGGGACCGGGAGCGAGACCGCATCTACCCCCCAGCCAGCAGAGCCTGGAGTCGGGGAACCCGCTCCCCGCGCCCCACCCCAAAACTGGAGTTGAGGAGGGGGGGTGTCTCCGGCCTCTTCCTCTCCCAGTGCGTCCTGGGGTGTGCGCTCTGGAGACGCGTCTGCAGATTCCGTGGAAGCGGCCCTCCTTCCCAAAGGGTTCTCCCCACTTTGCGGGGCCATAACCTGGAATTCTCAGGCTGCAGCATCTCGCGCCCCCCCACCCGCCCCGCGCGCGCCCCGAAAGGCGCCGCCCCAGAGCCGCGCCGGCGGGTCCGTGCCCCCCGCGCCCCGCGCGCCCCGCGCGTTCAGCTCCCCCGCGGGCGGGGTGGGCGCTTCCCCGACCCCGCGGTGACGCGCCCCTCTCTTCCTTTGCTCCCCCCGCCCCGCCGGCCCGCAGACGGCTCCTTCCCGATGAGCCAGCGCAGCTTCCCCGCCTCCTTCTGGAACAGCGCGTACCAGGCACCGGTGCCCGCGCCGCTGGGCAGCCCGCTGGCCGCCGCGCACTCGGAGCTGCCCTTCGCCGCCGCCGACCCCTACTCGCCGGCCGCGCTGCACAGCCACCTGCACCAGGGCGCGGCCGAGCCCTGGCACCACGCGCACCCGCACCACGCGCACCCGCACCACCCGTACGCGCTGGGCAGCGCGCTGGGCGCCCAGGCCGCCGCCTACCCGCGGCCCGCCGCCGTGCACGAGGTCTACGCGCCGCACTTCGACCCGCGCTACGGGCCGCTGCTGATGCCCGCGGCCTCCGGGCGCCCCGCCCGCCTCGCGCCCGCCCCGGCGCCCGCGCCCGGCAGCCCGCCCTGCGAGCTCTCCGCCAAGGGCGAGCCGGCCGGCCCCGCGTGGGCCGCGCCCGGGGGACCCTTCGCCAGCCCCGCGGGGGACGTGGCCCAGGGGCTGGGACTCAGCGTGGACTCAGGTAAGCGGGAGAGGGAGCTTGGCCTCCCCGGACCCCTCCTGCCCTGTGTCCGACCCTGGGCTGAGCCCCGGACGCCCCTTAGCTCCCCTTGGAGACCCCAGTGACCTTGTGGCCCTCCGGGCTTCCGCAGACAGGTGGCCCAGTGTCATCGGTGTGGGCAGAATGGCAAAGAGGGGCACTGCCCTAACCTGGCTGGAAAATATAATAGAGGATTTCCCCCCCAAATTTGAATAAATAAATAAGTATGAATAAATGAGTAATCTGCTGGAAAGGTTCTAGCTCTGCGCTGTTCAATCCTGTAACCGCCAGCCACGGGTACCTGTTGAGCCCTTGCAACGTGGCTAGGACGAACTGGGATGTGCTGTACGTGCATAATACACACTGGATTTCAAAACTGTGTGCGAGGAAAAAAAATGTAAAATTCATCTCACCAGTATTTTTATGTTGATTGCATGTTGGAATACTTTCGACACATTGCACATTGAACACATCAGGTCAAATAAACTATATTGCCAAGATTAATGCTCACCTGGTTCTTTTTACTTGTTTCCAATGTTGCTGCTAGAAAATTTAGAGTTATGCCTGTGGCTCCCATTGTTGTTTTTATTGGACAGCGCTGATCTAGAGGACCTAGAGCTAAGAGTGTAGTTCAGAATCTTCTGCAGCGTGGGGGGAGGGAGGGAGGGGGTATTGTCTCCTAGTGACAGTTATAAGGAAGGAAAAATGTGATTCTCATATCAGCCAAATAACCAAATTAAACAAGTCTCTTAAAATGTAAAGCTTAAAGAGAATGTGATTTCGATGACTATATCGAATTCCTGGCTTAACGAGTTGCATTCGAAAGGGACATTCGAATAAGGGCTTACTCTTCTGCTTCCTTTATTTTTAGGGCAGAACCCCAAAATGATTATATTATAAATGCAATTGTTGGCTTGTAGTCTTGCCCACCCGCCCTTCCTTCAGGTGAAGATTTGACATTTCTGTTTGCTTCGCTTTTACTTCCATTCATGCCCTTTAGAAGAATTCTGTGACATTCACAATAAAACAGTGGTGTTTGTCTTTTTCTCTTTCCTTAAATACCTGTGCCTTCCCGCCCCCAATCCCTTCTCTCTCCCTCTCTTCGCTCTCTCTCTCTCTCTCCCTCTCCCTCTTTCTTTTGTTTTCTCTCTGTTTTCAGGTTTGCAGCCTCAGGACAAAAGCAAAGATCTGTACTGGTTTTAGACAGCCCACCTTGCTCCCCGTAGGTCTCTGCATAGCGCAATTGGTGACCTCAGAGCTGGAATCAGAGTGGGTTTGTAACAGCTTCTGATCTTGGTTTGCAGCTCGTCGTTATTCCCTCTGTGGTGCGTCCCTCCTGAGCTGATCTGCTGACCCCGGGTTCCCCCTTCCCTTTCCCTTCCGACCAGCCACGGAGGCTCAGCACCTGGGCCTCTCACTTCATGGATGAGGACACGGGGGAAGGCAGAGACTTCAAACTGCTCCGTGTATTGCGAGAACCAAAACATACATCTACAGAAGTTTTTTCTAACAATAATTCCTTCCGCGGAAAGAGCAGATCCAAAGACTCTGAATCATGTTACAAGCCTTCCGGGCAGATCACTGGAAATATCTGCGGTGATCTCACTTAGGTGATATGATGTCATAAGTTTTCTTGAAAAGAGGAGGGGGGAAAAAGGGACTCTTTTGGTGTGAATATTTTTTATGCTGATGTGAATTATGTCATTAAGTGGTGTGACCATATAGCACTACTGATGTCAGTATCCTCACATTTAAAATGTATTTGTATTTGCATCGAAGACTGTGGTAGAGAAGTAAAAGAGGCCACTTCCTTCTTCCTCACCTCATAGCCTCCAGCTCCCTTCATGCCCACTCCCTCTCTGCAACACCCACTCCAGACACAAAGACACACTTTTTTCATTTGGACTGTGAACATGGAAGCCTCAGCCTAAATGTGAGTGGCAAGTGGCTTATCTGAAGCCACCTGCCCAAGTCTTACTGAAATGCAGCTGTTGTAAGGACAACTGTTTGAAAACTCCAGAAATACATCGACCAAGGTGGCACTTCCCAGTGTTTGGCACAACAATTGCAATTGCACTGGATCTATTTTATATATGTGTGTGTGTGTAGATATATATCCTATTTTTTACGAGGAACATTTTACGATGAAAGAAGAAACTCTTCTCTGCCTTCTCCTACAAATTCCATCTCTCCTTCCATCCTCCTCTGGATGAAAAAAAAAAAAGCAGCAAGGAACCCCAACTGCCTCCATGAAGAAGAACCAGGAATCGCCACAAGGGGAAGAAACGTCCATGGAGTCTCCCATACCTCAAATATTCCTCTCAGTCTCTATGGTCACTGTTTAGTCACTTTAATTTTGGCACAGGGGAAGGGGTCCACGGGTGGGCAAAGCTGCAGGTGATGAGGAAGAAGAAATGAACAGTAAAGATGTCTCTTTACTACAGGGTCGCTGTGTTATTTCATAAAAAGGAAATAAATGTCTTAGTCTTTCTCTAGTGGAATAAAATAATTTATAGTAGTACAATGTGATGTCAGTAACTAATATTCCATTATATATATATATATATATATATATATATATATATATATATATTTAGTGCTTTTTGGTTTTCCCAAGTGTTTGCCATTCTGTGAAACCCATTCCCCCTTTGCCACCTCGCATCAACCCCAGAAGTGAGAAGTTAGGTATCCCACCTCTGTTTCACACATGTGAAAATTGTGGCCAGCAGAAGCCCACGGCTTCCCTGTCCAGCATTCACTGGGTTGAAAGTAGAGATGGTACTAAAAGCACAACCCGGACGCTGTTCAGTCAGGAACACATTTATTACTCTCCAGAAGAGACTTGTTGTTCCTTCTTCAATTCCAGACTCTTAGGACAGTAGTCAGTTTAAAAAGTGTCTTTGAAACATTGGTGATATTACATTTTCATAAAGTAGGTTAAGAAACCAAACCTACCAGTAGGCAAAAATAAATAAATAAATAAATAAATAAATAAATAAATAAATAAATAAATAAATATTTTTTAAAAATTTTTTTTTAAAAAAGGAAGGAAGAAAGAGATTGATTATTAAGAAACTAATGGTCTTTTCTCTTAATTTCGTCTCAATGCCAACATTGTGTTCATTCACTGAAGGGCCCAAAAGAAATGTTTTGTGTTCTGTTCAAATTGCCCTTCTAGGTTGTTAAAGCATAAAAAGAGTCGGAATCTTGACCTCTGTTATAACATGAGAAACAAACACAATTTATCTTGGATAATAGTCTCAAGAGTTGGGGGCAGTAAGGGACCTTACTCGGAGTATGGCTTAGCAGAGCCACCCGTCCCCTCTTTCTGTCATCTTGGTAGCTGTGAAGTAGATTATGATCATCCCAAGATCCTATGCCTGGTTTTGCTTATATGGAAGGTACTCTCTGATTATGCGGCATCGGATATGATGGCACTACAAATAACCAATCCTGAGTGTTCATCAGACCCTGGTCAGAGGGCTGCGTATGCAGGTTAACTCATTTAAGTCTCACGGCAATTCTGTGTGGTGTTTATTATGATCCCCTTCTTTCCAGTGAGACAACTGAAGCTTACAGAGGAGAAGTAAGTTGCCCAGTCACAGCCAGTAAGTAGCAGAGCCAGGATGCCAACCCAGGCAGCCTGGATGCAGAGACCGCCCTGTTACCCACCCACCACACTGGCTGCTTGTCCTCTTCTGACTTGCCTTGGGCGGCTCAACTTTGGGTTTACTTTCTCCTCCACAGTTGATGAATAAGGAAGGGGAAAGAGGCAGGGCAGCAAAGGCTGCCACACCACGGACCTTCCAGAATCCCTGGTCTCAAAGGAGCCATCACAGGATATTTTCACACCTCTTCATCAAATGATACTATCTATAGACCATTCAGTCAGATGCAGATCTCCATTCTTCTCCAGGAGGGAATTATTATTGCTTCTCTTATTAATTCATTTCACTATTTACCAGACTTCACTGCTCTGAAGCTCTTCACACCCAACCCGACCAAGTCGTGTAAGACTTAGCCTGAGGTTTGGACATCGAAGCAATAACTAAAATTAACTCTGGACTTCTCTGTGGATTTTGTTAATCCATGTTCCACTGGCATGGATCACTAGCATATACCGGCATAAATAAAATGCATTGCGTTCCAGCTCGCTTTTTAGAATTTGCCACTGAGTATGCAGTGGAAGGAGAAAGCACAGCAGTGCATTCTTTGCTGGCTACTGTGTCCTGACAGTCCCCACCGGAGAAACCGTGCCCACGCAGCACTGCGTTAGCACACTCACAAGATCTCTGCTCAGAACCCGGTGGGAGCATTTTCCCAGCCACAGGGTTCTGGTTACTGAAGCCTCTCCCCTGAGCTGCATCTGACCCGAATATCAGGTTGCTGGTGAGGAGACCCATTCACTGGAACTGGCCTCTGGGGCAGTCCTAAACAGACCATCCAGGCCGCTGAGCCGGGCTCTGGTGACCTGGCACCCGGGCTACCAGGATGACAGCATTTCCCTCCGTGTTGGACGTTCCCAAAGTAGAAATGCAAGATGACCCAGAACGATAATGATTCTGTCTGTGTAGTAAGAGCCTCAGAGAGGGCTTTGGAGAATTAGAGGTCTTAACTGACATGCTCTAGGCCTCACCCAACTCACGCAAAATATGAATACCCGTGCCTGTCTTGTTAACATTCACGCAATGATGCAGATTGGAGGAGGCCCTGGTGGTTGATGAAAGGACATTGGGGACAATGAGGGATGACAGGGGGCAGAGGCACACATGACGTTTCCACATGTGTTCTACGTGGTCCGGGGGCCTGAGAGAAAGCTAAGCTTCTCCTCTACTCATCCCCGCTGGCACCAGCGCCCTCCTCCTGCAGCTCTCCCTGTGCTTGGCCCAGGCCCAGGGAGAGGTGATGAAAAGGGGAGAGACAGCTCTCCGCCACCAAGTAATCCTTCTGCCGATTGCCCTCTGGCTGAGAACTCAGTCACCCAACTTCAGGGAACTCTATCTGCTCTGCTCCTCTAGTTTAAAAGGAGTTGCCATCCTGTCTCCTTTCCCCCTTTGAAGTTCTATTTCAATGTGTGGCAAATTCTAGCAATGACTTAAGATTGATTTGGGCCTGGATGGGAAGGAGGGCAGAGGTGGAGGGACGTTAGGACTTAGATCCCCTGACTGGAAGCTTCTCTTGCCACTCTTTCTGGGTAAGTACGGCTCTTTCTGTGCCCTTTTAATCAGAGGAAGCGACTCTTAAGATCAATTTAACCTCCGGTTTTCTCAGAATCGTAAACCCTGGGCTTAGGTGCAGGCGCCCATATCCTTTCTATCAAAATAAACAGATTTTTTTTTTACATTTAGCAATTGATTATTTTGGGGTTGTAGGAGATTTAAAAAATAAGACTTGGACAAACTGCTTTCCCTGTAAATGCTACTTCTATAAATTGCATTTTAAATGTAAGTCCTACGGTATCAAAGCATGAAAGGCAAATTGAAAGATATTTTAAAAGACTTTAAAAATAAATGAAACAAAAAAAAGGTAAGATTCCTTTATAAAACTGCTTTAACATTCTGTCAATAACATGCTTACAAATAACTCACCTTTTGATCATACTTATCAATGTCCAGACTCTATATATCCCATTTTCCTTGCAAGATTTTTATTTATTTTTATTTTTTTCTTGCAAGATTTTTAGAATTTATTATTATTCATTATCTATTACATATTCCTAAAATCTGGAGTAAAGGAATAAATGTCCCGAAGGCAGTATCATTATTAGATGTGCTGTTTGCACATAACTGAAGTTTTGACGTGTGCACAAGCTGTAGGATTAAGCAAATGTGAATTTTACATTTCCTGAAACCCAGGTTTCCTCCTCTCTCATGAATAAATGAAACTCTAATAATATAAATATGGTACCCTCGCAATAGAATCCATCTACAGATTTCTCTCCCCCCCCCTTCTCTCTCGCAGGCCTAAAGGGAAATCAGAGACACCATGCCCTCAGACAGGCACAGACACAAATGATTATTCTCACTTGACAGACCAACTGTACTGCTCTTTCCTTGTATTTCACTCCAGCCCCAGAGGGCTGGATCAGGAAAGAGACACTTGATAGCTGCTGGTTCCGTGGTTGAAATATTTGTGAAGTTAACGCATAATCTGAAAGCAGAAGCTAATAAATTATAGGGTGCTAATTGGAGCTGGAGTGGAGCTGTCAATCATGTTTCCCTAAACACAGAGAGACCCTCATACCCTAAAAAGGCAAAGCAGCCTTCAGGAACAGTGCCCAGTTGTTTGCAGCCTTGACCCGCACTCCAGCAGAAACATCGAGTCCAGGCAGAGTGGCCTCTGGCAGAGTCAGCAGAGGTGGTTCTGCTAATCCAAGCTCACTTTAAGAAGAGAGACAGATTCTCTTTTAGGGGGAAAGAGTAAAATACTTTTACTAAAGAATTACTGTTTAAAGAAACATACTGTTTACAGAAAAATATATATATGTATATATATATATACACACACATACATATGTGTGGTAGTTGATGAAAGAACTATATATGTGTACATATATATATATCGAATTTACTAGAATAATTATTACTTTAGTAAAACATTACCCTTTATTTGGAATTTTTCACTTTCTAAAACAAGTTTAACTCAATGAGAGAAAAATCTAAAGGTCTCCACAATAGTGTCATGTTGACCTCAAGCTGTAGTATCTCTGTGAGCTTTCTGATGTACTCTTAAGGAACTAAGCTCCTCTAGAACAAAAATAAGACATCCAAATTTCCATTGCCTTACTGGAATTCATTTATTTCCCCCTTAAAAAGCAGCAGCAGCATAGTTCTCATTCCTTTGTTTTGTTCTTATAAACTCCTAGAAATCTCTGGTTCTACTCATCTCCCACTATTTCAAATGGCTGACATGATTTTGCTCAAACAATCCTCCTCTGTTCCATTTCCTATCAAAACGGTATAAATCAATAAATATGTGATTATTACACAGGAGACAATTTAGGTTAAAGGTACACAAAAATAAAATAAAATTAAATAAATAAATAAATAAATAAATAAAGGTAAACCAGATTTTTGGAAAACAAAACTAAAGAATCAACATTTTTTTATTTCTACTACTTGCATGACTCTCACGATCGAGTTACCAGGCAGAAATTTTTACCAGCACTTACTGATAGAGTATGTGCTTTGGTCTCTATGTGTATTTACAACTAGTAAAATACTCTTATAACTTGGAAACTTCTTCCGCATACTTCAAAAAAAAAATAGTTCTCACTCAGGAAAAGCAAATCACGTATGTTAAAATTCTACACACACAATGGCTCAAAACAACAATTATAATTGATGGGAATGTCATAAGTTTGTTTCTTTTCTGGCTAATTCTCACTGCTACAGCCTTGCCCTTATTTTTGGCAACTCTATAATCCACCCTAGTGCCAATAACAGCACTATCAAGAAATGGGATGGAAAACAAAAATATATATTTTGTGGCCGTTGCCGTTTATTTTCACTAGGTACAATCATTTCTTTTTTCTTCATCTACCACATTTTACACAGTATGTAATGCATCCCAGAAAATAATTGGATATTTTGTCATCTAATATCCTATGACTTTTTTTTATATCGTACCTGCTTTTTTTTTTTAGTGGAAGTTTCTGGTATCTTTGGAAGCACTGCTGAAAACTTCTGTATTATTAGTGACATCCCACCTTGTTTGGTGGAGTGGGAAATTCTGTTTTTATTTCAGGCAATTTCTCCTCCATACCCAGAAACTGACAGAAAGGCATTGACAGACTTGGTAAGAAACATAGAGAACAAAGCCTATGATATTTGTTCTTCCTTGTTCAGAGATTCCTCAGAACGCTTTGTGTGTGTGTGTGTGTGTGTGTGTGTGTGTGCGCGCGCGCTGGCACTTTTTTAAGGGAAAAAAAAAAGTCTAGGGAAATGTCAGATTTATACCCTGAGGGGAAACCACACTGAAGTTGTATTCAGTTGGAATTGATGAGAAGGAAAATTATTCATAATTTTATGCGTAACAGTTGCAAACTATGTAGTTAATAAATAAAAATGGATAATACTGACACCTTCATCTTGCATTGATGTTTGAGATGTCTAGTTCTTTGATGTTTAAGGAATGATGTTATCATAAATAAGACTGAAAAATTTGGGGTGCTTGAGTGGCTCAGTCAGTTGGGCATCTACCTTCCGCTCAGGTCATGATCCCGGCCTCCTGGGATTGAACCTGAATCAGGCTCCCTGTTCAGTGGGGAGTCTGCTTCTCCCTCCCCCTGCTCTTGTGCTCTTGCACACTCTTTCTCTCCTTCTCATATAAATAAATAAAATTTTTTAAAAAATTGAAAAATCCACAGTGGGAATATTGCCACCTCCCTTTTTTTGCTTGAGATATAAAATGTACTGACACTGAAAAAGAAACGTAAACAATGCTTCTCAGTTATGTATCAGGCTGCAGGTTAATATGGGCTTTAGGTCTTGGGAGAAAGAGAAAGTATAGATACCACTGAATCTCCCTGTATTACAGAACAGCAATAAGGGCAATACATTAAGTATTAAAATAAAACAAAATTATACAGTTTCGTCGTATACACTTTTTCAGATTCTAAAAGCTTAAGGCTACATTTTTTTTTTTACTACTGCTATTTTAGAATGTAAATTTCATTTTCATCACCTCCTGTATTGGAGGTATTTCTAATTTGAACTCAATTACATATCCTGTATTCATTTTCTCCTTAATATAATCAGAAAAGTTCTAAAAGGGGCATGATAGAAAATACTTTGTATGTTGTCTTTTCATTTTCTGATCTAGTTCTTGTGCTTTCTTGTCCTGAAAAGCCACATCAGTGCTCAGAATGAAGTTAGAGCTATCTTGTCCCGGTTTTCAGGGAGACATCAAACTCACCATCAGATGATTTCAACTCAACAGTACACAATCTAGAAATTAGCCGAGTACCTATACACAATTCTAGTTGACTGTTCTGGGTTAGAGCAGTGTGCAATGTTTTTCTCATACTCCACAGACGGATCCTTTCAAATTCCTACCTCCCACTGTGTTAGAAAACCTTCACTCTAACTACCCTGCTATCCAAATGCCATCTATTTTCCAAAGTCTAGCGTAAGTCTTGCCTCTTTCACGAAGCTTTGTCTCCACACCAGATCCGCTGCGTATTCTCACCTTTATCGGGACTCTTGCCACCTAATATCTGTGCTGCTTACCCGGCATTTATTTTATAACCTCTTGGGACAAAAGTTCAGGATTTCAGAGTTGCAGTAACCCTAAAGATCATCACATTCACTCTTATTTATAATATTCTCTACCCCTTTAAATGGATATTAAATACATTGAGCAGGTGCCACCAATTATTGAGAAAAACACACACAAAATACTGCATTTATTTTTTTAGATTTTGTTATGTGCAAACAAATTGAAAAATATAAGTTGAGCTGAGGTTTGGCCTAAAAGTTAAAAAATAAATAAATAAATAAAAACTGTCTGGAAGCCTGCTTCAGTAAAGAAAATCTTCTTACTAAACGGAGTGGGGAGAGGTTTGCCACTTAGCAGGAGCTGGTTAGAATCAAATATCATTTTCCTGCACTTGTATCCCACTCCTTGTGCTCAAGACATCACTTGCACAATTGGCCTCTCTTCTCCCTGCATCATCGGTTGGCCCACTCTCCTGGATCATTCCCACTCATGTAAAACAGGCTGCAATATTCTTGCCTTTAAAAAAAAAAAAAAAAAAAAACAAAAACAAACTCCCTTGACCCTATCTCCTTCCAGTTACTTCTGTGTTCCCTTTAAATGACAAAATGCCTTTACATGAGTCACCTTCTTGCTCTCTCCATTAACTTACTCATTTTCCTTTTACCCACTCTAATTTAGCTTCCACTACACACACACTTGTCAAGGCCACTGGCTAGCTCCGTATGTCCAAACCTGAAGATCTGTTCAGATCACTTCTCAGTACTCCTTCTATCTGTCTCATCAGTAGGGTGATACAGCAGTTAAGATCCTCTGATAAGCAGATGCCAAGACACAGACCATGTACCGGAGGCCTTATTAGTGTGTTCTAGTAAAGATGCTACATCTGGCATAGTAACTGTAACCAGACCTCTACTTGGTTTAACTCATGGGACACAAGTCATTCTCCAAGGTCCACACAGTTCCTGCAGGAGCTCTGGTGAAGTAAACAGAGATATGATAGGAGCCATGAACCTATCATGGCTATCATTCTATATCAGATATAACCTTAAGATCCTTTTTTTTAATAATAAATTTATTTTTTATTGGTGTTCAATTTGCCAACATACAGAATAACACCCAGTGCTCATCCCGTCAAGTGCCCCCCTCAGTGCCCATCACCCATTCACCCTCACCCCCCGCCCTCCTCCCCTTCCACCACCCCTAGTTCGTTTCCCAGAGTTAGGAGTCTTCATGTTCTATCTCCCTTTCTGATATTTCCTACCCATTTCTTCTCCCTTCCCCTCTATTCCCTTTCACTATTATTTATATTCCCCAAATGAATGAGACCATATAATGTTTGTCCTTCTCCGATTGACTTACTTCACTCAGCATAATACCCTCCAGTTCCATCCACGTTGAAGCAAATGGGGGGTATTTGTCATTTCTAATGGCTGAGTAATATTCCATTGTATACATAAACCACATCTTAAGATCCTTAATGATGGCACTAACAATTGTCATCTCCTGGTTTTTGACTTTATGGTTAACTTTGTTTTGATGTGGTTAAGGGAAGGGAAAGAGGAGGGAGGCAGTTTCAGAGGTTTCCACTTGGCCTGACGCCTGTTAAGAGGAGAAAGAAGGGAGCGTTGGAAAGGAAGAGCCTCAGATTGCAGTGCAATTCTGGATAGGTCTTAGCTAACCTAAAAGGGAGCCCCCACATTAAAATGGCCTGTTAGTAGCCAATAACATCCACATCAGAAAGGAATGGTCCATTTCTAGTACTTCTCTGCATTCAGTCATGGGAGGGAAACCCAAGGGAAGTATGGCCTGGCATAAAAGTCACAGTAGATCTGAAGGTACAGCAGCTGGAAGTGTCAATTAGCTGTGCTCCCCACAACAGCTTCTCTCGAAAGATGATCTAAACATCACACCTCCACATCCACCACAGGGGACCATATAATTTATGGTCTGAACAAGATCACTTTTAAGTGTGAAAGGGGCACTGGTAGTAATTAATCCAGGGCCAAAGCATAAACTGGGACTATCCTGGGCAAACTGGTGCATATGGCTTCCTTGCTTGTCAATAATATTTGATACAGTTCATAATTCCATCCTTCTTCAAAAACTTTGTTTATTGGGTTTCCAGGATTCCACTCTCTTGACCTTCATACTATGTTTCTGAGCCCTCTTTCTCAGTCTTTGCTAGTCTTTCTTTATCTAATATCTAAACATGGAGTGACATCATGGAGATGTTCTCTCTTATTTATATACAAGGCCAGTTGAGCTGAGCCCGACTCATGGCTAGTCTCAGCCTTCTGTACATAAGGAAAACTCTTCGGCCTGAATCCTTCTCTTTCACCCCTCTCCAACCGCACACTCAGCCTCTCACCATGGGTATCTAACAACTATCTCAAAACTAACACATCCCAAGCTGAACCTCTCTTTGCCACCCTGCCTCTCCTGTCTTCTGCATGTAAATAAGTGATAACTTCCATTCTTCCTACCACCCAGGTTAAAATTGTAATCTTTTTTCTCTCATACACCCTATCTAATTCATCAGTAAAACCTGCCCCCAAAAACTCAAAATCAATCAATTTCATCACTTCTCACCACTGTTTCACCACCTTCACTACCAAGCCGCCATCATCTCTTGCCTGGTTGATCATAACTTCTAGTTGATTTTCCTGCTTCTACCTCTCGGCCCCACCCTACTCTCAGGCTCCTCTCCACACCTCTGGAATGATCCTTCAAAACTTAAGTCACATCATATCTCTTGTTTGTTCGAAACTCTTTGGCGTCTTCTTCTCACACACAAGGAATAGGCCAAAGGCCTCCTAATGGCTTACAATGATCTGTGTGATGTAACCACCATTACCACGCTCCCCTCCTTCAGTTTACTCCTGACCTTGGTGTCATTCCTTTCACAGACCAGGCATGCTTCCATCTCAGGGAGGGGTTTTGAACTTATTTTCCCTTCTACTACATACACATATGACATTTTTTTTATTTATTTCAGGTCTTCACTAAATATCTCTTTATCAGCATAGCTTTCTCTGGCTATTGTACATAAAATAACAACTCTCTCTCTCTTTCTCTCTCTCTCTCTCTCTTTCTATGTCTCAACCCCTGATTCATATTTCTGTTAGCACTCAGCCTCCTCTGACACATATATATACATATATATTTGTCACCTCTATATATTGAGTAGATAATTTTTAAGCACTTATGTACAGGAGGAATGTTCTGGACATTGGGACTATGCTCAAAGATGGACCAAATATGTGATTCTCTGAATAACAGTGAAAAATGTTTGAATGTTTCAAAGATGAGTGTGGAGAAGTTGGAATAAAGTCTAGTGCAGTTCTAGAGATTGGGCTCAAAATATCTACTCCGATTTTCTTCTATTTGACTTCCTTCTCCTGCAGAGAGCAGAAAGCTAAAATGTTTCTCCTATTCATGTTCAGCAGATGATCCAAGTTGGATTCAGGTTCTATATCAGATGCAATCACATGAGACTTGAAATATGAACTGAGATAAAAAGGATGTTGGGCATGGATTTTATCAATGGGTGTTGTAGCAAATGCAGCATAGCTCTGCAGCCAAACTCTGTCTCCGAGGCTTGTTGATTTGGCAGAAATGGCTTCTTAATACTAGAAAAGGAGGCATCATGTGGGACCCGAAGCTTCCTGACAATGGCAGCTAATTTAGCAGCTCAGACTGAGGCAGCCCTATGTTTACATACATAATAAGGGGCGCCTCCCGATTTGACAAGCAGCTTCCCTATCCTTGGCAGCCTGGTTCTGCAGTATAGACTTGAAAATAGATTCTGGAATTTCATCCTGCAGATTTCTATTCAACCATCTTGATAATTCTGTAAAGCCATCTGACATGCTATAATAAATCCTTTTATTCAAATTGTCTACAATGGAATCTGTTCTCTGCATCAGAATATTGACAAATATGAAGCCCAAAGAGAATATACTGAACACATAAAAGGATATTTTTAAAGTAAATCCAGTAATACCGTTGAATAATAATAATTGACCCTTATAGTACATCTCCCACGGTGACTTCTCCCTTTTTCACTCCCAGTTATTTTCTGCTTCTTCACTCTGTTCCTCTCTGTTGCCTTGCCATTCAGAGGAAGGGTAAAAGTAGACTATACAGTCTGCTTTAATATCTGCAAGGAAACATTCTTTTGAAACGTAGTGTTATATTTTTAATTTGCATTTTTCTCTCTTCTCAATATGGTACAAGATCTCAACTCAAATCAAACTTATTTCCCATTTTATCATCAAATGTACATTTCTTAGATTTTTCTTTTACTTAAAAAAAATCCTTACTGCTAAACTTGCTTCCTTTTATCTTCATTCCTTTTTTCTTTTGAAAAATTACACTTCTGTAAAAAAAATTTTTCTTCAATTTCTTTAAACCTCTCCCCTAAATAAGAATAGCTTACTATCTCTCCTGCTCCCCCACTCTTACACACAGCAAGCACCAATCTGCACACAGCAAGCACCAATCTGTTCTCTATATCTATGAGCCTATGTTCTCTCTCTCTCTCTCTTTCTCTCTCTCTCATTCTTCTTTTTAAGAGTAAACATAATAAGAGAGGCCATATTTGTCTTTCTTTGTCTGATCTACTTCACTTAGCATAATTGCCCTTGAGGTCAATCCATGTTGTCACAAGCAGCAAAATTTCATTCTTTTTGTGGCTGAATTAGATAACCCATTGAATATACATATCACATTTTTAATCCATATATCTTTCTCCATATATCTTTCCTAATTAGTGTTTCTGTTTTCTTCTGATAAATACCCACAAGAGAAATTGCTGGATCATATGGTTGTTCTATTTTTAATTTTTTGAGGGACCCCCATACCCTTTTCCATAGGGGTAGTACTAATTCACATTTCCATCAACAGTGCACAGGGTTCCCTTTTTCCCACATCTTTGCCAACACTTGTTAGTTCTTGTCTTAAAATGGCCATTCTAACAGGTGTGAAGTAATATCTCATTGGGGTTTTGATTTTCATTACCCTGATGAATGATGATTTCTCATCTTTTCATGTATCTGTTGGCCATATGTATATGTATATGTCTTCTTTGGAAAAAAAATGTCTATTCAGATCTTCTGCCCATTTTTTAAAAGTTTTTATTTAAATTCCAGTTAGTTAACATATAATGTTGTATTAGTTTCAAGTATACAATATAGTGATTCAACACTTCCATACATCATCCAGTGCTCATCACAGCAAGTGCATTCCTTCATCCCCATCACCTATTTCCCCCATCCCCCTACCTTCCTCCCCTCTGGTAACCACCAGTTAGTTTGTTCTCTATAATTAAAAGTCTGTTTCTTGATTTATCTCTCTCTTTTTTCCCTTTGCTCACTTGTTTTGTTTCTTAAATTCCACATGTGAGTGAAATCATATAGGTATTTGTCTTTCTCTGACTGACTTATTTTGCTTAGTATTATACTCTTTAGATTCAACCATGTTGTTGCAAATTCTGCCTTATTTTTACAGATTTATTTACTTATTTTATATAAATATATATACTATTTATATATATGGAGACAGAGAGTACATAAGCAGGTGGGGGGAGAGAGAATCCCAAGCAGACTCCTCACTGAGCACAGGCCCAAGGTGGGGCTTGATCTCACACCCCTAGGACGGTGACCTGAGCCAAAATCAAGAGCTGGATGCTTAACTGACTGAATCACCTAAGCGCCCCTCTTCTGACCTTTTTTAACTTGGGTTGTATAAATCAAAACCACAATGAGATACCACCTCACGCCAGTGAGAATGGGGAAAATTAACAAGGCAGGAAACCACAAATGTTGGAGAGGATGCGGAGAAAAGGGAACCCTCTTACACTGTTGGTGGGAATGTGAACTGGTGCAGCCACTCTCGAAAACTGTGTGGAGGTTCCTCAAAGAGTTAAAAATAGACCTGCCCTATGACCCAGCAATTGCACTGTTGGGGATTTACCCCAAAGATTCAGATGCAATGAAACGCCGGGACACCTGCACCCTGATGTTTCTAGCAGCAATGTCCACAATAGCCAAACTGTGGAAGGAGCCTCGGTGTCCATCGAAAGCTGAATGGATAAAGAAGATGTGGTCTATGTATACAATGGAATATTACTCAGCCATTAGAAACGGCAAATACCCACCATTTACTTTGACGTGAATGGAACTGGAGGGTACTATGCTGAGTGCAGTAAGTCAATCGAAGAAGGACAAACAGTGTATGTTCTCATTCATTTGGGGAATATAAATAATAGTGAAAGGGAATATAAGGGAAGGGAGAAGAAATGTTGGGAAATATCAGGAAGGGAGACAGAACATAAAGACTCCTAACTCGGGGAAACGAACTAGGGGTGGTGAAAGGGGAGGAGGGCGGGGCGTGGGGGGCAATGGGTGACGGGCACTGAGGGGGACACTTGACGGGATGAGCACTGGGTGTTTTTCTGTATGTTGGTAAATTGAACACCAATAAAAATTAATTTATTAAAAAAAATTGGGTTGAAGAAAGAAGAAAGAAAGAAAGAAAGAAAGAAAGAAAGAAAGAAAGAAAGAAAGAAAGAAAGAAAGAAAGAAAGAAAGAAAGAAAGAAAGAAAGAAGAAAGAAAGAAAGAAATTGGGTTGTTTTTGGCTACTGAGTCATATGAGTTCTTCCTATTTTTTGGATATTAGCCCTTTATCAGATATATGATTTGCAATTATTTCCTCCCATTCAATAGATTGTCTTCCCATTTTGTTGATGGTTTCCTTTGTTGTGCAGAAGTTTTATAGTTTCATGTAGTTCCATTTGTTTATTTTGTTTCTGAACGACTGATGTCGTTCTGGACTATGGCTTGGTGTTTCCGAGTGAGTCTCTATATTCTCTTAATATTTTTTGGTTTCTAAATAGCCTTTCTCCGTATTCTATTTCTGCTTCCTTACACAGTTTTTTCTCTCTGGCAAGAGCTTCAGGGCTTCCCCAAACTTCCAAAGATTTTGCCTCCACATCTGATCTCAAGTATACAGTAAAGGACTCAGTATCTTCATGAGGACTTCATTGTCTGATTTTTCTAAGTTGTTCTAGATCACTGGATTTAAGGCAGAACTCATTTATTGCTCTGACTCCAGTGATGGGCACAAGACAGTTGTCCAATTCCATTCTTTTGCATGTGGCTGTCCAATTTTCCCAACATCAATGACTGAAAAGACTTTCTTGTCTCCATTGTATGTTCCTGGCTTCTCAGTCATCAATTAATCGACTATATATGTGTGGCTCTCTGTTCTGTGCCATTTTATGTGTCTGTTTTTATGTCAGTACCATACTCTTTTAGTTAGATTTGTAATATAGTTTGAAATCAAGAGGCCTCCAGCTTTGTTCTTTTTCAAGATTTCTTTGGCTATTTGGAGTTCTGTGGTTTCACACAAATTTTAGAATTGTTTGCTCCATTTCTGTGAAAAACACCATTAAAATTTTGATAGGAATTTCACTGAATCTGTATCTTGCTTTGGGTTGTATGGATATTTTGATAATCTTAATTCTTCCAATCTGTAAGTATAGGAAATCTATTTATTCATGTTTTCCTCAGTTTGTTTCATTAATGCCTTGTAGTTTTAAATATATAATAGGTCTTTCACTTCCTTGGCTGAATTTACATCTATGTATCTTATCCTTCTTGATGCAATTATAAATGAGATTTACTTAATTTCTCTTTCTAATAGTTTGCTATTAGTATTTTAAAAACAGCAGATTTTTGTGTGTTGATTTTGTATCCTGCAACATTGCTGAATTTTAGTTCTCATGGTTTTTAATGAAGTATTTATTAGTTCTAACAGTATTTTGATGAAGTATTTATTATTTTCTATATATAATATCATATCATCTGCAAACAGTGACAGTTTACTCATTCCTTTCCAATTTAGGTGTCTTTAATTTCTTTTTCTGGCCTAATTGCTCTAGCTAGGACTTCCAATATTACATTGAACAAAAGTGGTGAGAATGGACATCCTTGTCCTGTTCCTGATCTTAGAGGAAAAGCCTCCGGCTTTTCACCATTAAGTATGATGTTAACTGTGGGCTGGAATATATAAATGACCTGTATTAAGTTGAGGTACATTCCCTCTATATTCACTTTGTTGTGAGGTTTTGTCATAAATGGATGTTGAATTTGTCAAATGCTCTTTCTGCATCTATTGAGATGATTATATGATTTTTGTCCTCCATTTTGGTAATGTTGTATATCACATTGACTGATTTGTGGATATCAAAATATTCTTGTATCTCTGGAATAAACTCCACTTGATAATGCTATAAGACACCTTTAGTGTATCATCATAGATATTTTTGTTTATTTATTATGTCTTTTAACCCACCTAAAATTCTAGAATGTAACCTCCAGCAAGGCAGAGACTTTGCTTTGTTTATTACTCTATTCCTAGTGCCTATAACAATGCTTTCTATCTGGCAAGCACTCAAAAAATACTTATTGAATGAATGAATGAATGAATGAATGAATGAATAAATAAATAGGTAGCTCTACGAGGGGGCAGTACACCACAACAAACCCATCCTAAGAGATTTTATGCAGCCATTAGAAACATTTCACACAAGGCCATTCTGAGGATAAAAGGTGGATTTGAGACAGGGAAGAAACTGATAATGGTAAAATACATTTTTACCCCTTTATCATATGTTCTCCATCATTTCAAGAGCTTCCAGAATTTCAGGCCTACCCTAAGTCTGGTTCGAACCTCAAAGCAGTCTCCTAACTTCTATAATCTATGTAGGTCTTAGGAGATGACTCAGGATCAAAAGAATCCTCTTGAGCCCCCCTTGGCATTAGACCAATTTTCTGGCATCCTTTCTAAGAGCTGCCAGTGAAGACTTGTTGTGAAATGTGTTGTAAAAAGATGATGAGAAAATCAGCCAATTAATCCATTAAACATTATTTGGGCTGAGAGAAGATACCAAGGGTTAAAAGACATCACCTTGTCTGCAGAGAGCTTGCTATTTATTCAAGTGGGTAAGGTACATGGAAATTGGATGGAGATATATGTGGTTACTGTTAAATGAGATGTAAAGACAAGAAGGGCAATAATAATTCTGAGAGGGGAGAGGAGACGGAGTTAGGGACAAGCCTTTCCAAACAGTTGGAATATGAGCTGATCCTAAACGGTGAGTGGGATTCAGACAAGCAGAGAATAGGTAAGGAGCTCTAATAAGCCAGGCAAAACCAGTATGGGTGAGCAAGAGAGAGCATATCTGGGCCCAGGGACCGACTCTTTCCCTAAGGGCATTTTAAGTAAAGCATCTTCATCGTAATTATATCAACATATTAACTTCATCTAGGTAAATCTTTGTTTGGTTGGCAATGTTAAATTATAAACAATATTTCTTTATTTTGTTTTCTTTTTTTGTACCTCTTAATCCCCTTCACCTATTTCATGTAACCCTCCACCCCCTTCCCCTCTGGCAACCACTAGTTTGTTCTCTATACTTATAACCACTAGTTTGTTGTTGTTGCTGTTTATAAACGATATTCATTTGCAACTTACTTTTCCTTATGAATGATATCTTTTCCTTGAACAATCTAAAATGAAAGTTAGATGGATGGACCTAGAGGGTATTATGCTAAATGAAATAAGTCAGACAGAGAAAGACAAATACCATATGATTTCACTTATACATGGAATATAAAAAACAAAACAAATGAACAAACAAAACAAAACAGAAACAAACTCATAGATACAGGAAATTGTTAGTTACCAGAGGGGGAAGGGTTAGTAGAGGCAGGTGAAATAGGTGAAGTATATTAAGAGGTACAAATTGCTAGTTAGAAAATAAATAAGTCAGAAAAAAAAAGAAAATAAATAAGTCATGAGGATGTAACGTACCTAGGTAATGTAAGCATAGGGAATATAATAAATAATATTGTAATTACTTTAACAAATGGTAACTAGACTTATTGTGAGAATCATTTTGTAATGTATAAAAATATCGAATCATCATGACATATGCCTGAATCTAACAGGATATTTTATGCCAATTATGCTTCAATGAGCAAAAATTAAAGTAAAATGAAGATTAGATTTATAATTAGCTGTTGTATTTTGTGTTTTGTTCTTACCAATTATAAACTTTGCCTTCGGGAGCCATTTTTTTTTTATTGGAGTTCGATTTGCCAACATATAGCATAACACCTAGCGTTCATGCCGTCAAGTGCCCCCCTCAGTACCCATCACCCAGTCACCCCATCCCCTTGCCCACCTCCCCTTCCACTATCCCTAGTTCATTTCCCAGAATTAGGAGTGTCTCATGTTTTGTCACCCTCTCTAATTTTCCCCCACTCATTTTCTCTCCTTTCCCTTATAATCTCTTTCACTATTTTTTATATTTTTCCAGGTCATATTTTGCAGATAAAATAATGTATCACTAAGATTCTATTCTTCCATTAATGTTTGGTGAAAAACACTTTAACAAGTAATATTTTTAGCAATTGCCAATTTTTCCCTCTTGATTATAAGGTCTAATTTTTCCAGAATTAACTTACATAGTTTTCAATATTACCAGTCATTTGTATTTTATCACTTTTACCTATAATAAATTTTACTCATGAGATTTCAGCCATTATTTTATTTTGCATTAAATATTTCTACCAATATTATTCATTATGAATTATTAAAAAGACTACTAATTTACATGTATTGTATAGCTGAAACATGATATTTTATGGGCTCTTCTCCTCAGATATTCTGTACATTTCTTTATTGTCCAAACTATAGTGCAAATGTACTGAAAATCCAGTTTTTCTCTATATTTTTCATTTCTCTTGTCTATTCCAAAATAAAGGTCCATGCTACTGGCAGAGCAAAAGTCCTGGTTGCAAGCAACAGAAACTGACTCTGATTTAAAAGAAAAGCATTTATTAAAAGGATACGAGGGTAACTCGGGAGATCCCTGGGAGAGCTTGAGAGCCAGACTGGAACCAGGAGCATTGGTTCAAGGCAGACAGCAGAACCAGTCTAATCTGGCTACTGTGACTGCAAGAAGCACCAGGCTCCAGATCTGCTCTGCAGACTCTCTTGGGCCTCAACACTGGATGCCAGGAGTCAGACCAACTATAGAGGCCACCACCACCTGGGAAGACTCACGGTGGGCCCTGTTTCTTTGCTTCCTTACCTCTCAATTAGAAGCCTGTGGTAGGTGTGTTTGAGTGGTGGGGGTCACATTACTGCCTTCTTGCTGCAAGAGATCTTGGGGGAGCCAATGGCTGGCTCCCACCCAGAAGATGAAGGTAGAGGAATTCTCCAACATGGAAAGGGGCATCATATACTGGGCAAGCGAAAAGAATGATAAATGACTATTAGAACATCAGAAGATTAGAGAGAAAATATCCTGCCTCTTTCCATGGAATAACAGATGTAGCAGAGGCCACAGATCCTGGACCTTTCCCTGGGGGCTGTTCCCCATAGAACTCATGCATTGACTTGCCCGTGTTCCTCACCATGCAGCCAACGGGTGCATCCTCTCAGGCCATAAACAAGTTAAAAACTGAACTAAATTATCCCAGGTGCAAATGGATACACGATCTTCTTCCAGGAGTAGTCTTTATCAAATTTTATTATCAAAGTGTCTTTCATATCTAGCAAACATCCTGTATACTGCAACTGAATAACATACAGGTTGCTTTCATTAGAGTTGCCCTTAGACAGGGGTTGAGGCATTCAGATTTAAAAGGGTGGCTGCAACAAAACATGATTGGCTTTAATCAGAATATTTCTCTGAAGAATTTTTTAATAGTTCTTATTTAGGTATCTATTATTTCACGGAGTCATTAAAAAATTACAGAACTTAAATTAACATCATACAATCATTCATATTTAATTTTAAGGAGAATTGATACTAAATGGAATCCTAGCTATTTTATGTATAAGACAGATATGGCAAATAAAAACGATCTTTATATTAGTTAATTTCCATAGAAGTACACAAGTCACAGAGCGATTTTTATATAACCCAAAGTCTGTGGAATGCTAAACTTCAGGATTTAGAGCTCTTTTCGTGATCCTATTTTCAATATGACTGAAGCCTCTAAAATAAAAGTATTTTAGAATAGTCATTAAAGACAATGTTTTACTGTAGTAATAGCTTTCCAAATGATTCCTCGTGTCCTAGGTGCTGGTTACTTCTATGTGTGTAGAGGGAATTCCCCCTTGTCATTTCCACATATATGTATGTGTGTATGTATATATATGTATATGTATATATGTATATGTATATCCCCCTTGGGGATATAAAGCTATTTTGTCTCTCACCATCTAATCAAGATGCTTCTGCTGCAGCAATGGACTAAGGGACCTCAAGGGAGAGGAGGAACAGTTTCCCTTCCAACTTCTTGAGTCTTCCTAAGCTTTCCAAATGTTTCGTGGTTCAATGGGAATTCTGCCGAAGGTTAGGCAGTTGTTATGGGGATGGCCACAACTGAAACCAAATGGCTCTTGGAATCAAGAGTTCAGGAATTCAGGAACTTTTCAGTGTTAATTTGGAGTCACAGACTACCACATCTATCACTCTACTAGGGTTTTCTTTCAGTAACTACTTAATGAGAGTGTTTATCTCAACTCTGCATTTCCCAAACAGAGCTATTAATCAGACCCATCTCTATATCCACTGTGAGTGAGACAGGCATAGTTCAGGCCTTCAGGGTTGCCAGGAGGGCAGTAAGCCACTTGTTTTTCTTGGCAGGGATCTTTGTCCGCATGTGGTTCCTTCTCTTCTTTCGTCAGACCACAAGATCCAGATTCCTTGGAGCCTAGAGGACCCTCAGAATTTTCTTCACCTTGGCTACGTTCGGTAGCAAGTACCATATAGTTTAACCCTTCTTGATTCTTGGTTTCCATTAGGGCAATTGACGTAACGTCACCTGAATTCAAACAGATCACACTGCCATCTTCATCTGTGAAAAAAAAATGTGAAAGTTATACTACTATCTCATTGACTTTCTGTCCCCATGATACATAGGCTGTACAAGAATTATAACAATACCAACCTTATAAATTGGTTCAGCAAACACTGATGAGGACCACCAAGGGAATACAGAGATAAATCAGATATGCTCTTTGTCCTTGAGGCTACTGTCGGCTAGTAGGGGAGCAGTAACATTACTATAGAAGACAATGTGTGCTACATATAAAAGGAATACATAAATGTGAGGAGAGCACAGAGATGATAACTCTGTCATAAATGAACAGGTCACAGCCTTGGGGATAGGAATTAAGTGGCCTTTATGTCAAAAGTGCTTACCTTTTAGTCCCGCCAGCTAAAATATCCACCTTGAAAGATACAGTCTTTTCTATTGAGTAATTTAATCATTTATTGAGATATTCACTAGATGCTTAACACATACCAGGTTCTGTTCTAAGAATTGATGAGACAACAAAGAACAAAACAAAGTTGTCCTCTTTGGGGTTTACATTCTAATAGGGGGAGACAGACAGTAAAGTAGTAGACAACTAAGTCTATGTCAGGTGGTGACGAATAGCAGGAAAAGGGGACAAAAAAAATAATGGGGTGGTGGAAGGGTGTTGCTACTTTATTTTTTTAAAGATTTTATTTATTTATTCATGAGAAACACAGAGAGTGGAGAGAGAGACACAGGCAGAGGGAGAAGCAGGCTCCACGCAGGGAGCCCGACACGGGACTCGATCCCAGGTATCCAGGATCAGGCCCTGGGCTAAAGGCAGGTGCTAAACTGCTGAGCCACCCAGGCTGCCCAAGGGTGTTGCTACTTTAGATGATATGCAGCAAAGTCCTCTCTAATGAAGTAAATTTGAAGTAGAGACCTGAATCAAGTGAGGGAATTCAGCACATGGCTATCTGAAGAAGAGTGTTCAAGGAAAAGAGAACAGCGAGAACAAGGAGCCCAAGGCAGGAGTGCAGGGTGTGAATCAGTGTGGCTGGTCCCCCTCAGCTACCTCCCTGGGACAAGTTGCATTAATACTATTTAGCAAATAAACTAGTGTGCTTGTGAGCTCACCCGGCTGATAGGGAATGGATAGCTTGGCAAGTTTTGATGCCAGAGTTGAGGGAGAAGGAAAATGATATGAAATATAATAATAGTGATGATGATTGTTGTTGTTGTTAACATGGAGCACATACTACACGCCAGGCACTTCACCTTTCCAAACTATATATGTATCTCAACTCATTCTCCTTCTATTAAGTAGATGCTTATATTATCCCCATTTAACAGTTGAGGAAACTGAGGCACAGAGGGGTTAAATAATTTGCCCAAGGTCACACAGCTGCAATTGGAACCCAGACTGTGTCCCTATATTATATTCACCCTCCCCTATGAGAGGGCAGGGCCGCTGCGCTCTATGAGGAGGAGCTAAGTTGGTGGGCAATGTGCCCTACAGGAGTCCTTGAAAGGCACAGACTCTGGATGCTCCTGTGTGTGGGGTCAGAAAGGAGGCAGCAGAAAAATGGGCAGCCAGAGGGTACTCAGCCTTCTTCACAATTATGCTCAGATTATTTTGTCTTTCTCTACTTAAAGACTGACCTTTTTACACAGAGAAAAAGTATAAGCATTCTTGCTGAAACTTAACAGCAGAGCTTCTGAAACATTTCACAAAATGCTGGATACTCAAAAGGGACAGGCACACAATACAAACATACATATGTAAATGTGTATTACGGAGATTGTTTGTGATCAATGCTTTCCAGTTGCTGAGTGTTACTACCTGGATGAAAAATTTGATTAGAAATATTATTGTTCCTTCAAAATATATATTTTACAAATCAGATAGTGGTCCTTTCTTTGTCTCCATCATTCTTCCAGCAAGAAGCATCCAAATGTGTGTCACTAAGGAGGGTGAGACCTGCTGAACGGTCAACCTTTTACACTTAACCCTGACGTACACCCAGCTTGGGTTTCTTTAGAATGAATATAAATGGAAACATGGGGAAAAGAAGCAACCTCAGTGGACTAAGGGAGGTGCATTGTAGCTACTTTTTGCCGATGGAATTGAATCCATCTGCCTGAACTATGAAGCTTATTTGATTGTAAGAGCATGTGAACTACTATCCCTGCTCTGTTTTAGGAGGTCCACGTTTCTTTTGCAGACCTTCACACGCTGTCAAAGGACAAGATGGCTAAGCTACGGGCTCAAACTCCTGGCCATCATTTCGTGTTCCTCTTCAGCATTCAAACAGCATGGTAGCCCATTTCAAACCACATAGATAGTTACATAGTGGTATAAAATATCCACCCTGTAGAAATCAGATGCCAAGCTTGGTTAATGCCTAAGTGCTGAATATCTTTGGAAGCATCCTACTGTTATTATTATTATGGTCAACAGATAGGTACTGAGAGCCACTGGGAAACTCACAAAAAAAGTTTTCTATATGATAATATTAACCCAAAATATCAAAAAGTGATAGGAAGAAATAAGATACCAAAAATATCAAAAAGTGATAGGAAGAAATAAGATAGCTTTAAATAGTCCATTGGTCCAGATTATTGAGGAAATTAAGATGTTCCTGAAAGACTTAAAGAAATTAGGCTAAAGGAAAAGCTGAAAAAATTTCAAAACTTAAATTTACAATGAAGGTCTAGCTTCTCATGTTATCAGCAGCTTCATTTTCATACCTTGAATCCATTAAATAGCATATTTGGAAACTTATTACCCATATGTGGTTTAATTTTTTTTTTTGCCTCTTGTTGAGTTATTTGAAAAAAAAAACCTTTTATATAAAGCACATAAATTCTTTTTACAAATTCTGGCACCGTGCGTCAAAGAAAAATCATTAGCTAACTACTTCATTGGTTTAGAGTACTTAGAGCAATATTTAGTAACTTGACCCTGGCAAGCTTTCAGCAATTAATACATCTTCTTATTGCATAAAGAACTTATGAGAGATGGTGGGGAGGAGGGTGTTTTGTTTGTTTATTTTTGTTTAAAACTGAATAGAAAGCCTGCAGGTCAGATCTCACAGCAGAGATCCTGAACAAAGATAGCATGTGCTCGGCAACCCTTTCTTTAAGAGGGAAATATTAAAATAAAGACTTCCAAGCAAGACAGGGTATTTACAGACGAGACATATGCCGGCTGACTGGCTATGTTTAGAACAGCAGAGGAGCATTTAGATTTGTTTCCTGTAGAACTCTCTGGGACTGATGAGGTGATGTTTACAAAAATGTTTGGATGAAGTCACTGGGATATTTTTACTAGATGCCCAGATATGTTACTAATCTCTCTCTATCCCCTCTCTACCCCATTAGGTCAGTAGGACCATAGGATAGGCATGGTATTATTGCTCTCTGTAATCCTAATGCCCACCACCCCCTGGCTTTTTTTTTTCTTTCAAAAAAGCCCTTTCAATGGCTTTCTTACCTTCTTATGTATCTCCAGTAATAACAGTCAAAACAGACATCTTACTGCTTTGCTAAATATGCCTACCAGTCTGCAGAGCGGTAAACTATTATTAAACACATTCTCTCTTATTAAAAAGGTAATTAAGTTTAGGCTTCCCTTGAAGGGACTGTTTTATGATTTCTGTCCTTTGCAAATATGCAAACACTGCCTGAGAGTTTATTTCTTCTCTCTGCCCCCTTTGTTCAGTCACATCTCAATAATCAAAATTTTTAATGATTCTCATATCTCTTTCCATTCCTTACCATCAGGATTTACATTCGTTGTAAATAACAGAATGAGAATTTCTCTTTTACTAAAATTGAATTTCTGTCATGGCACAGAAATGCTCGTTCCATCCAAATTATCAAAGTTTGATTATATTCCCTGTTAAACTCTTGCTGCATCATTATTCTGCGTGTTTGTCTGCTTCATTATTTTTTAAGTATTACTTAGAATTTTAATTCAGTCTGCCAACAACTTGGCACCTAAATGACCAAGACAAATTGGGATATCTTTTCTGGTAAGCCAGAAGTAATAAGTTCTTTTACTATCCCTAACTGCACAACACACTGTTGGTAACAAATTGGGGAAAGCGTGTGGGTATTTTCCTTATGACAGCCGTGTTTCTGTGAAGGCTGAGAGTAGAAGCCATACTCCAACTATACTAGGACAGAAGCCACACCCCAGCCCTACTTCAGCAGTGTGACCCCTGGCAAGTTGCTAAACCTCAGTCTTCTCAGCTATAAAATGGTGATATAATATCTAATACCCATGTCATACGGCTATTGTATTTAATGAGTTAACCCACATAGCTCAGTGAATGACACATTGAAAAAGGCTACAATAAGATTAGCTAATACTGCAGTTAAAAGCCATTCACAAAAAGAGTTTTGTCAAAAAAAAAAGAGTTTTGTCATATATATTTAATGTGAGCATTGTTTGTTACTTATCTCAGTCTCACAGATGAACCAGGTAATGCAACATAGTACAAAGATTTTCTTAAGGATTCATAGAGTCTTCTGGTAGAGACTAAGGGAAAGCTCAGCTCTCAGGCCCTTTTAAGCCCCTTACAGCAGCCTCTTTGATTTTTATAAAATGTCTGCACACATTAGAAGAAAAGGACTCTATGAGCAAAGAGATTTTAAAGTACAATACATGTCAACTGTAAAATTCTTGCATCCCTCTGGAACTCTTTACCTCTGCAGCATTTATCCACTCTCTCCTCCAAGAGCCTTTCTCCCTTGGGTTTGGCAATACTCTCTTATGACCCTCTTGTCCCCCTTTGGCTTCTCCTCTCCATGCCACCATCCTTTTTTTTTGCCAGCCTCCAGTATCTCGGCTGATCTCTGGGTCCCAACCACCATTCACTCCTCTTCTTATTCTCTACACTCTAATTGAATGACCTCATCTACATCCTGGACTTCAACTACCTATATTTATTTATTTATTTTATTGAAGATTTATTTATTTATGATAGACAGAGAGAGAGAGAGAGAGAGAGAGAGAGGCAGAGACACAGAAGGAGGGAGAAGCAGGCTCCATGCTGGGAGCCCGAAGCGGGACTCCATCCCAGGACTCCAGGATCGCGCCCAGGGCCAAAGGCAGGCACTAAACCGCTGAGCCACCCAGGGATCCCCCCAACTACCTATATTTATAGGACAGACCTTTCGCCTGAATAGGAGGCTTCTCCACTTATCCCATAGCCAGCTCAAACCAAACCTGTGCAAAGCTATTCTTCCTCCTATGCCCCACATTTCTGAGAAGAGAATCACTCTTCACCAAGTTTCACAAATCACTGGGATTCACCATTATTTATTCTCTCCATCACTCAGAAGTCAAGTCTTACAATGCCTACCTCTGGGCTTCATTTCCTCCTCTCTACACCTGTTACCCTTCATTAATTCAACTTTCCTTAATTTTCATGTTTTTACCTGATTGTTTAGGTATGACTACTCTCCCTCCCATTTCCTCCCTTGCCATCTAGCACCCTCATGTGTAATAAACTGCACGTAGTCCCATGTACACCTCATTCTCTATTATTCTCAGCCTTTCTACATACTGTGTCTTCTATCCCAAAATACTGTTTTTCTCACCTCCCTGCAAAACCCAGCGTGGAAGTAACCTCTTCCCAGTAGCTTTTATTGACTCTCCAACACACTATATGGACTTGGCATCCTTCCTCTGATCTCCCACAGAACATGGATTCCCTCTCAGTGGCAAGAGGAAATGCCTCCTGCTCCCTGCAGAAGATGTAGCATAAAATCATCTGTTCCCCAAATTCTTACACATCGGCTCACTTAAAAAAGAAAGATTCTCTGACCAGAGAATCTATATCCCACTCATCCTTCAAGAATACATCAACTTATCTCTGAATAAGAGATATCTCCAGCCAGTACATATATAAACACACATAAATGAATATTCCTGTAAACGGTTGTATATGAATAAAAAAATATCTAAAAGCATATAGCCAAATTGCTAACTATGGCTAGCACTGAAGAGTAAGGATAGAGAGGAAGTAGGAGACTTTTGCTTTTTATTCTGTTTAGATAATTTTATATGTGTTTTAGCAATAAATGTAAATTAGTTTCATGACAAAGATCTTTAAAATGTAGATACAGGGACACCTCAGTGGCTCAGTGGTTGAGTGTCTGCCCTTGACTCAGGGCATGATCCGGGTCCTGGGATTGATTCCTGCATCAGGCTCCCCGCACAGAGCCGGCTTCTCCCTGCCTGTGTCTCTGCCCCTCTCTCTGTGTCTCTCATAAATAAATAAATAAAATCTTTTAAAAAAATAAAAATAAAATGTAGATACAGTTATAAAATAACATAGCGAGAGAAATTACTGAGATGAATTATTGAAAAGTTTAAAGGAACACTGGAAAGGAATCGGGAGTCATTTCTATGATTGATGTGAAATAACACAGAAATTCTTTTTTAAGCCTTAAAAGGTAATAACTGTGCTTAATTTTATAAGGTCCACAAAAGGAATATTCACAAATTTGAATTAGGGTTTTATCAATTAAGTGTTCCTTGTAGAGATGAGACCAGTGATTTAGTAAGAAAAACATGCTCCCTTGCTGTTCACATGTCTACACACTGGGCTCTATTCAGTTACTGCCATTTATCTGTCTTAGGAACAAAAGATTTCCTTTTACATATTGGTAAACACCCCCAGATTGTGGCTTCTCTCAAGTTTCCATATGTGATGTTACCACAAATAAGAACCAGGCCAAGGGCAGCCCTGGTGGCTCCTTGGTTTACCGCTGCCGTCAGTCCAGGGTGTGATCCCGGAGACCTGGGATCGAGTCCCATGTTGGGCTCCCTGCATGGAGCCTGCTTGTGTCTCTGCCTCTTTCTCTCTGTGTCTCTCATGAATAAATAAATAAAATGTTTGTTTAAAAAAAAAAAAAAAGAACCAGGCAGAGAGGAGCAGATTCAAATGGCTTCAGCAGAATTGTAGGGACAGAGGCAGCCCTATGACAAGGACAGCCAATAAAAGCAGCGCTCACTATTAAACTCTATATACAAAATTAAAGAAATTGACTCTAATTGCTCAAGGGAAATAAATATTCTTGCCTCCTTTTCTCCCCCTTAAAACAGCCCAGTGGAACACATCAAATTTAGATACTTAATGCTATGCCTTGCAACAAGTCAATAACTGTTTAAATAAATTTTTTAAAAAATTTAAAAATGTAATCGAAATTTCATTTAGAAAAATTCATTAAGCAAATGCTTAGAAAATGAGAAGGACCTGATAGTATCCAGAATGGCTTCCAGTCTGTTTTGCCTTATCCTGTGTGATCTTCACACAGGCACAAATATGCACAGAACCCTCCCAAAAGATGGGGCTGCTGCCTCAGTTGGCGCTCCTCAAGGCTCAGCCACTGGCACTCAGAATTAGCGGAGTCTCGCTATGAGAAGGCAGGTGGAGCCACTGTGGGACCATTACCAGGGCTTATCTGATAAGAGTTAGGATGCACATTCAGGACAAGCACAGCCCTTTCCAGTCTGTCACTTAACTGTTCACAGTAAAGAAGCCAAATGATCAGTGTTATTTCCATGCATGTCGTGGAGTCTAAGTTACCCCAGAGACATATTCAGAAATGCAGTGTTCAAGACAAACAGATGTTCATCCAGTGTTTTTTTTTTTCCAGTGCTTTTTATACTTCCCTGCTATTCTTCAAGAGCATCACTGAAGACCAAGGTGTCACTCCAGACGCCACGACAGCCGTCAGCTTCATATAATCAGTCATTGTCAAGACTGAAAGGCCTGATTTCTGGGAGATTCTGACTCATGGTCTATCTCGCCAGCTTTATTTCTAGGCAAAAATGCCCACATTCACAAGGGGCCTGTGAACTTTGAATAGCCGCAAGGAGTTCTAGAGCAGCTGGAGTGGATCATTTCAAAATTCATCTTTCCACAGCCAAGTAGGCAAAATCTGATTCTGGAAAGGAATTAAGTGACTACTGGGTTTTAATTCCATTTTGTACTTGTCATTGAACTAAAAGAGGTTAGTCTGCCCATCACAGTCGAATGGTTCCAGAAGATTATTGCCTTATTCACTAAATTATTGAAGTTGTGGACTCAGACTAGACAGTAACAAGGCATGAACCACTCCAGTGATCATCATAAAATTACTCAGCAGTTAGAAGCAATGATTAGATATATACATAGCAACATGGATAGTTCTTAAAAACAGTGCTCAATGGAAAAGAAAGAAGGTCTACAAACACAGTAGCATCTGTGTGTACAGAACAATACACATTTTGCAGCAAAATCTACAAATAAGGGATCCCTGGGTGGCACAGCGGTTTAGCACCTGCCTTTGGCCCAGGGCGCGATCCTGGAGACCTGGGATCGAATCCCACGTCGGGCTCCCGGTTCATGGAGCCTGCTTCTCCCTCTGCCTATGTCTCTGCCTCTCTTCTCTCTCTCTCTCTGTGACTATCATAAATAAATAAAATTTTTTTAAAAACCTACAAATAAAAAGATACACATTACAGGTATTAGAACGGTTGCCTGGCAAGACGAGAGAGGAAGTAGAACAGAAGAATATGGAGATAAAGGGACTAAGCAAACAAACAAGGAAGAAGCCCTGCATAGACCAATGATCATGATGTGCCACCAACTAACAGTCTATAATTAACTCAGCTCTGCACTTGAGGTTGAAACTTGTATGAGAGGGGGGGAGTACAGACCTCATGAAAACATAGTCCAACATGTTAATCTCCTCCTTACTATCTTAGATGATAAATCCAGGGGCCATATCACTATGGTTTTTTTTTTTTCAATTTAGTGCACAAATCAAAATAATTTCCAAAGAGGAGTATAATGAGCACGTAATTATTATGAGGATGGTGCCAGTATATTATTCTTCTTACTCACCATAAAACGTCATTTTAACCTGTTCAATTCACACTGGTGAGAAAACCAGAAAATTCTGAAAAAGACTCAAAATCAAACTTACCTTCAAAGCCTTCATTGACGACTCCACTGTGGTCTGCTTCTTCTCTGCATTGAGAAATACCATTCAATGAAACATTTCTGAATAACTGAAGCTGATCTTGAATTTTGTGGAAAGTAGGTCTTTGGTCAGGTTCTTGAGCCCAGCACTGGGTCAATAGATTCCACCTGGATATACACATAAAGACATGAAAGTAAATAGTGTTTGGAGATGATTAGGCAATGAGTACTGATAGCCCATGTAAGGTCATTTTAGAAGGCAACACATTTGAGTTATTACCAGTTTTCCATAATCAATTTAAATAAACCAGAACAAAATTTTTGGTTTCTAACTTAATAGTGCCTTGCAGTTTACTACCTTTGTTAGATAACATCTTCTTTTGAAAAGCTATATCTTGGGGCAGCCTGGATGGCTCAGCGGTTTAGCACCGCCTTCAGCCCAGGGCGTGATCGTGGGGACCCGGGATCAAGTCCCACATCGGGCTCCCTGCTTGGGGCCTGCTTCTCCCTCTGCCTGTGTCTCTGCCTCTCTGTCTCTGTGTCTCTCATAAATAAGTAAATAAAATTTTAAAAAAGAAGAAAAGTTCTTCTTGGGGCACCTGGGCGGCTCGGTGGCTGAGCCTTTGGCCAGGTCGTGATCCGGGGGTCCCATATCAGGTTCCCTTGCAGGAAGCCTGCTTCTGCCTCTGCCCATGTCTCTGCCTTTCTCTCTGTGTCTCTCATGAATAGATAAAGTCTTTTTAAAAGCTGTTTCTTTTGACAAGCTATTATTTTTAACAGTTATTAATCCAAATAGATGGTTGGAAAAAATGAATGAATGATGACTCAACACATAAGGGAACTGACAGCTATAAAAATTACTGAAGACTAAGAAGACACTGACATCTAAAACAAAATCGAAGATTACTCCAAGATCTGCTATAGATCTTTAGGCAGAACCCAAGGGAGAAACAACCAATTCCAAGCTTTTACTCTTCATTATAATGTCAGGTTAAGTAAGAAACTGAGTTTCCTCAGACATTAATAGCTGGTTTATGAAACATCATTTTTTTTCTTTAACAGTTGTCTAAAAAATGTCTGAGTAGCACTCTTAACTGTGTTCATTCATTCAGCAAAGATTTGTTGGACACTTATTATGTACCAGCAGTATATCAAGAGCTGAGGAGGAGGTAGTGTGGCTCCTGTCCTCATAGGGATTCATACAGTAAATGTGGGAAGGTAACAAAAATTTATCCCATCTCACTACATCTCATATGAACAGGGGAAAAATTTAGCTCTTCTACATTGTCTACTACTAATTAGGTCTTTCTTAGAGCCCCCACTTAGGAGGGAAAAAAATTAACTTCATTAAGTACAATGCAGTTTAAAACCTGGTGTAATTCAATATTTTAAACAATCTTTTTAGGTAATGCTCAGCCTTTTCCACATAATAACTCAATCTCTAGTTTTAGGCTATTCCTACTCCCTCTGTCCTCTTCTGCAAGATCGTGGTATGATATATGTTGGGTGGAAGTCTTATGTGACTTATAATGACACAGGGAAGAACCCTTGGGTCCCACTGTGCCCTCTGGATCTTTGCTTGTATCAGAGAAAAATAATCAGGAATTCAGTAAGGAGTGCCCAGTCTGGTCCAGTCCACAGGCATGCAGCCTATGGTTTCTTTACCCTTTCCTTGCCCCCAGCTCCCACTGAACTGCTCCTCCCTTTCCTCACTCTAGCCATCACCTTCTCTTGGACTGCATCATGTCCTGCATATGCTCACAAGACCCAGGGGATCCTTCCTGTTTCTGTTGATGCTCCTTGGCTGAATCTCTAGCTTTCAACAAAATGTTCACACTACATGGCAAACAAAGAAGGCTCAGGAGAGCAAGCTTGACCTTCTCTGTCTGCCCTTCCACCTTACTCCATGTCACTATGGGGGAGGGGTCCCCCACTCAATGATCAATTTTCCATCCCCCAAATTGAGAGAGGTGGGCAGTTGCCCACACTTGGTCTAACTGAAGCCTACAGGAGGTTTCTCAGGACCTAGATATCCAACATCTTCACCCTCCTATCTCCGTCAAGGTCTCTTCTTCCTATACTCTCCCAGGGCTTAGAGGGAATGGGGTTTCTACTGCTCCCTCTTTTTAATTAGATTATCCTGATACAGAATTACAGGTTCTAGTCACTCAAACCTGGCATTTAGCATACTAATAAGGAGCTCAAGGTAACCTCTCCCTGCTCCAAACCTGGCTTTTGAGTCTACTGACTTACTAAAAAAAGGTCAAGTATCTGCCTTTTTTTTTTTTTTTTTTTTTTACTTCCTGAAACTAGAGGGCAGATTGGGGACAGGGAGAGAAAAACTGATAAAGAAACGTACGTTGGGAAGTATTTAAAAATATTAGTATGACTGGGGCACCTGGGTGGTACAGTTGGGTTAAGCATCCGCCTCTTGGTTTTGGTTCAGGTCGTGATCTCAGGATTGTGGGATGGAGGCCAGAGCGGAGCCTGCCTCAAGCCCTTGTGAAGTCCTGAACTGGGCTCGGTGCTCCATGTGGAGTCTGCTTGAGACTCTCTTTCCCTTTCCCTGGACCCTCCCTCCCTGCTTGCTCATGCTCGTCCGCTCTCTCTCTCTCTCAAATAAACATTTTAAAAATATTAGTATTACTATATCAACAGGTTAATAAATAATTACAAATTACAAGTTCTAAAAAAAAGTACTAAAGAAAACAAATGTGAGATATAATACAGATGGAACATTCTTAGTAAGTTGCCCTCAGAAGTACACTCTGAAGAGATGACATTTAAGCCAAAGGACTTTGCAGGAAAATAAGATGCTAGTCATGGGAATAGGGTAGAGATGAGATGCAGGGAACACCCGAGAGTAGGGAAAAGCATGTGTAAATTACTAAATTTGGAAAGAGCTTCGCTCATTTTAGAAACTGAAAAAAAGCTGGTGTGGCCAAAGGGCAGTCCTTGACAGGGAGAGTGTAATAGAAGAGAGCGGAAGAGGAAGGCAAGATCATGCAGGTCTCATAGGCCAGGGTAGGAGTTGGATTTAATGGCACTACAATGGGCAGCTTCTAAAGGTTTTTAAGAAGGCATGATCTTCACATCTTTAGAGAATTACTCCAGCTGATATATGTGGAAATGAATAGATTGTAGAAGTGTAAATTGGAAGTAAAGGATATATTAAAGAAGAAAAGTGAGAGATAATGATTGTTTGAACTAAAGTAATGACAATGGTACTAGGGCAACTGTAGTCAATCACTAGGTGACAATCACCAAGAAATAATTATAGGTATTGTATTTAAAATAGCTGGTACCTATGTTAGAAATTATAATGGAACCTCCATTCCATTATAGTGTGGCATGCAAAGTCCACTTCCATCTCTTCCGCTTCTTGACAAGCACCTTGGGTCAGAATTAGTACTCAATATCAGAGTATTTTGGAGAAACCTAATATTGGTCTGTTTTCCAGTATTCATCTGATGACTTCAGATACATTACAAGGAATTTACATTCTCGATATGGAGTACCAACCTTGGCTCTACTTAAAAATTAGATTCACAACTGAGAACCTATCTTTTACATATTTCTTTATAAACTCTCATTTAAAAATGGACATGATACAAAGATTTGAATGAAGGATGATTAGACTCTGAAATAAATAAAAATCATGCCTTATATTCAATCGTGAAATTTAAACCAATAGTTTAAGTGCAAGTAGAATCTTGATGACTCACCTAAGGGTTGTCCTAGGAGATGCACGGTGAAAGTATACTTCACCATTGGAATCATATCCCTTCTGAAAATACAGTTGTGATTCAAAGATATTGCCAAAAAGTAAATAGAATCTCTCAAGACTTGCCATATGTTAATTATAAAGTTTTTTTACTTACTTACAACCTGCCTCATTTCTTTTTTTTAAGATTCTTTTTATTTGTTTAAGAGAGAGAGCACAAGCAGGGGAACAGCAGAAGGAGAGAGAGAAGCAGACTTCCCACTGAGCAGAGAGCCCAATGTGGGGCTCCATTCCAGGACCCTAGGATCATGACCTTAGCCGAAGGCAGACACTTAACCTATTGAGCCATTCAGGCACCCCTCACCTGCTTCATTTCTATAAAGGACTCAAGATACTTAATGGAGATGATTCAGAAGGAGAGAAAAGGAAAATCAAGAAGGTAGAAGGAAGGAGAGTGGAAGGAGGAAGAAGACGTCCCTGCAGTCTCCACTTACTCTGTTTTTCATCCACTCCTACAACCCTCCTAAAGTTCAGCCTCTTGTATAATCCATGTAACTTATTTCAACAGACATTCCTATTGTCTTTTATCTAAGAGGCTTTCATTTACATCGAACCCAATCATTATTCTTAACTTTCTGATGGCAAAAGTGTAGGACCTGATAGCATATCAAGTCTTTCTCTCCCACCATCTGGGAACAAATGAGCACAAAATTGCCCTAGATTAAGAAGAGAGGAGCTCCCCGGTGTGATGCTTTACACTCCACAAAGTATGGTTCAAAGGCACAAGGTCATGGCCCTTGTCATAGCAGTTGAATGTGCATTGAAATATTTTTCTATGATTTTTTTTTTAATTACAATAGAAAAATAAGCTGTTGTAACATGTGAGGTCATGACAATTTATGTATTTATATTTGAAATCAGATTTCTATAAACTTGTATTTGTGTACAGAATTCTCAGTGGGTTTATATATTGTGACATTTATATTCAAGATTGAGATATGGATTATGCTTAACAGTAAAAGCTGAAATGAGACCTTTACTTTGTTTAAAATGCTGCACTGTGCAAGTTTGGAAATGTACATTAATTTACTGTATATAATATCTTGAGTTTGTTTATACCTCCAAGTTTTTACACTGAAGATGAATTAGCTTTAAAAACATTCAAAACCTTTTTTTTTTTTTTAAGGGAATAAGCTGTTGGGCTTTATCTGTATAAATGTGCTTTTTATTTTCCCAATGTACAATGAAAGTTTATACTTATATCTCACTGCATCATATCTGATTGCAGAAATTAAAGCACAATTTACAAGCAAAAAAAAAAAAAAAAAAAGAAGAGAGGAGCTCTAGAAAGCAATCGTCCACTTAAAAATAAAGAGTGCAACTTGCACTCTTAAACAGCATTGAGCTGGCAATGGAATGAAAAGGTGTTTATGAATCTAACAACTCCCCCCCAAAAAATGAATCTAACAACTCCTAAAACATGCATTTCTCATATCTTTCAGGTAAATTAATAACAGCAGCTATACCTTTGGCCTCGGGTCTTCCCTTACAAACATGCACTTGTCACGATTCAGCATTGCTCTTGTACTAAGTTATAGTTGCAAATATTCGAGCATATTACTGTAAACAAACTTTTAGGTCATTTGCTCTGTTAAAATTTGCCAAGGCTAGTTTTTTCTAGCTCTATAAAATACTAACTCATACTTGAAATATTTCACTTGGCTAAGTGTTCAGGTTCAAATTCCTCTATTCACTACGCCAACCCTTTACTCTTCTTTGCCTCAATGTTTTCTAAAATAGCATGAGACTCATTAGCCATGTTCATTATCGGTCTCTGTATTAAAATCCTTGAATTCATAAGGCAATTGAAATTCAACAGATGAAATTTTCAAAGCATGTTTCAGTATTAAGGATATGAGTTTCTACAGCTATTGAAACAAAGCACATAAAATACAGATTTTTCCAGAACTCCCTTAACTCATTATACCCAATCCCGAAGAAATCCAATTGGCATCTAGGTGTACTTATTTTTTAAGTGGTAAAAATAAGGTGAGCCTTTATGCCCTCCCATTGTGGCCTCCTACATTTGAGATATTCTCTAGTAATTTCAGTTGCCACTGTGATACATCTGTGAGAGAACCCCAAAGAGCTCTCACTTGAAGTAGATTGCCCTTTGATCCCGTTTCTTCTCGAAAGTGGCGTGGATGTTGTGCAAACTGAAAGTTGAAGAGAATACTGAGGACCAGGCTTTCCACCATACATCCCAGGCTATGGAAAGAAGGGCAGGAATGCTCTGAACTCCTGCATTCCATTAATAGTTGAGCACAGCATAGCCATCTACAGGCTCACCTGACCCAGAGTGCATCCAGGTGCTGAGCATTTAGGTAGTGAATAGAAGGAGCAGCCTGGCTCAGTGCAGACTTTCAACTCTCTAAGCTGGGCCTGTGATCTTAGAGAACTGCTTCAAATAAAAATCAGTTCCCTCTGTACTCTAAGGAGAGTAGTTAATCTTTATCATGACAACTTAAGGCCGTGGCCAGATTGAATGGCATGGCCAAGAGCTCCATTTCCTAACACAGCTTGTTTTCCTGGTTGGCAATGGATCCTTAACCCTTCCCAGGGCTCTGAGATCACGCAACAATCAGGGGTTGGGAGCACTGTTTACTTTTTAATGACTGATGTTCAAATGAACTTCAAAACCACCAATGGAAAATTTTGGCTTTAAGGGCATCATATTTTTTATAACATTAGGGGAATAATATAGCCAACCAATGAATTATTCAACATAAAGCTATATATAACATTAAGTTATGTATTTATATAATCTGTATAAATCTATGTTACATAAATATAGAACATAAATGTTATATAGAATATCTATTTCTGCCTCTAAACAGGAAAGTCTCTCTGGCACTTTTCTAGCATTCTTTCTTCCTCCTCCTTTTAGTTGCATATTTGGGTACACCTCGGTAGAGCAAAGTTCAACATACCTACGTTTTCCTGCTCCACAACCTCTGAGTAATTATCCACCTCCATCGTCTCCAAAATAAGTGAACACATCAGTCAAAATGTATAATTCAATGATTGATTCCTAAAGTGCCTATCCCAAAAAACTGTGTCATTGTGATGAGCTACATGGTACCTCCTGGGGGGAAACAGGCCAGATAAAATTCTAACAGGATAATAAAAATTTGGTGCCATTGAAATTCTGGGGAAAATTTCTGAGTGTTTGATAGACATGTAAGAAATGCAAAGCGGTGATTGGTTTGCTAGCCAATAAAAATGTATTTTCTGCTTAGGTGTGCTAGAGTCTTCCCTCAAATCCTAAACCAAAGGTTTTCAAACTTTGTATAATGTCTGACTTCTTATTTACAGAATTCTGCCCATCTCCCCCCAAAGGATCATGAATCATTTTTAAGGACAGTCACCAAACTTAATCAGGTATGGGTACATCTGATCCCCCTGTAAATGTCCCAGAGTCTGTACAAAGCTAAATTAGAAACAAGCGGTGATTCTAATCTTCTTCTTCTGGCTGGAAGATTTAAATAATACAAAAACATTCACCAGTAGAACATCCAACCAAAGTGCCCAGTTCTTAATCATCTTTTGGCTCCAGTCTGAATAATCCTCTAAAATAACACAGCATAGTCAAGGCAGTACAACCATGGTGTGTATCCGCATACTGCTAATTCCTTTTGCACTTGTCTGTACCACACAGTTTAGCACTTTATTACATGTTGGCTTGTTATGCAACTGTTCCATGTGTGTTTCTTTTCTTTCAAAATACATTCTGAGATGCTGAAGAGCTGGGGCCATGGTTTAAACACCTATGTATTCCGCACAATATGTGGCATGGTATTGTGCACAGTACAGAGGAGTTTATACTTGTTCAGCATCTGTTCCTTTTGAAACTTCTTGGGTAAAACATCCCTTAGAAAAAGTTGCAAAACTTGTTATTTCTGCTGAGGCTTTTCATAAGAAGGTAGATTATTATGCCGCAAAATAACTGGGTTTATATTTCTTTTGTAATTAGATCAAAATCACCTACTCTCCTGAGAATCTCGAGTTTACTAGACTTCAATAGTAGCCAGCATCAGTTTAATAGAGTCATGAATAGTCACTCTGTGTTAAGTTCATAAATAGATCGCAACCTGAGTAATTTTTTAATAGTACTATGTCCCAATATCAGCTGCATCAAGAAAGGCAGTCCAGTATATTCTTATTTAATAGAATCTCTTAATATGCAAATTAAGATATTAGCCAAATTAAATCTTCCAAAATAAAATGAGGGTGTGTGTGTAAACACACACACACATAAATAAAATAAGCTTTTATTTATTAGAATTCATCTATCAAGAGTATGAAAATATTCTACTCTTCTCAATCATGTTTCTGAAATGAAATATCATGTGTATGTAAAAAGAGACAATCATGTATTTAGAAAATTAAATGTTACAGGGATGCCTGGGTAGCTCAGTGGTTGAGCTTAGGTCCTGGGATCCTGGGATTGAGTCTCACATTGGGCTCTCTGCCTATGTCTCTGCCTCTCTCTTTCTCTGTCTCTCATGAATAAATAAATAAAATCTTTTTTTAAAAAAAGAAAACTAAATGTTACAATCAAGTTACATTTTATGTAGACAACACAAATCCATAAATTTCAGTTTTCATTTTAAAATACCATGCCAGTGAAGCATAAGATTGCATGAAGACATGTTTTTGGATTTTTAGGTGCTTCTATTAGCAAAATTAACTTACAAATCATCAGGACAATTTTTCGGTGGCTCCAGTCTCCCTCCTGTTTGCACATAGTTTAAAACATCAAGGTTGGAATGAGTCGGATAAGGCTGATGGCCAAGAGTTAAAATCTCCCAAATCAGAATTCCGAAAGACCTAAGGATGTTAAGAGTTCACTTTGATTATGCTTATTACAAACATCATGTTTAGAGTAGTTTGTCCAACATAAATATTCCTGGGACTATTGGGGTCTACTTTGTGATTGGCATTATTGGGCCCATAAAAGGCAAATGGGAGACTTAAAAGCAAATTGACCTCAAGAAGAAGTAGAAAAGCAACTGCCTACTAGCAACACTTCAAAGGTGATAGGAAGGCTTAGTGGGAGCATGCACACACACACACACACACACACACACACACACACACTTTATTCCTCTTCCCCAGCTGCAACTGCACCACAGATCTCCTTAAGGCTTTCATAGCATCAACACACAGACTAATGTAGGGGTAAGAAGGCACTGCACCTTCCCCTCCCCACCCCCTCGACTTTGAGTGCCAGTAAACGAGGAGAGGAAAGGCATGAATGTGAACTGGTAACACTGAGGCCCAATTTTATCTTGTCACCGGTTTTGTTGGGGGCCAGTCCAGCTTAAAAGTTATTGAACAAATCTTCACAGTTTTTAGAAGCTCTAATCAAAATTTGGTGTCAACAAGCAAACAGAGTGGTCCTATTCTAACAATAAAGAGATAAATAAAATCTTTAAAAAAATAAAATAAAGATATATCGAAACATCCCTGGTGTCATAATGTTTTTGATATCCGTGATTTAAACTCTACCTATAAAATAATGACCACCCATCCCAAAAGAGTAGGCATTGGGACACTTTCTTGGACATGGATTCATATGTGCCAATTCCTACTAGTCACGGCCGCTACACTTTGGGGAAGTGATAGAACACTTGAAGTAAATGTATCTATTTCACATATACTCATAAGATAATGGATCAAAACTGATTAGGGTAAGGGGCAAAAATACCAAGACCCGGGAATGGTCCCACAAGTTTAGATGACCTTTAATATTCCCTTCTGGCTCTGATGTTAGCTGGTTCTGCCCGAATTTCTCTGTGTCCTGTTAAACTCACCACACATCAGATTGAGTAGTGAAGATTCCATCCATCAAACTTTCTGGAGCCATCCACCGAACGGGGAGGAGGCCTTCCCCTGTCTTTCTATAGTAATCATTTTTATAGATGTCCCTCGCGAGTCCAAAGTCCCCGATCTTCACTACCCGTGATGGACTGGTATAGTCTTTCACAGAGACAAGGCAATTCCGAGCTGCTAGATCCCTATGACAGAAGCTATATTTAATAATGCTAATAATAAAGTTCCAGAGATCAGACAAGTAACCCTAGGAGGTCTTTAGAGGAGAGAGACTTTTTACAAAAACTTTTGCTATTTTGAAGTACTAGAAATACTTGATTATCCTGTATGTTTTACCCAAACCACAGGCAATTACTGTGCTGACGTCCTTAAGAACTAGCATTAGAATATCACCATACCTGTGAATGAAGTGCATCTGCTCCAAGTAGACACAGCCTTTTGAAATATCTACGCACAGATCTACAAGGTCAACCAAGGTGAGTAAAGGACCATGAAACTGTAAGAAATAAAAGAAAAGTTACAATCAAAAAAAAAAAAAAGAAAGAAAGAAAAGTTACAGGTACTTTTCCAGTTTGTACAAAACATATTCATGATGTTTTAAAGGTACTTTTATTTTTTTTAAGATTTTATTTATTTATTTGAGATGGAGAGAGAGAGAACGAAAGAGCATGAGCAGGAGGTGGGGAGAGGCAGAGGGAGAGGGAGAAACGGGCTCCCCACTGAGCAGGGAACCCAACATGGAATCAATCCCAGCACCCTGGGATCACAACCTGAGCCAAAGGCAGAAACTTAGCTGACCTAGCCACCCAGACACCCCTAAAGGTATTTTTAGTTGTGGTTACAAGAATTCAAACAAGGAGGAAAAGAACTAGATTTACAGACTTTCAACTGAACTATACATAAATAAGACTATTTTTAGTAGGCAGAGGCCATATAGGATCTTCCTCAGAAAGATCTCAGGGTGTCAGGTCAGACAGACCAAGATCTGAAGCCTAGTTCTGCTACTTACTAGTGATGTGAACTTGCTCACATTGCTTAATTCACTAAGCACCTTTCTCATATGTAAAAAGGGAATAATAACACTGGCCCTATAGGATCTGAAATAAGGTATGGAACCTGGCTGGTATATAACAGGCACTTAATAAATAGTAGCTGCTGTCATAGGAGTACTAATGATAATTTAATCAGTGCAAGTTTAATGACTGGCCCAATGTCGCGCTGGAATGTCAGTCATGACAATGGGCTTGTTCCTCAGATAAGCCCCCATGTAACTTGTTAGCAGTGCTCTATTTCAAGGCCACAGATTACTCCTCTCCTCCATGAGAGCCAGCATGCATATATAGCTGAGCCTATCCTGGCTGCAGTGATTTCTACATTTAAAAAGCCAGTGGAAGTTTTTATTGGTACCATATGGAAAAAATTCAGTCCCTTCCCTGAAGTTACATTCATAGTTTGTCTTTCCCTGGCCATTTTCCAGCAATTACTCTGGGTCAGGCCTCTATCATCCCTATCTGACGCATCCCAAACTTGTCTCCAGCCTCTCGTGCTTTAATAGGCCTGCTTCGCTGCAACCTACTGCCTGTGGAGTCTATGACAGGTTCCTAAGCACAGCCTCCAAGGAGGCCCCAGGCTGCAGCCACCTCTCTTTATTTCTGCTACCATTCTGGAATGCTCTTCTTATCCTTGATTTCCATTCACATCCTTCACTGAGCATCTCCAGTGACTCCCAACCTTGAAATCCCTCAATCTCTCATAGACGAGTGCTCTTAAGTGCTCCTCCCCCTGCCTCCCCCAACAAGCTCCTGTTTTGTCCCCAGACTAGGAAGATTCCTCATGTTCTCAAACTCAACATCACCATGGTCCCGCTCAACCACACCGCAGCCCCATAGCGAGGCTTGGTGTTACTCCCAAGAATCAATCCCCCGCAGCACTGTTCAGGTCCAGCAGACATCAGACACCATGGGTACAGTACTCAGGGCCTGTGTCTAAGTCCCTGCTGGGTGTCCTGACCAGTCCATTGGGTCCTCTGTGAGTGGAATCCTGCTTTGCTCTTGGCAAAGCCCACTCCTCTGAAGATGCTCCTCAGTTAGAATCTTGCTTCTGAACTTCTGGCTGGTGGCTAGCATCATGTCCCCTGCGGACAGATTTGAATGCTGCCTAGGTGCTCTAACTGCTCCTCATAGCCCCTGTGACAACTTGTTGGGATACCTCATCACCCCATGTTGGGGCTCTTTGACTCCAGATGCTGCTACCCTGGGCTGTCACCTGTCATGTCTTGCCAAGCACCCACAACCCCAGACATAATGAACCTCCACCTAGGACTGTTCCTGGTCATAGCTTTTCATGTGGGAAGGTGTTGCTTCAAAGACTGTTCTATACATGAGAGACTCCTAACTCTGGGAAACGAACAAAGGGTGGTGGAAAGGAGGTGGGCGGGGGGTGGGGGTGACTGGGTGATGGGCACTGAGGGGGGCACTTGATGGGATGAGCACTGGGTGTTATGCTATATTTTGGTAAATTGAACTCCAAAAAAAAAAAAAAAAGACTGTTCTATCCCCTCTTTTAGTTATGTCTCAAACAAAAGACCTCCCCGGTCTCCCAGGTCTCCTCAGTTGGAAATCATCGCTCTCTCCTCTGTGCTTCCACAGTATATTCTCTACTGCACTCCAATATACCCTCTGAATTTCTACCTTAAATGAGTTATTTATACATGACTTACCTCCCTACCATGTGGCAAGGTCCTTGAAAGCAGGAGCCACATCCTTCACTATTATGTAGTAGTGTATATATAATATTACATATTATGTATGAATAATATTATACTAGACTGTAAAACTAAACATGCAGCCAAAAAAATTGCTGAATTGATTGTATCTAACTATGTATTTATACTATTTTGGTAGGTTGGGTTTGGGTTTTGTTTTTTACTTTCTTATGTCTTAATATAATCTTAGGATTTCAAAGCTAAAAAGAGCCTAGGAGTATTTTCAATTCCATATTCCATTATACAGATGCAGAAACTGCGTTCCTGAAAATAGAAGACCGGACTAAGGTTTATGGGGCTAGTTGCAGTCTATCCTTCTGTATTGGACCCAGCACTGCAGTCCCAGAGCAGGGATAGGGAGGAGGATGAATGTGGCCTCTCTGGAATGTTGCCTCTGAGCACTCCCTGTGGAAAAACAGCTGGCTCCCAGGATGGTGGGTACGTAGAGCCCTTGGTGTTCCTGCACACAGCACCTAAAGGCATCCTGCCGACTGGCTGGAATGAGGGCGGTGAGGCATGGAAGCTGCCCTGTTCAGGAAAGAACACTTGAGAACCAATCAGTATAACCACCAGGATCCCGACTAACTAGGAATAATTTGGAAAGAGCAGACCCATATTTTTTCATTTCATCCCCTCTCCCCCAGAACAAACAAAACACAATCTACAGATAAACATTCTTGTTAAGGATGGAGGACTAAGTGTGTACATTTTTAGTCTCACTCTCTCCCCAAACCTTCCTGAACTGACAGTATAGGGGAAATGTTTAGGGGCGCCTGGGTGGCTCAGTGATTGAGCATCTGCCTTTGGCTCAGGTCTCGATTCCAGGGTCCTGAGATCAAGTCCCACATCGGGCTCTCCATAGGAAGCCTGCTTCTCCCTCTGCCTGTGTCTCTGCCTCTCCGTGTGTGTGTCTCACAAATCAATAAAACTAAAACCTTTTTTAAAAAGGAAATGTTCATAATCTCATGAGGACATATACATTAGAAAAATAAATTTAGTGCATGAAACATTTTGGGGAAGCGAAGCACATGGAGGAGTGGTCATTCAGCAGAGCCGAGAGACAGTGTGGCTGCCTGCGGGAGGAAAGGCAAGAACTAGGCTGTATTTCACTATAAAACCCCCTAAGGGCTCTGCAGTTGGAGGTTGCAGGCATCTCTGAATGCAGGGGTGAGAGGTAAGCCTGGAAGCAAGAGGAATGTTTGGAAGTTTATTTTAGGAGCTAACTGGATCCTAGGTCCTCCCACCACAGCAGGAGGCTTTCCATTGCAGAGCACACACACACACACACACACACACACACACACACACACACACTGAACCAGAACAACTCCAAGTTCAAATAAGTCAATCACACTAAGACACCATGCAGAAAATGGAGAGGAAAATTAAATGAGAGCCTATGTACTCAAGAGTTTGGACCTGCACCCTCCTCCCCTCTCACCTCCGTGAACTGAGGCTGAGGCATTTACCCAAGCAGGAGACCCACAGATTCTTCTCTGATGAAAGTGGGGTGTTCCAGGGAAAACACCCAGGTACTGTCATCAGAGGATTAGGGGACCCCCCTCCAGTGAAAAAGCAGGTCCCACATGACAACCACAAGGAAGCTGCCGCAGAGGCACAGGTTCCAGTCAGCTTCTCAGGCCTCACTGTTAAATAGGAAGACCAGCCACAAGTCACCAAACCTTTGAGAAAAGCTTCTCACATTACAAACAGATCCCAGAACAAAGCAGATAAAGGAAATCAGGACAATGCAGGAAGCAAATTAATACTTTAAAAAAAACTATAATTAGTGCCCTAGAAAAGATTAGAGAAGAGTTTGTCCATATTAAAAAAAAAAAAAAAACACAGCACAACACTGTTTTAAGAAGTGATCAAAATAGAAGAATGAGTCTGTGGAAACAGAAATTTGTAAATGCTGTTTAAAAAGTTACAGGCATCTACCACAATTGACAGCACAAACAGAATTGGAAAATAGGAGAAAACAGCTAGTAGAACAAAAGGATAAAACAAAGCAGTCCATTATCCAATGAGTAGACTTTGGAGAACAAGGAAATAGGGGGAACAAAGAATTTTATTTATTAAAAAATAATATTAAAAAATCCCAGAGCTGAAGGGGGTGATTTTCCAGGCTGAGCGTCCAGATTGGTAAAAAGTACCAAAGATAAGGAGTTCCTAAAATTTTCCAGAGAGGAGGGGCAAAAAGCAGGTCACTGATCCTAAGTCCAAGAATCAGAATGGCATAATACTTCTTAAAGGCAACTGTACAAATGAGGGAACAAGGGGTTTTCAGCCTAGAATCCAGCCAAATTGTTCATCAAGTGTTAAGGAAGGAAAAATAATATTTTCTCAAAAAGAGGGGGAAAAGGAGATTTTTGCCTCACATGCATGCTTTCTCATGTTTTCTCTCTTCTGAAACAGAACAAAGAAGTCATGGAATAGAGGAAACTAAGGTCCAGCAAGGAAATTAGTGGGGCAAATGTGAGGGGAGAGCCTAGGACAACAGTTCTGCAGAGAGCCCAGAGGACAAGCGCTTATATTGGCTCCTGGGGAGGAGTGTCCAAGAAAAAAACCCTGTTAGGTTCTGGATCATCTGATCTATCTAACCACAGTGATAGAAGTGCTACAATTCTGTCAAAGAGTTTAGGCATATAGAAAATGAAGCAAAAGGGGAAAACAAAAGAGGCATTTATTATTCTTGTCCAAGAAAAAAAAAAACATAATCCTAGCATTTGAGTAACTCAGCTGCAAGTAACAGTCATAGTAATGCAAATCTGCAATGTTGATTTATCTGAAAATTGTGATAACTACTGTCAGAGGACGGGGGAACAAAGTCATCCACGTGTAGAGTCGGTGGGTTTAGGGCTGGTACTGAGTAAGTCTCAGAGAGTTAAAGCCTCACCTCTCATAGTAGGTAGTCAGGAGATTTCCCCCAAGATTTTTCAAAAAATCAACATGCAGCGGTATGAACAGAGTACATAGAAGCATGGAGATAAATACCAGAAGAAATATGTCGATGCCTGGCATGGGGTGGGGAGAAGATGATCTTTCACTGTAAATCTGGTTCTATATTTCAGCGTTTTGCTTTGATAGAAATGAAAACCAATTTTTTAAAAATCTACAGATTTAAATTTGAGTGTCTTGTTTTGTCTCATGTGTTTCTCATCTGAGATATACGGTATCTCATCTGAGATATACGGTAGGTTCCCACAGGGGCTGTCACATCTGGGTCTGATGCCACAGTCTTTGCAGGTCTTCACTGTGCTCCCCCCACAGCAGCTAAAGGTAAGCACTGAGAAGACCAGAGAAGGCAAGATGGTGTCCTCCATCCTGAAGAAAAAGCAAAGAACCAGATGGATGGCATGGAGGGAGAGGTATGAGATCAAGACTTCTGGCCAACACAAGTTTGAGATGCCTAGGAAAATCCAAACGGATATGCCAAGCAGGTAGGGACATAGGGTACTCAATAAAAATATAAGGACTTGCGAATATCAGTTTGGGACAGACAGACAGACATAGATTAAGTGCCGAGAAAGATGTGACTTTCCAATGCCAAACAATCTCTGCTTTCCAGAAAATATGATTTTTGGAAGTGAGGTACCTATTTTCCCCCACTGAATAGTAAAAACAGCCAAAAAAAAAAACCAGAAAATACCAGAAGTTAGCTCAGGATTCTAATTGTCCTATTCCAACTGAAGGAAATACAAGTCTTGCACAGAAGTCTTCCAAGGTTCTACCATTAGCGCAAATGGCAGCCTACTGAATTTAGAGAAACTTAGCTGGAAATTGTAGGGTATTTGCATTACAAAACCAAAACTGGGACCCCATTTCCTACCGTCGTCATCCGGGCTTTACGCAAATAGGTTAGAAGGTCTCCTCCTTCCATCAGTTCCAGGATAATGTACTGGGGTTCGTTCAGCAGACAAACTCCAAGCTGCTTCAGAATGTTGGGATGGTTGAACTTGCTACAAGGTGGAAAGAGACAGGAGGATGTCATGACAGCGACAGGAGCCCTGGCTGAAGGCCTTTGGGAAGAGCAGTTCTTTATCTACCGTTTCCTTCAAAACTTCTGTTTGGGGTTTTGGGTTTGTTTATTTGTTTGTTTTTTCTGTTTTTCTCTAATATATGAGAGTCTCCTTTTCCAAGTACTGGCCCATGTGCTTGCCTTAGAGAGATGATACGGCAACCCCTAGTGGCCAGCGCATATGGCTAGAATAGGTCATCTTGAAAAGAAACATTCATATGAAGTATGTCCTGTTTTGGTGAAGAATGTAATTTTAACTACCATCCTTCAAAAGATATTTGAAAGCATTACATTTTCAGTCATCATAAATATGAAATATTATTCTCTTAAGATCTGTTGGAGAAATAATTCAGACACACGGGTTTGGCTTCAACCATTTTCTCAAGACATCAAAGCAAGTGTCCCCGATCTAATGATCCAAAGCCACAACTGGGCCCCCATGGACCCTGGCCTCAGGCCCTCCCTTTAAGAAGCCTCAGAGCAGTTTTCATGACCAACAACTGATTCTAACCTTGAAGACGAGTTACTAAGACCAAGGATATTTTCATTGACCTTCCTGTACTTAGAGCTCTCCCTTACTCTACTTGACCCACTATCACACATTCAGAAGAACCTAAGGATGTTTAAAACTGAACAGCTTCAGAAGTCACTTGCAAAACACCCTTCCTACTGAAGGTATAAGAAAAGAAGACCTTTTGCCTGAGGACTGCCCAGGGAAGACTGGTTTCTTTTTTTTTTTTTCTTTTTTTTTTTTTTGAAGACTGGTTTCTATAGAACACTTGACACTACAGACATATTTATGTCTCAACTTCACCCATGCCTATTTGGGTCATGATCTATTATATCAGGTCATTTCAAACATTAAAAATTTACCCATCGGATGTAAAAGCTTTCCACTCATACCAAGGGATGGGACGATTAGGCCAGAGCTACCCCAATACCTCATCAGATGTGCCTCCTTCAGGAACTCAATCTTCTCCTGGTCTGTGGAGCCCTTCTTCAAAGTCTAGACAACATAAAAATAAGCCAGGAATCATAACAGACCTTTCTGTGAGCTCGGTGGGTCAAAAGAGACAATCTTTGTTTTGTTTTGTAACATTCACCCTGAACGCTGGAAATAGATCATACATGTGCATGTGTAAACTCAGTCAAAAGTTAGCCTCTGTTATAATTAGTGTTCACGGGGGGAAGTCTGATAGATAAGAGGTCTAGTAACATTTACACAAATTCCCTCCAAAATGGAGAAATTTTTAAAAGTGCAAACTTGGTACCTAAACCAGTTTCTTTTTTAAAAAAGATTTTATTTATTTATTCTTGAGAGAGAGAGAGAGAGAGAGAGAGAAGCAGAGACATAGGCAGAGGGAGAAGCAGGCTCCATGCAAGGGAGCCCGATGTGGGACTCGATCCTGGGACTCCAGGATCACACCCCGGGGCCTAAGGCAGGCACTAAACCACGGAGCCATCCAGGGATCCCCCCCAAACCAGTTTCTTAATTTTCACAGTTTTCTGCTGGATACCTGTTTCCTCCTGCTAATAATAAATACCCTAATTCGCTTCTTAGAGGCAAGATGCTCGGTCCCAGACAATTGGTCTAAATGAATCATGAAAATTGTGTTTTGTAATTCTCCAGCTTCCCTTGCAAATAGGGGTGGTCACCTGATTCAATTTTGGTCAGTGAGTAAAAGGGGAAAACTGTTGAAAGGGAGAGAAGCTTGTGGAAAACTTTCACTTTTTTGAACATATACGTCTAACATCATCCTTACCCCTTGCCCTGACCTGAATGAAGTCGTAATGCCTGATCTTCAGCAGCCATCTGGGGATCATGAGGCAACACACACGTACAAAGTCAAGAGAATTTCAGGTATCCTGGCTGTGACCTAACACCATACTGTACCAGAACCAGCAGCCCTCTTGTTGTGTGAGGAAAATAAACACTTGTTTATACGCCAGTTGAGGCTAGAGTAATTTAAACTACTCTTAGATTATATCATTTGGCAATGGAGACGCTTTTGCCAACCTTTCTGGTTGTATAGCCCTCTCTCGAAGCAACAAATTCCTAACAAGCAGTGGTCAGGATATTGCCCAGTTACATAAAAGATTCATCATCCCCTGATCAAAAGGTTTTACACAAATATGAGAGTATATCCAGCACTTCCTCAAAACTGCATTAAATATATCATGTGAATAACTGTGTAGTACAGGGGTCAGCAAACTATAGTTTGTTTGTTTGTTTTTAGAATTTTATTTATCTATTCATGAGAGACACACACACACACACACACAAAGGCAGAGACACAGGCAGAGGGAGAAGCAGGCTCCACGCAGGGAGCCAGACGTGGGACTCGATCCTGTCAGGCCCTGGGGGTGCTAAACCACTGAGCCACCCAGGCTACCCGGCAAACTATAGTTTGTAGACTAATTCCACCCTGTCACCTATTTCTGTGCAGCTTGAGATCTGAAAATAGTTGTTCAGTCTTAATTCTGTACTTTTGCAGCTTTATGGAGATATAATTGACACGTCACACTTTCAAATCGCTGGAAAAAGGTCGAAAAAAGGATATTTCTTCTTAGCACAGGAAAATTACATGAAATTCAAATTTCAATTTTCATAAAATCAAGTTTTACTAAAACATAACCACACTCCTTAGTTTACATATCGACTAGGGCTGCTTTTGCACTGCGATGGCAGAGTCACCTACGTGCCCTGGCACCTAAGACATGGAGAATGTGCTTTACAACCCTGGTCCTCTTCTAGTATATTCGAAGGGACAAACTGCCTGTGGAGTCTTAGCTAATTAGTAACCTCAGAGATAACTATGAATTACAGAGCTTATATAACAAAAGGAGGAAAAAATTGTAATTTCTGTTGTCGTGCATGGACTCCCACTTTCAGTTCTCTTTTCAACTAAGATCACTTGTGTTTTATTACAGTTTTATCTGCATAAATTCACGTAAATGTACTGATGCAGTATGTCAAGGAATTAAAAATCCACATTACCTTCACTGCTACCTTGGTTTCTCCAGTTCCAGCTCCTAAGATGTCTACTGCTGTCCCTTCATACACTTCTCCAAAGGCCCCACTTCCCAACAAGAGGCGCAGAGTCAGTTTTTCCCGAGGGAAGGCAGGAAGACTTTCAATCTCCTCCTGGGTTGGAAGAGTACTGGAAAACAATATTTTTCATTTCCCAAAATACGTTGGTCTACAAGTTCATGTTGGTGTTAGTGTTTAAGAAAGAGTATGAGAAAGAGAAAGAGAAATCTCATGATTTTGCAACACTACTCCATGTAATATAGTGACATGGAAGTTTGCGTTTCTATTCCTTCCTAATCTATCATCCAGAATATTCCTTCCCTATTCCAAAACGTGGACAGAGCATGTCACTTCACTTCTAGGTCCCATAATCCCGATAGAAAGATGCCTTGTTTGCATTGTCGGGAGGTTTTTATTGTCGCTTGTTTTGTTAAAGTTAAAAGTTATTCAATTCTTCATGTAATCAATTTATGTAAAAAGCTATTGCAAATTAGTAATAAATATATCTGGGTTTATGAGCCTAAAAGCTTTCACTTTAACAATTTCACGGCCTGTTTTTTTGTGTAAAACAAAATTTAGGGGCAACCTGGGTGGCTCCGCGGTTTAGCGCTGCCTTCAGCCCAAGGCGTGATCCTGGAGACCCGGGATCGAGTCCCACGTCAAGCTCCCTGCATGGAGCCTGCTTCTCCCTCTGCCTATGTCTCTATGTCTCTCCGTGTGTCTCTCCTGAATAAATAAATAAAATATTAAAAAACAAAATTTAGTATGACCACAAAAATCAACTCCTTCTCCTTGACTTTTAGAAGCCAGCTCTCGCTTAGAATATTCTGAGGGGGGAAAAATTGCCTGCATTTAAAACGCTTTGAAAAAAAAATAAAATAAAATAAAACGCTTTGAGTTTTTAAAAGGGAATCTTGAATAACAATTATGCAGAGTATTTTCTCAAGGGAAAGTCACCTCTGAATCACTAACTTAGATCACTCCTGTGTCTACTTCAAATCTTCCTATTTTTAGTCTTGGATCATAAATTTCAAGGCCTCTGACTGCATAATTCTTTTTAGCATAAGCTGTAATATAGTGTCATGTATAAACCGCAATATGGTGTCTTGCATTAAAAAAATTTAAATATTTTCTTTAGTTATGATGACAGCATAAGTTCAAAACTCAACTATCTTAAAGAGCTTTTGTAGGCAATCACCAAACTTCTGAAAACAGACTCAGATGAACTTAACAGCACAGGCATGGACCCTTGAAATTCCTCTCCTTCTGGTTGCCTCCAGTTGAACCAATCATATTACCATCTGCTCTTTTCAACACAGTATTTATTTCCTTTTTTTGTTTACTTTTTAACTATGTGCTAAATAAACCACTGGAAAACAATGGAATTTTGCTTATATTCCTTGGGATAGAATAACCACATAATTTGCCATCCATCTTAGGTCACATTTGAAAATGGAGGGGGATGGTATTAATAATTATGCCAGAATAATGAGCATAGACCAGGACAATCATGGGCAACAGAGGACCCATGGGCACTCTCTTTATAGTTGCCCACTCTTCATCTAGATGCCCTGTAGGGACGGCCCAGGTTACGTACTGTATGGCATAGCAGGCATTAGCCAGTCCTACTCCAGCTGCCAGACCTCGAAGCTCAGCCAACTCTTTGTCTTCGTTTATGAGACCCGTCAGCCCTTCCTTGGGAGCTTTTTGATTCTTTAATTTTCTGTGCCAGACTATAAAAAGAAAAGAACATAACTTACAAATCGAAACATGGCTTTCTTTTTCCCTCGAGAAATGTTAACAATGCATGTTAAATGTTTATATATAAGAACACCATTGGCAGAAAACCGAATTTGATTGAAAAATTTGTCCACAGTAGAAAACGAAATAATCCAGGTGCAAAGACATATTAAAACACATGACTTTTACCACGTCACTTCTTATCTCACATCTCAACCCAATGCTTAATGCGTTTCTTATTGCTGTTATAGACAAGCTCACGTAACTTGATATCAGAACTTATTTCTCAAAATCACCCTTAAACTAGAGTCTAAATAAACCAAAACAAATTGGCATTGTAATTATTAGTGAAACAAATTTATTCTGAGTCCAGATATATTCCTATAGTATACAGATTACACTCCTATAGTAGATCTGACGAATGCTTTCAATTATAATGGCATGCTTTCAAAAAAATGCAGAGTACAAGGGTTTATTCCATTGTTGTTCATATACACATACTCACATATATACAGAAAAACTATTGGAATGAAACCCACCAAATGTTAGTAGTGGTCCCCCTCAGTTGTGAAATCATGGATAATTTATATTGTCTTCTTCATACAATGAGCAAATACTATTTCTATGAGCCTAAAAATAAGGGATTTTGGGGAGATCAAAATACAATTAGGTCATAAGATGAACCATTTATACTAGAACACTGGCTGAAAAGTTGAAAACAGCAAGCATGTTTTGTAAGATGATCGTTAAAATTTGAATTTTATTCCATAGTAGCTTCTATATCCAACAGGTGAGAGTTTTATTCAAGGGACGTTCCGTCTGAGGGACCACACAGGGAAAGATCTTAAGTACCTTTGCTAATGCAATTTTTCAAAACTGAAAAGCTGACACTACCCCTCTTCATTTTTGTAGAGGCCCAGCACGGGCCCCCAACCTCAGAAATGCCTTCCAAGACCCTGCCACTCAGCTGACCTCCCAGTTCTCAATTTCTAAGACCACTGTAGCTCTCGATCCACATTTCTGTGCCAGAGTCCAGCACATGTCATGTCCTACTGCCTTTTTATATTTCACTATTCACATTTTCACACAGGTATGTCTTACCTCCCTCATTAAATGGCAAGCTGCCACGGCCAGCAATTGTATTTTACGGCTTCATATTTCCCTCTGCTCCCAGCATGAGGCTAATGTTGCATGTTAGATGTGACCACTCACCAAAGCAAAGGCTGTTGATGTTTATTTTTAAATCGTTGTTTCGATTTTATATTTATAAGTACGACTGCTGAGAGCTCTCGGCACAATACAAATATTTAAACAATTGCCACTTTCCATGATTTTAATAGCTCAATCTTTTCTCATGCACTCACCCACTCCTACTAGTAAAACCACATGCTCTACTACTATAAGAAAAGAACCAAATTAGCTTAGCTGTACCAAAAAATTCATAAGTTCCAAATAGAATAAAGACCTTTAGATCCTGAGAAAGCCAGATATCCATAGGATGTCTTGAAAGCACAATAGGTTGTCTGAAATTATCTCATGCTCATCCACTAGAATTATGGGTTTAAACAATGGTGATGTACAAGTAGGCAAGCAAAGGTCAGATGAAAGATTCTTCATGTAATACTCCTTCGCAGTAGGAAAGCAGACAAGCGGTCAAGCCTATATGCCAACTGCCAAATATACTCCAGTCATACGCGTAATTCTGGAGGGGGCTGGCTTAGTGGTACAAGCATCAGCTGTGCAATACTTAGACTCCCTGGAACCACAGGTTAAGATCCTGGCAGGGTCAGCTGAAATTTTTAGCTTTCTGAGTTAGCTAAAGGAGTTCCATATATTATCTGGGTGGAATCTGTGAAAAGAAATCTTAATTCAAGTTTCAGTGTGCTCTCTGATGGTTTACAACTCCAATAAGTTTGGGGAAAGAATAAAGATTTAGACCACTCAGTCTGTTACTGGCTTTCTTTATCCTGAGAGAGTTTAGCTTTATGGTTGTAACTTTTCCTGAAGCTTTCCCTTCTAACATTCCCTTATAAGATGAAAAAACAAGCCATAATTGCCTGAATATGTACTTGAGTATCCTTTTCTGCTAAGTATCATGTCTTTCTTATAATGCTTCAGTATGTCAGGGACCCATAAAATTAATATGTGATAGGGTGACCATATATCTTATAATCCAAACCAGGACATTTGGGCACTGAAAGTCCTATTAATGTTTACGCTGAAACAAGAGGAATGAATGAACTAGGATGTACATTCACCAAAATAACTCTATAGGCCCAATATTTGGCCCCAATATTTCTGGGATTGTTACTGTATTCTCTCATCATTAGAATGGATCTAAAAGAAAAAGACTTCTAAGACTAGCACATTGGTATAAAATAAGTACTGGGAGATAGCTATCTTTCCAGCTACCTAACAAAAACTTCTGCTTTACTGGACATTTATAAATAAGCAGGGATTTGAAATAATCAAGGCAGATATCTGAACGCGAGAGTGGACCCTCAAAGCCAGATGGGTCACCTGCAAAAGAGGAGCTGCTCCTTCCAATCCAGTCTGTCTGCCTGCCTGGAGACCCAAACTATCCAACTAAGGGCTGTCACTGGTCTATTAATCCTTTTTTTTTAACCTCCAGAGTTATTTTTCTTTAATTCATTTAAAACCATAAGCCACAAAGCACTAGCTATGTGGCCAATCCAAAATAAATAGTGTTTTAAAGAAAGCTGAAAATTGGGACAACTGGGTGGCTCAGTGGTTGAGCCCCTGCCTTCGGCCCAGTGTGTGATCCTGGAGTCCCAGGATCAAGTCCCACATCGGGCTCCCTGCATGGAGCCTGCTTCTCCCTCTGCCTGTGTCTCTGCCCCCCTCTCTCTCTCTCTGTGTCTCTCACAAATAAATAAATAAAATCTTTTTTTAAAAAAACTAAAAATCGATGCCCTTATAATCAGTTTTATCTAAAGTACAACATGAAGTGTAAATGCAGACATATTTTCTGTAAAATTGTTACTCCAAGATCAGAAAACAATTCACAGAAGTTAGTGCTTATGAAAGTATAGCCAAAGGTAACTGTGAAATTTATGAATTTATTTCAAGTGGGAGGTTGAACACACTAGATGATAAATCAACTAATATGATAGAGCGAACAGGTTACTACTTGCATTTTTAGATCTAGTATACTTACCAAAGACCAGTGGGACTGTAACAACCAGAAATATTCCAATTATGATAGTAAGTATAAAGCTTGTTTCTGGTATCCAAAAAACATCTAATAAAATAAATTTAAAAAGTTAATTTGCAGAATAAAGCAGGTAGATACAGAGCTTTGCCAGATATGCTTGAACTAGCTGCTACTAGATTTTTGCAAGCCAGTTGTTGAACCACTGCTAGTCTGAGATCATCCATAGCAAGAGTGTTCAACACCACAGGAAATCAAAGCCAAGGTTTGGTTTGGTTTGGTTTTCCAAAGACCTGGCTTACCAATACACCATTGTGATAAACCTACCCAGTCTTCTACTTTAAAATAGCTAAGGAAACATGTATGATCTTTTTAATGAATTTGGAACAAAGAAGTCTCAGTCTTCATATAATATATACTCAGGATTGTTATTTCTTCTATAATATCTTGATATACATTCAATTCTATGGGCATTAAATTGAGGAATATAAACAGGGAAACCTGGTACCTTCTCTTGGGTGGTTTCAGTTGAGGAGGAGACGCATATACGGGACAGAGTTGGGCAAACCTGGCCACAATCTGATTCCTAGCGCCCATGAGCTAAAAATGATTTTTAACTTTTTAAAGTATTATTTGAAGATGAAGAAGCAGCAGCAGCTACAAACATCAGATGTAGTCTGCAAAACCTAAAATATTAACTATTTTAGATATTCTTCAGAAAAAAATTGCTGAGCTTTTATACAGATAACTATAAAACAAATAAGAATGATGCAAATATTATATAGAATAATACAGGCTCTGTGTATATAGAATGCAATAATCTATCTTGCCTAAGGAGCATCAGTTGAGCATCATCTTTGGGCTCATTTAAGTTAGGCTTTGAAGGTTAAGAAGAATCTCAGTTGACAGAGAGTGAGGGAAAGGAAAACCTAATGGAAGGGTGAATGGCAGGTGGTGAGAGCCCACATTCTAGGCTGAGGGAAACCAAGGCTAATGACCTAGTGTCATAAAAAGCTCTTTACCAGTCTGATATGGCCATAGCCTGGGGATAAGTGTTAGGAACAATGAATCACAATTAGAGGACAAATCATGGAAGGCCTTAAATGCCACTCAGGAGTTTGCACTTGAGTCTGAAGACAGTGAATGAAGAGTCATTTGGAGGATTTCAGAGAGGGGTTAAGTGATCCAACTTGTGCTCCAACTAGATTAACTGTCAGCAGTGTGATTAAGTCAAGAGCACAGGTAAGAAATGATCATTTAAATTAGGAAAGCCGAAGTAGTAATAGGTAGATGAGCACTCAACAGACAGAAACTAAGATGGTAATCAACAAATCTACTCGGTGACTGAGTAGAGGGAGAAATTAAATATAGTATTGAGATTTCTAGCCCATGGGATTAGACAGATGATGTATCGTAACCTAAAATGGAAGACGTAGAAAGCATAGTTTTAGTCCTGTTGTGTAGAAGATGAGTGTTTGGGGAGCAGGAACATAAGGCTGGATCCAGATCCAGACCAGCCTGGGAAGCCCATCCAAGAGCACGGACTCGATGTGCTGGGCATTAAGGAGTAGCTGCTTATTACTGAGGAGAAAAATGACATGAGGATGCTGATGTTTTAGGAAGATCACATCAGATGAAATGAACAGTTCCAAAGTCTGGATGATAAATTACATAGTCACCCAATTTATATATTGTGTTAAGAATTCACTTCTCTTTATCTCTGGACCTTTATGTAATCAGTTAGCATATAGACAGACATGGTCACATACCTCCAGCTAATATAATATTCTCACTAATTCCACTATAGTCACCAAATCCCAGATCATTTGCAGCTACTACTCTGAACTGAAATGTTCCTTTCAGGTTTTTGGACTTCCATGTGCAAATACTACTGCAGGATCCATTAAATGCCATCTTCCACATTAAGTTCTGGTTCTGTGAATCATTTGAAATGCTCTTTCTACAAAAAAAAAGAGCAAAATGGTAAATATAGAAAATATGAGACAATATATGTTTTATTTCCAGATGCTCATCTATCATTTTAATGATGGGACTCCAGAGCATCTCTTATTGCACACTTTATCCTTGGTCTCAGTCTTCTCACACAGTTGGCTACAGAACACAGAATAATCTCGGAAAGCCATCCTGGCAATGCATGCGAGCCAGCCAACTCAGCCCATTGGGAAAATAACAAATAATCAACAGCCAAGAGAAAGCTAAAGAGGCTTTTCCTCCTATTAGAATGTGTAAGCTTCCATCAGAATTTCAAACACATAATCAATTAGTCCACAGTTTCTAACTTGCAATTTTTTATTCTTTCTTAATTCTTAGTCTTTTATGCCATTTGTAGCTTAGGCATTCAGCAGCTGGATAAAATAAAATATAGGACATAAAATTGATAAGGAAGGTATAATTAGACTACCAAAATTATCATTATACCTGAGACTTCAAAGTGTGTTGCTTCTATTTGTATTGGCCTACACTCCACCTCAAGTCAACCCACATTACTCTTTATATGAAACACGTAAAGAGCATAAGAGCAGGCCTCAAAATGTAAATGTATGTAAATGCAATGGCTTTTAACAGAGTCATAGGCTGAAGGCAAGCTCGAGACCTTCCAATTATGTCCTCTCTGTCAATGAAGAAATTTTCAAGTCTGTGGCTTTTCAGACAGCAACAGTTTTAGGACTTGGTGCCAACCCACAGTAAGCTGAGGGATAGCTAGTTCTGCTCCTACAGACTGAGTAGTCATCCTGAAAGGGATGGGAAGGCTAAGCCTTTGAGCGACAGGGAATGAGCAAGAACATCAGGAGGCTTGGGCAGCAGAGTTGGTCACAACTGTTAGCAGTAGCTAAGTGTCCTAGACTCTTTATACAGTGTCTTTACACATTTTGTGAAGTCTTGTGTTAGGCATTGGCAATTTCATTGTTCAACGCAAACAACTCTGATCTAAAAGGAGACACTTAAAATTTATAAGATGGCTCTTCACAGTTATTGGCCACTGAGGAAGACAAGAATTCTGACACTGGTTGAGCATCTTCTATTTATAACACACCATACTGGTGCTTTTCATTTTGTTTCATTTCCTTGAGTTTTCACAACACCCAAAAGAGCACATGCCATCATCCTAACTGACAGATGAGAAAATCTTAAATTCAAAAAAGGAACACATGGTACTGGGTTGAGTAATGTTCCCCCAAAACTCATGCCTACCCAGACTTGGTGAATGTGACCTTGTTTGGAAAGATGGTCTTTTTAGACATTAGTTAAGATGAGGTCATTCTGGATTAGGGTAGGCTTAAATCCGGTGACCAGTGCCTTCTTATGGAGAGAAAAAATTAAGCACAGATATATACATAGAACACCAGGTGATAATAGAGCCAAAGACTGAAGTGATGCATCTCCAAGGAATACCAAGGATGTTGGAGAGTCTGGATACCAGAGGCTAAGAAGAGGCAAGGAAGGTTTCTTCCTGAGAACCTTCAGAAGGAGCGTGGTCCTAGTGATACCTTGATTTCAGACTGTGAGAGAATAAATCTCCGTTGTTTTGAGCCACCTAGCTGGTGGTACTTTCTCAGAGCAGTCTTAGAACACTAACATAATCTGTTCAGTTCCCAAGTTCACACACTTTTCACTATCGCTACCACTGAAGCATGAGCAAGTACCCGGCTATCCTAGTGTCCTGACTGAAGAAGTGACTTTGAGATTCTGAAGGTCCAGCAATTCATTCCACTATCCCATCAACCCTGCCCTGAGAGTTAGGGACTTGGGGCAAGAAAATGCAGAGAATTTTTGGAGCTATGCACTCAAGGTATCACTGCAGGGAACACAGTAAAGGGGTCCTAGCAAGACTGTGGTGTGGGCTGGCTGGTGAAGGGAATTACAGTCACAGGCCACCAAGGCAGCTCTGCAGATTAGAATGTATTTGACTCTGCAAGAAAAACAGTAATAGGAATTTCAAGGAGGTTTCAGTTAGAAATATGGCCAATGTAATTCTCTACCATGCACAGGAAAAAAATTAAGGTTATGAGAATACCAGAGCAAGATGAAACAAAAATAGATCTAAAGCTCAAGTTGCCAGGACTATAATTATGGAAGTGACTTTTGTCCTTGGAGCTTCTTAGAAGATAGCTTCATAGACCCGTGGAGGGAGTGTCTGTGGAATTTGGAATTCTCCCTTCAAGTTGGCATGAAATCAGTTCATCTGAGCCAGTTCCCATTTACAGAGCTCCCCATACTGGCCGGTTCTGAGGTTGCATTTGTTCATCAGCTGCATGATTTTCACTGAAGGCACATTTTCCAACCCTTGAGAGCACCGTGAACTGTACTCTTCACAACAGATAAGAATCCTGCATGACCTACACAGTTCAGGCCATTTCATTTGGCCTTGACCTGGTTTTACATTCTGAAAAATACCTAGTTCAGGGCCAGCTCTCACTAGACATTATTCATCTTGCTAAAACAAATTATCACCAGAAATTTACATGCATACCATCATCTGACATCAAACATCAGCTCAGCTTCTTGAACGGAATAGATATTAAATAAATATTAGTTGCATCTGCCAACAATTAGATTATTTCCATAAAGTTCTGACAAGTGGCTGCAGATTTCCAAGAACAATGATATGATCTGCTTTACTACTGGAGCGCTAGGGCTAGAAATTTCACAGAGAACATAATGGTGCACACAGGGTCCCTAAACTAAAGATCTTTCATATTTATTATAAATACATGTTAATAAATATAGTTAACTTTGATCTAATAATACAATTAACTGCTTAGCTCTTTGTAGCTTCCAAAGCACTTTTGCAGACATACCTGACCTCAAGGATATAGTACAGAAGCCGGCTTCCGTTATCTTCAGCTTTTCCCCACTGTATTGAATCTTTGCTTCCTTCTAACACCTCTGGAATGCCTGGTTGACTTGGGACTCCAGCTTTGGAAACATAAAAAGTACTGACTAATATGTCAGAAGTACAAAATATTCTGCTAACCATCTTTCTATAGAATACATCTCCGAAAGGGAAAGCCAAGTGCATGAAAGATATATTCAGAAATATTCTCATATGAGTGTATATTTTTTAAATGAGTATCTGAGGTTTTTGTTAGTGATGGATTAGTAATGGGAATAACAATATATCTTAGCTCACCACAAAGCAAGTGATGCAAAGAAAACTACTGTAAATTTTGGAACATTTTCCACTTGATTCTTACAAGGATCAACTTATAGGGATCACAAATTAGCTTTCTTTTCTGGATTTTTTTTTTATTTTTAGCATCTGGAATATAGTAATCAGTGAGTAAATAGTATTGAACACTCAGTTCTTTTCAGTTTCTTCGCTCAAGCTCTAGAAATAGTAATTTACATATTTTTTAAGATTTTATTTTTTTCTATCTATTCATGAAAGACAGAGAGAGAGAGAGAGAGGTAGAGGCATAGGCAGAGGGAGATGAGAGACTCGATCCCAGGACTCCGGGATCATGAGTGTGGTGATCATGACCTGAGCCAAAGGCAGATGCTCAATCACTGAGCCACACAGGTGCCCCTTAATTTACATCTTTTAAAACAAAGGCTAACCTCTAGGATTGCTGAAATAAGAGAAGCATTAAGAGACTTACAGGATTTTTTGAGGACTAAGGATATTAGTACTCACCTTTTGTCTTAAAACTTTCTGGAAGTGAGGTGCTATTTTCTCCTGTCTCGTAAACCACCACCACGTGGACATTATAGGCCGTGTAAGGCTGTAGATCTGTGATGTTACAGACATAAGTCGAGCCTTGGAAGCATGAAGCGTTGACACTGAAAAATTCATTGTACTTCCACTGGAAAAAGAAGTCTCAAGTAACATTTTTGTTTCTTTAAGAAAACCTTCTGAAACATAGAAAGTCACAAAACTATGGGAGGCAATTAAAAACTTAAATAAAAGGTGTTTTCTTTAAAAAAAAAAAAGTTTCTTTAGAATGTTTGATCCCAAACATTGCCACCACTGACAACCATTTTATGCTTTTTTGTGTGTGTGAAGCTATAACTGACTTGAATAATGGCTCTTAGGATTGGTCCAAGGTGGGACATGAACCCCTTATCATTAGGGAAGATTCAGAGCTCGGGTTATTGTTATCCCTAAATACAGACACCAACCTTAGGTGAGGATCCATGACGGATCAAAACAATGATATTTTAAATTACGTGGATTTGCTAATTTCAAAATAATAATATTTTTACACATTTTTATGCTTTCAAGAGGTCAACAGTGACTTATAAATTAAAACATTTCTCTTTTTCTACCCAAACTCTTTTCAGACATCTAACGAGCATTCCTTAGTTTTAGACATCCAAAGCCTCGTTCCCTAAAAGAGGGAAATTTTTGAGCATCACTCAGCCACTAAGTAGCAAGGTTAGAAGTTAAATATAGGAAATCTTACTTTCATTCCACTGTAGATTGTGGGTCTCTATCTATAGCTATCTTACACTTTCTCTGTGCATGGCTTTTAAAAAAAAAAATGTGTATTTGGACCCTTAATATTTTATTTGAAAATGGTGATTTTTTTCAATATGCAAATAGGGAAAGACGGATGATGTGGCATTTTGTCAAGAGTTCATAGTGTATTTTCTCCAGTAGAGTTTCCTAAGAAGGTCAGTTTCCATAAATAAACCTTACTTTACATCTCGTTTTTCATTCAGCGCTCATACGGTCACATCGTTTCATTGGATGGACACTTTATATTAGTTTTCTATTCAATTAGGAATGATTCCTATAGCACCTTCAGGAAGTAGATCCCCTTGTTATTAGAGAAAAGAAGAAAAGAGAGAAAGAAAGAAGAAGAAAGAAAGAAAGAAAGAAAGAAAAAAGAAAGAAAGAAAGAAGAAAAAAGAAAGAAAGAAAGAAAGAAGAAAGAAGAAAGAAAGAAAGAAAGAAAGAAAAGAAAGAAGAAAGAAAGAAAGAAAGAAAGAAAGAAAGAAAGAAAGAAAGAAAAGAAAGAAAGGAAGGAAGGAAGGAAGGAAGGAAGGAAGGAAGGAAGGAAGAAGAAAGAAAGAAAGAAAGAAAGAAAGAAAGAAAGAAAGAAAGAAAGGAGGGAGATGGAAGGAATGGAAAAAATACAGAAATGCTGATGTCTGGGCCATTACCTGCTAAATTCATAAATGTATCAATTCCACTGCAACATACAGACTAAAGAAACAGATGCAATAGGTCTATGTTATTTTCTCTGAACTACAGGAAAGAGAGAGACAGAAAGAGAGAAATATTGATTTCTAGCTCAAAAATTTTAGCCCTTTGAGGTCTTGCTTCCTTAATAATCTGCTATAAAAACTACCTTCAGTGAGTAGTCCAGATGGCCCAACATTCCATACCATCCAGAAATTTATCAAAGCTCCTTGGAAGGTCAGACGTTTGACCAAGGGTCCTGCTGGAAAACTGTAGAGTACTGGCCTCACCACAGCAATGAATGTTCTGGGCAGACCACCAACTTGGAGAGATGCCATGGCTACCCCAGTAAATCACAAGGGAATCAGGACCTTCCATTTGTCAGAGGCCAAAAAGTGCAGGGGTGATTTTCAATACCACAGAGGGATTTTCAAATTCTTTGGGCAGGGGTATAGAAGAAGTGGTGCAGACTATCATGTCTCAGAGACCAGAACTTCAGAAATGTTTGGTTCTGGTAGCAATTTTCCTGGACAGTTGAGAAAAACTCAATTTTCATGGACTTCCTTGAAAATAATTTACCGAAGTGAAACTACTTGCTTCTCCTCAATCTTAAATGAAATAGGTTCTCCTTCTATATGCTGTTGTGATTTAAAAAAATTTTTAATCTGTGGAATTTAAGACCTAGATAGAAATTTAGCTTGTGCTCTAATTTCTTCATTTTCCATATATGGAAATTCTGACAAAAAAAGATGCCAACTGGAACTTACCCTATTCTCCTTCTTACCTGAAAAGGATGTTTAAAAATCATTAATAAAAAAGACACATATTCACCCTTCTCACTCACCCCTCAGGGTTTCAGCACAGAGTTAGGATCCTTCCTAGCATTCCTATCATTGTGAGGTCGGTTCAAGTTACTCAAAAGATACAGAATTTTCTGACTAGACATACTCATCGGCCCTCTCAGAACACAGCCTTCTACTCTGCTTATCAGTTAGTGCTTGTACATGGTCACACGTGTGAATATTACCATATCCTACATTCTCAGCTTCATGATTTTTCTAAGTGGGATATCTGGAACCTGTTTGCAGCAATTGTAGAGGAAGTTTTTAAACAAAACACATTGCATGAAAGTCACAAGGACTGAACTCACCATCCCAGTCTGCTGTCCTTGTCCCAAACTTTGAGGAGTGGGGTGGGTGCCTTAGTGACTCATATTCCTTCCATGGATAGCACCCAAGTAGGACTTCTGTAGGATGAGTCAGCCCCTAGCACTCTTCCCTGCCTGGCTGGTGATATGTGACTCACTATGGCACCTGTCTGGGTCTCTGACTTCTCATTGGTAAAAGGAGGAGCTGAGAGTCACCAGCTGTGAGATCCTTCCCCATCTCATTTCTTTGACATAGGAAATAAACTTTACACCCCCCACCTTCCCTTTAAGCTGAACTGTATTAGTCTTATTTAAATAGATGTCCCAAAAAAGGTGATCCTCCAATTCAACTGTGTTTTTATAAGATGACCAGTGTTTAAATAGGCAATAAATCATCATACACATGCTCAATGGAAAAAGTCCAACTAAACTACGGTCTTTGGCTTTATCAACTCGACATTCACTGTGGTTTCATGGTTTTCATAGATTTTATCTAAAAAGTACAAGGTCATATAAAATATCTACATAGCAAAATTTTAAAATATCCAAGAGAGCAATTCCCCTTAAAAAAAAAAAAAAAAAAAAAAAGGAAGGCCACGACTATACTGATTTGTTTTTGTTACAACTTAACAAAAGATTCCTAACCAATCTTTACAAATGTGGACACACAAAATATATACTACTGAAAGTGAAATGTGGCAATTATTAAAAATAATCCATTTGAAGCATCTCAATATAAAAATCAACATAGACTTTCCCCAGCAGTGAATTACATTAATTGATGCTTTAAAATTCAGGGGATGTTTTTATATTGGATAAATATTGGATAATAAATGAAGATTTTTGGACAAGGAACCTTCTAAAATTTATAACCCAAGATCGAACTAGTTTAGAATAAATTCATTTTATCTTTACTTCTCTCCTGTTGCTACACAGCCCTTAAATGGTTGAAAGGACATTTCTAGACAAGGTTTGGGGTGTTGTTTGTTTGCTTGTTCATTTCTTTTATTTTTTTTTCATTGAAAACACCAAACTTATGGACTTTAAACTAGACAGCCATACTGATAATATCTAAACTAAGTAAAATATTATGAATACCAGTAAATCATAGCTTATAACCTTTTCCATGGAGCCTTTTAAGAGCAAACTAATCTTTCTGGAAATTCTTTTCATCAGAAATGAGTCTAGACAGCTTCTGTATACAGCAAACCTAAATCAATGAATGATGTCAAATATATTGTTGATTTATACAAGAGAATACTCTAGAGATATGAGGAAGGCCTTCTAATTTATCCCATAACACAAAACAGAGATTTGTATTAAAAGTGAATGGTGAGATCTACCTTCTGGAGTTCAAACCAAAATCTGATGAGGTTAACATCAGATGGAGCCGTCCAGTCTAATTGCACACTAGTGTTCTCTGGGACCAAGGCATAGGGTTTCTCTGGAGTGTCAAACATTTTGACAGTGACAGGGTGACTCTCGGCACACCACATTTCCTCAGCGTGGCAGGCCAGAACCTTTTCGTAAAAAAAGAACACTTGCTTAACCTTTTCAGAACCTTGCACTTGAGAATGGCAATAAAGGTGCCCAAGATGCTCACTGTACCTTGAACACATACAGTTTTCCACCGGACAGTCTAGTCACTAGGAGAGCGAGTCTTCCATCTGGATAGTCACGTTGTCTTAGAGGAGTCTCTGGAACCAGGGCCAGATGTGAGATTGCCAACTGATAGCGAACTGACTCTCTAGGTCCATTTGGCTTGTGAGATTCTCTCCAGGAGATAAGGACGCTCGTGTCTGACTGTACAGTCGTGTTAATGAGCCTGACTGCCTCTGGCACTGAAATAAATAGCAATGCATGATAAGGGACGTTGCATCAGCCCTAAAAGATGGAAGAAGGGACAGGGATTGAGGAATAATTGTATCACAGGAGCAGAACAAATGACAGATGTTCTGAAGGAAAACCAGTCTCTCAGGTACTAGGCAACATATAAAGTTAGCAGGCTGCCTGAAAGGCTCCTGCTTATTTTTGCCTACTGACTAAATCATTCTCTGACTCCAGCTCAATGATCTGGCCAATGAGGATGAACACATCGATTCAGATTCCTTTGGGGAATGTCATCAGAGACATCCGAAAGAAATGGCATCACCTCAAAATAGTCACCACCACTTAGAACAACCTTTTTAGATTGTGGATCCATTTTCTTTCAGGCAATGATGCTATTACCTTAAATCTCAGTGGCCTCAATAAAACTCACACAGAAAAGGCTTAATCCTTCATTGCCATGTGGACAGAGCCTGTAAATATGTGGGGAGAGGGAGACCCTCTGTGGTGAGACCAGAGAATGTGTTTCTTGGTCAAATAGTATTGATACTGATATTTCATCATCTAGTTGCTTTTCGTTCTGATGGAATATTATTCATCTTCTGTCGCTAGAACACATATCAGGTCAGCTGAGTATTTTCAACAATACATTTTTCTTATGAAGCTTGAAAAGCTCACATAATAAAGATTACTTAGCACCCAAATTTAAAAAAAAAAAAAAAACAAATATAGATAGATCAATAAAATGCCTCTAGAACCTGGCCCCGGACCCATAACTCACCTCCACTTTTAGTTTTTCCCCAAATCTCTTTTCCCAGAGGTAACTGTTCCATGGGGTCTGAATAATAATTCTTTACAGCTGTCTGTATCACATATGTTGAAAATGGCTGTAAACCGTCTATAAGGACTATCCTCCCCTGAAACTCCTGTAATTAATTTTTAAAAATCAGTATGCAACTCTTACTTTTTTGTACAAATGAGGAGAAATTGTTTAACCAAAGAAAAAAAGTAATTAAAGTATTTAAGTATATTATTATTAAATTGATATTAAAATATATAATAATAAAATATGCACTTATTGCATCATTATAATATTAATTTATTTTTGATATTGGATCATGAGAATGATCATGTTCATGGCCCTAACCTGCCCAGACCTGAGTTGCTTAAAACTTTCAAAATAAATACCAAATGATTGGCAGCCCTTTGTCAATTATGTGATATGCTCATTTCACATATGAAGCTAAGTTCTCAGAAGAGGATACTATTTCACTTACGTTGCATAAAACATTCAACAAGATGGTCCGGTAAAGATGTGACACATAAGTGAATATGATGAAAGATGAAGCTGCATTATCTCATCATTCTCAGAGGTAACATTTAAGAAAGTAAAAATACTTTCCTTAGACCAACAGTTTTCAACTTGTACTTTGAAATCATCTGGAACGTTTAAAAAAAAACACTTGTGCCTGGGTCCCACCTCCAGAGATTCTCAGACTACTGAGGTGAAGTGTGGGTCCAAAGATTTTTTTGGGGGGCCCAAAGATTTTTAAAACTCCAAAGTGCAGACAGGTTAGAGAACCATTGCCCTGGACCCTTATTAATCAGTGTTAAGACAGTAGGATTGACTAGCTTAGCTGCAGTCACAGAAATATCCAGTGCCAGCAGCCCAATCTTGATCAGCTAAATGACTCAAGCTGTCTTCTGAAACATTGAAATGTGTAACAAAAGGTCAAAATAGACAAAATAAAGGAAGTAACAGGGTGACAGGCACTGAAGGGGGCACTTGACGGGATGAGCACTGGGTGTTATTCTGTATGTTGGTAAATTGAACACCAATAAAAAATAAATTTATTATTAAAAAAAGAAAAAAATAAAGGAAGTAACAAGAATAATGTGTCCTTTCTGGAAAAGTATGTAGTGCTTAACTTCCAATAGGTGATGGTTAGTTTCACCTTTTGATTTGGTTAAATAACAAGCACAGAGCAAAACATTGGATACATATGACTCCATCACAAGGACAACGGAAATGCCAATGCCAATGAGGGAAGGAATTGTGACAATTAATGCAACATTCAAGAACTATCCAGTGAGGGCCATCTGGGTGGCTCAGTGGCTAAGTATCTGCCTTTGGCTCGGGTTGTGATCCCCGGATCCAGGGATCGAGTCCCACGTTGGGCTCCCTGCATGGAGCCTGCTTTTCCCTCTGCCTGTGTCTCTGCCTCTCTCTTTCTCTCTCTGTATCTCTCATGAGTAAATAAATAAAATCTTTTTTTAAAAAAGAAAACCTGTCTCTATCACTTTCTGGGGATAATTAGATAGTCAGGGAGGTCAACAAACCCAGTTCTTCCAGGACACTCAGGAAACTGTCACTGTGGCAAGCCACCACTGATCAGAGTTAATATACTTCCTTGAGCCTTCTTTCCCAGACAAGACTAGAACACCATTCGCTTTGATGAATCAGCTGTGAAAGTTTGCAGAGTAGCATATTTCAGAATATAATATAGAAAATATTTCCCCGAGTTAGGAGTCTTTATGTTCTGTCTCCCTTCCTGATATTTCCCAACATTTCTTTTCCCTTCCTTTATATTCCCTTTCACTATTATTCATATTCCCCAAATGAATGAGAACATACACTGTTTGTCCTTCTCCGATAATATTGTGACAATTTTTAAAGTTTTTATTTATTTATTTGAGAGAGAGAAGGAGAGCAAACGGGAGTGAGAGAGCACCAGCAGGGAGAGAAGGAGAGGGAGAAGGAGGCTCCCCGCTGAGCAGGGATATCAATGTGAGGCTGGATCCCAAGACCCTGGGATGGTGACCTGAGGCTAAGGCAGACACTTAACCGACTGAGCCACCCTGGTGCCCCCAAATGAGAATTTTATATCAGAAATAGATATCTTGTGAGAAGACAAAGACCATCCAGCTCCAATCTTACCAGCATTTTGAATTTCAGCTCAGAGCTGGTTTTCCTGCCATTAACTTCTTTGTAATAAACCAGGTATGTTGGAGTGGGAGGGGTGATGCCATTGAGCCACGTGAGATTTGTCCTGGCAGGTGGTAATCTGATTGTGAGGCTGGTGTTAGTGGTGTTAAGTAGAGTTGGCTCTGCTGTATCTGAAGCTAGACACAGTAATGCTTTATCTAAAATAACAAGAAAAGATTAAAAATATACACATATATGTATCGAAGAGGAAGAGCAGATTTATTTAACATGAAGAATAACAACATCTTTTTTTATTTAGCTGGCAAGACAAGATTTACTGATGCATTGGAAATGTTGTTCAACAGAAATCTCACAGAGGAAGACATAGACATGGCCAACAAGCACATGAGGAAATGCTCCGCATCACGGGCCATCAGGGAAATACAAATCAAAACCACAATGAGATCCCACCTCACACCAATGATAATGGAGAAAATTAACAAGGCAGGAAACCGCAAATATTGGAGAGGATGTGGAGAAAGGGGAACCCTCTTGCACTGTTGGTGGGAATGGGAACTGGTGCAGCCACTCTGGAAAACTGTGTGGAGGTTCCTCCAAGAGTTAAAAACAAATCTGCCCTACGACCCAGCAATTGCACTGCTGGGGATTTACTCCAAAGATACAGATGCAGTGAAACAGCAGGACACCTGCACCCCGATGTTCACAGCAGCCATGTCCACAATAGCCAAACTGTGGAAGGAGCCTCGGTGTCCATCTAAAGATGAATGGATAAAGAAGATGTGGTCTATGTATACAATGGAATATTCCTCAGCCATTAGAAACGACAAATACCCACCATTTGCTTCGAGGTGGATGGACCTGGAGGGTATTATGCTGAGTGAAATAAGTCAATCGGAGAAGGACAAACATTATATGGTCTCATTCATTTGGGGAATATAAAAAATAGTGAAAGGGAATAAAGGGGAAAGGAGAAAAAAATGAGTGGGAAATATCAGAAAGGGAGACAGAACATGAGAGACTCCTAACTCTGGGAAACGAACTAGGGGTGGTGGAAGGGGAGGTGGGCGGGGGGTGGGGGGGACTGGTGACAGGCACTGAGGGGGGCACTTGATGGGATGAGCACTGGGTGTTATTCTATATGTTGGCAAATTGAACACCAATAAAAAATAAATTTATAAAAATAAAAAAAGGAAATATTGTTCAAGAAAGGAAGACAAGAGTTTGGTGTTTTGTTTTGTTTTGTTTTTCCCATTTGTTTTGAAGTCCTTAAACACCTCAGGAAAAGGGAGCAAGGTAAGTGGTCATTGGTCAAATTTTCCAGCAGGTGACGCTACAGTACACTGAATAATGTACGAAGTAGAAAAACCAAGTTGATCGCCCCCCCCCTTTTTTTTTTTACTTTGAAGAGAGTAATGACAGCATTATTTTCATATTTTTAAAATTCATCCCAGTTACAAAAACTCATGCTAGCTTTAGGACTTCTATATTTAAGGATGTTCCTGTATTTGTGTATGTGTTCAATTTCAAACAGATGTCACATGGACTTATTAATCTCTTAAATTTCTCAAAGTGAAAAGTGAATTCAATAACTAGTTCTGCCATCGTGCCATACATGCATCCCTAAAAGTCACTGCATGACACAAAACCACACAATAAAATCCACAGGGTTTATGAGAAAGATAGAAGCATGACACTAAAAAACGTCACAAGTGATACATTACAACAATAAAGATAGGAACTTAATAAAAATGGTAGCACATGTACCTGTGATAAGTGATTGACATACAAAATACTACAATAAATAAAGCATTTTACTTTGAAAAAGACCTGAAATTCTATGTGGTGCTTTTTGGACAAGTGGGAAGTCTAAAATGATGTAGAGGAGAAAAAAGACAGAAAGGAGAGAAACTAAAGGAATAGAGAAAAGAATAAAGACAGAGAGGTTGACAAACAAGTTAACCCATGGGCTAACGTCTACCACAGCCATGTATACACATGGAGATATACACTTGGAGATAAATTGTGACCCCGGCCAAACAGCAATTGCAGTGCGCACCAACCCTGACAGTTTGGAGTCCCGCTGAACATAGCCAAGGCCCTGGGGAGGCAGTGTGCAGAAGAAGACATCCCCAGACGTGTCTGACCCTAACCTGGGCCAACATGCTGATTCAGAGTACAATCCTATTACCTGGGAAAAAAAATCCTATTACCTGGAAAAGGCTGCAGAACTGAACTGTAAGCAAGGATACGCTTACTCCTTTGGGCCTTCATCTGGGAGAGGATGGCCCCATTGCTTTTCTTGGCTTGATAGATCTCTGTGCTGTCCTTTGTGGAGGAGATCCAGTATAGAAATTCCCCATCCACAGTTAAGCTTTCAAGTGTTTTTCCTGCTCATGAAAAACACAGAATAAAGAACATAAAGAACAAAATACCTAACATGTGTTTTCTACTCTAAGCAACATGTGAAATCCTTTTTCGGTATTGTAACTGCTAAATTTTGAATCTTGCTGTCATTTCAAAAGACTAAGGATTTTACAGATATTTTCTCATTTGAGCTCCATCTCAAGCCAATAAGGTAAATACTATTATTATTAGCCTTATTTTGTAGAAGTAGAAACAGGCTTTGAGGAGTTAAATAATCTTCGCAAGGCCACAAAGTTAGTAAAGGGCAGAACCAAGATTTACAACTTTACCTGTGTGACTCCATGTCAAACAAGGCCTTGCTCAATATTTTTTGTCAATGATTTGGAATAAATGCAGAGTAAACATACTTACCAAATTTGTAGATAGTACATGATTCTTACCAACACTAGTATATTCAATCACTGACTTAAAACTTGAAAATTTTACAACAAAATCAGGAAATGGATTGAAATTTAATAGAAATAAATGTGGCATCCTAAAGCCAAGTTAAAATCAATTCTATGAATAACAAATGAAAGAAATCTGGCTTAATAATAGTTAATATGAAAAAGACTATGGGTTTTTCAAATGGCAGGCAGCCCAAAGACTCGATGCCACTTTTAGCTCTAATAAAAGAAGACAGAGGAAGTCAGAGGCTCCTTGTACTAACCAGAACACAATGAGAGTACAGGGAGTCATTATGGGGGTGACATTTATGAGGATATCAAGCAGCTGGAGTGAAACCACAGGAGGGCTACTGGGGCAAAGAGAGATCCAAAAGCCACATCATGTGAGGAGGAGTTACAGAACATGAATCTTTTTTCTCCAATGGAAGTACTTAGAATGAGCTATGACCGTAGCCCCAACATATTTGAATGGCTATCATGTAGAAAATATTTGATTTATTCTTTTTTTATAAGATTTTATTTATTTATTCATGAGAGACACAGAGAGAGAGGCAGAGACATAGGCAGAGGGAGAAGCAGGCTCCTTGTGGGGAACCTGATGCAGGACTTGATCCCAGGGATCACACCCTGAGCCGAAGACAGAGGATCGACCACTGAGCCACCCAGGCATCCCCGATTTATTCTTTATAAAATTAGAGGTCAGAACTCAGACCAATGAATGGGAAAAATGGGGAGAAAACTTTGGCTAAATAGAAGGGGGGAAGTCTTTTTTTTTTTTTTAAGATTTTATTTATTTACTCATGAGAGACACACACAAAGAGAGAGAGAAAGAGAGAGGGAGAGGCAGAGACACAGGCAGAGGGAGAAGCAGTCTCCATGCAGGAAGCCTGATGTGAGACTCGATCCTTGGTCTCCAGGATCACGACCTGGGCCGAAGGCAGGCGCTAAACCGCTGAGCCACCCAAGCATCCCTAGGGGGAGGAAGTCTAATATTTAGAATTGTTCCCCAAAATGTAAAAACTTCCTTATACAGAATGGATTTTTTTTTTTTAATTTTATTTATTTATGATAGGCACACAGTGAGAGAGAGAGAGAGGCAGAGACACAGGCAGAGGGAGAAGCAGGCTCCATGCACCGGGAGCCCGACGTGGGATTCGATCCCGGGTCTCCAGGATCGCGCCCTGGGCCAAAGGCAGGCGCCAAACCGCTGCGCCACCCAGGGATCCCGAGAATGGATGTTTTTATAAGCAGCTGTTCAAACAGAGCTGTTTTTGTAGAGGAGACTTCTTCCAATATCATGCCAGCTAAAGGATCTCTAGAGCCATTCAAATTTTCTAATTGTAGGGTTATACTTTTCAATTATGGATTCTTGAAAGACTAACTAGTTCTATACCTATAAGATAATGGCCTACTAGATAATTCTTGTGTATCAGATGATAAAGAAAAATTATCCTGGCACTTGTTTAAAGGTAAGAAAGACTTTAGTTAAGACTATTGCAATATTGGAGTAGGGGAGAGAGAGGTGCAGAACTTTGCATACAACAAAGACACTGAGGATGTGGAGCAAGTAGTGAGGGGATCAGTGGATAGAAAGCCACTAAGAGGAGACAACAAGGATAGGGAAATTCCTGCTAAACTGGCTCACTATGACTTTTGCTAACTGTAAGCCCAGAGCATCAAGGGTGGGGGATGAAGAACTTGATCCTGATTTAGCAGGATTCTTGCTAAAACTAGACTCAGCAATGACAGACACGGAAGACCAAGGTCAAAGTCTAGTTGAGAAAAGGGCTCAGAGGAGCCTAAAGTTTGATTAAGGAAAGAGTCTTTGTCACAGGTTGAACAGAAATAAGTAATTCCCCTGATAAGAGAAGCTCAAGACATTATCTCTACTCTTAAGCCCATTGAAAGTATATCGGAATTATTTCTAAAAGGCTCTGGGTACCATGTCAACAAAACCATATGTGCAGATATAACACAGACACACACTTGTTTGCAATGTCAAAACTTCACTATATAGACTAGCAACGTCCAAAAGCACTTTCAGTGGTGAAAGTATTTTATATCTATGCTGCCCAATGCAGTAACCATTAGCCACTTGTGGTTTTTACCACTTAAAATATGGCTCATGTGACTGCAGTATATAATTTTTAATTTTATTTAATTTTAATTAATTTGAACTTAAGTCCCATGTGAATGGTGGTTACTATATTGAACAGAGAGGAGTAGACTCTTAAGAATATATGACAGTAGGGGTGCCTAGGTGGCTCAGTTAGTTTAGCCTCTGACTTGATTTCTGCTCAGATCAGGATCTCAGGGTCATGGCTGAGTGCAGAGTCTGCTTGTCCGCCCCCTCCTCTTCTGCCGTTCCTCCCCCCCCCCCACCCCCGTCATGCTCATTCTCTCTCTCTTTCTCTCTCAAATAAATAAATAAATAAATAAATAAATAAATAAATAAATAAATAAATAATTTTTAAAAAAAGAATATATGGATTATTTAGAGTGCATTTTTTCTCTATTGCAGTTACTTTTACTTAGGAAACCCCCAAATCACTTTAGACATTTAAGTATTTCCTCCATAAGCATGTGCATTTCAACAAACACACCTGTCAAGTATTGACCAACTCATGGTGAATGTGAAGTCAATGGGACCATCACAACAGAAGTAAAGTAGGGTGCTGGTAGGAAGATCATGGCTGTTGTAGTCAGGTCCAGCTTCAAACACCAGCTCCTCCACTAATCGTGGCCCTCTGGACAAGTATCTTATCTTTGTCAGCCTCAGTTTCCTTGTCCATAAAATGAGGACACTAGCATCTACTTCATCAAGGTGCTTTAAAAATTAAATGAGCTAGCACATGCGGTAGCTTGCTTAGAATATAGTGTTAAGCTCAATACATTGTAGCTCGACTATTAATTGTAAAATAACAATAATAGCAAAGAAACCCACAGATCCAGAAAATTGTGTGAATGTCTACATACAATTTTCCTGGGAACAACTTGACTTGAATTCTACAGGAACATTTGGCATGGTCCAGAACAAATACCATGTGTATATTCTTTTGAATATATGTGGAATGTACACCCTTTTTAATGGGACAGGAGGGGCCACCATTAGTAATGAGCATCTGTGTACACACACGGCTGTCTTACCAAGCAGAGTAGGCACCATGATGACTTGCCAACATTGGCATCCTTCCAGATCCATGGCCCAGATCTCTTGCCCTTTGACAAAGTATATCCATGGTTTCTTTAGGTCAGAGGTGTCAATTGTCATTGTGCCACTAAACTCGAATTCAGTAACACCACAAAAACACTGTTTCCTTCCATTTGAATGGTTTGTGGGTATGGATGGAAGAATGTGACTCAAGGTCTGGTTGATAATACTATAGTAGAACATCTGAGAGCCAAAATCGGAAACTTCTGTCCAATACAGGCGACTAGAGGGGGAAAAAACAAGACCCTCCAACTTAGTGAGTAAAACATATCATTGCAAAGATTGGTTTCCAATGAGGATTAACCATTCCTAACGATTGGAGAGAAAAATACAGCCTTTCGAGAGAACAAGTGTCCAAGTGTCCAATAACCTTCTGAGACAGAGGTGGCCACAAGCAGTCTAATTTGTAGCATTTTCCCATGATTTCTCAATAACTGTGTTTACAACAAAAGCCTTGGACTAAAATGACTTTGAGGTGCTGTATGGACTAGGTCATTAGTGGCTGTAAATGTGAAATATATTTGTACGCTTTATATCAACACCCATCTCCATCCCCCTCCTCTCAAGTGTATTTATGCTTCTTAAGACTGGTTAACCATCTAGTTTCAAGATTATGACCATGCTTATGGCACAAACAAAATATACCTTTCAGCCCAAAGAACTGCAATTCAGTTGCTGGATGGAGGCTTTAAAACTCATCTTACAAGGGCATTAATTTTTTTTAATAATAAATTTATTTTTTATTGGTGTTCAACTTGCCAACATACAGAATAACACCCAGTGCTCATCCCGTCAAGTGCCCCCTTCAGTGCTACAAGGGCATTAATTAAAGATGGATGAGTCCAGAATAACTTTAGCTGTGCATCACACATTGCCTGTCTATCTCTCATTCATCTCCTGCCACTGTCTCAGTCCCCTTCTCATCCTTATCATCCGAGGATATTAGGAAATCCACTGATATAAAAATCTGCTTTGGTGTCCTATTGGTAATTACCCTAATTTTAGGCTAGCCAAATCGTCAGTATGAATTAAATTTACGCATTTGTGGCTGTGGGCTCATAATTCATGTGGAGAATTATTTAGTATATATTTATATAGATAGTCAAGAGCCCTAAGCATCTTATTTTCCCATCAATGACTTCTATTATTAAGCCAAAGATATTATATTAAAAGTCTCTATTTCATCACAATAGAAAAGATACTCACACTTTACATACCTTAAAAGAGGATATACAGAAAAAGAGACTATTGTTGAATTTCTATTGCAGATTTTCAGCTTTCTGGGGTATTTCACCTTGTGTTCAAGATCAACATCAAATATTTGCATTCCATTTTGTGATTCTTTTCGCACAAAGTAGAGATGCCTTGAAATCCAGTCAATTGTAATAATTGTGATATCAGAAACCAGTGCATCTCGGAAAATCTTAACAATAGGTAGAAAACATAGCCAAGGAGATAATGGTCATCTTTTTTTCAAATTTGAGGACTTTTCTGTAATCTACCATATTACTTATTTACTGCACTTTTTTGTAATCCAAAACCTCAATAACTCGAGACTATACCATTGTGACATTGGTCCTGTTCCCACTTTGCATTCTTTCTCTCGGTTAATTTCAACTACCATGACTTTAATTATAATTCATAGACCAGTGCTATAGGAACAGTAGCAAGATCCCTCACCGAGTTACTGATTCAAACTGACTACTCTATGTATGAATGATCCCAGGAAATAGAATTCATCACTCCACCCCTGAGACCTTCTTTTCTCCCGCATACTATATTTTTATGGATTTCCAACACTCACCCAAGGAGCAATCCTGATGAATACGGTTCATCCTTGACTTATTCCTATTATGGCTGCACAATGGTGAATTAGTCCCACTTTAAATGTGTCCCAAATTTGTCCTTTCCTTTCTCATCTCACTTCCTGCCTAACATTTCCTGTCTGGGTTTCTGTGATAGCCTCCTAATTGTCTGAGACTTAACCTTCTCTAAGTCGTTATTCACACCACTAGAGAGGTCTTTCTATAACATAACTTGATCATATGAATGATCCACTAGATTTCTTTACTGGCTTGACGTTGTCTTCAGGACCAGCACTCCACACCTTAGCACAGCAAAGGAAGCCCATTGTGTTTAGGGTCCTGCCTACTTCTCCAGCTTTCCCACCTGTCCTTCACTCATCCTCACCCTCACCTTCATCCCAAGCTCACTCTATTTATAGCCTCCTAAATGTGCTCTGGCTCTCTTGTTTCCCAGTCTTCACACTTACTACCCCCTCAGCTTTTCCCACCCTCACCTGGCTCATCTTCTTTGCACCCAATATGTCTTTCCATTCTACCACCACCACTCTCATATGGATGGATCACCCATATTCTGTGATACCACCACACCCTGCCCTCAGCACAGCATGATGCTGTCTTCTGTCTGTCTGCTCTACTAGCTGACAATCAACAAATGCCACCTCATGCCAGGCATTGTGCTAAATGCCCCACATAGATTATCTCATTTAATCTTCACAGGAACCATATAACAGGGTGCCACATAATCAGTAGTTAAATAATTTGCCGATGGTCACAGATCTAGTAAGTGGTGAAGTCAGAATTAAATTCTAAATTTCAGATCCCAAAGCTCGCCCCTTAATCACTACACAGTACTGTTTTCCAGCTGTTAGACAAATACTAGGCTGGCTTTGTTCAAGGACTGTGATTTTTTTTTCCCCCTCTATCCCAGGAACTAACACAGCGCCTAAACCAAATAACTATTTAATTAATCCTGAATGACATTTGCCCAAAATCTAATCTCTATTCATTTGTGACTAAATAATTACACCACAGCTGTCCTTTTCAACCATTCTAATCTTAATGGCTCAACCACTGACCAGTCATTTTAATTACAGGGTAGTGTGATATGCAAATCATCCACGTCCTTCCTTCCACAATATTTACATGGTGAGATACCTCAGAAGTGGACCTATTGTGCATGTTCAGAAGGCAGAGTGAGTCTCCTTGAGCATAGTACCCCATTCCATCATCAGCTGTGTAGCCCATGGTACTGATGACTCTTTCTGCTGAAAACATCCATACAATGTGACTTTGATCCATATCTAATAAAACTATCTTGTTGTCAAAGAGAGTTATGAGAATTGGAAATGGATTAATTTCTGAAAACAAAAAAAAACAAAACATTTATCATATTTATAAGAAAAAAAAGTGGTTTGGCAAAATCCCTTGATTCACTATCAGGCTAGTCCAAAATCCATGGGTCTCCCCCCGGGTTCATCTACTGCTTCAGTCTCCGTCAACACAATCCAGGCACCCTACGCTTAGGTTTATTTAAGTGTGTTTGGTGATGATTAAAAAATGACTCTTTGGCTTTAACTCCAGCTCAGAGACAGCATTCATACCCTCGAGAATACCAAGGATCAAGAATGTTTTTAAAACACCAACTGTTTTTTGCACAGGTTTAGGTAATAAATACCTGATGTTTTGGACTTTACTATATCCGAAAACGGTCCAGGGCCTTTGGATGTGAAGACTCGGACCTAAAGGAAGAAAAGGATACCAAAAAAAGTTGCATTCAATGGCATCCTCAATGATAATAGTTACATTCTGAGACTGATAGATTATTGAAGCTTTCATTTCACAATTCTGATATCGATTATGAATTTTTTTCATGTTTTTATTTAAATTCCAGTAGTTAACATACAGTGTAATATTAGTTTCAGGAGTAGAATTTAGTGATTCATCACTTACCTGTAACACCCAGTGCTCATCACAAGTGACCTCCTTAATGCCCATCACCAGTTTAGCCCATGCCCCACCCACCTACCATCCAGCGATCCTTAGTTTGTTCTCTATGGGTAAGAGTCTCCTGTAGTTTGCCTCCCTCTCTTTTCTCCCCTTTCGCCTATGTTTATCTATTTTGTTCTTAAATTCCACATATGAGCAAAATCATATGGTATTTGTCTTTCTCCGCCTGAATAGTTTCAAATAGTTACTCCCATCCAAGGATAAAGCAATAAATCACTAAGAGGTAAATATTGCCTCACATGCATGCTGGTGGTTTGTTTTTTACTGCTGTCATTATTTTTGTCTAAAAGAGTAGAAAGTAATGGACGGATCTCCATGCAAAAGATTTGAACTTCTAAGAAAAGTTTTTAGCTATTTTCAAAATTCAATTACGTAGACTACTTAACAGAAACAAAACTATGCATATTCTGAACTCCCACATACTGTGAAATAAACAACTAAAAGCTTTAAATAGGGAACCCTGGGTGGCACAGCAGTTTAGCGCCTGCCTTTGGCCCAGGGCCTGATCCTGGGGACCCGGGATCGAATCCCACGTCGGGCTCCCGGTGCATGGAGCCTGCTTCTCCCTCTGCCTATGTCTCTGCCTCTCTCTCTCTCTCTATGTGTGACTATCATAAATAAATTAAAAAATTAAAATTAAAAAAAAGCTTTAAATAACTAAATTTGGTGTATTTTTTAAAAGAGAGATTTAGAAAAGGAAAATAATAATTAAAACTTGTATTTCAGAATGAGTTGTGCATTTCAAACCACTTTTACAGATATTAACTCTTTTAATCCTCACAACTAGTAAGAGCAGAAACTGGACAAAATCACAATTAAGGTAAATAACTCATCCACAATGACACATGCAAAAACTGGCATAAAAACTAAGTCTTCTGAGGGTCATATACTTTCTTCCTACTGTGCCTCCCTGCATTCTAGTACCAAAGCTTTTCAAAGACAGTTTTTAGGGGCACCTGGGTAGCTCTCAGTTGGTTAAGCATCTGCCTTTGGCTCAGGTCATGAGTAGGGCTCCCTGCTCAGTAGAGAGTCTGCTTCTCCCTCTCCCTCTATCCCTGCCTCTGCTTGCTCTCTCTCTCTCTCTCTCTCTCTCTCTCAAATAAATAAATAATATTTTTTTAAAAAGCCAAAATAATCCAGTTTTTAGTACATGTATTTTATTGTGTAATAAATTATTTCCATTTCCAAACCTTGCATATGGACAACAGCCTATAAAGAAAATTGGCGTGCATAATGATGGACCCAAACGGTAGATCCTCAATTGCCCTCTCAATCAACAAAGCATTAGATTATTTTTATTATACTCCTAGTGTTAAATATATTTTACCATATTATACATACTATCATCTGTATGTGGTGCGGTGTGTACCATGGTACATATACATACCAAGACATCTTCACTTTTGCACAAGACCATGTTAAATGAAACTCATGTATATCTATGTATATCACCCTGCATGGTCCTGTGGTGACTGAGATCTGAAACTATATGTACGTATAGACAGATACACTTAACCAGAATATTTATTTAACCAGAATACACATAATTCTTAAAAATAGGAATGCATATTATCTTTAACTTTTATGTACAACTTTTTTTGATTAGCATATGTCAATCTAATATAATAACAAAATAATCATTAAATTAGAATTTTACAAAAAGAAAATAGATCCTTAGGAAGCTCAAATCTCTAAAACACTCCCCAAAAGCATATGTTCCCTGAAAAGAAATGGAAAATAGCTCTAAATATGTACAACATTGTCATTCTTTTTATTCTTGACTCCTAGTCTCTTTAACTTTCTCCCCTATCAGCAGCCAGACAAGAATAGATAAGGTAGACAAGAATAAAAGGTTGGCTTTTTACCATTCACGATGAGGGAGTGGAGAGACTTAGTAGTAACTTTGAGATGTCAACTACCTAGACCCTCGGCCTTTATTTCCATTGGTAGCTCCAAGTTGGGGCATCCAGAAGATTCACAGTTAGTGACATGATCTGGTGAAAAGGACTCTAGAAGTTGGACCCTAGCATACCACTTCCTAGGCACACAGCTCTAGTAACTTACTGATACAATCAGGGACATGGCTGTTTCTTCACAGACCAGAAGAGGGTCAAATGAGATAAGGAATATAAAAGCATCTACCATGGTACCGGGCCTGTAGTGATCATGGGAAAAAGTAATGGCCTATTCTGAATCTGAAAGCCAGAAGTTGTCAAGATGTTCTTTACCCTAGCTTGCCCCACTGCCCTCCATATCCTCGCTGCCACCTTGACTTCGGTGATCACTGTGGACCTCAAATTCTTGACAAAGGGGCAGAATTCTTAACCTAGGTCTTTAGTCAACCTTCTGTTTGCACTGTTGAGGTCCCTCGTTTCCCTGTTTTCACTCATACCTGGAAGGCAACAGTGCACCCAGGACTCATGCCTTCAAGCTGGAATGACATCTCCGAGGGGGTTGTGTTGACAGCGATCCAGTCTTGGAATGTTTCATTTGTGTCTGTCTGGTTGGTTATGTGATAGAAAATTTCAGATCTTGTCAACGCACCATTTTCATGCTTAGGCTTATTCCATCTAAATTCCACCACAACTTCATTCTGCTTATAGTATTTTCCACTTGGTAATACAAACATCCTGGGATTCCGTGGTGCCGATGGAACTGAAAAGCAGAGACATAGATAAGGTAGACAAGAATAAAAGGTTGACTTTTTACCATTCACGATGAGGGAGTGGAAAAACAGTAGTAAATACTTCTCGTTCCAGACTATTGAAGGGTGTCTATCTTGTTCTTTAAGATCTTCAGGAAAGAATATTCCATGGATTTCTTCAGGAGCCTATCCTGATATTTCAGCAAATCTTTCTTATCTTCAACCCAAATCCCTCTGCCAGCACTTAGGTACATCTTTCTCATCTGTGCCCTGTGGCTGGTTCTCCTTTTAAAATACAACATTTACTCTCATCCTGACAAGTGAATTAGCTGGTGATGGAAATGGCAGTCACAGGAAGGAAGGCGGGAATTCAGTCCAGCCTTCAGCCAGTTCAGGATGTAACATCCAGCATATCATGGATCCAGGCACTCTCACCTTGAATCCTCTCCAGCAGCAGGGAGCACCCCAAGAGTATGGTTTGGGGTTACCATTTATCCTAGAGCCAAACCAGTAATGAAGTCTCTCCCAGTCCTTCAGTGAATTTATCTTCCTCTTAATCAAGAGAAATTCCTCTGCCTGGTGTCTATGCTATTTCATCCTTTCTTTGGAGTCTTCTACGAGGTCCCCTTCCACTCTCCACTGCAATCACATCGCTTCTCAATGTCCAACACTCATGTCACTATCTCTCCAGGCCTGCTCACACTGTGCTCACATGGGATACTTTTTCTTGGGTCATTCCTCAGAGCCCAGTTAGAATTCCTCACACCTCCCACCACAGGCCCTAGGTGGCCATACCAGTCCATGGGCCCTGTGATCTCCTAAGAGCACTGGGGTTACTTGATATAGATGAAGATTTCCATCTTATCTACTCGTTCTATACCATTGCAACTCAGTTCCCACGGTCTCATTTCTATTATTGTTGGAAGACTGTGTATATTATCTCTACTGTTCTATGAGCTCCATCAGAAAAGGCACCTGTTCTTACTTCTTGTTAAATCCCCTCAAATCTGGTATAGAACTGACACACCGTAAATGCTTAATAAATATTGGTCAGTTTGAATAATTTCCTGACTATATTATAAATTTCCTGAAGGCAAAGGCCAAATCTTTTCTTTCTTTTTTTTTTTTTTATTGCCCCCAACATCCGGCCAAGTGCTGATGACCCTAGCCCCCGGTGCATCCCCTGACAGATGCAGGCAAAGCCATTTCCACAGAAGAATCCGACCAAAGCTGATATCCCAAGACAATCTCAAAGAGAGCATACCTGGATCCAAATGCTAACTGCTCCAGAACCTGCCCAGGCTCCACTATGTTCCTGTCATGAGACTCATGGATAAATATTGTTGAAAGAATCTTAACGGTTAAAAAAAAACACACACAATTATGCCCGTTGAGCTCTTATCGCCTGCCAGGTCCTGTGCTAATAAGCTTATATTAAATAAATCAATATGATACTATCATTGACCACCATTGGCAGAAATGACCAAATGAGGATTTGATCAAACTACACTGAAAAGTCTAGATGAAGTCCCAGCCCTGCCACTTACCAGCTATGCGAAATAGGCAGCCCCTGGGCTTCTGCTTTCTCATTTGCATAATTGAGATTATAACACCTGTCCTACCTCAGAGCAGGGGGAGAGCCAAATGAAAGGATGAAATGATGTTTCTGACACATGATAGGTATGCAATAAATGTTTAATAAAAAAGTGATACATATAAATGTGCCTTGCACATTTTATAGTGGTATGCATCTAAAAATATGACTAGTACCCTTTTAAAATATATTCCAAAGAGCAACATTAGACATCAGCCATTCACCTACAGAAGATTCTGAGCTACCATCCATGAGAACCTCTCCCGATAAGCCTGCCTTCCATGAAACTATCTCTGCTGTTATATTCCCATTTTCCCTATCAAGTGTTTCACAAATTTCCTGAAACAGGTTTCTGCATCAGATATATTATGATAATCAAGTGAAACAGTCTCTAAGAAATCTTTGAAATATGTTTTTGGAATAAATTATGCAGATTTATTTTAATGATGTTATTCTAATCTCTGAGAAGTCATTGAAAGAGTATTGAATCTAAATATATCTATAAAACTGAAAGGTGCCTTTTTAAATTATTAGCTATTTATCCTAGATCATGGAAAGTGAGGTTCTGCCTTTTTTTAAAAAGAAATTTTGACCCGTGTACCTGTTTCAGGTGCTCGAAGTGAGAGAGATGTTTTGGGGCCCTTTCCCCAGTACGTATAAGGAGTGACAGAGAGGTTATATAAGGCATAGGGCTCCAGCCCTTCCACGGTAAATACAGGTAAAAGCTGTTGTTCACTGGCCAGGAACTAAAATATAAGAACAAAACATTATTTTCCTAGTAAGGGTATCATAACATCCTTTATCTCCGAGCTATGGTGCACATGTGAAGTCAAAATTTGCAATTTGGGAAACACTAATGTTGGTAAATTCCATGTGGTTTCACAAAGACGAGTTAAAATGTATCTAACACACCAGCTGTTACCACTAACCACAAAATGGGAGGAGATTGGCCATACGCAGGGTTCTCAGGAAAAATCTCAATAACCAAATGTTATGGGAACAACAAAGGAGTCAGACGTGCTTGGCAAAAGGAAGGGAACACCAATCAGTGCGGGCAGGGCTGATACAGATGGAACAGTCTGAGAAATGGAAGCTACTAGAACCAACACTATACCTTAGAATGAGAGCTGAATTCCACACTGTAGAAGATCACACCCCAATCCACTGCTGGGGGAGCATTCCACAAGATTTGAAAACTTGAAGCATTCCCTTCAATCCTAAATGAAGACTCTGGAACAGAATCTGGGATAACCTTGGGGGTAACAGAAAAGTTGCCTATAGGATGAAAGAAAGAATAGAAGGAGAAAGAATTTAGGATTCTCAATCATCATGGAAAACATAGAAATTAATAGAAATTAATTCCCCAAACAAAATTCCCCTTTCCTTTAATATATCCTGAAAATTTTATTAAGTTGACTGCAAGCAAACCAATAGAAACTGCTAAGGCCTTTTTTCTTTTTTCAAAACAGAATTCTTAAGAAAAAAACCCTAACCTAAACATTTATTTAACAAGTCTGAAGGAGAGAGGGTAAGCAGGAATAAAATCTTGTACCTGGCAGAGGCTTGAGGGACGTCTGAATAATCGTAAACTGATTGAATTTGGCTGGTTCCAAAATGGAGACACTGGCTCTCTGACCTATTTCCTGAGCTGTGATAATCCTAAAGCCATTGATCCAGAAGAGCCGACCACTATAGTACATCACTGTATTCTGGGAAATTTCAGAAGTACTCCAGGCTGCAAATTCTGTGATGTTGGTCTCCCCAGTACTGTGAAAACATGACACCAATTAGCCTGTGTACCTAAAGTGGGGGAGGGGCTGGAACATTCCAGTCCTGGAGAGCACATATGTTTGTGAGGGTGTGTTTGTGTTTCTAAAAACAAAACGAAAATCCTTTTAGTTCCATAGAACGTTGCCTTCTAACATTTTTGTTAAAGTATACCTAGAGCAAATTTTCTAGGACTTCTCTTATTAATGTGATATTGCAATGGCAAGAGGATTACACAGATTTTAGCAAATGCTTTTGATTCTTGGTAATACCTTACATGCCCACTGGTTTCTCCTCATTGAGGTGTGCCTCCCTTTTTAAAATTTTTTTATTTATTTATTTGTTTGTTTATTTGAGAGAAAAAGCACAAGTGAGGGAGAGGAAGAAGCAGGCTTCCCATCGAGCAGAGCGCCCAATGCGGGGCTGGATGCAGGACTCCATCTCAGGACCCAGGAATCATGACCCAGCAGAAGGCAGACACATAATCCACTGAGCCACCCAGGTGCCCCGCCATGCCTCCCTCCTACTTATTTGCCATTCACTATTCTAGCTTGTTTGGTCCTTCACTTTATACTATTCACAACCTTTGCCCCAGTGATACTTTTTTTTTTTTTTAAGATTTTTTTTAATTAATTTTTATTGGTGTTCAATTTACCAACATACAGAAAAACACCCAGTGCTCATCCCGTCAAGTGTCCACCTCAGTGCCCGTCACCCATTCCCCTCCAACACCCGCCCTCCTCCCCCCTTCCACCACCCCTAGTTCGTTTCCCCGAGTTAGGAGTCTTTATGTTCTGTCTCCCTTCCTGATATTTCCCAACATTTCTTCTCCCTTCCTTTATATTCCCTTTCACTATTATTTATATTCCCCAAATGAATGAGAACATACACTGCTAACCTCTTGAGCTTATTCAGAATAAAATGCTGCTTTTCAGACTGGGGGATTCAAGTTAACAGACTATTACTAAAACTGATTTTACAGGGTTTTTTTTTTCTCAATGACAGAATTTTACAATGATTTTTATTTTAAAAATCTGCTTGGTGGTTTCTAAAGTAACTCCATTTGCCTAGTACTCAATAAAGGAAAACTACCTCAATGATGTTCAACTTTTTGAAGCAGAGGCTTGACTTTTTTCTAATGATTTCTCTAAATCTTTTTGGGGTGTTAACATTCCCCTCTATAGAAAAGTATAAAGTATGAAGTATGGCATTTGAACTCAAAACACCTAACAGTTTTGATTTCAGAATATCACAATACCTCCTTGACGAAACTGAAACTAAGAGGACCATAACTGGAAGTGGGGAACTAAATAAAGTATATTCACAGTGACTGTTCTCATCATTCTTTTTCTAGTAAAATAATCTACGCATATCTACACAGTTCTGAGGACAGCATCTGGTTTGTCTTTTGGACTTTCGCCCACTTGTCTAATTTTACACCTTGTTATTTCTACTTCTCATTAGAACTTTCAAGCAACGTTGTGAAATATATAAAACCAAATCCCAAATGGCAGGAACCTCACCAAGCAGGAGGCTAGCCCTTCTGGACTACCCGCAGAGCTGCTGCAGCCTGTATGTACCCTGTGAACACGTTTGTGTGAGTTTTGCTCACTGGGTTGTTTGTTTCAACAATCCCAAAATAGTCCTCAGGACAGAGGATTTCCCCACGGGGTGAGACTGGATATCCCTCAGTAGCTACTGGCTTGGTTTGCCTCTCATTTCCAGCTGAAGACTCCTCCTCTGTAAAAATCTCCTGGGCTAACCAGAAAATTCTTGACCTCCAGTGTTCACGGCACAACTTCAGCAAAACCTCATTGCAGGAGGTCAGTATGGGGCTTCCTTCCATGTGGGATTTCAAACCCTTCAGTCCTCAGCAATAAGTGAAGCTGCATTTAAATCAAAGCTCAACCAAAAAGTCATAAAAAGACAAAACTCTCCCATAAAGTGGGAACTATATATAGATGACAGCTGAGGTTACTGCACTGACAGTTCATTCATTCACTCATTCATTCAGCAGATGTTCTGTGCCTAGTTCTGCATTAGTCACTAGGAATGCAGTGATAAATAAGACAAGTACATCCCTGCCCTCACAGAACACACAGGCTAGAAGAAAAGGCAGCCTGGCAGAAAACAAGCAAACACCCCTGAACTACACTGTAAAAAGATAAGTAGAGTGGGTTCCTTAACAAGGAGACCTTCTGGGGTCTGGCCAGAAAAAGTCTCCCCTAGGGAACAATGTTTAAAGTGAGCCATGCAGATGGAATACCAGTTAACCGAGGGAACTGAGTCTGGGAACATTCCAGGCAGAGGGAAGAGCAAGGGCAGAGGCTCCCCTGGAGTAACATAATCAGTCCTGACATAACTACATACAGATGAACTTATGATAGGTGCACCTTCTTCAACTTCCAAGTCAGATATGTTGTTATCCTTGTAAATGATTCAATCCTTTATAAACTAAAGGGAATGGATGGACATAGGAGAGGGAAGAGCCATTTCAAGAGTAGCTCTGCTATAGTCATCGAGTTCAGACTATGCCGAGTTGCAGCAAACAGGTCATTTCATATTTACTATAAGCAAGAGCTACACTGACCAACGTAGTAGCCACAAGCCACATGTGACTACTGAGCCCTTGAATACAATTGAGGAACTGATTTTTTTCACATTATTTAAATTTAAGTTAAATATTAAAACTAATGTTTGACTCATATTATGAATCATATGTATCATTTACTAGAAAAAGTATAAGTATTTTGGAAAAATTTAGGCATATAAGCCAACTTTATCAGCTGTAAATTTTACAAAATCTCAACACAGATCAAGTATTTCCTATGAAAACAATGTACAAGCTGAGATGTGCTATATATGTAAAATACCCTCTGGATACACAAGAACTAATATGAATTAATAATTCACCTGTATGTTTTTACTCTTTTCAATAAGGCAACTAGGAAATCTATAATTACATATGTAGTTCACATTATATCTGTATTAGTGCTGATCTAGATTAAGGAAAAGGAAATTAACAAATAGAAGAAAGAATGTAGACTATATATAAGAAAAAAGTCTCTGTCAGATGCTCTGGAATCCCTATCTTTATGTACAATTTTTTATTTCCTGATATGATAAAAAAGGAAGACTTACTTGGAGGGCAAAAGTGTCTGTCCATTGTGTAACCTTAGCAAGTACTGCTGTACTCCATTGTGAATGCATACAAGAAAACATTATTAACCTTGAGATGAGGAAGTGTGTTTTTAAAGGAGAAACTTCCTTTATCTATCTATTCATTCTAATGATATCAATTCTCTGGATGCTTGAGGAGCTGGGCTCTCAAAGAATGCTAACTAATCAGCCGTCTGGGATGTACAGACACAGAATGAACCATAATCCTTCAGGACACTGTCACTCTAAGCATTTTATCTTGGCAATCCGATTACCAGTATCTTACATTTCTAGGGAAAGGAACAACCAGTGTTCTGTGGTTCATAGGTGGGAAACAAGTCAAAGCTATATGCCATAGTAGATGTGAAATAATTGGTTACTCAGATTGTTGTGTATTTGTTTGTACACAATCTATGTTTATATACATATTCAGGTGTGTATACGCCTTTTTCATAGTCTCCATGATAAAGAGGTTTTCCAGTAACCAAAAAAATGCATTTTTTAATCTAACAGTAGTCTTGTCATTGTCCTCATGGACCAGGATTCTTCACCTTCATAAGATTAGACTCTTGAAAATTGCTGAAAAGTATGGATCCTTAATCTCAGGATACTCACACACATCCTGAAGCCCACCATGAACTCCCTGGGGTCTAAGAATCCAATATTAGAAAACTCTTCCCTAGAAGAGCTACATGCAAAAGAATAGAACTTAACCACTTTCTTACACCATATACAAAAATAAACTCACAATGGATTAAAGATCTAAATGGGAAACCTGAAACCATATAAATCTTAGAAAAGAGCACAGGCAGTAATTTTTCTGACATTGACCTTTGTAACATTTTTCTAGATAGGTCTCCTGAGGCAAGGGAATAGAAGCAAAAATAAACTATTGGGACTACATAAAAATAAAAAGCTTCTGCACAGTGAAGGAAACAATCAACAAAACTAAAAGACAACCTACTGAATGGAAGAAGATATTTGCAAATGACATATTCAATAAAGAGTTAGTATCCAAAATATATAAAAACCTGATACAACTCAATACCCAAAACACGAATAATCTAGCTAAAAAATAGGTAGAAGACATGAAAAGACATTTCTCCAAAAAAGACATACATATGGCCAACAGACACAAGAAAAGATGCTCAACATCACTTATCAGAGACACACAGATCAAAACTATGGTGAGATATCACCTCACACCTGTCGGAATGGCTAATATCAAAAACACAAGAAACAACAAGTGTTGGCAAGGATGTGGAAAAAAAGGGACCCTCATTTTACTATTGGTGGGAATCCAAACTGGTGCAGCCACCGTGGAAAGCATATGGAGTTTCCTCAAAAAATTAAAAATAGAACTACTCTAAGACCCAGTAATTTCACCATTGGGTATTTACCCAAAGAATAGAAAAACACTAATGTGAAAGGATATGTGCACCCCTGTGTTTATTGCAGCATTATTTACAATAGCCAAATTATGGAAGCAGCCCATGCATCCATCTATAGATATATAGATGATAGATGATAGATAGATAGATAGATAGATAGATAGATAGATGATAGATAGATAGACATGTGCATATATATATACATATATAATGGAATATATCATGATATATATATCATGGAATATTATTCAGCCATAAAAAAGAATGAAATCTTGCCATTTGCAACAACATGGATTGAGCTAGAGGGTATGATGTAAGCCAAATAAGTCAGTCAGAGAAAGACAAATACCATATAATTTAATTCATATGTGGAATTTAAGAAACAAAACAAATAACAAAGGAAAAAAGAGAGAGACAAACTCTTAACTATAGAGAACAAACTGATAGCTAACAGAGAGGAGGTGGGTAGGGGAATAGGTGAAATAGGTGGTGGGAATTAAACAGTACACTTATCATGATGAGCACGAACTAATATGCAAAACTGTTGAATATAGTGATATTGATCACTATATTAAACATTTGAAACTAATAGAACATTACATGCTAACTATACTGGAATTAAAATTAAAAACTTAATAAAAGTGAAAAACGAAAAATATACAAGAAAAAAAGATAATTCCTATTTAAAAAATCTCTGCCCTAGCGCATTAGCTTTTATTTTACTTTAACCCTTTACTGACCATCTCTCTGTTTAACTATGTATCATTATGCAAATTTGCACACCTCTGGGCCTGTTTCTCTATGAAATAAAATTATTTCTAAATTTTCCTAATGATTTAATGTCCTATATTTTAATCTGAGATATGTAAACACTCCCTCAAAGTTAAAAAACTGTTGACTGTGTATCAGTTTTTTTTCTTGGACAGAGATGGCGAAGGGACACAGAGAGAGAGAGAAAATCTCGAGCAGACTCCATGATCATCACAGAGCCCTATGCAGGGTTTGATCTCATGACCTAAACCAAAACCAAATCAGACATTCAACCAACTGAACCACCTAGGTGCATGAATGTTGGCTTTTTAAATGAAAAACTGTAGCAAACATGGATTTCATGCAGTAGGCAAAAGTAAATTATATGACAAGTACACAGAGTTGAAGGTAATAATTGCAACTATATTGTCATATTTTTTTTAAGTTAGGCTCCACACTGGAGCCTTTTTTTTTTTTTTAAGTTAGGCTCCCCATGCAGGGCTTGTTGCTAGGATCAAGACCTGAGCTGAGATCAAGAGTCTGGCACTCAACCAGTTGAATCACCTAAGCACCCCTTTTCATAATTTTTTTAATTCATGAAACAAAATATTTTGAATATTGACTATGAACAGAGGAGCAAAGAACTAAGACAAATGGAAGTCAAACATCAAGATGGTAGATTTAAACCCAAGTATATCAATAATTATATTAAATGTAAATGAACCAAGCATCCAAATAAAAGAAACTGTCAGATTGCATAAAAAAGCAAAATCCCATATGCTGTTTACAAGAAACATACTTTAAATGTAAAGACAAGGGCACCCAGGTGGCTCCATTGGTTAAGCATCTGCCTTTGGATCAGGTCATGATCTCAGGGTCCTGGGATCCAGACTTATGTTGGGTTCCCTACTCAGTGGGGAATCTGCTTTTTCCTCTCCCTCTCTGTCTTCTCCTCCTATCATTCTCTCTGTCTCTCTGTCTCTCTCTCTCTCTCTCAGATAAACAAATAAAATCTTTCTAAAAATAAATAAATAAACACAAAAACTGATTAAAAGTAATGGGATGGAGAGAGATGTACCTTGCAAACATTAAGCATAAGAGAGCTGCTGGGACTAAACTGGTATCAGACAAAGTGGTCCCTAAGATGTAGAGTAGTACCATAGACTAATGAGGGTATTTTTTAGTGATAAAAGGCAATATAGTCAGGTATATAGGTGACAATATAAATACAAAGCACCCAGATACATCAACTAAAGAGAACTACAGGCAAATCTACAATCAGAGTTGAAGACTTTAACACCTCTTTCTCAGTGATAGATAATATAAGTAGACATAAATATTTTAACTATAGTAACCAATTTACATACTTGACAGTTATACTATTATATAACTACTGTCAGACTATTGTCAGACTACTATATCAGACAAGAGCAGAATAAATATTTTTTTTTAAGATTTCATTTATTTATTCATGATAGTCACAGAGAGAGAGAGAGAGGCAGAGACACAGGCAGAAGGAGAAGCAGGCTCCATGCAGGGAGCCCGACGTGGGATTCTATCCTGGGTCTCCAGGATCATGCCCCGGGCCAAAGGCAGGCGCTAAACCGGGGCGCCACCCAGGGATCCCAATATTCTTCTTTAGTGCACATGGAACATTCACCATGACATACTCTATGGTGGGCGATAAAATAATCTCAAATAAATGTCAAAACATTGAAATTATATGAGGTACGTTCTTTGGCCACAATGATATTAAATTATAAATTATACCTAAACAATCCCAAAATACTTCAAAACTAAGCAACATACATTTTAAAAATATATGGATCAGAGAAAACTAATAAGGGAAATTAGAAAACATTTTGAAATCAATGATAATGAAACACACATACTAAAATTTGCGGAATACGACATGATCTCTAAAAGAAACTTACAGCTTTAAATGTCAATATTATAAAAACATTAGTGAAATGATATGAACATAATGATTTCTCCTTTCATCTTCAAAAGCTAGAAGTAGAAGAGGAAATTATACCCAAAATAAGTAAAAGAAGAAATAATAAAAATAATACTAGAGGGATCCCCGGGTGGCGCAGCGGTTTGGCGCCTGCCTTTGGCCCAGGTCGCGATCCTGGAGACCCAGGATCGAATCCCACATCAGGCTCCCGGTGCATGGAGCCTGCGTCTCCCTCTGCCTGTCTCTCTGCCTCTCTCTCTCTCACTGTGTGCCTATCATAAATAAATAAAAATTAAAAAAAATTAAATTAAATTAAATTAAAAAAAAATAATACTAGAAAGAGGTGAAATAGAAAATGGAAAAACAGAGAGAAAAAAGCAACAAAACTAGAAGCTAGTTCTTTAAAAACATTAATAATCTGATAAACCCTTAACAAAAGTGATCAGGAAAAAAATATACCAATATCAGAGATATAAAAGGACATCAATACAGACCTTAAAGACATTGAAGTGTTAACTTGGAACTATTATTAAATTTAATTTGACAAATTCAAAATGGATAAATTCCTTAATAGACATGAATTACCAAAATTGATTCAAGAGGAAATAAAAATTTAAATAACTCTATATCTTTAAAACTTATTAAATTTTAATCACACAATTTTCCACAAAGAAAACTCCAGGCCCAGATGAATTCACTGGGGGATGCTATTAAAACTTAAGGAAGAATTAATATCAATGCTATAGAAACACTCAGAATATTGAGAAGGAAATGTTTCCTAATTCATTTTAAAATAATACTATAAACCCTCACTAAAGCATTCTGCATGAAACCAGAGCAGCGAATTTAGCAATGAATCAAGATGCAAAGTCAATATACAAAAATCAATTGAATTTCTCCATACTAGTTAATAAGCATTTAGAAAATGGAATTTTTAAAACATCACTTATAAACCATCAAAAAAATCAGAATATTAAGGATTAATTAATGAAAGATGAGAAAAACTTCTACTTACACTGAAAACTATAAAACACTGCTGAAAGAAACTAAAGAAAGTCTAAATAAATGGTGAGAAACACCATTTTTATTGATTGGAAGACTCAGTATTTTATGATGTCCATTCTCCCTAAACTTATAAAAGATTTAAAATTCCAACAGGCTAGGGGTGCCTGGATAGCTCAGTTGGTTAAGTGACCGACTCTTGGTTTCAACTCAGGTCATGATCTCAGGGTTTGACATCAAACCCCACACCAGGTTCTGCACTCAGCCCAGAGTCTGCTTAAGATTCTCTCCCTCTCCTCCTGCCCCTCCTTCTGCTTTAATGCTAAATAAATAAATAAATAAATAAAATCCTTTTTAAAAATTCTGATAGGCTTTATTCTAGAAATTAAGGAGATGATTTTTAAATTTGTTTGGAAAGACAAAGGATGAAGAATAGCCAAAGAAAAAAAACACTGAAAAAGAAAAACAAATTGAGGACTTAATATTACCTATCTTTAAGTCTTTTCCTAATTTATAGTAATCAAGAAGACTAAGCAAATTATCAAAGGAAAGAAAGAGTCTAAAAGTAGACCCAAATATGCTCAGTCAAATAATTTTAAACAAGGGCATCAAAGCAATTAAATAACAAGAAGCAAATTCTTTTAACAAATGGTACTGGAGGGGCACCAGGATAGCTCAGTTAAGCATCTGACTCTTGATTTCAGGTCAGGTCATGATCTCAGGCTCTGCACTGGGCATGGAGCTTGCTTAAGATTCTCTCTCTCTGGGGCACCTGAGTGGCTCAGTAGGTTAAGCGTCTGCCTTTGGCTCAGCCACGATCTCAGAGTCCTGGGATCAAGCCCCAAGTCACCCTCCCTGCTTGATGAGGAATCTGCTTCTCTCTTTCCCTCTGCTCCTCCCCTCCCACCCACCCCTACTCATGTGCGGGCTCTCTCTCTCAAATAGATAAAGTCTTTCTAAAAAATTCCCTCTCTCCCTCTCCCTCTGCCCCACCCCCCACTCTCTCTCTCCCTCTCTAAAAACAAAGAAAAATAAATGGTGATAGGAGAATTGGATATTCCTATAAGAAAGAAACATCTAAAAAGCAGTATCTAAGAGCCATATCTAAAAACAATTTTAGATGGATCATATATTTAAATATGGAAACTAAAGCATCATATAAAAAAAAGCATCATATAAAATCTTCATAACCTTAGGATAGGCAAAGATTTCTTATAGAAGACACAGAAAACAAACCATAAAGAAAGTAATTCATAAATTGGGTAAGTCAAAATTTAAAACTTCTGCTCATGAAAACGTACCACCAACAAATAGAGAGGTAGGTCAAATGCTGGGGAGAAAATATTCACAACACGTATATTTAACAATGGATTTATATACAGAATACCTAAAGATCTCCTGCATCCCAATAATGAAAAGATATACAACCAATTAAATACAGAGAAAATTTTTTGAACAGCCACATTATGAAAGATGATATATAAATAGTCAATAACAAATGAAAAAGAGGTCAAAATTGTTAGTCAATTAAAAAAAATTGTTAGTCATTGTCAAGTGTAAATTAAAAGCACAATGATATACTGCTACACACAACAGCGAATGGTGAAATTTTAAAGATTGCCGAAGCCAATTGTTGGGAGGATGTGGAAGACCCAGAACTCTTATACATCTCTGGGGGGAATGTAAAATGGTATGAACCCTTTGAAAACCAGGAAATTACTTTAGAAGTTAAGCATATATTTCCCCTATCTCCCAGTAATTCGACTCGTAGGTATTTATCCAAGAATATGTCCACAACAAGCTCTCCAAATAAATATTTGTACAGTTTTATCCATCATAACCAAAACTGGGAAGCAATCTAAAATGTCCATGAAGAGGAGAATAGATACGCAAACTATAGGATGTTCATGCAATGGAAAACCACTCAGGAATAAAAAGAGAAGACTAATACATGTAACAACATGAATGAATCATAAAGATATTATACCAAGTAAAAGAATCCAGACACAAAAAGTACATATTTCGGGGGGGGGGGGGAAGGGGCACAGGAAAACTTCTGTGATGATGGATATATCTGTATCTTAAAATGTATTTGCCAAAACTGATATGCTGGAGCACTGAAGATCTGAGCATTTCATATTATGTCTATTACATCTAATTTTTATTTTTTTTTATTTATTTATGATAGGAACACAGTGAGAGAGAGAGAGGCAGAGACACAGGCAGAGGGAGAAGCAGGCTCCATGCAACGGGAGCCTGATGTGGGATTCGATCCCGGATCTCCAGGATCGCGCCCTGGGCCAAAGGCAGGTGCCAAACCACTGCGCCACCCAGGGATCCCTACATCTAATTTTTAAAAGCAAAATTGTAATTAAAAAAAGTCTAGAAGAAATGCTGGGGAAAAAAATACCTGACAGCACCATTATGGAAGATGTGGTGATGCCAACAAGAGAAATGGGGACTTAGTCTGAGAACACAGATCAAGAGAATTATTCATGTGCTTCCTCCCACTCTAGTTTTCATGTGTGCCATACAGGAAGATTTCTGCCTAACTCCATCACGTACACTCTGCTTTGTTAAGATGAGGGAAAAAACAAATCCATCCATTTCCTGGGCTCTTGAGAAGCATTCTTCTCGGTATCTCCACTGTATTCTCTTTCTACCCCTTCCCAGTATTTACCATGTTCTATTGGAAGTAGTTGTTTACAAACCTATCTTTCCCCACAAGCACAATGCCTGTAAAAACAGTGGATAATTAGTAAATGTTTATTGGAAAAAAATTAATTTTCACATAACTGAAGGGGTAAGTCATTCTCATTCTCAACCAGTTGTTTTCAAGGGATATTATTACTTACCTCTGCCCCCGAAGAACAGCTGCATACAGGTGAATACATTGACTGTCTTGAACCAACCAATACAGAAGCCCATCACTAAGGTCTAAAGTTAGAGCAATTACCTAAATAGAAAATAAGGTAAAATGAATCAACTATATGTTTGGAGGATACTTTTGTGAATAACTCACACTGAAGCTATACATCTCTCTTTAACATCCTCCTTGGAACAATAAACTCAGTGATTTTTACCTTTCTCTAAATATAAAAATTATGTGAGTGTGTCTGCTGTTATGCCATTCGGGATATGGTTTCCTAAATATCCTCCAACGGCAGGGACTTCTATAAACTTAGCTCTGGTGGTTCTCAAAGTATGATTCTTGGACCAGCAGCATCAGCAACACCTGGAAACTTATCACAAATTCTCAACACCATTTCAGGTCCGACTGAATCAGGAACTTTGAGCCATTGCGTTAAGACTTGCCTAAAGCTAGCCATAACTTTGGACTCTGGCCACACAAGCCAATGAGTATCATTGTTTAAATCTATTATTCTCAAACATTGATGCACATTAGGATCACTTGTTGAGCTCATTAAACCCCTCAATTCCCAGAGTGCCTCCTACTAAATTATAATTTCTGGAGATGGAACCCAATTTCCACTGTGTTTCAAAATTCCCCAGATAATTCTGTCACCAAGCTTGAGAACCAATGTTTTGAGCTGCTTTCAGGATTTTCTCTTTATCTCTGAAATTTGCAAGCTTCACTATTATGTGTTGGTCTATTTTTGTTGGTTTTGTGAGGGGTCCTCTCTCTCTTGGATTTGAATGCCTATCTCCTTCCCCAGATTAGGGAAGTTCTCAGCTATGATTTGCTCAAATATACCAACTGGCCCTTTCTTTCTCTCTCTTCATCCTCAGGCGCTCCAATAATTCTGATGTGGGTTCTTTTCATTGCGTCACAATAGCCTCTCCTCGTGGGCTATTATTTGCTTTTCTCTCTTTTCCTTAGCTCCCTTCCTTTCCATCAACTTGTCTTCTATGTCACTTGCTCTCTCTTCTCTCTTCTGCCTCATTTACCCTAGTTGTTAGAACATCCAATTTAGACTGCACCTCGGTTAGAGTATTTTTAATTTCAGCCTGATTAGATCTCATTTCAAGAACAAATGTTTTAAGCCATTTAAAATTACATTTCTGTTAATTACAACCAAAATGTCTTGACACATTTAAAAAATATAATATACACAGGGTTTTATGTGTTATAATTAGAGTCATATATACATAAAGTTCTATTTCCACCTAACATCTGAAAACCACTCCTTACTCATCTTTCCTTGCCTTCTTGTTACACTGCAGTGTTAATTTTGTGTCCATTAGTCTAGATGAGGCCTGAGGAAAGACTGCTTCTCCCAAGAAATAGATTGCTTGGATAGAAGTTACAATTCAAGGGAACTCTTTTGCTTTCTTTGGCTTTAGAGGTATTTTTCAAATAAGCTGAGATTGTCAGGTGTCTGACCTCAGAGTGGTGGACAATTTCTACAGCAGACCTAGAGGCTAATAGGGATCAAGGACTAAAGTTGATGACTACATCTTTAACAAGACACTTCAGCATAAAAACAAAAATGATGAGCCAGTGAGAAATGTAAAAGGAAGACAACAAGGTAGCCAAGAACTAAAAATTCTTGCTGACAGGTTCCCCAAGGCCTGCTACAAAGGCATATCACTGCAAGAACCTCCAGCTGTCATATACATCACAGCCTTCTGTCTTCAAGGAAACTCAACCTACTTCTTTCCCACAAGATTTTTAAAAACTATTCTAGCAATCCCCAGCTTTTGGGGAGTTGAATCATGTCCTTGCCTTAGGCTAAAAGAAATGTATTGATTATTGTTTCAGTTAAAGAAAATCAGATTAATTTTGTATGGTTATTTATAATGAGATGCACTTGAGTTTTCCAAATTACAAAGTCTATTTTTATCTCTTAAAAAAGAATATTCTACTGGGCCCCTGGGTGGCTCAGTGGTTGAACATCTGCCTTTGGCTCAGGGTGTGATCCCAGAGTCCTGAGATCGAGTCCCATATCGGGCTCCCCAGAGGGAGCCTACTTCTCCCTCTGCCTATGTCTCTGCCTCTCTCTGTGTGTCTCTCATAAATAAATAAAATCTTTAAAAAAAGAATATTCTATGATTCCCTATTCTAAAATACAACAAACTATTCAAGCTGTAGGTGAAATTCAGGTATTGGGTCATTACCCTATTCCTTTGCATCAGTCATTTGGGTCCAGATTTAAACAGAGCCAGAGGACATTCCATAAATCTTTGGTAACCATTGTTATGTCTAATAATGCCCATGCCTTGGAAATAATCCCTTTCATCTAAACTAAAAACTTGAGGTTTAATCCTATGGTAAAATGTACTATGCACTATGAGCCTGCTTAATCCATCAGATGTGGCAAAGGGTATCTATTTACTTCGGATGAATATTGCACTGCATTCTCCCTTTGAATCACACAAATATGAAGTCTTTCTATAAGTAATTGGCTGATTACTTAATCATACCTGTAGATTGCAAAGTATCTCATGACTCCATGATAAACCTATGAGTAATGTATGAAGGAATGACAGTGAAATGGAGAATTTTGCTCAGTGCAAAAGTCACCTTCAAAACACCCACTAGCATTAATGGAAGCAGATGGGTAAGACATCAAGCCATGGAACCAGAACACAGATTTGCATGAGCAACAACACTCATCAGCCAGTGAGAAGATTTGAAATGAAGAATTAAAGAAGGATATATTTTCTCAAACATGCTGAGAAATCTAATTTTTCACTCATTTACAGAAAAGTCACCAGGGCTACTGCAGAACTTTTCTAAGTGACTATATCTCAAATGACCAGACTGGAGCAGTAGGGTAGATTACTGACAAAGCCCCAGGAATAGATAGAAAGTTACTCTTGAGATAATATTCTCTTTAATATGCTTTTACAAAAATAAAAGTGCTTTGCCCTAACATTTATTATTGAGACATAAAAAATATACTCTCTTGCATTCAGACTCAAGTGGCTCCAAAATAGAATCAAGGGATATTTTTATGATTTGACAGGAATGATTAATCTCTGGATATAGAGCATAAATTTTTATTTCTTTTAAATATCTATGCTATAATCTATATATGCAAATAAGGTCTTATTTTTTTTTTTGAAGATTTTATTTATTTGATAGAGAGAGAGCACAAGCAGGGGGAACTGAAGCTGGAGCAGCAGGCTCCCCACTAAGCAGAGAGCCCCGACATGGAGCTTGATCCCAGGACCCAGGAATCATGATCTGAGACCAAGGCAGATGCTTAACAGACTGAGCCACCCAGGGGCCCCAGCAAAATAAGCTCTTTTAAGTACCGTGAGAATTACAGCCCATGTGTTCTGGAATTGAGGATCATGTGACTCACAATTTGTTTATAAATGACCTGGTATATTTATATTTATGTATATTTATTACATTTATCTCTACTGACAGAAAAAGATTATTTAAAAAATAAGAAAAATTTTAAAGAATAGCCTAGGTAGAAGTAGTATGAATGTTTTCTTTCTTTTTTCATGCTTTTCTGTGATTTCCAAGTTCCTACAGCAAGCATATGTTATTGTTATGATCAGGAAACATGAAATTTAGAAATTTAGATGAATAGCTACAGCATATCAAGAAAATAGGTATTGCTTTTATAAGTTGAGGAAGTAACCTGTGTTTAGAAACATTCTTATATCAGGGGTGTTCTTCAGATTTCGTTAGAATCAAAAGAACTTAACTACTGAGTGGTTACCAAGTGCCTGGAACTATTCTCAGTACCTCCCATTAGTTATCTCATTTAATCTTTGTAACAACCCTAAGAGGTAGGACAATTGCTCATATTCTCGTTTTGCAGATAGGAAACAGACAAAGAGAAGTCACATAATGTGCTTAAGAGTCACCATTTTTAGAGTTTTTCAGTACCCAAAATCAACTGAATATAATAAAACATCTAAGCAGTCAGTACCCAAAATTGATGGAAAATAATAAAACATCTAATCATTATGCTGCAAGAAGCTCTAAAATATCCAATTCCTGAAGACTATAAAAACAGTCAAATTAAAATGTTTTCAAGGAGGAGTCTATTCAAAATAAAGCAAATTATAAAATTCTCCATATTGTGTTTTAATTTATTTAATCAATTATGACAATAAAATAAGACTTAGAGAAATTTTGGTTATACAAAGACCTTGACAGTATTTCCTTACAGATTCTACTGAACTATTCACAATAAGCAGAAACAGTGTTGTCATAACTATACAATGGCACTATTTAATATTAGTAAATGATCAGATCTTATTTTTAATTCATCACCTTTTTCCCAGAAAGCCAAGGCTGTGCTTGTAGGATAAGGGAACTTTCTCCATTTAGCCTGGTGCTTTCAACTGAGTACAGTGTGGTCCAATAGAGATAACCTCCAACTGAATCCACCACCATATCATTCACCAACAACTTCACGTGAGTCACAATGTCTGTGTGCCCTGTCAACAGAGACTGCCTTTGTATCTGTAAAACATGATTGTACGGTTGGTTAATAATTTTCACATGACATGGTTATTTCTGAGTAGCTTATCGCAATCTTAGTAAATTACTGCATTCATCCAATCATGAATATTTATTAGCACTATGTGCTGGGTAGTGTGCAAACCTTTGGAATCATAATAGTCATGGTAGCTGACTCTAGAAAAAAGGGAGGCAAATTTATTTTGAGTCAAAATACTTACTTTTCCTAATCATACAACCAGACAAGTGAAACACTACTAGGTAAGAATGCATTTGATTGGACTCCAGGAGAAGATGTATATATCTTGATAAATGATGACGTCTCTCCTTACTCATCTCTATCAGTATATTTCCCTGATATTAATTACTGCCTTTACTGAATACTTACTATGTGTCCGGCAGTGTACACTTTTATCTTTAAAATATTAGCTTTTGTAATCCTAACATTATGTCTATAAAGGATTTCTATCACAAGTTAGCTGGGTTCAAAGAAGTTAAGTAATTTTTCTTGAAGTTAAGCAGTTTTGCAAGGGATAGAGCAAATACTTGAAACCAGTTTCTACATCTACTCTTCCACTTCCTCCTTCAAAATTATTTTTGAACTAATCCATTTTAGGGAATATTCTCAGATTTACCCCACTCAACTCCATTCCACCCGCATATCATTGGCACTTATGAATTCAGACTCTTACCACATCTCTTTGTCTAAATACATTGCTTTGCATGCTTCTTCTCTTATTTTATGTATGTATTTTATCTCATCAAAAGAACAAGGACAAGTAGTGATGGTTTGTACAACACTGAATATACTAAAAACCAATGTATTTTATACGATAAAAGGGCAAACTTTATCATATGTGAATTGTAGCTCATAAAGTTGATTTTTTTAAAGCAGGTACATGTGTACTATTTACTTCCTATTCCTTACTATGCCTGACCTCATGGCTCTCAACACATTGGTAATGGATAAATGATTGCTGAGTGAATAAATGAATGGACAATAAGTCCCCACCTGTTAAGAAAATGATTCCAGAACCATATTTGTGGATCTGTCAGACCAGTATTCTCATCTTTGACCGTCCTTCTCTTCAAAGTGTACCACTACACAGATGTGCAGGATATCTTCATTTTGCATCCAGCGACACTGTCCACCCTCGCCACCCTACTCTGCGCCTTCGAAGGCTGGTGCCATAGACTGCATCAACTGGATTTTCTTATTCTCTGGCTTCCAGTGACATTCAGCCAACGGAAGCACTGGTGGAAGATCAGAGGGCAGAAAGATAGAAGGAGTGGGGCCCTTATTCCCTCAGGTCACTCCTTGCCAGACCATCCCTTCTGACACTGGCTGGGTGTCATGCCAGCAATTCCTATAGCTATGGCTCTCACCAGTCTTCCCCTTCAGCCCCTTGGCCCCCACATGCCTGAAGGTGGTTATATCTTCCACCTTACTCGCCCAGGGCATGCTTCACTATCCTTTCCTGATTTTCCTTAGCCCTCACCACATCTTTGGAAACAGTCCCTTCATTGGGTTTTCTTTAATCATCTCTTTGGAGTACGCCATCTTCCTCCAGAACACTGACCCACAGATGAACATTTTAATATATTCAAGATATTATTGAAAATAAATAGCTAGTACACTGAATAGCAATATAAAGCTTTCTTTACATAGAAATCCCCTTTCATTAAAAAGTGAGTAGGTATGGAGACAAATATTAAATAAATAATAGCATAAGTGGCATACCACTATGAAAACAAAATCATGAAAATGACATGTATGTCACTGAAGTGGGTGGGGATTGTCTTAGAATATCCAGAATGCTGAGCTTGAACTTACCACGTATGTCTTTCCAGCCCAGTAGAGAAATTGACCCAGCCAATCAAAAGCTAAAGCCCCTGCTCCTGAAATGTTGGGTATGTGATAATTCTCTGAGATATCCGTCCCATTCAGCAGCCACATGTAAACATCACCTTTCACGTCGCTGTAGTAGAGGCTGTTGTTATACCAATCCATGTCTCAAAACAAAGTGAATTGGTAGCAGTTATTTTTCATGTATGCCAGCATAACCGAGGCAAGTCAACAAAATCACAAAGCACATACTAACATGATATTCATAAGAACTTCAGGGACCTGTCCAGAATGTTCCAATAATGTTCTCTCAAAATCTCAATCCCTGGGACCAGGGAGAGGGACTAATATTCACTGAGCCCCTCCTCTTTGCCAAACATTGTCCCAGGCACTTAATATCTCTCACTTAAATCCGAAAACAAAGGTATGAAGTAGGAATTACCCCATTTTTGACTTGGTGAACCTGAGACTCAGAGATAATATCTATTTTGCCTAAGGCCTTATAGATGAAAACAGTAAGAGCTCAGATTCAAGACAACTCCTAAGCACCATTCTTCCTACTATTACCATACTACCTCCTAAGTCCAAGTCCTGTATTGGTCAGAAATGCTGCTATACTCTTAGTGGCCCAGCAAATAGAACAAATAACTAACATAATTATAGAAGATGTCATCTGCAAGCAAGTTCACTGGTACACCATTCCACAATGAAGACTTTCCTTCATTCTAAGGTCTTCTAGGCAAAATTACCCACTTATTACTTAATAATCCTCTTTGTCAAGAGATTATTTCTTACACTTTACTTAGAACTTCATGCAACCATTCTATTCTCCACTCTTATAGCAAACATAGTAAATTATTTAAGTACAACTGTTTTAGTGGAATCAGATAGGCTGTTACCACAAGACAACATTGAGAGACTCAAATATATGAGAACTATATAAAAGCCTTTTTGAAATGGGCATAAATCAATAAATAGCCTCACATTTTGTGAAATAACAAATAGCATCCATACTTGAGAATTGACATTTTCTTTTTTTTTTTTTTTTTGAGAATTGACATTTTCCTAATGACATCACTTGCAGTATATAGTTCAGTCAATGTTTTTTCTTTCATTATTTTCCTGATACTAAAACACTCAGTTCTTTGGGTGAAGAGCTTAGGAAGTCATATATGTAGAAACATGACATCCAAGTGAACAAGGGATTTGGTGTTTACCTGACACATTTCCTATATCAGAGGATATTAATTCTCCTGGGCCAAAGCTATTTAATGGCTTACTCCAAAGACCATCTTCTTTCACAGCCATAATAAATGGTGGTTCTGAAGCTATTTGGTAAAAAGAAATCAAAAAGAAATATCACAGAAAGCACACGTTTTAAGGTACACGTCTTATACCCTAAGATTTCCTTTATAAACTAAAACACTATGAACATTTGAGAAATACTGTGGAAGGATATGAATGATTACCTCTGCTTAACAGAATTACCTATCATATTAAACACACTGTCTGAATTTTCCATAAATAATTGAAATTGAATGTGAAGAGAAATGTGTGGTGATGCTGCCTTTATAGCAATGTCATGGTCATGGCACTATTTCTCCACCATCTCTGGGTATTGGTTGCCATAGTTCCATGCAAAGGATCCAGAAGTCATCATGATAACAACAGCAGCATAAATGATACAGTTCTCTTTCAGCCAAGAATGGGGTGGTCAGCATAATTCACAGCCCCCTAACTTCTCTCACCGTGACCCTCAGAATTCAAGGGATATTTTTGTTTACTAAACCATGAGAAAGAAGAAAGCCATAAAGAAGAAGAAAAGTATATGGTTTCCTCAAAAATACCCTCAAAAGTTTAAAACAACAATTTAAAAACGTAAATTAAAAATCACACAAGGTTCCATTTGCTTTCCTAGTCCAGATAATAAACACATATGCAAGAGATCCAGGCATCCTCATTCCAGTTCTTTTTGTTTTTTAAGATTTTATTTATGAGAAAACAGAGAGAGGCAGAGACACAGGCAGAGGGAGAAGCAGGCTCCCGGCGGGGAGCCCAATGCAGGACTCAATCCCAGGACCCCGGGATCAGGACCTGAGCCGAAGGTAGACGCTCAACCACTGAGCCACGCAGGTATCCCCTCATTCCAGTTCTTTACCACATCAGAGTTGAGGAACTCTTAAGGACACAGGGAATAAACCTATTCTGTCCGAATTACCATCTAAATCAAAAACATTTTCTCACCTGGCACCAGGGTAGTACCCACCAAGGGCTCTGACCAAGGGCCTGGTCCCTTGGGTGAACTGGCTCTCACAGAAACCTTGTATTTTGTAGCACTCTGCAGCTCGGGTACATTAAGCATGGTCCCACTTATGTTAGAGAAAATATGAGTGATTTCAGGAAAGTCTTGGGTTGATACTTTCACCTCATAAATCCAGTTCTGCCAAGCAGAGGGACCTAATCAGAAGAGTTAAACAGTATTACTCACCAGGATGAGGCAGGTAAGGGCAAGCAAAAGACTGTCAGTAAGCTCATCTATAGCTTCATCTGGAGTGGAAGGGTAATTGGGAAGTAAAACATGCTACCCCACTAGTCGTCAGGGTTTGGCTGCTGATAGGACTAGGACACTGTCCATTCCAGCCATGTCGTGGTTTTTTTGCTCCATCGAAGGAGACACCATTTCCAACAAATCAGAGTCAAAGCTCAGTCAAAGCTAAATGTGTGGCTGCATAAAATCGTCAAAGGGACGTTAAATAGCACCACCAGGTGTAACCAGGCTCATAATAAATATTTAATGATGAATCTCTAATATAATTCTCAGAGTTTGCATAGCATCTTCCTCCTAGAAGCCCAAACTCATAAAAAACAAACAACGAAAGCTCCCTGAATACATAGCAAACAGATATAATCAGCTTTGTCTTAAAGTCAAAAATGGTCCGTGTTTGCTAAACGCTCTACGACCAGGAGTTGGCAAACTATAATCCACAGGGCAAATCTGGCCCACTGCCTGTTTTTGTAAATAAAATTGTACTGGAACAGCCACGGTTCCTCATTTACATATTATCTATTGCTGTGTACACACTGCAACGGCAGACCTGAGTAGCTGTGACACAGACCATATGGCCCACAGAGCTGACCATATGTACCATCTAGTCCTTTCGCTATAAAAAAGTTTGCCGATCTCTATGCTAGATGCTGTTCTAAGTGTGCTATTTATTGCACCTTAATCTGTATGATAATCCCATAGAAAGATAGAGTTAACATTCCCATTTTCTCGTAGCGAAAACCAATGCATGGAGTGGTTAAGTAATGTGCCCAGGACCATTCTGCTAATAAATGACAAGACCAGCCTTTGAACTCATGCAGGCTCCAGGGCCCACCTGCTTACGCTCTATACACACTGCCTATCTATCCAGAGATGGAAGTTCAAGTTCAGGGAGTTTTAGGAAGTTGCTCCAATTCATGCAAGGTCCAGTTGGATAAAGATCTCAACCCACCCACTCTATCCCTCTGGCTAACACATTCACTCAGACCAGAACGTCAGTGCCTGGCTCCCAGTAGACATCCAACAAATGTTCAAACTATTGGGTTGGGATACACGGAGCAAATATAGAGACCCTCCTAATGCAAAACCAATAAATCCAGAGCTTTTTCTGGAGCTAAATAGCCCTTCTGGCTGATGACTGAGTGATCACATACAGGTTCTCAAAATTGAGTCACAATGTCAAGCAATTCAAACTTTCCTCCTTCCAGCAACACTGGGGTGGGGGGCACTCACTGGCTCCGATGGCGAGGGCAGGGGGCTTCCACTGAACCAGGGCCTGGTGGGAGCCAAACAGCACGGAAAGCTGCTGCGGGCGGCCGGGCAGGGGGTGTGGCTGGGCGTAGGAGCCCAAGATGACCAAGTTACCAAATCCAAACTCTTCTATGTGACTCAGGTCACATCCCACGATGAACTCATTAAAAGACAAAGAGTCCTGTTGGAAAACGGCCTTGCCATCTGTGACAAGGAAGTCGTTGTTTTCACAAGCAAAGCTCTTCACGTCAGCAAAGGAGACAGGAGCTAGGACAAGGTGGGAAGCAGAGCCGTCCAGAAACGTTGACATGAAGATGTGAGCGGTGTCATTGAAGTAGATGATTCGTTTGGACTGTGGCTTCACTGCAAAGTCCTTTAATGTGGGACTCTCCACAATGCGTAGGGCTTCTGAGTCCCGACCAGATGGCACAGGGAGATCTACTCTATAAATGCCGTCCTTCAGGAGGTAAAAGACATACCTGACATAGGAGCAAAAGAAGCCTGGTGTGATCCAATGCAAGCATAGATGAATAACCTCAGCCCACTGCTCTGTCCTGTTCTGCAATCAGAACCATTTATCGCACCAGTCATTAAGTGCAGGGTGTCCCCGGGTGCGAAAGGGTAAAGGCACTTACTAAAGACAAGCACTATTCATTCCAGGTAGAAGCTGCAACCTTGGAAAATTTCAGCCTCCCTTACAATGCTTAGTCTTCCAGTGACATGTGTGACTTTATAAAGAATCAGAATTTAAGAGCAGAAAGGGTAATGAAGCCCACTTTTGAAGGAAAGCGTATTATATAAAAATTACAGGGCCAAACATGTTACATATTGTAAAACACTTTTCCCCAAAATGCACATATTCTTAAATCTAATTCTTTCGATCCATTTTCCCATGCATTGTGAGTAATAAAATAGAAGGAAGCAAAAACATTTAACCCATTTTTTGAAACCAGTTACTATTTCGCTATAACTATCCAGCAGAACTACTTGGCATTTTGCAGTGGACTGTTTATATATATATATATATATATATATATATATATATATATATATTTACAATTGGGGGGGGATTAGAGCTATCATTTTACAAATCATGAAGAAATACCCCACAAGAGACAGCACCCAGAAGTTAGAAGGAGCCAGTGGAAGAATTTTGAAAAAGACATCTAATTTGGAGCCAAATCTCATGGCAACAGTGTGGGTGGATTTTTAATAATGAAAAAGAAAATACCACCAAAATATTTCATTCATAAACCAAATCTGTAAATAGAGTTTTAACTACAATATAAAACTATTAGTTTAGGTACGCTTGGGGGGCTCAGTCAGTTGAGTGTCTGCCTTCAGCTCAGGTCATGATCCCAGGATCAAACCCACATCAGGCTCCCTGCTCAGCCAGGAGCCTGCTTCTCTGTCTCCCTCTACTCTTCACTCCCACCCCCGGCTTCTCTCTCTCTCTCTCTCTCTCTCTCTCTCTCTCATGTGCTCACTCTTTCTGTCAAATAAATAAAATATTTTTAAAAAACTATTAATTTGGATGAAGCTAGTTTAGAATTTGTGATTATGGAGACAAATGTTAACAAAAGTACACTTCTGCTGGGGCACCTGAGTGGCTTAATCGGTTAAGTGTCCGACTCTCAATTTTGGCTCAGGTCATGATCTCAGGGTCATGAGATCAAGCTCTAGAGTTGGCTCCACATGAGGCATGGAGCCTGCTTAAAGATTCTCTCTCTCCCTCTTCCTCCCCCAACCACCCTTCTATCCCTCTATCTCTCAAAAATATATATATATACTTCTGCTTAGGGATCCCTGGGTGGCGCAGCGGTTTGGCGCCTGCCTTTGGCCCAGGGCGCGATCCTGGAGACCCGGGATCGAATCCCACGTCGGGCTCCCGGTGCATGGAGCCTGTTTCTCCCTCTGTCTATGTCTCTGCCTCTCTCTCTCTCTCTCTCTGTGACTATCATAAATGAATAAAAAATATATATATATATACTTCTGCTTAGTAAATCTTTCTTATCACAACCCCATGGATTCACAGGATTCCGACCTTTCATCACAACTGTTGAATTATTTTCCTTGTCCTATTCAGTCCCACCCTTGTTCTCCTTGATGACTATTCCAAATCTTTATCAATATGCTCGACTCCTCTGCTATAGTATCCTGAAATATAAATTCTTTGTGGAGATGTGATGTTCTTTTTCTTAAGAGGGGGTTGTAGCAAGCAAAAAGCAGAAACAACTTGGCTTTTAACTGCTTGCTTTAGCTTCCCAAATTCAAAGCTATTAAGGGAACAGAGAGGGACTTCAGAGTAGGTAAGAGGAAGATTTGGGCTGAAGATTACAATCCTGGTACTGAAGCAGAGAGAGGATAGATCTTTAACCCTCATTGCTACTTTGGAGGGGAAAGAAAAGAGAGAGAAAGTGTGCAGAGCTGGGGTGTGGGGGTAAAGGGCAGAGGTGAGAAGAAGCACCAAAGTGGGAGACGAAGAGAAGAGGTTTAGGTTTAGCCTAAATACAGACTCAATGAGTGAATAACTCAATGGCGTAAAATAACAGCATAAAGGAAACCGCTTCAGGAGAATAAATGATTTCACACATCTGGAATTCCTTAGAAACACCGTATACAAAGTATTGCTAAAAGTTGTATGCTGATTTTTATGGAAATTCTATTATTGTACAAGGAGATGATTAGAAGGCAAGCCCTGGAAGTCAAATACTGGCTGCATTGCAAAAGAGCTGTGTAATCTTGGGCAATTACTAAGCTGTACTTTACTTTCCTATCTATAAAACTGAAATAGTAAAAGTACCTACTTCATAGGGTTGAACAAGAATTAAGTGAATTTTTGGAAGTACTACACCAAAAGGCACATATTAAGTGCCTAATTAATATTATCGTTACCATTTCTAGTCACTTTTCAAAATCTAAGCGCAAATCAATTTTATATAACAGGAAAAAGAGCCACCAAAGACCTCACTGAAAAAAAAAAAAAAAAACAAAGACCTCACTGAGATGCATTTTGAGTGACTGATTTAGTGGGTGAAGTTTATTATCCTTGTCATATTTTTATATGATATTATACTATAATTTTATAACATTACAAATAATATTATAAATATATTGTAAATTTTATATTATAAATATTATATAAATATTATATGTTATAATATTTCTATGCCATCATATTATAAATTTATAGTATATTTATTATAATATATTATAATATACACTATAATACTCATATTAATAATATATTATATTATATTATGAGTATATTTATTATAAATATTATAGATTATTATAAATGTTTATTGATATAAATATATTTATTATTACATAATAATATTATACATATATTTATTATTATTTATTTAAATGGGTGAAGTTTATTTCTAAAATGAATCATTTTGTAATTTCCAGCGGCAAAGTTCCATTTCATAGAATCTTACACTTTTACAAATGAGAAAAATAAGATCCGGGGAGTCCAAGGGACTTACTCTACACACATCATAGTGTTTGTAAAACATATTCTTGAATCAGTGATTCAGTCAAACGTAAGTATCAAAATAAAATAAGACAAAGTAAGAAAAAATAAGTATCTATTAAATTATGAATGAATATGAATAGAAAATCTGATTTCAGATCAATAATAAGCAACCTTTTTTTAAGAAGATCAATTCATGAAAAATAAAAAGTGCCATGGCCTATATTTTTTTTCATCCAAAGTGAGAACAATTTTATTTCTATAGGGAAGAAAAACGTTTCATCTTATAAACGTGGTCTTGCTTATTAGCAATTAACCTGTTATTGTCTGGTCACATCTAAGAAATAATATTCCCAAAATAATTTTCTGCATTTTCATCCTTCGCATTTATGTATATTTGGGGATCACAAAATATATTGACAGGGAATACCTCATTTCATCCTCGAAATAACCCAACTGGGTGAGCATTGTTATCTTCTATATGTGAATGGACAAAGGAAAAGTCACAGACACAAAGTTACCTGTTCCAAGTCAGACCGCAATCTAAGCAGGACAGCTGAGCTAGAATGTGTCCATTTTATCCATTTATGTGTGTGTTGGGCGGGGGGATAGTTATTTAAAATAGGAAATTTTTACTTGTCATTAACCATCAATACCTGTGTAAGTGGTAAGCGGCGTTCTTGCTAAGCCAGCCTCTGATAGGTGCGAGAATGGGACCAAGGAAATGAACTGGGGCCAAATTGCTCAAGAAAAATTAAGTAAACAATAAAAGAAGGAAGCACAGCCAAGAAGGGTTTTCCACGGGGGCAGGGGGTGCTGAGGGAACAATGAGGTCCGGAGTCATGCCATAAAAGAATGACAAATCCAGGACTGGAACCCAGGTCCCTGAGACCTGGAGAAGAGGTCTTTCCCACCTACCTGTATTTTGCTATGAAGGAGAAGAAAATCGACTCAACTTGAGAAGTTGTGGATCAAGTTGGCAAGAAATCTCCTCATGGCTCTATAGAATGCAAACTTTGCCCAGATTTAATTACTTTTGAAATAAGATACATCAATTGGCTTCTCTGGTTCTATGATGTCTCATCATCAAGCAGGTTTCCCATAAATTCTTGCCGAGGAAGAGAACCCACAGTTATGAATAAGGCTAACACTTACCCGTTGTATGGATCAACCACAATTTTCTGAGGTGCGGTAATTGAGGGAGGTGTAATCTCCTCAGTGTTCGAGCAGTTTCCTAAATCACAGACGTACACCTAGAGAATCAAGCACGCATCCATAGATCAGTGTCTACCTGTATTCAGTTTGGCCAACAAGTATTTCTTTTTTTATTTTTTAATGTGTCACCCACCCCCCCACCCCCTCTCTCACAAAAAGTATTTCCTGAGCGTCTGTTCTGTCCTTAGAATTGTACTAACTGTACTAATTATACCGCTTTTCAAGGTATAATTTAAAAAAAAAACTTAAAATTCAATTTTATATCCTAATGAGTGTGCATCCTGTTTACATCAATGACATACAAATATCTTTTTGTAACCTGGCTTGTGAAAGCACTCAACTTTTTTTTTAATTTTAAGATCTTTTGTTTTGTTTTGCTTTGAGTAATCCTTTCTCCCAGCATGGGGCTCAAACTTAGAGATCAAGAGTCACAGGCTCTACCAACTGAGCCGATCAGGTACTCTTCGACTATTTTTAATATTGAAGCTGTATCCAAGTTTATGGGCATCTAGCCATGGTGACTGTAATAAGCCTGTCCCTTTGAAAGAAGGAAAGTCAAAACACATCAAGACTGTCTTCTCAAAGATTTCAATAATACTGTATTTTCAGAGACTACTAAAATTACCTTTGGTTATTATATAATTTTAAATGCTTGCAGCTGATTTTAATCATGATTGACAGTCTTATCTAGTGATAGCATGGGCACCACCACTCTCTTAGGAGAAATGAATTATTAATATCACAAACTCATGATTGTAAAATCACAAAGATGATTTCATGGTAGGTCAAGACTAGTCTTAGGTAAGAGTAAGACTCTCCTATAGTCCAGATCTATGATTCAGTGCTAACTTAGTGTCTAAAACTGAGTAAAGACTCACTGAGGGACACTTGGATGGCTCAGTGGTTGAGCTTCTGCCTTCAGCTCAGGTCATGATCCCAGGGTCCTTGAATCAAGTCCCACATCAGGCTCCCTGCAGAGAGCCTTCTTCTCTCCCTCTGCCTATGTCTCTGCCTCTCTCTGTGTCTTTCTTGAATAAATAAATAAAATCTTTTTTTTAAAAAAAGGACTAAGTACTCATTGAATGAATGAATTGTGTTTCCTTGTAGATACCAAGATACGCATGCGACTATCAATATCTAATTATTCACTTTAAATTCTCAGACTAACCAGTGCATCCATGATGAAATACATTCTCTGATAAAGCCAGTCTACGGAGATGGAAGAAATTAATCCTGAACCTCTGTAAAAAACTCTCAAATCAGACACATCAGACATGTTGGCAGCTTCTTTCAGCCATATGAGCATTCCTTCTGAGAAATAAATGACTTGCTGGTGGACATTAACTGATATTCCTAGAAGGGTCATGCAAATACATGTGTGTTATGATATGACAACCAAAAAAAAATGACAGAAAATGCATTTCTTTTATTTTTAATAAGGAGATTACAATAGAAGTCAATTTGGGTCTTTTTTTTTTTTCACACAAAGGAAACACTTCTTTCCATCATACTGACCTGTAATGTCATGGTGGATAGCACCTGACTGAAGGCAATGTGCTTCATCTACTAGATGTTTTAAAGATCTCTTTCTGAGAGAAGCTTTTCTGGATAAAAAGAGCCACTGTTCCTCTTCTTGAACTAAAACAATAACATGATTTATAGGCAGACCAACCACATGCACACTGACATGCAAAAAAATTGTTACCATCCTTCAAAGCAAGGCAACTAACGCTTGGAAGAGGCTGGTCAGGTTTTTCACTGAAGGCACCGGGGCATTTTAACTGTGGCAAAAATCACATTATTCCACGATTAGGGATGGGAAGTAGAGTGTGGAGCAAGTAGGGTTTATATGTATGTGCCCCTAAATGCCCCTAAGATAACACCACATAGGGGATGACCATTCTCAACAGACTTGTGCCAGGAGGAGCTCAGCTCATTACCCGCAGCCATGAGAATGTGACTGCTCGGTGGAGGTGGTCCAGCCCAGGCCAGACTGGGCTGTTGTGTAACACCAGACAGACATTGCCTGTCTCTGTGTTGTCTTCAATGATATTTCCCTTTGAGGCCAGAGAAAAGTCCTGAGAGCAATGAAATCTGAGGACTGCAGAAGTCTGCTTGACGTCCCACTCAGTTGGAGACTGAGGCGGGTGCGTCGGTGAACACTTTTAGGGCAATTAATAAAAGTTATGCAATAATTGCAGTAACAACAACCTTAAGCCTGCTCTATATTTAACTCGTCCTTTCGGATGCTTCTTGCATAACAAAAATGCCTCTCCTTTCCTAGAGTCCAGTAACTGCCAAAAAAAACCAAAGGCCAGTGATAGACGACACTCAATACCTCCTGGCATAGATGCGTGCGTATCAGGGGAAGGGGCAGTCCATTCGGCAAATGGGATTCTGGTGAAAATAGGAGACAGGCTCCTAGAATTTCGAATCTTCCTGTGTCGGTCCAGACAACTACTCGTGTCCCCAGAATATTTCCAGTGCTTCTTAGAAAGCATTTTCATGCATTATTTTTCCCACACCGGCATCATACGGTATATATTCAATCTCTCAAGGCAATTGTTAAAATGCCCAAGTGGAAAAAAAAAATGGTACACTTCCAAAATAATAGCAAAAGCTAATTTGGTAGACTGAATATTCAAAACGGTAAAATGTAAATTAGTGGGTCCTGATGGATTTAAAAACCTTAAGGAGAATGGAAGAAAAAGATATCTGATCTGTATTAAAGGATGAGACAAAATATATAAAGGTGAGGGCAAAAAGATGACAGGTATCCCTAAGTGTATAAATGTTGAGTCCCAACCACTAGTGATTTCACCTGAAACTAAGGGTTTGTATGAGGCCAATTTTTTTTAACCCCTAAATCTTTCATTCTAATTTTGAAATTCCTAAATTTTAATTTAAAATCTTTGGGTCATGGGATCCCTGGGTGGCGCAGCGGTTTGGCGCCTGCCTTTGGCCCAGGGCGCGATCCTGGAGACCCAGGATCGAATCCCACATCAGGCTCCCGGTGCATGGAGCCTGCTTCTCTCTCTGCCTATGCCTCTGCCTCTCTTTCTCTCTGTGACTATCATAAATAAATAAAAAAAATTAAAAATAAAAAAAAAAATAAAAATAAAAAAAATAAAATAAATAAAATAAATAAAATCTTTGGGTCAGGATCCCTGGGTGGCTCAGTGGTTTAGCACCTGCCTTAGGCCCAGGGTGTAATCCTGGAGTCCCAGGATCGAGTCCCACATCAGGCTCCCTGCATGGAGCCTGCTTCCCCCTCTGCCTGTGTCTCTGCCCCCCTCTCTCTCTCTCTCTCTCTCTCTCTCTCTCTCTCTGTATCTCTTGTGAATAAATAAATAAAATATTTTTAAAAGATAAAAAATAAATAAAAAATAAAATAAAATCTTTGGGTCCAGTAACTTCTCTTTGTCAAACACTGGGTGGGATTCATTTAAAACCGGAGCTTACTAGAAACCAAAAGACAGTGTTTATTTTGGCAGAAGAGGTGGGGTTCCTGGGATCAACCAGATGGATGAGCTAGGACTCGGAGATGTGAACCCACCCTAGCCACCCTCTCGGTTCCCGGGGAACGAAAGGGGCATTCCCAGGCTGTACCTGCTGAGGATAAAGTGGTAATACTAGATTCTGCTTCCGGCCCCTCACCAACTTCATTTACTGCTGCAATGGAAAACCTATTCCAAAAACAATTTAGAGAGATGTGTTTCACATGGCATGGTGTGAACATGAGATAAAAAGAGAAGGAGCAATAATATTTCTATTTAAAGGACAATGTGGCAATGCGCGTATCTAGTTACTCCGTGCTGCTGCTCAGCCCTGAAATGACCATCAATCACATCCTTGTTTGCATTCCGCATAGAACAGTTCAGGGTCACAGAGGTCAAAGACTAAACTCTGCTATCTGCATGACCCCCACGACTACCCTGATTTAAAGAGGCCTTAGCAAATGCTGGGAAAGCTAACAATAATAAAATAATTCCCCTAATGGTTAATAAAACACACACACACACACAATTTCCCTTCCCTACTTTTTTCGTGTTGAGTTAAATGAAGAAATGGTATTTATGGTGTTTATGATGTCTTACGGGTGCCTATTTAAAAGGGCCCTCTGAATATAATAGAAATACATAGAAATACTTGAGAATGTTTTTGCTTAGGACACTGTAATCTCAGAAACATTCAAACTTGAGGGAAATACAATAACTTCAACCCAACAGCACAAAGTCAATGGGAGTTTTCCAAATACATTTAAACTACTTTGGGGCCATATTTCTTTAATAATGACCATGCCTGTAGCCACGCTGGCTACATTTTCCTTGCACCACTTAATCCTTACCTGTAGGTGGTATTTGGTAGAGTGGAGTAAAACTGGAAACTGGTGCTCTGTGTTCCTGAATCTAACTGTTGATTTTTGCTGACCAGCCTTACGTTATAACCCAAAATAGGTCCTCCTGGGAATTGGGGTGGCGTCCAACTGACTTCCACGGTGTCAGGACTTGAGCTCTCAATATTTCGAATGGAAGGAGCAGTTTCAGGAACTAGAGGAAGTAATGGTGACACGGTGAGCATGAAAATGTACAAGCCAAAATGTAAATAGCATGGGAGAAAATGTTTTTTTGTAGTGTAAACTAAATATTTTTATTAATATTCAAAATACATGATAGAGAGAAGGGGGTAAGATATCTATGAGCTGCAACTCTTGATCCCTACATGAGACCAGCTGGCCACTTTCCCAAGGGACTCTTCCAAATGTGATTTTCTTTGCATCTAATTTATGAACCCCAGTGAAATGCGGAGGTATGCAAATAGGATCAATGTTCTAGAAAGAAAGTTACCAAAAATCTCCAGAGATCTGAGTGAGTTCCAACTGTGGGGTGAAAAGGGCTTAGGAAGGAGAAGAGAATCTATAACAAAACAGGAATCAATGATTAACCTGAGTTGAAAGAAGTAAATGCTAGGCCTTTTCACTCACTCCAGTGCTTGCTATAGCCTGACTAGCTCCAATTGAAGATACAGGTTCAGATAAGCCTGGATTAGAACAGAGTGCTTCCCGCTTGCTGGCATCAGCTCTGCTGCCCCGGACTGCATGTTCCTTCCCACAGCTCCCAAGCTCCCTTGGGATCCAAGGTAACTGTGCTTTAGCAGCACCCTCTCCCTTGCGAAGGATTGAAGGAACATGCATTAATTCATTAAGCACAGATGAGAGAAGCTACCTAGGTATCAAAGAACAGAAAGAAAAACCAATGATCTAACAGCCTGTCTGCCATTCCTGTGTCCCCCAACTTTTCATAGCTCCCACCCCCTGAAGCCACACTCTTTTCATTTCCTCTTCCTGTAGAAAGACACACTCTGATTCACTTTGTTCTCGTGTAGACTTCCCAACCTCTGAACACTTTTGGCAAATGCTCTGCATCACTCCTGACTCAGGACAGTTGGTAGAAATAAGACCGTGCAGCCTGCACAGTGGATGAGGTGGGTTTTTGTAAGATTTTTATTTTTTTATTTGACAGAGAGAGAAAGCGGGAGACAGAGCATGAGTGGAGGGGGAAGGGCAGAGGGAAAGGGAGAAGCAGACTCCCTGCTGAGCAGGGAGCCCCACATGGGGCTGGATCCCATGGAGCTTGATGATCCTGAACCAAAGGCAAACGCCCAACTGACTGAGCCACCCAGGCGCCCCTGCATGAGTTTATGAAAGGCCTTTTATTGATCTCTCAGCCTTTCTCCAATATGATTCCTCCTTAAACCTCAGACCAATCTTTAAAAAACACAAACATCATTGTGTCGACTCCTCTGCTCCATGCACCCAGTCACTTTGGTGAACAGAGCAGTATCAGTCATCTCTCACGAATTAGAATCAGAATGTCAAAAAAACCCAATTTATTAGGGTCAATGCTCAGACATGATCTGCTCCACTTGAAGCAAGTTGGATGCCACCTACATGGTGAGCTGTGATTCTTGTCCAAATCTCTCCCACAAAAATCTTCCCTGAAAGACCAGTCAGGGTGGGCAAGATATTCCTTGGCTAATGTCCATTCCACTTGGTTAAGAAACTATCTGCAAGGACACCTGGGTGGCTCAGCAGTTGAACATCTGTCTCTGGCTCAGGGTGATCCTGGGTCCAGAGATCAAGTCCCGTATCAGGCTCCCTGCAAGGAGCCTGCTTCTCCCTCTGCCTCTCTCTGTGTGTCTCTAATGAATAAATAAATAAAATCTTAAAAAAAAAAAAAAGAAATTATCTTCCTAAGGGCCCCAATTAAAAGATAATAATACCATCTAAATCATACATTTCCCATCACGAAAGGACAATAGGGCCATGAGGCACGGAACACAAAACAGGTAGCTCTAAGTTTTAATGTGGCTCGAAAAGTCAGAAAGAATTGGCGAATGAGGTGCTATCCATAGAAAGGACCCAGTGTAGGTCAGGAAACCTGGAGGGCATGAGGACTTGCAAATCCAGGAGAAAGGAAATTTCCAAAAATGGAAAGCAAAATTTGCCTCCTTGGTTATTTTGATTTGACTAGCCATGGGCCCTGGACCATGTTATCTCTCCAGCATCAGAAAATGTTCCAGCACTGTTGGAATACACAAGGCATTGCCTTGAACAAAGAAGGATCTGTAGACTCCACTCCAATCTGGAACATTTCAAATATTGCCCGAGGCCAGTGTCTGACCTGAGCTTCTGAGGGTGGTCAGGGAGTGGCCAGCAGAGGTGGCCACACACAGCCTTAAATCTGATAAGCATTAAGAGAGCACCGATCAAGGGAGGGGAAAATGCCGCAAGCAGGTGCATCAGCCGTCCAGCTACACTTCGGTCCAGCCTAGTTCAACGTGAGGCTCTTTGCACGGTGCTAGATCTCCAGAACTGAAGGGTGGGGACATCTAGCATCTGGCCTGGACTAAGTCCTCCCAGGTCTATTCGGTGAACCCTGAGGGTAAGGACACCAGACAACGCTCCTTCAGGGTCTGCTCCGGGCATGCACACCCCCTAAAACGCTCTAGGCCTGAGCCCCTTTCTTGGTGGAAGTCACATCTTCAAAAGAAGAAATCAGAAAATGCTCCAAGATATGTGCCATTAAAAAAAAAAAAAAAAATCAGGGACGCATGGGTGGCTCCATGGTTGAGCGTCTGCCTTTGGCTCAGGGCGTGATCTTGGAGACCTGGGATCGAGTCCCACGTCAGGCTCCCTGCATGGAGCCTGCTTCTCCCTCTGCCTGTGTCTCTGCCTCTGTATGTGTGTGTGTCTCATGAATAAATAAGTAAAATATTTTTTAAAAAATCATATCTGATAAAATGGTAAAGCAGTATCATAACCTCCAGGCTGATGGCTCTACCTCCGTGCTTCCCATTCTTCCCATTCTCTCTCATGCTCTCAATTCATTCTATGCATAATTGCCAAAATTACCTTTTTCAGAAGCATGGGAAACAACTGCTTCCCTGCTTTGAATCTGTCCTTGACTGCCAATTGCTTCCTGGGGCTTATTCTGCAACATGGTCACTGCTGCAACCTGACTGTCCTTCACTCCCACGCCCCACTCGCAAGCCCCTGATGGACAGACCCTGTTCAAAATGTTCCTCTTACCAGAGTGCACAGCATTTTCCCACTTAGAAGACAACTTTCCAAAAAAAAATAAAAATAAAAATAAAAAATAATAAAAAATAAAAAAAAGAAGACAACTTTCCGTATTTATTATGTTTACCACTTAGAGTAGTGTCTCTTCTGCCGAAAGGTGAGCTGTACAAGAACAGGGGGTTTGGTATTGATCACAGAGCCAGGGTGAGCACACAGAGCACCACAGGGCCTGTGGCTGGGTACTCAATTCCCGAATGGATCGATGAACAAAGGAATGATTTATTTTATTATTTAAAATAAAAACAAACTGAGGGACACCTGGTGGCTCAGCGGATTAGCACTGCCTTCAGCCCAGGGTGTAATCCTGGAGACCTGGGATTGAGTCCACGTCAGATTCCCTGCATGGGGCCTGCTTCTCCCTCTGCCTGTGTCTCTGACTCTCTCTCTCTCTCTCTGTCTCTAATGAATAAATAAATAAAATCTTTAAAAAATAAAATAAAATAAAACAAAACTAAGACTTTGGAATAATCTTGCTATCTCATGAGCAACATGGACACTGTACCTCCAGAAGGATGAGTCCTGTAACTGGGACTTGGCAGAGAATAGAGCTGTAGCTGGGCTGTGAAGATCCAGGCCACTCGGAAAATATACTCCGTGAAGGGATGCAGGGGCTCCACCACGTAGGAGAGCTTGGACACGGCCTACGTCAGTAAGAGATCAATAATCAGCGTTCACAGAACCACTGCCACAGCACTGTGGCTCAAGAGCACAGCTGAGTTTGTCAAAGGTGCAGGACTTTTTGGATATAAGGTGACCCCAAGGCCTGCCAGCCCAGAAGAAACAGGGGCAGGGGGCTCGGAGCTGAGCCCTCCACATGGCAGTCTGCATAATTCACACCGAAAGTCTCTCCTTCTTCAAAGTTGCAAAATTATGGACTCAATTATTTGGCATTGACCTCAAAGCTTTACTGTAATTTTTCTGTGTGTTAATATATTTAGTGTCTTGGGGCTATTTTTCTCTGAACTTGCTCGTGCTTTCCCAAAGGGGACAGTCCTACATGACTTTCTTGCTCTCTACGCTGGTTGGAATCATTGTAAGTGGGATGGGCAGATAATGACCAAGGATATGGGTAGTGGGTTATGTGATGCTTTGCTGAAGGAAGAAAATATATGTCTAACAAGATGTATTCCTCAAACATAAAGGGTTTAGCCTCAAGGCGTCACAGAGTAGCAGAGATTAAAATTCGTCTAAATCCAACCAGTCATCTTATCCTCGAATCTTCTTTAGAATGTCTTTATGCCTATAATAATATGTAGTATTTGGCACTTTCAATAATTTGAAAAAAACCCATGTGTACACACACAGGCAGCTTTTCATACCTCAGTATAAGTCCAGCTTCCAGGAAATTGTGTGTATTTCCACTGAATGATGTATTTTACTCCGGAGATGTTGGCAGATTTCCATCGTAACGTCACACTGTGGCTTCCAATGGAAGAAGCAAAAGGTGCAGTGGGGAAGTCTGCATTTTCTGGGGAGAGAACAAGATTTCATTTACCACGCACCTCCGGCCCTCAAATCAGGAGAGAGGGTATCTGTTTATCTCATGCTTTCAGGAGTCTCTCGTTACAAATACACAGTAACTCACCTGAATAATAAATGAACATATTCAATTGGTTTATTTTAAAAAATCAGCTAAACAGTCTGGCATCTTGTTTTCTCCATAGAATTCACTATTATCTTTTTTTTTTCCAGGCAAGCAACATGGAGTATTGTACAGTTTTCTCTTAAAATACCGCTTCCTTAGTATACATGAGGGGACTGGGTGCCCGGAGAATGTACCCCAACACATATTTTTTTTTAATTTTATACTACAATCCTGTTGCTAGGGCTCGATTGTCAATAAATTATTTTTATATGTACAAGTAATTATACTCCAAAGAATTCTATATTCATCTGTTACATTAGTAACATAATAGCATTGATGTGGGAAATAAAGGCTGAAGAAAAATTATTAAATTTCCCTACTACTTACAGCCCATTGACAAGTCCCTGAAACAGGCAGAGTGACATTCCTCTAGGGACTCAACTGCCTGGATGCTGACACTTTGCTAAGGGCAAAAGGCAATCTTAGCCTGACCCCCAGGACCCTGTAGGTCTTCTTTAACATATAAAAATTCCTTTGGAAACTTCCTTTATCTCTACTCCCCAAGATATGGGTTGGCAATTCATCCCCGAAGCATATGACCCACTGATAAACATCTGGAGGGTCTCATGACTCAGGTTTTATTAGACAGTAATAAATGACTTTTTCCCAGCAATAGCTGGCCCCCTCAAGGTTCTGGAAACCTTGCTTCCAAAATTCCTGAGAGACTTGAGCTCTCCCTAGCCCCCTCCCCACTTGAAAGCACCACCGCTCACAATCCCAGTGCAGTTCTTTCTGCCAACAGGTCCTGTCCCTGCGCTTTAATAAAACCACCTTTTTGCCACAAAGACGTCTCAAAATTCTTTCTTGGGGATCCCTGGGTGGCGCAGTGGTTTAGCGCCTGCCTTTGACCCAGGGCGCGATCCTGGAGACCCGGGATCGAATCCCACGTCGGGCTCCCGGTGCATGGAGCCTGCTTCTCCCTCTGCCTATGTCTCTGCCTCTCTCTCTCTCTGTGTGTGACTATCATAAATAAATAAAAATTAATTTAAAAAATTCTTTCTTGGCTGTCAGCTTCAAACCCTAACGTCTTTCCTACCTCAACATTGCAACTGGCATCACGCATGTATTGGTGCTACTTCCAGGCCCTGTATAAGGGGCTAGAATTTGGAATGGTAGCTTCCACTGGAATGAAGTTATTTTATTTTACTTTTTCTATCTTCCAAAATTGTGACTGATATAATGCTTCAGCTTGCTTTATAATTCCCCCAATTTTTTATTGTGGTAAAATATACATAACATAAAATTTACCATCTTAACCATTTTTAAGTGTGTTCAGTGATACTTAAGTACATTTATCTTGTTGTGCAACCATAACCACCATTCATCTCCAGAACTCTTCTCATCTTGCAAAACTGAAAATCTACCCATTACACATTAACTCCCCATTTTGCCTCCCCCAACCCCTGGCAAAGAACATTCTACTTTCTTTTTTCTTTTTTTCTTTTCTTTTTTTTTTTTTTTTTTGACCATTCTACTTTCTGTCTCTGCAAATTTACTGTCTCTACTTTCTGTCTCTAATACATCACCTAAGTGGCATCAAACAGGATTTGTCTTTTGTGACTGGCTGATTTCACTTAACTTAATGTCCTCAAGGTTCATCCATGTTGTAGCACGTGTCAATTTTCTTCCTTTTTAAGGCTGAATAGCATTCCATTGTATGTATATATTAAGTTTTGCTTAGCCATTCATCTGTCAATGGACTACTTGGATGGCTTTCATCTGTTAACTATTGTGAATTCAACAAGAAGTGTCTAACATTGGTGTATAAATATCACTTCAAGACCTCACTTTATTGAGTATATATTCACATTGCTGGATTATATATTTATATAATATATATAAAATATATAATATAATATATTATTATATAATATATATAAATATAATATAAAAATATAAAAATAAATAATAAATAAATAAATATAATAACAAATAAAATAAAATAAATAAATATAAATAAATAAATATAATAATAAATAAATAAAATAAAAAATATATAATATATATAAATATATTAAAAGTAATTCTGCCTTTAATTTTTTTAAGGACCCATCATGCTGTTTACCACAGAGGCTATATCATTTTACATTCCCACCAACAGTGCACAAGGGTTCCAACTGCTTCACATCCTCATCAACACTTTTATTTTGCTGGGTTTTTTAAGAGTAGCAATTCTAATGAGCATGAGGTGGTATTTAGTTGTACTTCGCATTTGCATTTCCCTAATCAGTTAGTGATGTTGAGTAGCATTTATTGACCATTCGTATATATTCTTTGGAGAAACATCTATTCACGTCCTTTGCCATTTTTGAATTGGATTGTTTGGTTTGTTCAGTTCAATTTTAGGAGTCCCTATATATTCTGGATGTCATATATCTTAGTAGATATATGATCTGCAAATATTCTATATATTGTTGCCTTTTCCTCCTGATAGTGTCTGATGATGCACATATTTTTTTTTAATTTTCACAAAGTCCAATTTGTCTATTTTTTCTTTCATTGCCTGTGCCTTTGGTGTCATATTCAAGAAGTCATTGCCAAATCCAATGCTGTAAAGCTTTTGCTCTATTTTTTCTTCTAAGATTTTTATAGTTTTAGATCTTACATTTAGGTCATGAATCCATTTTTTCATATGAAATTATGTAAGGGTCCAACTTCATTCTTTTGCATGTAGACATCCAATTTTTCCAGCATCATTTCTTGAAAAGATTCTCTTTTCCCCATTAAAGAGACCTGGCACCCTTGTCAGAAATCGTTTGACCATCTAAATAGGATTTATTTCTGGACTCTTTTTTCTAGTTCATTTGTCTATATGTCTGTCTTTTTGCTGGTATCACACTGCTTTGATTACTGTAGCTTATTACTGTAATAAGTTTGAAATCAGGAAGTGTGGGTCATTTAGCTTTGTTCTTCTTTTTAGGATTCGGTGTCTCTTGAAATTCTATATGAATTTTAGAATGGGTCTTTTTTTAAGATTTTATTTATTTATTCATGAGAGACACTGAAAGAGAGGCAGAGACATAGGCAGAGGGATAAGCAGGCTCCCCATGAGGAGTCCAATGCATGTCTGGATCCCAGGACCCCAGGATCACACCCTGAGTCAAAGGCAGATGCTCAACCACTGAGCCACCCAGCGGTCCCAAGAATGGGTCTTTCTATTTCTGCAAAAGATAGTGGGATTTTGATAGGGATTATATTAAATCGTAGGTTGCTGTGGGTTAGCATTGACATTTTAACTATATTATCTTCCAATCCATGAATATGGGATATCTATGTCTTCTTTGTTTCAGAAATGTTTTATAGGATTTTATTTTACAAGTTTTTCATCTCCTTGGTTAAGTTAGTTCCTAGACATTTTATGCTTATTGATGCTATTGTAAGTGGAATTACTTTCCCAATTACCTTTACAGATTGCTCATTATCGGCAAACAGAAATGCACTGATTTTCATATGTTGACTTTGTACACTACTACCTTGCTGAATTTATTAGTTCTAACAGTTTTTTGTGCTATCTTTAGCATTTTTTATATATAAGATCATATTACCTGCAAACAAGGATAATCTTCCTTCTTCCTTTCCAATTCGGATGGCTTATTTCTTTTTCCTGCTTCATTGCTCTGGTTAGAACTTCCTGTACTATGCTGAATAGACATGACAAAAGCAAGCATCCTTGCCTTGTTCCTGATCTTAGAGTATTAGCTTTCTTTCATAAAATAACAATCACTACTCTACTTGAGAAAACATAAGTTTTTGTAAGAAGCTTAAAATGGCTAAATACAAACATCCATGAACTCACTCTTCCTGCTTAAAAGTTGATACCATTCTGATAACTATAGATACTGAATCTGGACTAATTAAACTCCTTATTACCAGAATGCTTTGTGACTCAGAAAAAAGAAAGCCATTGTCATCTGAGGTGCTAGCCCACAGAGAGCACAACCCTTCTCTGCTGATTATTCTATTTATGGTTCATTTTTAGCTGTTATACAAGCAAAGCACAGTTCCATTCCCCCCCCCCCCCCCGGTTTTATGGTTTGAGATAAGAACGAGGATTGGAATATTCTGTGGGAAACCTTTGTCAAAAAATAAAGGACACCTCATTTAAAATGGAGTCAGGAAGACCAGAAGGGGGAGCTCTCACACATACACCACTTATTGCAGCCTGCATAACCAGCACAAAGAAGGAGGTGAAGAATAGTTTTGCCAAGGAGGACATTTTTCACATAGGAATTTTATCTTTTTTTTTTTTTTTAAGAAAAAAAAGGAAGATCCCTCTGTGCTCCAACAACAATGCACTAGCCACTGTACACAGCCAGTGAGAACTCTTGTTCTTCTCCAGTGAACTTTTGATCAAAATATCCCTCCCCAATTTCCTCCTTTCCTTTCTAAAACCTGCTTCCCTTTGTTCTCCAGACTTGCCTATGGTTTGCCAGTTTGCTATAGTTTGCTTGTCCCGAATTGCAATTCCTTTGCTATTCCCAAATTAACTCATTTTATTGGTAAGATAACTGACTATTTTATTTTTAAGGTTGACATTTTAAAGAGATGTCCAGTGTGGAGTTGTCAGTGGAGTGAGGAAGAAGATCCAAAGAATCAGAAAGAACGTAAGTTGGGGTCCCTGGACCAGAGTTCTGTAAGTGCAAGTAAATGTAAACTTCACAGCCAGCTGGAGACATATGTTTCAAAGCCATGGCAATGTGTACAGAAAATTAGAAGTCAAGTAGGTTTGTTTGAAAATATCAGGACAAGGATCAACAAAACAAGAAAGAGAAGCTGAACTTAGCTGTATACTACTTTCAATACACAGCTGAATGGGCAAGAAAAGGCTCTGGAATCAGACAGCTGGGTTAAAATCAAGTTACTCCCTTTCTAGTTCATCTTCAAGTTCATCCCCTTTTTTTATGATTTTGTGTATTTATTCATGAGAGACATAGAGGCAGAGAGCCAGCAGGGAGCCTGATGCAGGACTCGATCCCAGGACCCAGAATCATGCTCTGAGCCAAAAGCAGACGCTCAACCACTGAGCCATCCAGGTGCCCCAAGTTCTTCCATTTCTACGTGGTCCCAAGCAAATGTATACACTTTTGTACCTCATTTTTCCCATCTGTAAAATGGGGATAATAATAGTAGTTATACCTCAGAGCTCAAAAAGAGCTAATACCTATAAATTATTTTTAACAGTGCTTGACTCATAAATGCCTAATAAATAATAGTTCTTTTTATTTTAATATATTATTAACTATTACCATTTTTACCATGTGGAAAAGAGACATGGATGATATCTAAGATAGAATAATATAGCAGACTCACAGGTAAATGGACCAGGTACTAGATGTGTTACAGCCAAAAATGATCTTAGGTCTATACACAAGAAGATTCATTATAACAAACTAAAGGTGTGGTCTATAAACAAAACTGCCTTTTTTTAGACATGGTACATCTCATTTGTTATTGGTATATAGATATTGATCCATAGCCAATGAGAAATTTTAAATAAAGCATTGATTACACTTGTATTTTTAACAGACTATATAATTAAGCTGATAATGTAACTTTGGAACGTAAGAAAAGAATGTAAATCAAAGTTTCCCAAGCTTTCCCAGTTCTGGCATCCTTAGTTTCTCAGTAATTCTTTTCATAATTCCTTAGACCAAAAGAATTACCTAACAGCACCATTTATTAAGTATTATAACTTGAGTATGTGTGTCCTTTCAACTCAGCATATGTTTGAAAGAAATAGCACACAAAAATTGAAAGACAATAAAGGCACTTAATCCTTAAATAAAAACAACTGTACATGAATGGGATCTGTGTGCCTATTGGGAACAGCACAATTTCTCCAATATTGTAATCGGATTGGGCACCACCGTTCCCATTTCCTGTTCCACACTGAGTTTCTTATGGTACTTGCTTTTTATCACAGCAATTGCCAAAAAACTCAGCATTGCAAAGATATGCTATAGAAAGGAATGTAGTGCATTTCATTGTTTATACCATGAACTACCTCCAACTAGTAGTTCCAATGATGTCAGAAGATGTCAACTATCCTAGGTTTCCCTTAAATCTTCAAAACACCATGAGGTAGATGCAATGCACTGGGGCACCTCAGTGCACAGTTTGGAAAGCATAGAATATAAATCTTATCCATAGCTAACTCCCACTTCACAGTAGGAAAAGAATGTATCACTATCTCTCCACAGAAATATCAACGAGTTTCTGTCTAAAGAACCAGAAGCAAATCAGGACATTTATAAAGCAAGATCCTCCCAATTTCCATCAGCCACTGAGAGCAAGGAGCAAGCCATTGAAACAAAAGACTACAACTGATGGAAGAATCGATCATTTCTGAGTCTGGAAGGAGCTATCTATCTCCCAGTAGGAGGAAGACCCTGGAAATTCTGGAAAAGAAAGCTACTAACATCCAGACTGTGACTTATCAAAGAGCTGGTCCTTCAGAAACCACTAGAGAATTAACATAGTAGGACAAAACCACTTGGACACACCCAACCTGATCTGATATCAGAGGGAGTTGGAGACATACACCTAAGTACCCTACTTACTCAAAATCTAAAAGCAAGAGACATAGCTTCTATACATTCAGTAAATTTCCCAGAGCCTTATAGGGAGTCATGCCTATAGTATTGACCAGCTAGTAGATGAATAATTACATGCACACTAAATAAAATTCTCCTGTGCTTTTGGTTCATTAAAATAGTGGCATTTCCTGATACCAAGTCTGTGTAGGATCCATAGCTGTCTCTTTCCCTAAGATAGAAGTGATTTCACTTACTGAACTGAGGGCAAAACGTCAAATTCTAAACGTCAGTCAGATACTGTGTCTCCTCTATTTTGCTCTGAAAGAAGAGTCTTGCTGAGTTTCCATCACAATGGCTTCCACATCTGAAATGATTGAATTTTTCCAACATATGTATATATTTTTTATACATTTGAGAGTCCAGATAGTTAGAGAGATGGCCCAATCTCCTTACATAAGCACGGGTCCCTAGAGTGGCTTGGAGTATTTTCAATGACCATTGCATAGGTCTGCTTACCTAGCACTTCTGCTTCGAAAGCACCTTCGGCGCTGCTGCAGCCCACCTCACACGATTCTCGCTGGAAGTCAGAGAGCAGCCACGTCAGTGCAGCCTTGGTCCTGCTTTTGCTGATACATTTCAACTACCTTGTGTGAAATTCAAATGCCTGGTATATAACTATACCTGCATATCAATTATTTCAACTGCAATACTTTAGGTTTCCAGTTGAACACAACCTTTCAAACCTTTTTGACCATGTCCCCAAATTCCAAAACACATTTAACGAAACAACACAGGACACACACATGTTGGGGGAAAAAATCTTGAATAGTACTTACTTTTTTCTCCTTTCTTAAGTTTTAGGGAGATATATTCCATTTGCCATAAAATTCACCCATTTAAAGTACACAGTTCAGTGGGTTTTGGTATATTCACAGAATTGTGCAATCATCATTACAATTGAGTTTTAGAACAAGTTGGTCCCATCAAGAAATCCCATACCTGTGATGCAACCATACATGTTCTCTTCTAGTCTGTTCTTCCCTTATGTTTATTGTTACTCTTTATTTGTTAAATTGATTTCATGACCCTCTAATGAGTGACACCCCAGAGTGTGAAAAAGCACTGAGCTCAACAATACTTGGTCAAAGGTTTAGTGAGTTAATAACCTAAAACTGTAGCCTAAAATGATGCCTATTTATTTTATACATCCATGCTTTCCTTCAAAAATTAAAAGTGGACTAAATTTTATAGTAACTTGAACATTTTAATCAATATCTTAGTACTAATGTTACGTTTTAAGGTCTACAAAAGTGATTAACATTTTACTTCATTAACTGAAAAGAGGTAAACATTTTTGTGACCGTGATACAAATTGCCTGCAACTCTTAACAGTTGCATTAACATTCATTCATACATTCACTCATAAGAAGGAAGGAAAGAAGGAAGGAAGGAAGGAAGGAAGGAAGGAAGGAAGGAAGGAGAGAAAGAAAGAAAGAAAGAAAGAAAGAAAGAAAGAAAGAAAGAAAGAGAGAGAGAGAGAGAGAAAGAAAGAAAGAAAGAAAGAAAGAAAGAAAGAAAGAAAGAAAGAAAGAAGAAAGAAAGAAGGAAAGAAGGAAAGAAGAGGAGAGGAGATGAAAAGAAAAGAGAAAAAAGCTTTTGGAGAAAAAGCACAAATTGTAGGACTATAACATAATTTGCAGATATGATACCTAGGACAACATGCTATTGTTTCTCGTGGGGATAGTAGAAACCATAACACAATACATTTGCCCTAAACATCCCAGGTAATTTACAAATACCAGCTGTATATTGTTTGACCTGTTCACTCAAGGGAAGTGCAGACTGATAAACTCAGGTTTGCTTAGTTAAGGATTAATTTAAATATCTCAGTCTGGTTCCAGATTATTTATCTTAAGGATTTAGTATACTTTTCACATCCTTTTTGCAGGTTTCAGTAAAATGCATTCAACATGTTAACTGCAGAGAATAAACATACCAAGTGGCGACAATATTATCGTGTAACATGGATTTTTTTTCCAAGAAGTAAAACCAAGGAAGAAGAAAGGAAATAGAATGGTGTTTATTTGGAAATATTGCTAGTCCTGAATATCCAGTAAATTGTGGGTTGGGTTTATTTTCCCTGCATTATTTCAGAAGAAAATATATAATAAAATTCTGATCTATCTAGGAGTTTAAATGCTTGGTTACATTGTGAAGCTTGTATCTTTTTCAGCTTTATTGAGATATAATTGACATATAGATTATTTAAGGTATACAACATGTTGATTTGACACGTTTATATATTGCAAAATGACTACCACTATAGCATTAACTAACATCTCCATCCTATCCCATACTTTACCATTTCTTTTTTGTGATGAGGATATTTAAGATGTACCTTCTTGGCAACATTCAGGTATAGAATGCAATATTACTAGCTATAATCATCACACTGTACATTAGATCGCCAGAACTTGTCAATGTTCAAACTGGAAGTTTATATTCTAAGGAGTTTAAATGTTATATCAAGTGGGGGCAACACTTAAATTAGATTCCTTCCTCTCTCTCTCTCTCTCTCTCTCATCTAACATTGCACTTAGAATGATGACATTAGCTAGTGCTCAAATGGCCTAGAGAGAATCTAAAGGTAGTGGGATTTAAGGAATTCATGGAATCTGAGCCCAAAGCCCCAGGATGAGGCATTTATACAGTGTATTCCAAGCTACTGAAATACCATTCCAACTACAGGAGCTACGCTTGTGCTTCCCAAGACCTCCATCAGTCTGCTGTCCCTGTTTTGGTCCATACTTATTTCTCCCATAGTAGTAAAACCGCCTTTCTCACCATCCCCCTGGCTCCACTCCTGTATTTATCAGACTGGCACATGTGCTGGCAATGCCTTTTCTTACTCCTATAACACAAAGGGGACCTACCCACCGCCTTCCTGGGATGCCCCCAGTACAGCCTCTCCATATGAATTGTGGCTTCCCTTCCCTTCCCTTCCCACCATTCATTCATTCATTCATTCAAAAAATGTTTATCGAGTACATATTGTGTGTGTGTGTGTGCCAAGCACTGGTTTAGGCTTTAAGGAACTAGCCATGAGCAGAACAGACACGACCCCCCACCTTCGTGGAATCTATATTCTCTAGGAAGAGGACATTCAATGACCGAGTAAAAAAAATTTTTTTTAATAAAATACACTTAGATTATGAAAAGTGCTATGAAAAAAAATAAAACAAGTTTAAAGGCATAAGGCATGACTAGGCAGGAAGGAGACTTCGTCTCATTAGGATACTCAGGAAGAACCATGCAGAGAAGACCCTGGAGCAAGGACCTGAGTGATTGCAAGAATCCGGGCTCACAAAGGTCTTAAGGACAAAAGCTGGGAGGGAAGAATGTGTCTCCCATACTCAGAAGAGGGAAAGGCAGGTGTGGCAGGAGAGGGAACAGGGCGAGGGGTGCAAGGTGAGGCAGGAGAACCTGCCAAAGGTAGTTCGTAATTTTTTCTCATATGGCAACTCAAAGCCATAAAAAGGTTTTTAGGAGCAATGTGATCTAATTTGTGTTTTTTAATTATCAGAAATAAGCCATTTCGCTGGCTAACATCATTTGCCAAGTTATGGCTTGCTAAGCTAACTCTTCCAATACTATTTCCTCTAAGAAACATGTGCAGAAATTCCCAGCTTCCTAAGTTGAATGAAGCATTAATGGTTGAAGTTTGATCTCCTGCAGGTGTGAGTAGCTGAATTAAAACCTCTGTGTGCCCATATGTCTCAACCTCTCTATCTAGAGAGCATGTATTGCTGTTCAGTTCTATTTTATTTAAATGTAAAATAGCAAAGTATGCAAAGAAAAGAACAGAAAAACTATGTAAATTATAACACTGAGAGAAAAGATGTACATCACATAAACACAGACGATGGGGCAGCGTACTGATCACCAGGGAGCTACCACATTAGAAATCCAATCTTGGGGGGCACCTGGGTGGCTCAGTGGTGGAGCTTCTGGCTTCGGCTCAGGTCGTGATCCAGGGGTCCTGGGATCAAGTCCATTTGAGACTCCCTGCATGGAGCCTGCTTCTCCCTCTGGCTGTGTCTCTGCCTCTCTCTCTGTGTCTCTCATGAATAAATAAATAAGATATTTTAAGAAAGAAAGAAAGAAAGAAAGAAAGAAAGAAAGAAAGAAAGAAAGAAAGAAAGAAAGAAAGAAAGAAAGAAAGAAAGAAGAAAGAAAAGAAAGAAGAAAAAAAGAAAGAAAGAAGAAAGAAAGAAAGAAAGAAAGAAAGAAAGAAGAAAGAAAGAAAGAAAGAAAAAGAAAGAAGAAAGAAAGAAAGAAAAAGATCCAATCTTGGGCTGCTTCAGTGTTTGAGAGGCTTGAACTGTCTGACTTTCTTAATACAATCTTCCCAGGGATGGTTTTGGGAGGAGGGTGGTAATGTTACTTTAATCACATAAAAATATTCTCAGGCAGTTTTTGTTTTTTATAATCTCAATCAGGAAAGACATAATTGTTTTTTTTTTTTACATAGGGAGTGAATTCTCCCCCCCTGTTTTACGTCTTCTTAGCCAACCTTGACCCCTCTCCATCTACTCCCCAGGAAACATTCCTCAGGTACAGAATAAGAAGAGACTATTCAGAAAATGTTTCAATGTAACATTTTTTGTTGTTTATTTTTTATTCTCTAATAAAAAGTAATTTTTCTATTTTACTAATGGCTGATATTTATGCTCCTTTCCCAGGCAGAATAAGGTAGTCCTTTGGTTTCAAGGACACTTAAATAGAATACACCCTACGTTTTACACTGAGAAATACTGTATTTTCTTCATAAACATCTATGGTTGGCCTAAAACTAATTCTGAGTGCCATAGAATCCAGAACAATTGAAGAAGATCAAGTAGGAAAAGATCAAAATCCCTGAAGTCTTTCTGAAAAGGAGGAGAAAATCCAGTCAGGGGTCGGAGGGTGGGGGAGGGGATCCCCATGGGAGGAAGGAGTTGAGAAAAGAGACCTAAGCCACCAGAGTCAGCATGAAGATACTTACTATCATAGCAGGGGGAAAAAATTAAAAATTATATATTTTAAAAGCAGTGCTTTAAAATATTGTCAAAGCACTTTGTTGAATAAGGAAGAAAATTGCAACTACAGTGTTCTTTTTTAATATACCATATTTAATGATGGACCACTGTGATTTATAGGGAGGAAGATGAAATCTTCTAGATGGGTCCCCTCCTCTCTCCTCCCCACCACCCTTCCCCTACCACCAGGCTCCCAGAATTAGAACCTGTCCAATCAGATTAGAGCAGCAAATATGTATATGTGCTCTAAAAAAATATATGTGAATAGGTGTGTATACATACACACATATATATGCACACTGGTATATAAAACAGCAAGTATTTGTGTCAAAAATGGAATCTTACAGTCGTTTTCATACCCAGATTAATAGCACTCCCACAAGGAATATTTTTGAGCACTGAGAATTAGTCAGGCTTCCTAATTCTTATTTTAATAGCTTTTTAAATATAAGAGATAAAGACATTGGGGTTTGATGACATCCTTTTTGTGATTGCCAACTCACCTCACAAACAGTGTCATAAGTGTCGTTCTGCATAGAGAAAAAGAAAAGTGAAATCACTTAAAATCCTTAAGGTTGTAAATAATTTTAATGACACTGTTGCTATATATTTCGTTTAAATAAATTTCTTGCCCCACCATTGACAAACAGCCAATAAAAACAATCAAAATCAAGGAGCCCAGAGCTGGGCCTTTGATCCAGGCAGGCCACTGTATGAACATATGCTTACAGTTAAGTGACAGACTCTTGATTTCAGCTCAGGTCATGATCTCAGGGTCGTAAGATGGAGCCTCAAGTCAGGCTCTGCACTGAGCTGGAACCTGCTTAAATATTCCTTCTCTCCTCCTCCCTTTGCCCCTCCCTGTTCGTCACTCTCTGATATATATATATATATATATATACATTTTTATGCATCACTGGAAAAATGGTGGAGTTAGATTACCTACCACAGATTACCTCTTAGTAATCCAGGTAATCCTTAGTAATTCTCAGGTTAGAGAATGAAGAGGTGTTGGCAGATGCCCACTGGAGACAGAACTGGAAATGAAAACCACCAATAGCTCTAGCTAGCAAAGGCCAGTAGGTTCCTCTGCCTGGACAGTCTGCTCCGGTGCCCACTCTACCGCCCAGACTGCTGCCAGCAACACGTGGTACTTCCCAGGCATTCACTCAGCAAGTGCTATCTGAGCACCTGCTATATGCCCCTCGTGGTGTTCCGTGAAGTAGACACAGCATGAACAGAAGGAGAGAGACCCACTCTGATGTGCTTACACGTCAGAGCAAAAGACAGCAAGCACAGGCCTAGACTAAATGATGATTTCAACTGCAATTGGTAAAAAGTGGTACCAAAGAAAGGTAAAATATTTTTAGAATGTGTAATAGTTCCCAAATCCAGATAGTGCCCGCTCCACTGTTTGGTAACTTCCATACTATGGGGCACATAGTCACAAGCGTGAGAGAAGCCCTAGGCCTGTGATAGAGACCTGGGGACAGACCACACAAGGAAAGCTGTGAGCACCATTGGAGGGAGAAGTTAATATCCTTATTTAAATCTCAATGATATAGTTTCACTATAGAAAACAAAATTAGGATTATCCCAAATTACCATGATTTAACCTCAGACCTGAACAACCCGAACAAAGGAACCCATTTTTAATAAAATTTGTATTCACTGGACCAGAGTAATTATAGTGTATGGAGCATTATCCTTGGAAGGGAGGTTCTATCACGATCTTAATTTATTGACAAGGAAAGTGAAGTACATTAACCAGTTTCACACTAAGTGGCAAAGCTGGGATAAATTAAAGATAAAAAATAAAGTACTTGGGGATGTATTTTCTACCTAGAATGGAATAAACGTAGGCTTTGTGACCTCTGCATTTGATTGGTGCCATGTTCTCTGCAGAGAAACTTCGAACATGATCTAGGGCCTCGCTTCCCAAAGTGTAACCAGGGGACTACAAGCATCGCATCACCTGGGAGCTTGTTACAGGTACAGAATCTCACGTCCTGGCCCAGGTCGACACAATCAGAATCTGCATCTTAACAAGATCCTTAGATAATTGTACTTTAAAATTTGAGAAGACTAGGAAATTTGACAAATGCCTGACATTCTACCAAAAGGCCTTTCTGGTTTGGAGTAATTGAACATCCATCCCAGGGTTCCACGGTTTGCATTAACCTGCCTTGGTCCCCAGTTGCATTAAGAGCATTTATCTCCATTTCCCCCACTATTATGTATCACTCGGGCCATCATACTTTTCCTTTAGAGTCAAGCAAACGAACTGAAAGTCAATGGAAATTCAAATGGGAATCCTCTTAGGTAACTTTTCTCTTGAAGGCAGTATTAGTATCAAAACAGAAACATAACTAATACTTACACACTTTAAAGCACAATTTTCCTGATCTACAGAGTTCCAAAAATGACATCCTTGGATACACTGCAAGAATAAGAAGAAACAAAGGTAACTAAAAAAGTGTGACTTTTGTCACTTGATAGCGCAATGTAGTAACAGAAAGTATTTTAGAAATAAGTATCTAGGGAATCCCTGGTGGCTCAGCGGTTTAGTGCCTGCCTTCAGCCCAGGGCATGATCCTGGGGTCCTGGGATCGAGTCCCACATCAGCCTCCCTGCATGGAGCCTGCTTCTCCCTCTGCCTGTGTCTCTGCCTCTCTCTCTCTCTCTCCCTGTCTGTGTCTCTCATGAATAAATAAATAAAATCTTTTTAAAAAAAGAAAGAAAGAAGTATCTACCCAGGATTCTGTGGCCTCAAAGGATCAGGGCCTTTGGAATTCTAAGAAGAGCTCTCATATTGGCAGGCAGAGCAGAGCTTGGTGTGATTCATTGCAGGGCAGCTGGGTTGCTGAGTGGAGGTGGAATGGGCAGGGCTAGAACCCGGAGAGCACCCAACCTTCAGAGAGCACACTGTCTACTGGGTGGCAGGCAGCAGATAAAATCCTAGACAGCCTGACATAGAGCATATCGTGAGTCCTTGCCATGTCCTTACACAACAAACAAAACCGAAAACTGGAGACTCAACCGGAGGCAGCCTATCGAAACCTTAATAGGTCAACAGTTTGGGGAGTCTGCTCATGTTTATATATTTTGAGTCACTAAACACTTGTTGAATAAACGAATACAGGTGCAGAAAAGTAATAAAACCATAAATGTAATTGTTGGAAGAAACACTGGAGACCATCTAATCCAACCCTCTCAGATAACACGTAATAAAACTAAGTCTCAGAAATATTAACTAATTTGCCCAAAGCCACACAACAATGTAGAATCAAAATCACGAAGTTGGATTAGTCTTGTGTTCTTTCCTCTTCGACACACTGTGCCTGAGTTCGTTTTTGAATATTCTGGAACTCAGACTTCTCACTATTTCCAATTGAACTTCCTCCATTAAGGACAAACAAATGAGACTTAACTTAGGAACTATTCTTATTGTAATAAAACCTGACCATTGTCCCATTTTTATCAATGCAAACACTATAAACTTCCTTACAATGGAAGTGATTACTCACCGGTTCACTCAGATTAAATGGCGTGCCAATGTCAAGCTGCCGGCCCTGAAGTGAAGAAGATCATAAATATGTTCAGTACAACTACCACACCTTTTTGAAAAAAAAAAAAAAAAGCTTCATGGAATAGTGGTGCCTCCTCCGTGTTTTCTAACCATAAAGTACAATGCTTTAAAGCCATTGAATCAGTCATGAAATCTGGTAAAATGCTAGTGCAAATTATAAGATGGAAAGCCTAAGAACTCTGCAGAAATGATCAAGGCAGGAAGGGGGCCTTGGCTGTCAGGAGTGGTTAAGGACAATGGACAGATTCTCACACGGTATTAAATAAGTCTGTGCCTTTAGTCAAGTCATCAAGTCAAAAGACTTGTGGATTAAAGAAGAATTATGTTCAGAATTTTTTAAAGCAGTCTTACTAAGAAGAGTGAAAAAAATACAAATTCAGAATTTTACATATAGTAAAAATGTCAGATTATTCTGGGGTTTGTTTTTCCTCATGTTTTCACAAATTTTAAGAACTTTCTGGGCTGGGAGAGAATCAAAGAAATAGGAACCAAGAGGGGGCGAAATCTATAAATTGTTCATCCTCTCCCTGGTTGTGATGTAAGCAGAGTCCTTGATAAACAGAAAGGCTTACAAAGAATGGCAATACTAGGCCCATGATGATCAGATGTGTGCCTGAATAGTGTTACATGAATCGGATCTAATCGTCAGCTGGCCCCACTGACTGAGAATTATGAGCACTAAGTGAATATTCCTAGCACCTCTCCTTGGTACTGCTCAGAACCTCCCCTGAAAAGTTCTGGATTTGAACTATTGAATTAAAGAGACGATTGATCCAACAAGGAGCACGCCATCTGTCCTTGGCTGACTCAGCACTACAAGCAACATGTGTTCCAGAAGATGGGAGAAAATCCAAAGGGGCCCTGAAAGTGTTTTGTTGCTGTTGTTGTTTAAGATTGATTGATTAATTGATTGATTGATTGATAGAGAGAGAGAGATTGAGAGAGAGAGAGAGAGCGCACGTGTGAGCAGGGGGTGGAATAGAATCTTGAAGCAAACTCCCAGCCCAGCAGGGAGCCAGAAGTGGGGCAATGGGGCTCAGTCCCACAACCCATAAGATAATGACCTGAGTTGAAATCAAGAGCCAGACACTTAACTGACTTAGCCACCCAGGCTCACACCGACACCCCCCGCCACATGGTTTAAGCATCTCTTGAGGCCCTTCTGAATAGCCTGCACTTTTCAGAGGGAAGAGAAGATCTGTTTGTCAGTAAGTTTCACTGAGCCTTGTCTCCCCTTCCAGGTAAGTACCATTCATTATGCCCTGCACTCTCTCTATCCTTAGTACCTAGAACAGTCCAGAGGGATGAGGTGTTCAATAAATACATATGGAAGGAATAAATCCATGAATTCCACGTGGCCTGTTACGTAGGACTGCTCCAGAAGTCCTATCTCTTGGAAACCTCATCCAGTGGCATTGTGGGGGTTTACTTGAGAAGTAATCAGATGCAGGAACCAAAGAACCAATGTTGCCTTTTCCCCTCTCATTTGCTGGTGTCAATGAAGATTCCTCTAACCTCTGTTCCCTAACCACTTATATTTGTAGAGAAAGGAGAAGCATGCTTAATACGTTTTGTTTTTAGATAATAAGTACTTAGAGAGTAAGAATTGTATCTTTTAGATTAATTTTGCAGCCATGGGCATAATAGTGCTTTGTTTTTCCATGATTTTGTTCAATAAGAACCTTTTGATTCCCCTTTATATGATTGAACCACAATCATATACAATCAAGTCCAAGAGTGAATTTGCAATTACATTATTTTTAGATCCCTTCAAACATCCATTAGCTCATAAAAACAAAAGGGTGGTTGCTGGGTAGTTTCTACATTCCATTTTAAACAGTAGGCCTAAAAAAATTAAAAATTAAAAAAATTACAATAAAATAAAATAAAAAACAGTAAGCCAACAGAAGATGTTTCTTGGTGACCATGAAGTCACATTGTAACAGTATTGAGTCCTTTCACTGGCAGCTTACAAGATTAAATTTAACAGGCTGAAGGGAGAGCCCATCTTGGGCATGGTAGCCTCATGAGTCAGGTCAATGGGGTTCTATGAAGCAGATTTTGACAACCCCTGTCTTATCATCATTACAGCTACCATTCAGTGAGTATTTCCTATGTTCCAGGCACACTGCAAGGTGTTTTACACTAAATCTCATTCAACATCTAAACAGCCCTGTTAGATATGTATTAATTCCATTATACACATGAGACACAGGGAAGTTTAGTGAATCGCCCAAGAGTTAAAATTTAAAGGAGTTTGAGAGTTGCCTCAAGAGCCTGTGCTTTTCTTAACCAAAGCACCTGCCTCCCGTAATCTGCACCAAATTCACAGTCCTCACTTTGCATTTAGGATCCTCACCAGTCTACCTTAGCTCTACCTCCTCCAATGTTCTGCTTAAAACACACAATCCCAGTCCTGGGTCTTAAATCTTCTAACCCCATACCTACATCTTGACACAAGCTTGTCTCTCCTGGCCCCCCTCAGCTGGAACTAATTTCATTCCTTTACTTCCTACCCTGATAAATGAAACAGAGCAGAGTGGTCTGCATTTTGGTCCCATACGTGACACTTGCTCCTGATGTGATATTTTCAAAGTTACCTGTGCTAAGTATTCTCACCTGGCACAGAAGGAAGATAATATTGAGTGCATTAGCCCTGTGAGGGTTCAATTAAGTAATGGATTACTATAGAACAGTGCCAGGCACTTGGAAATCTATTAGCAATATTATGTGTAAACTTGCTATAAATAGCTTTTTCTAGACATATCTCCAGTGAGTTGTGCAATCATCTTTTCAGATACACTTCTTGATGCTCAACTGTACATGATAGTGCTGGTTTATCCCAACTTTGCCAGCTATAAATGTTTTTATCTTTGCCAATTTGATGAAAGAAAAGTTGATCATTCTGCAACTCTGTGGCTGCTAAGAGGTTGCACATCTATTACATGCATGTTAGCCATTTCTATTTCTTCTGTTTTGAAGTAGGTCTTCATGTTCTAAACTTATTTTGAATACTTTTTTATATATAAGGGTTGGTAAAATTCTGTTCATCATATGTAGTCCTTCTTCCTTTTTTGGCTTTGTTTTTCTTGTATTCTATTTATTGTCAAATCGTTTCTAAAGTAGTTAAATTATTAGTAATTTCTTTTAGAGATTGTGTATTTATGAGGCAGTTTTCTTAAGGCATTTCCACTCCAAGATTGTAGAAATATTCATCCCTAATTTATTCTAATATATCTATGGGGTGAAGTCTTGTTTTTGTTGTTTGTTTGTTTGTTTGTTTTTAAATCATAGTATTTTTTAATACCTCCCGGAGTATTTGAATCTGGTAGTTTTATGAGGAATTCAGTTTTTAAAAATTGGCCAAAAATTTTTTTAAAGGCTTTATTTTTGGGGCGCTTGGATGGCTCGGTTGGTTAAGCCTCCAACTCTTGGTTTGGCTCAGGTCATGGTCTCGGGGTCATGAGATTGGGCTCTGTGCTCAGCGGAGTCTGCTTCTTTCTTTCTCTCTCTCTCTCCTCTGCCCTTCCCTCTGCTTGCTCACTCTCTCTCCCAAATAAATAAAGCCTTTATTTTTTTATTTTTTAAAAGATTTTACTTATTCATGAAAGACACAGAGAGAGAGGCAGAGACATAGGCAGAGGAGGGGAGAAGCAGGCTCCCTGCAGGGAGCCCGGTTGGGACTTGATCCCAGGACCCTGGGATCACACCCTGAGCCAAAGGCAGATGCTCAACCATTAAGCCACCCAGGCATCCCTAAATAAAGTCTTTAAGAAGGACTTTATTTTCTTAGAGTAGTTTTAGATTTGTAGTGTAATCTAAGATACAGAGATTTCCCAAATACCTCCTGCTCCCACCCATGCATAGCCTCCCTCATTATCCACATCACTCACCAGAATAATTCAGTTTTTACTAAGTGTAAATCAGCACATACATGATTATAATCACCCAAAGTCCTCAGTTTACCTTGGGGCGCACTCTTGGAGTTGTATATTTTGTGGGTTTAGACAAATGTATAGGGACATGTATCCATCACTATTATCATACAGACTAGTTTCCCCATTTCTAACAATCCTCTGTGCTCTCCCAGTTCATCTCCCCACCACAAACAGACCCACTCCTGGTAGCCACTGATCTTTTCATTGTGTCCCTAGTTTTGCCTCTTCCAGAATGTCATATGATTGGAATCATCCAGTATGTAGTCTTTTCAGGTTGGCTTCTTTCACTTAGTATAAGACTTTATGGTTTATTCCATGTCTTCTCATGGCTTGAAAGCTGATTTCTTTTCAGCTCTGAATAATATCTCATTGTCTGGATGTACCACAGTTTACTTATCCATTCACCTGCTGAAGGAAGGTGTTATTTTTTTTTATTATTATTCTAAATGAACAGCCTCACTTTGGTTTGAATTGTCATCTTTATCATATTCCACACTCCTTTATGTGGCATGGCTTAACTCCCAGGCTATATTCTAGTTTTTTACATCCCTACGCCAATACAAACTGTGCTAGTTTCTGGACATTTTATGGCATTTTTGGATTCTGACTTCATTCTATTGTCTTGCTATAAAGTGATGTATTGATACACAGGAATGTTATTGATGTTTATACTTTTTTTAACAGGATAAACTTCTGAACTCTTGTTTATTTTTTTTTGAACTTTTGTTTTTAATAGTCTTTCATTGAACTGAATTGATACTTCCAACAGAGCATTTCTCAACACTAGTTCCTCAGTTGTTGGGACTTGTCACTCAAAAAAAAAAAAAAAGGTTTTGTTGCCAAAGAAGATCAGAAAATTATTATTAAACAAAACTATTGAGGGACACCTGGATGGCTCAGTGGTTGGGCTTCTGCCTTTGGCTCAGGGTGTGATCCTGGAGTCCCAGGATTGAGTCCCACATGGCGCTCCACTCGAGGAGCCTGCCTCTTCCTCTGCCTGTGTCTCTACCTTTCTCTCTATGTCTCTCATGAATAAATAAATAAAATCTTTTTTTTTTTTTAAAGCCATTGGGACACCTGGGTGGCTCAGTGGTTGAGTGTTTGCCTTCAGCACAGAGCGTGATCCCGGCGTCCTGGGATTGAGTCCCACATCAGGCTCCCTGCATGGAGTCTGCTTCTCCCTCTGCCTGTGTCTCTGCCTCTCTCTCTGTGTCTCTCATGAATAAATAAAATCTTTTTTTAAAAAAAAGTAAAGCCATTAATAGGCTATGAATCTACACAGAGCTGACAAATAGCATTTCCATAAACTGTTGGACCATGAATCTCTTGTTTTTCATTAAAGGATGCCACAATACTCATGTTCTGAAAAACATTCATTACTTTTTGTTCTCTGCACAAATAAATCAAAAATTTCAAGTCAGTTAATACATTCAACTGATATATACCCTCAATTGATAAGAACTACTCATGCTCAAGCATAGAACCATGATTTGTGCACATTTGAACAGCAATCCTAACATTCCTTTGTATAAGACTCTTTGTGTTTCTTTTTAAAAAGCAAAGATGCCTCAGTGTCAAGAAAACCGAGTGAAATCAAAGCTGAACTTCACAGCAAATGTCCAGGCTAAAAAGAGTGGAACACACACACACACACACACACACACACACACACACACAGATGCAAACAGTATCCTGAACTCCAGCACTTTACATGTCCTTTCCCTTGATCCACGGCTACGTTCACTGTTCATTCACCTGTGTGGGAGGCCCAGATGGAGAAAAAGTATTACAGTCACCAGGCTAATTGGCAGACTGTGTCTCTGGCAGGGGCCACCACGTCAACTGTGCCTGTGTCTGTAGGTGGTGAGCGGAAGGCAGTGCAACAAGGGAACAAACGCTCTACTCCTACTGCCTGAAACCCAGGAGCCCACACAAAGATAAGACAAAACTAAACTTAACTAAAAAAAATGAAACAAAATAAAATAAAACAAATAAAACGGAGACCACAGTAATGGAAACAACCAACATCAGTTTTGATAGTTAAGAGGAAATTTACAGAGGCTGGTAGTACATTTATAGGATGGAAGTATTCTAAATATAGTGAAGACCCTGTTTCCATAAAAGCTTCGGGGTATAGGAAAAACTTACAATATCATGTTACATGAAAAAGATGAGTGTACAACGGTATGTAATATATATATACATATTTGAAGAAAAAATACTTTTTCCTTTATTCTTCTCTACTTCTCTGTCTTATAAATATTTTACAATGAATATATGTTCTTATTATAATTGGGGAAAAAATCTTAAATTTTTCTTTTTTTTTTTTTATTTATTTATGATAGTCACAGAGAGAGAGAGAGGCAGAGACACAGGCGGAGGGAGAAGCAGGCTCCATGCACCGGGAGCCTGATATGGGATTCGATCCCGGGTCTCCAGGATCGCGCCCTGGGCCAAAGGCAGGCGCCAAACCGCTGCGCCACCCAGGGATCCCTTAAATTTTTCAATAAATAATACATTTAATAGTCTCATTGTTCCATTTTTTAAATTTCTTTTCATTGTTCCATTGTTAAGTTTGGATGACAACTATAAAGTCCTCACGCATACAATTCCACATTAATGCCAGTGAGGTCTGCAACAGTGATTTATATAAAATATTAAACTTCTGGGTGCCTGGATGGCTCAGTCAATGAAGCATCTGCCTTCAGCTCAGGTCATGACCTCAGGGTCCTGGGATCTGGCCCTGCACTGGGCTCACTGCTCTGCGGAGAGTCTGCTTTTCCCTCTGTTTCTGCCCGCCCCCCCATGCTCTCTCTCTAACAAATAAATAAAATATTTTTAAATGAATAAATTAATTAAATTAAAGACCAAGCTTTTTTAAAAAAAAGTGCTACTATCCATGGAAAGCTTAAGTGGTGCTTAAATCTCTAGTTTAAATTAAGCCAGAAGAATGTAACAAATAATTATCTTTTTTTTTTTTTTTATCTACCACAGGCTTCTACCTCCATACTTTAGCTTAACAATGAGTAGTGTATTTGGTACTTTTATTATTCTAAAAAGTAGAACTAGAAGTGGTGTAACATGTAAGCTATCATGCTATTTCCTTTGTCTTTAGATAAGAAGAATGCATCTTTCCCTGGCTAGAATGTATTTGGTTTTTACAGCTGATTCAGTGGTTGTTGTAAGCACAACTAAGTCACAATAAGTGAAAGATACAAAACAATTTATATGAGAAGGATATCCAAAAAAAAGCATTACCGAAAAAATTATAAGTGCACAGGTAAAAGTAAAGGAACTTAAAAGCAATTCTTGCTTTTCAAATAAGATGTGTTCTGTATCTGCACTTGCTTCCTTGGGCATTTACCGACCCATACAACCATCCATCCACCGTGTAAATAGTACTGCTGTCTGCAACTAGCAGGCATTGCCCTGTGACCAAACCTATTTCTTGCTTCAAGATGGACACAAATGGTTTTGTAATAAATGAGTTTAAATTGGTATTTTTAAAGCATGCAAAATTCATCACACAGAAGCCCAATTCCTATGTTCCTTCACTGAAAAAACAAAATCTATCAACAGATAAGGAAATAAAATAGCCCTCCTCTATCTTCTGTAATTAAAAATATTCCAAACTCACTCTGGGGGAAAAAAAAATCTTTCTTGCCTTGCTACCACTTCTCATGAGAAGATTTCTCATAAAGAGACAGTAATGGACTCAGTTTTAACAAGCTGAAGTCTACATGTTCCAGATCCTACAAAGACAAATATTAGACCAGCAAAACTTACCAGGTTAGTTACACATGACTTTAGGCAGCTGTTTAAAACTGTGCACTGTATCACAGAAATCCATATGCAGCCAAGAGTCGCAAAATTGACAGATTTCAGAATGAGCCAGCAAATGTTCTTCATCACTCCACCAATGGCGATTTTTAGATGACTGTTCTTCTCATTTTCTCCATCCCACTATATCAATTCTTTTAAGTTTCAGTTGAAAGAGTGGCCAGTGGAGTTTGGGGTTTCTTTTTGACATGTTATAATATCTTTGCCTGTTAAAATAATATTTAGACCATTTACTTGAGACCTTTGTGTCCTAGATAGCTGGCAAGGTTCACATAAGAGCTATCTCATAATTGAGTTTCCTTTTACTCTCATAAGGAAAGTCACCCACCGTCTGAAGGTTAGATCTTAGAAGTGCGCTTCGCTCGGGAAGCAAACAACATAGAAAATGCAAACTGCATTTCAGCAAACGTGTGACACACGCACCATCTGAAACTGCAGCACTTCGGATCATCCACCACTTTACTTCTTTGAGGTTGGTTCGGCTTTGCAGGAAACTGGGGTTTTGACCATCTCTGCTGCAGCAAACAGTGACACAAACATAATGAAGAATTACCAGAAAAATAGAGTCAGATGCTGCAGAGGGGGAAAGCAGAGCCCTTTGAAAGCAAATACATATTTTAAAATTAAAAAGCAAACAAAACTGAAATTAATAGACAAATACTCTGAGGGTGAGTCCAAGACCAGGAAGTTTGTCAGAGTATTTTGAGAACTTCACTACATATTAACTAAAATACCGCCTTATCAAGACTATTGAGACACAGAGCTGAAACCAGCTACCACAGACCTAAGATATGCACAAGAGTAGCTGTCTTGAAAAGGAAATATTGTACAAATTTCAATTAGCCTAGCATCAAGATAAAGTTAAGGATTTGAAACCCAGCAAGGTACAGAAGTGAGTCATTCTGGAGAGCTACTTTTTAGTTTGCTGAGGATTAACCCTTTCAGGCCCGAGAGTTGTGTGTTGGTGTCCTTTTTTATGACTTAAGTATCAAATAAACCTCCATGTCTTCTCAAATAAATTATATTAATGTTACTTAAGCTTTTCTTATTGGCATGGAGTTCTCACCATGAGCCATACACGCATGGGCTTTGTTTGGTGGGGGGCGGGGGGGTTGGGGGGCGCGGGTTGAGCTGAACATCTTAGAGCAAATGTTGACAAAACTGGTGTACAACATACAGACAAATGGTACCGACTCCAGAATAGGCCCCTAAAACTTGCTCTCTTGAGAAAATTCCCCACTTGTCCACCGGATCTTTGTTCATTTTCTGTATTTTAAAGGCTGTAGCTTAAAGAATATACAACTATCTGCTTTCTCAGTCAGAAAGAGGTCAGTCTTTCTACAAACTGTACACTTAAATCAGAGAATAAATGACCTTGCCTAGGAGATTTCCTCATTCCAGTGAAATTTATCTTCTTCACTGTGCTGTCAATGTCTTTTACCTTATTAGCACAAATACTATTTATAACTTTTACTTCACTAACAAAAGGGACCACTACCTATTTTTTTGGTGTAGCTTTATTGGTAGGATATGAAAAAGAAAGATCCTTCCCATTTCAAAATTTTGTGCTTCTTCTGTTTTGTTTTGTTTCGTTTTGTTGGAATTTATTTATTTATTTTAAAGATTTTCTTTACTTATTCATGAGAAAGAATGGCAGAGACAGAGGGAGAAGCAGGCTCCCCATGGAGCAGGGAGCCCGAAGTGGGACTTGATCCCAGGACCCGAGCCAAAGGCAGACGCTCAACCGAGTCACCCAGGTGCCTTGTTTTTTTGGAATTTAACTGACACTTAGTTGCATTCATGAAAAATGGACTGTGCTCAAAGATATTTGTTATGGAATTACTTATATCAAAAGATCAGAAGCAATGTAATGGTCCAATAATATAATACTGATCAATCAATTCATATATCTTCTCCAGGTGATTTCTCCACATGGGCTTGTTTGAACTCCTCCCAGGATGATGGTCTCCGGGTGACTGGAGAGCATGTGTGGTGGCTTAGAGCTTTGGTGGAAGTGTTCCAGTGTTAAGCTGCATTATGATTCAACTTTAGAAATTCTAGTTATTACGCTGCATTTTATTGGTTGCCAGAGAGTCTCAAAACTGTCCAGAAATAGGTCCCACCTCTTTTAATTTTTTATTGGAGTTCAATTTGCCAACATATAGCATATCACCCAGTGCTCATCCTGTCAAGTGCCCCCCTCAGTTGGGCCCCACCTCTTGATGTGAAAATAGCCAGGTTTGAGAAGCCAGGTTTGAGAAGATAGAAGAGATTGTTGTACTACCTTTGGAAAATACAATCTGCCACCAAATAGGCAGTCATTATTTGTGTGGTTCTAAAAGGCAGATATTTTATTTTATTTTTTTAAGTAAGCTCTGCCCCTAACATGGGGCTTGAATTCATGACCGCGAGATCAAGAATCACATGCTGTACCCCCTAAGCCAGCCAGGCACCCCTGAAAGGCAGAAATTTTAGTTGCCAGAGTTTGCTTAAATAATACCAGTCCTCAATCAAAGCAATCCAAACTTTAGTTATCACAATATATTAACTGTGAGGAGTTGTATTTTAAGAAGAAACTTCTCTGCTATTTCTTTATTAGAATGAGTTTTGCAGTTCATTAGCAACAACACAAATTTGGTATGATCAAATATACCTGAGTTCTAAAATTGTATTTATTGAAAATAAAGAATGCACATTATCTCTTTTTTTAAAGATCTTATTTTAAAGATCCCTGGGTGGCTCAGAGGTTTATTGCCGCCTTCGGCCCAGGAGATTATCCTGGAGACCTGGGATCAAGTCCCACGTCCGGCTCCCTGCATGGAGCCTGCTTCTCCCTCTACCTGTGTCTTTGCCTCTCTCTCTCTCTCTCTCTCTCTCTCATGAATAAATAAATAAATAAATCTTTTTTTTAAGATTTAAAAAAAATCTTAAATTAAAAAATTTTAAAAAGATTAAAAAAAAGAATTAAAAAAAAGATTTTATTTATTTATTCATCACACACACACACACACACACACACACACACACACAGGCAGAGACATAGGCAGAGAGAGATAAGCAGGCTCCACGCAGGGAGCCTGACATGGGACTAGATCTTGGGACTCCAGAATCATGCCCTGAGCTGAAGGCAGATGCTCAACCACTGAGCCATCCAGGGTCCCTCGAATGCACATTCTCAAACTCAGTTGTATTCCATCAGCACCATAAATCTCCAGGGAAATGAAATTTTACTGTCATCAAAAGGACCCCCAAACAATGGCCTTTTATACTATCAGACTGGAGAGAGGCCATCCCAACCTTCAAAGCCTTAAGAATTTACCATACAAGCAAATTCTTACTTATGCACATACTCTGCTATCATCCCTTATCAGGCCCAGTAGAACATCATCACGGTTTACCACAGCGCATAAGCTGAACCTTGAAACTGGCCAAAAGACATATAGTGGTCATCACCAGGGCAATAATTATTTCTCTGGTGGGATATTTGGTGGTCTCAAGGGGGCAGGGGGCATCATCTCTCATTTAAGTTCCTTGCATTCAGTGCATCTCATCTTTATATCTCAGGGAAGGGATGATGCTACAAAAGGCAAAGAAGGAAATTTTTAAATAATTAGCTTTTGGGTTTTGAGAGTCAAGGTTCCAGCCTAGAGGAATGGGAGCTAAAAACACAGAGTTCAATTTCTGGTCTGCAAGTTAGTTTTGCTACATTATTATCAAATTACAATTTTATTTTAGCCTGGGACCTTGGTGGTTGAAAGACAAAAGTGAGCTATTTGACATTCTTATTCTCTGCATTCCTTCCCTGGGGCTTGAAAAGGGCAATGGGATCTATCAGTGCATGTCTTCTGCTTAGCATAATGAAAGATAAAATCACAATTTAAAGGCATAATTTGGGGTCTTTGTTTGACTCTTCTCAAATATTTGTTTACCTCTAAGTGCTCAGGGGATTTCATTACTATTGTTGTTATTGTTACTGTTGTGGTTCAGAGCCTTTTTCCTTGCTGCTTCCATGTCTGGAGCTTTTTCAGAAGCCATAAGTTCTAGAAGGTTGGTTTTTAATGGTTGCTTTTTCTTTGAATGAGTTCTTTAACAGTCATTAAAACCCACCCAGGGGTGCCTGGGTGGCTCAGTCAGTTGAGCTTCTTCCTTTGGCTCAGGTCATGATCTCAGGGTCCTGGGATCCAGCCCCCACCCCAAGCAGTCTGCTTCTCTTTCTGCCCTTTGCCCCTCAACCCCCATCGTGCACTTTCTCTCTCTCAAATAAATAAATTAAATTAAATTAAATTAAAATAAGTTACATATCAGCCCAGAGTTCTGCAAGGACGGTTGGCCCTTGAACAGCATGAGAGTTAGGGCTACTCCGAGCCCTGTGCAGTCAAAAATCTGCATATAATTTTTAACTCCATATAATAAAAACTTAATGCCTAATAGCCTACTGTTGACCAGAAGCCTTACTGATACTATACACAGTTGACCAGCACATACTTCGTATATTATATGTATTATATACTGTATTTTTACTATAAGGAAACCTAGTGAAAAGAAAATTTTAAAAATCAGCTCAATGAAGAGTTTTTAATGGTTTGAGGGAATCTATGCCATTGCATTAGGCAGAAAGTAGATAAAACTGTACTCTGTATTCGGAGACTGTCTCAACTATGAAGAATAAAACAGAAAAACAAATGGATAAAAATACCAAGTATTCTTCTCTGAGTGTTTTTTTTTTTTTTTTTTAAAGAAAACCTTCTGTTTCTTGATACTTTCTCTGTTTCACATTTCACAGATGAGCCATCCCCTACTGGTAAGGATGATTTGCCTCCACCCTGCTCTTTAGAGGTTTCTTCATATGCATTTCACTGCACCCTCCCTTGTCTATCTCTCCTGACTCCCAGTGTCCACGGCCCCCAGCTTCTCCAGGTGAACTCTCCACACCTGACTCACATATGTCCCCAGGCTGGGCTCTCAATCCCACCATCAGCTAGAATTTAGGGCACCCTCATTCCATAGAGGAGGATTGCATGGAGTCAACTTTTGTCAGATTTCTCCTTTAAACTTGCGACTCACTTCCCATTGATTGAGTTTCTGTCCAGAGTCTGGGGTTCCATAAACTTTAGATGGACATCTCTAGGTTTCTATCTTCATAAATAATTGGTTCCTGGACTCCTGGTTCCCACCACCCACTAGCTGCTAGCGAAATATCCTCCAGCCACATCCACCAGCCTCCAAGCCTTACATCTGTGTTCAGAGTGCTGCCAGCCCTAAGGTTTGTCCCCATGTCGCTGTCTCTAGATTAAGGACAACTGATCACCACTTCTTCCAAGCACCCAGTGCCTTCTTAACCCTTGTTCTTAACAAAAGCATTGCTTTTTATTTAATTCTCTCCAATGTTTGCATTTTTGAGACTTGTATCCTGATCACATGTTAAAAGACCTGGGGTCTTCCTGGACAATATTTTCAGTGATTGAGATCAGATATTGGATGCCCACTTAGACACTTAACCTAAAGCCAGCCCTGGAGTGAAACTGCTTTGGTAATAGAGTTAAGAGGTTTTCAAACGCAAAGTCAGGCTCCTCAAATTTTCTTCTCCTCCCAGCCTTTTTGTATAGAGGAGCCAGAGTCTACTGGGAGTGTTCACAGCTCTCCTCCCCAAGAGTGCTGCAACCTTTGTTCTAAGTGCAGTTTCTACCTCTCCTAGGGCTCTGGGGCCCGGGAGTCCTTTATCACAGGCATCACCAGTGACCCTGCAGATCGGCCCCCCACACTCCACCCCCAGCCACCACCCTCTGGGGCTTGCATTGTTTCTATTTCCAACCCCTACCCCAGGCAGGAGATTTGGGACAGAGGAAAGAAAGCAACCACCAAGGACATGTGGTGGGCAGAGGTCAGGGAAAGCAGCAAGGCTGGGAAACCATGGAAGACGAGCAGGAGAGGAGGGCAGAGGAGGGAAGCAGGGACTTTGACCCAAGAGAGCCAAGCCCTACGACTTTCTTCTTCTAATGAAGTCACACATTTTAAGAAATGAGCGATCATAGTTGTAATTATTAGGTGACATGAACACATAGGGCCCACCTACTTCCAGACTTCTTTGAGATCGTGTTTGTGTCTAAGACATTTTCAGTTTCTTAGTCTGATTCTTAGTCAAGGCCTTCTAAATTGATACAACTATAATAAATATAAGAAGGATAGAAAATGGTAAGAGATAAAAATGAAGCCCTTGCTTCACCAGTACCTTGCAGGTGACACAAAAATGATTGTGGGTGATGACTATGGGCCTCAAGTGGGGAAAGTTTCAATGTCAAAAATTCAAACTAAGAACTCTCTATTTTCCCTGGTTGTTTATTCCACCCCCATGGGAAGGATGGGTTCTCCTTAAGCTTCAGGAGCACAGGGCTGTTATTTACTACTAAGACTTATGCCAGGTATTAAATAATTTTATTCAACCACAATGCACTGTCTTCCGGCAAGATGGCTGCATGTTCCAATATTACACGTAGTGTGATTGCACAGAGTATCCCAGCTCCCACCATCCATATTGTGTTTTTCCAGGTGCTTTTACATCTGCCTTCAGTTCTCACTGAAATATTCACTTCAAAACCCTGGCCCAGTTATTTTCAGGGTTCTTCCACACAGCCAAGCAATCTTTTGCAAACAATTTATTTCAAGTGTGTTACACGAGAACTATGATGACTTCCTTATGCCACCTCCATTCTGAATCTCTACTTCCATCTGTTCCTCTGGAAAACGGAATAGTCAGAGTTTCTCAGAGGAACAAGAGAGTCTGTAAATGAATCTCAAGTGACCCAGCTGGGAGGCCTGTGGTAAGAGAGCTGCCTCCCTGTTCTCTGGGACAAGCGCTGCCCTCATCAGAAGTGGACACTGTCTAGAGGGACAGGTGCAGTGTCTGCAGTCCCAGGACTTGAATCGCTGGACACAGGGTCCCAACTGTGGACATTTCATTCTGTTCAGATCTCATTGCAGCTCCTGGAAATGTCAACAAGACGACCTAGTGAAACTAATTCTATACCAATACACAGTGTGAAACTCAGTTGCTCCCCTGCTTAAACCTCTTTGGCGCCTTCCCATCTCCCTTGGGATTGTTACCTTCATTAAACAAGGAGGCCATTAGACTGAAGTGGCTCTAATGCTTTAGTTGCCTAAGTAAGCAAACCAATACCTAAGCCTGTAAATTCCTCAAGATTAAGAAATCAAAACCTAAGGACAGCCAATCACAGTCAACTAGACTTTTCCCAAATAAGGCAACCGATTAATAAAATAATTCCCTTACTTTGCTTGAATGCTTTCTCTCTATAAGTCTTTTCCCTGATTCCTGTTGGCAGAGTGTTCCTAACTTCCAGTTAGGCCCTGCCTGATTAGAATCTCTATTTACTCAAATAAACTCTTAAAATTGTTAATATGCCTCCATTTACATTTTAACAGTTAAATATCTAAGAATCTCTAAAATGTATGTGTTCACAAAGATCTCCTCAGCTCACTTGTTCAGTTTCTCTCTCTCTGCATTCCTTCTCCAACATCACCCTCCAAACCTTCTAGTTTCTTCTCTTTCTTTTTTTTTTTTTAAGATTATTTATTTATTTATTCATGAGAGACAGAGAGAGAGAAAAACAGGCAGAGACACAGACAGAGGGAGAAGCAGACTCCATGCAGGGAGCCCAACGTGGGAAACAATCCAGGGGCTCCAGGATCATGCCCCGGGCCAAAGGCAGTGCTAAACCACTGAGCCACCCGGGCTGCCCAGTTTCTTCTCTTTCTGATGGGCCTTCCCTCCTCAATCTTCACTGCCTGGAAGACCCACACCTTTGCCCATCTGATGTGTCCTACCCACCCCTCATCTCACTTTCCCAGAGGCACCTTCACTGATCCTTGAGACTAGTTTTGTTTTTTTTCATTTCAGGATCCTATGGTTCCTTGAATGTTTTGTTTGTTTTTGCTTATAGTTGGCATGCTTATAATTTTTTATTGATTGATTACTCTTTAGTTATTTGTATAAAGGCTGTATTCCGTACTAGATTATAAATCCCTTGAATGTAGAAGAGTTTTTCACTGCTGACTCCTTGAACACTTTGGCCATAAGTTCAACCATGCGGAATGGATGATATTTGAACATCTTGACCGTAAAAGATGTCAGTCAGTCTTATATGAGTCACTCTAACAACCTGTTCAATAAATATTTATTTTAAAATATGTTTAAAGGGACGCCTGGGTGGCTCAGTGGTTGAGCGTCTGCCTTTGGCTCAGGGCGTGATCCTGGGATCCTGGATCAGGTCCCACATCAGGCTTCCTGCATGGAGCCTGCTTCTCCCTCTGCCTGTGTCTCTGCCTCTCTCTCTGTGTTTCTCATGAATAAAAAAAGTTTAATTTAAAAATAAATAAATAAATAATAAAATATGATTAAAAGAATAAAATTAAATAAATAAAAAATACATTAAAAAGCCAGTCATGTGGTTTTAGGCTTTCTGCATGTGTCTGAGAGAGAAAGAGAGAGAGACAAAGAAAGAGACAGAAAGACACAGAGAGATCAGCTATTAGTATAACTGTTATTGAAAGAATCTTTTAAGTTACACTAATTTTTAAAAACTTCATTGGGTTTCACAGAGATTTTGCAAAGTTAAATGCAATAATAAATTCCAAAAATGGGTCCCATTTGAAATTCTACTTCAGCAGTTTCCCTCTGCTGCTTTGATCTTAGGTCAATTTTCCATTCATCTGAGTTTTCTTCCTTCTGTGAGATTGAACTCAAATAGTCAAGTCTTGAACTCCCTGGAGCCTCATAGCTGAGTTCTGCATGATTTCCTTCTGACCTGTAGAAGGACCAGCATCTAGAGTTTGCGCTGCCCTCCCCAATTCCCATCACAAGCATCAGGATAGATAGTGGAGGCCAGAAGCCCTTCTTCCTTTCCTACCCCCTCTGAAATTGATGTTTAAACCCATGAGTGATTCTCTCATGCAGGAGCTCCCTCCAGAAATGCCTTGCACACTCCCCTAACATTTCTAACTCTATAGACTGCCTCTGATTCAAGCACAGCACAAACATTAGTGGGATGGTGATTAAGAGTCTGAGACACCTGCGTTAAGGTCATTCTAAGGCATTTTTTAAAATGCTCAGTTTTAGTCCTCCCCTGGATTCACCACCTCGGAGACTTTGGATGGAGGGGATATTGAGGGAACGAACATTGAGGAGAATGGGAAGAAGCAGTAACAGGGAACATGACCAATAGCACATAGAAGTCTGTCGCCCACCCCAAAGGTCCATTTTTATAAATTAAATGGTTGGTTCACCTCAAGTAAGCATTCAAGAGCACATCCTGTGTGCCAGTTCTGTGATAGTCTGTGCCCTACACACCCTGGCTTCCTGCCTTACAAAGCCAAGTTGAGCAAAGCAAGGTAATGAAAGATGATTTAATGATATTGAAAAAAAGAACATGCGCAAAAAAGGCAACTGAAACACCTTGTTACTAAAACTTAAAATTAAACCTTTGCTAATTGCCCAAGCTTTGAAATATTGAAGAAACAATCACATTTTTTTAAGATTGTATTTATTTATCTGACAGAGAGACAGAGAGCCAAAGGTAGTGGTATGAATTATAAAATAACACCTAGAGGCTGGTCACAAGAAAACCAAGATGAAGGAATGACAAATTAGGGCAAGCAGAAAGGAGCAGGTCCTTCAGGAAGAAAATTCATGAGAACGTCACACTCTCCATCATCGGGCCTCAGAGGCTGCTCCTCTGGGTCAAGGGCATTCTGGAGGCCCCACTCTCCCATAGAGCTTGGGGGGAAAGCTCTCCCAGTGACAATCCACTGATTTGAATTTCTGATGAATGGCAGCTCTGAGGAACTTATCAACTGATTCAGACCACAGCCACCCCCACCCCCAACCCAAGGACCAAAACCCGGTGTGGCCTGAAAAGGGGAGTCTTTCCCTCTTTCCCCAAAACTCAGCACTTGGTCATACCAAGGGTGACAAAGACAATAGGAAAGGGAGGATGTACATCAACAACAGCCCTGAGAATCCTAGGAGCCCAACGACATCACCCAAGACCCCATACTTCTTTACTCCTTACAACTCAACTCAGCAAACAGGCTATCAAACCTACTTTGCAGGCGAGGAAATGGAGGCCTGAGCAGTTAGCTGACAGAGTTAGGAGTCAAACCCAAATGTATCCAATGCTAAATTTCTAAATTTCCATACAAGCAGAAGCTGTGTCTGCAACTGAGGGCTTCTTTACTCTCTTAAGTCATTTACAAGTCAATCGATCCTGTAGTTTATAGACCTAAAAGGAGTCAATCATGGAAACTTTTACAAATAAACTGGTTTTTCATGTATTTCCATATCACTCATCTTCCTTTTTGCTGACAGTTCACTGCAGTAGAAATGTGACAACTTGGATGTTGTATCTACTTTACAAAAACAAAACAAAACAAACAAAAAAACAGCCTTAGGGACACCTGGGTGGCTCAGTGGTTGAGCATCTGCCTTTGGCTCAGGTAGTGGTCCTGGGGTCCTAGGATCAAGTCCCTCATCAGGCTTCCTGCATGGAGCCTGCTTCTCCCTCTGCCTATGTCTCTGCCTGTATCTCTCTGTATCTCTCATGAATAAATACATAAAACCCTTTTAAAAAGCAGCTTTATTAAGCGGTGCCTGGGTGGCCAGTTGGTTGAGCATGCCATTCTTGATTTTGGCTCAGGTCACAGTCTCAGGGTTGTGGGGTTGAGTCCTGTGTCGGGCTCCACACCAGCGAGGAGTCTGCTTAGATTCTCCCTCTCCCTCTCCTTCTTCCTCTGCCCCTCCCCCTGCTCTCTCTCTAAAATAAATAAATAAATGAATCTTAAAAAAAAAAAAAAAAAAGCTTTGCTGAAATATGATTCTCCTACCATACAATTCACCCATTTAAAGTGTGCTATTGAATGGCTTTTGGTATATTGACAGAGTTGTGCAATCATTACTGCTACCTAACCTAAGGACATTTTCATCATCCAAAAAAGAAACTCCTATTCTTTATCCCTTCATTTTCTCTCCCTCTGGCCCCTCAGGCAACCACTAATCTGATTTCTGTGTCTGTGGTTTTGCCTGTTCTGAATATTTCATATAAATGGAATTATACAAGTGGCTTTTTATGACTTTTTTTTCCACTTAGAATACTGCCTTCAAAGTTTATCCACTTTGTAGCATGTGTCAGTAGTTCATTCCTTTTTACTGCTGAATAATATTCCATTGTACGAATATACCACATTGACTTATCCACTCGATAGTTGACAGACTTTTGGACTGCTTCCACTTTGGGGTGATTGTGAATACTGCTGCTCGAGACATTGGCTCCATTGACTTCTGATTCGTCAGACTCTCTTTTTACCCTAAAGAAGTTATTGTGAACTCCTGTAAGTCTGTGACAAATTACTAGAAACAAAGAAGGCTAAAATCCCTAGGCAAGCCAGCAATCTGTGTGTCATACTTAGGGTGATCCATTCTTCCTGGTTTCACCGGACCTTCCCCAGTCTAAGGCTGAATGTCCTGTGTCCTGGGAAAACTTTTAGTTCCAGGCAAACCAGGATAATTGGTCTTCCTAGACTGGGACTTAGTTCAGCAGACAATTCCAGAAAAACCCGTCTTCTCAGATGAGTTTTATCATTTCTGGTGAAGGTAGAGTCGTATTTTTAAAAACTGGCTTATGTAGTAACTATCACTTTACAGTTTCATTTTAGTGGGGAACAGTTATTCTTTAAATCCCTACATGATGGACAATATTATATATTATACTATATGGGTATGTATGGACATAGTTTGGGGCATATGATATTTTTTAAGACTATTTTTTGGAGCCATTTTAGGTTCACAGCATAATTAAGAGGAAGGACAGAGAGATTTCTGCTCCTACACATGCACAGCCTCCCCTATTATCAAAATTCCCCACGAGAGTGTTATTTGTTACAATTGATAAGCTCTGCTTATTTTATTTCTTTTATTTATTTATATTTTTTTCTGCTTATTTTTTAGATGGAGTACTAGTTAATTACTAAAAGACCTCCCTAAAAGCTGCAAAGCCTCAAGTCCACAGGGTGGCAGTGTGACACCCATAAACCCAAATAGAATTTAAATAAAAGCTATATTAATAATAAAAAACCTAATCTTTGCTTTGAACTATGCAGTTCTACAGGAAAATGAGTAAGGCCAACCAACTACTTGTGAGATCCATAGCTTTGTTTTATTCTGACAAATAGCTTCATGTGGTTAACCACCAATGTCTCCAAACCATAAATTCAAGACAAAAAATACAAATTTAATCAAATAGTTCAAAGGCTATCGATTCAAGTGTGCTTTAAAGTTTTTTTTAATTGCAGCTGATGGAGTTACAGAATTAGGAGCCTTAGAAATCACAAAATTCAATGTTTCAGCCTTTTTTCCACAAAAAAGAAAAAAACCACAAAACATTGAATAGGTCACATTTTCAGGTACTCTACCTGCCCATGGCAATTCATGGAATGTAATTTTACCCCTTTTCCTCCTCTTAAGTAAGGATGTTAAAATTCAGGTGAGTGACTGGAGTATTATAAGACAATAATATGAAATATGATAATATGAAATCTTTTTTGTAAGTTGGCCATTCACTAGTTTTAATACTTGATTTTTAGAAATTAATTACTTTAAAAAAAGAAAGAAAGAAAGAAAGAAAGAAAGAAAATTACTTTAAATGCTCTCTATCCAATCTGGACCAGAGTAATGTTAATGTTAATGTTAACATTAACATTCTTAAACTGAGAAAACGTGATTCTGGGGCAGCCTGGGTGGCTCAGCGGTTTAGCGCCACCTTCAGCCCCAGGTGTGATCCTGGGGACCCTGGTTCGAGTTCCACATAAGGCTCCCTGCATCGAGCCTGCTTCTCCTCTGCCTGTGTCTGTGTCTCTCTCTCTCTCTGTGTCTCTCATGAATAAATAAATAAAACCTTAAAAAAAGAAAGGAAAAAAGAAAAAGTGATTCTGTACAACCTTTCACTGAATGCTGAACTCCCTTCTAGAATGTCTCAACAGTTACCTATCTAGGAAATAGAGGCAAAAACAATGACTTTTAATTTGCATTGGTTTCAGTAGCATAAACCTAGTGTTTACAGGCTTGTTATTTATAAATAAATATATATATATTTATATATATATAAAATATTTCTGCATTCACATTGAAAAAGAAGGCTCACCACCTGGTGGCTCAGTCAGTTGAGCATCCAACTCTTGCTTTCTGCTCAGGTCACAATCTCAGTGTGATGAGATAGAGTCCTCCCCATCTTCAGCTCTGTGCTCAGTGGGGAGTCTGCTTGAAATTCTCTCTCTCTCTCTCTCTCTCTCTCTGCTCCTCCCCTCCCCTCAAATAAACAAGTAAATCTTAAAAAAAAAAAAAAGGAATATAGAAGAAAATGTATAATTTTTCTGACAAATAGCAACAGACTTGACATTTGGAAACTAAAATAATAATAATAATAATTAAAATTTAAAAAAAAGAAATTTGGAAACTTATTCTTTGTTTACATCACTAAAGGTAAGAGTAAAGAGGAGTGTAGACTAGTTTCTTTTGCATGAAAAAAGAAAGATTTTCTTTTTCATGAAAGCACTGAAATTGCTGAGAAAAACAGTTTTCCTGTTACAGTTTCTAACTGGCACACCAGGCCCGCATCCACTTTCTCTGTTCAGGAGGCATTGTAGACTCGACGGCTGAGTAAAGATAAATTAGCGAAGGAGGAAAAAAGAAAGTGCGGTCTAAATATGATTCTAGTAACATATATTCACAGTCTCTTCCTTTCTGATGTCAGGTCACAATGTTTAGGGAATAAAAAGCAACCTGATCTCTAGAGGCTCTTCACCCTGGAATCTGTCTTTTTCTAAGAGTCCTTGGTCCTCCTCTTAGTTATTTGTCTTCTGTTTGCCCATGTTGACTCAGCCATTTATCATGGCATTGCTGAAGTTCAAACATGTAGACGGTGAGACTCTAATCTCAGAGGGAATAAGATAGGCATATGTTTAAATTCTTATCCTGTTCTATGAGCTTTTGTTTTGAGATTCTACATACCCACTTCTATGACTTTTCTAAACCCGACTGTCAAATAATTGTAATTAGATTGAGTGGAATCTTTTTTGTTGTTTTTACTATTGTTTTAATATTAACAAGTGCCCTCCAGGACTGTAATCCACTTGTTGCAGAGGATCTTTGAGGCATAAAATGTGTATCTAGGACTATGAAAGCTGTTTTCCTGGAAAAATAAAGGTCTTGTCTGAGCTAAATGATACATGTTCTACATCATACTGCCTGACACACGTGAAGTGATGGGTTGCTCTTTAGCTGACTCAATTATTATCTCCTCTACGAGAGGCCAGGGACTTCCTTCTTACAGAGTCTCTCAACAGATCCTGAAGTTTATATAATAACTTCCTGTTTGATAGAATAAGCAGTACAAGCACTCTTCTGATATGAATGATGTTTTTGAGAGCTGTGTTTTTGAAGTTTCTTACAGAGATGGTTGCTCACCTTTGTAACAGATTTCCAAGGCCCATTAAGATAACTTGCCTGTTGTCCATTGCTCTGGAATGCAAAGCCAGCCTTCTAAACTCATCAAGATTTGTCCCCAGGAACTCCCCCCGGCATTGCCTGATGGGGCCATTAAGAGTCTGTGTTGCACTCAGAGAGACCCTGGAAGTCAAACTAGCATTGCCTAAAGGTCAGTCATAATAGCTACCCCTTACTGAATGCTTTACTAACAAGGCTAGCCTCTAATCCTCCCAACACTGCAAAGCAGACATCAGGCACAGGTGCAGATGAAACAGCTGAGTCTGGGAACACCCAGTAACCCACCCGGTATAGAGCGTGGACTGAATCCAGGACTAAGTCTCCCCTAGCACACAGCTGTCCTGGGGCTCCTCACACAAGGGGTAACAGTGGCTCGGCTGGGGAACACTTGCATCTCTAAGGCAGAGAGGCCGAAGACAGAGGCAGAGTGGCCGAAGGACACAGGTCCTGCTTCACAAGTTAGACAGCTGGACAGACTGTAGCCCCAGCCCAACTACTAAGAACACTTACCCTCCATTAAAACAAAATTATTGGGAGGAGGGTGTGGGCCTGGGTGGCTTAGTCAGTTAAATGTCTGCCTTTGGCTCAGGTCATGATACTGGGGTCCTGGGATTAAGTCCTGCATTGTGCCCCCTGCTCAGGAGGGGAGTCTGCTTCTCTCTCTCTCCCTCTGCCCCTCCACCTGCTTGTGCGCTCTCTCTCTCAGTCTCTCAAATAAATAAATAAAATATTTTTTTAATGTAAAATAAAATCATTGGTGTTTTTGTTGTTGTAGTGCATCTGGGTTTCACTTATTTACCCTTTTATGGGAGTATAATAAAAGCACATGACAAAATTTACTGTCTTCATGGTTTGTAAGCGAACAGGTCAGTAGCATCATTTGTTGTGCAACAGATCTCTAGAATTTTTTCATCTCGCAGGAAGTTTCAGTCCTTCAGAAAGTCCCCTCTTCCTTTCTGCCCTAGCCCCTAGCAACCACCATTCCACTCTGTTTCTAAGAGTTTGACTACTGTAGTTACCTCATAGAGTGCGATCATACAGTATGTGTCTTTCATTGGCTCTTATTTCACTTACCACAATGTCCCCGGGGTCCGTCTATGTTGTGACACATGACAGGATTTCCTTCTTTTTAAAGGCTAAATAATATTCCCTTGTACTATACCACATTTTCTTTTTTTTTAATTGAAATATAATGGACATATAATATAGTATATAACTGACATGTAACAAGGTATACAACAGGTTGATTTGATACATTTATACATTTCCTTATGATTTCCACTCTCCTGTTAGTTAATGCCTTTATCATGTCACATTTTTTTTATCTAGTCATCTGTCCCTGGACATATAGGTTGCTTCCACTCTTGGCTATTGTAAATAATGCTGCCAGGAACGTGGGTTTGCAAACGTCTCTTCAAGATCTCGTTCCCAATTCTTTTGAATACAGACTCAGGAATGGGACTGCTAGATCATACTGTTTTTTAATTTCCGAAGAAACTCCATACTGCTTTTTATAGTGATTGCACCATTTTGCATTTCTATCAATAGGGCCTAAGGGCTCCAATTTCTCCACATGTTCACCCAAACTTATTCTTTCCTGGGTTTGTTTTCTTTTTTTATAGTAGCCATATTATTCTTTATTATAGATATCCCTGACTTATCCTTCCACAACCCTGCCCTAATTCAAGGATTTTTCTACTTTATTCATTTCTATGTTGCTTGAATTTTTATAAATTTATTCTCTCTATAATTTTTAAGGCAGAAAAGATACTTCAAAAAATCAAACTTTGGTTTGGCCAAAACCAACATTAGAGAGGTGTTTGATAGTTTTTAGCATAATATATGTTATCAAGTACTGAGAGAAATGATGACATTGAAATGTGAATTTTCTGAATAGTCTGGAACTGAGACTAAGAGATCAGACAGTGATTCAGATATCCCTTCCGCCATCATTTATCTTGCCCATATCCAATCAAGTAAGGCTAGGGTTGTTAGGAAAACTGCAGTCATCTAAGGCGCACATCAGAATGCCAAGTGAAAATTAGACTAGTTTCCTTTGTTAAACAGACAAATACATTCATTAATGGAAGGTAAATAAAAACAAATATTGTAACACAAAGAGTGTAATTCTAGGACGTGAGATGGAACCTACTGGAAAGATAAAGAGTTCTTGTAGACAAGGGCCATTCTCGGAGAAGCAAGCATAGTCAATGTACTAGTGCTGGTCACGTGTTCTGGCAGCATGTGCCTGAGCCCCACCCACCCCAGCTCCTCATGGATCCTGACACCAGGGTGATTTGGGCATAAGATGAGCTGCAAGTCTGTGGTACATATTATTTAAAAATAAGAGAGTATAAAAGTTGAGTAATTTATTTTTTAGAATTCTAAAATGGCCCCATGTCAAACCAACTTATGTCAAATTATCCTATGTCCAGGCCACCAACAGGCTATGTGACTTTGACCAAGTCACTTTAACCTCTCAACACTACTTTCTCTTCCAAAAATGGAAAGACTAGACTAGATAACTGTGCATTATCTTCTAGAGCTAACATTCTAGGATTTTAAGGTATACCCTCAACATTTCTATGGGTTCTCAGGATGACTGAGAGGATCAGCCACAAAAGGATCATGAGCACAAGACGGTCCAAGGTAAGGCCAGCCCTGCACAGCTAGGCTCCCACCTCTCACTACCTACTACTGGCTTCTCACCCTATATTCCAGCACCTCCCCTGCCCATCTTTCCCTATTCGCAGACCTCCTCCTACCCTACACTTGAATCAAATAGAAAAAATATAGATTTATCTTGACTCATGGAAAATTGACTGATTACCTCAGAACTCAATGCCATTAGCATTCAACAGTGTTTGTAGAAACTAAGTAAAAGGCTTTATACCCCTGAAAAATGTTTTTACCTCATTGTGTTATATTAAAAGTGACTGATACCTTAGAACTGTATTATACTTTGGAATTGCAGAGGCTCTCATGTGTGGTATCTCCCTAAATATTCCTAATATGCTTGAGAGGTAGGTCATTACATCTCTATTATAGATGGGGAATCCAGCATTGAAAAATAGAGCAATCTAATTTAAAAAAAAAAAAAAACACTTCATAATAACTGGCAGATCCAGACCTGTTTTTCAAGATCTTCCAGGGTAGGGTATACATTTTTACCTCTCATATTAATTTCTATTTTTTAAAATATTTTATTTATTTATTTGAGAGAGAGAGAGTGTGCGAGAGAGCAACAAGTGGTGGTGAGGGAGAAGCAGGCTGTCCATGGAGCAGGAAGCCCAAAGCGGGGCTGGATCCCAGGATCATGACCTGAGGTGAAATCAGACGCTTGATTGACTGAGTTACCCAAGTGGCCTCTAATTTTCATTTCTGAGGCAATTCTCTTCAAACTTCTATAAATCCTTTTTTTTTTTTTACTTCTATATATATATTTTTGAAACATTACCCAAAAAATCCACTCTAAGAATTTTAACTAGAATGTTGATGTTTAGCTTCTTGGAGATGCCAGTGATATTTTATGGGTTTTTTTTGGGGGGGGGGGTCTTTTTTTTTATTCTTTCACAATATCACCTCCTGAGAAAGAGTTCAATAAAGTATTTTTTTGAGAAGACGCTGGATGGAAAGATGGATAGATGGATGGATGGTTGGATGTACTAACCAAACAACAAATGAGTGAATGAGTTAACGAATGAACTTAAACCATTTGTCTTTTAAATTGCTATGAGAAAATATAATAACAGCATTATTAGAACCATTTATTTATACATTTATTTAATGAGCCCTTTTATTCATTTATTTAGTATTTTCTCACTTCAATTAAGCATTGATAATTGGAAACATAAAATTGAAAATTACTGTCCTACTTATGCTTGCCCATCCACTTGATATGCCACGAATTTTGGTTACAAATCAACAGAGATCAATTATCTATGTCTTTAATCTACTGGGAAGTATAATACTACAAACTGTTAAGCTTTTGTATTTACCTAGGACCAAAAGAACTAATCATCTCAAAGTTTTTCTTGTTTTGAAAATGGCAGCTATTGTTTTCATCAAAGTTTAAATAACTAGAGCCTCTACTAGCTTTTTCCCCACACATTAAAGAAGTCAAAAAGTTATTTATCCTAGAATTATTGAGAGTAAACTGTATAAGTAGAGCAAAAGTAAGTTTCAACTGGGTGTATAACAATTTTTGCACAAAGCTGGATTGAGCCAGTAAAAGACTGTGGGAACTGAGAAAAACAGGCCTAACCAGCTCTTCTTGTACAAAAGAATGGGATCTAAAATGAGTCAACTCTAACACTATAAAATGATTTCATAAAGTCTTGATCATAATTTTACATATGTCAAACCACATTTTATCTACATTTAGAAATTTTTATCTACGTGATGGTCAATATGGTCATGATATAATTAAATAACAACTTTCTGGGCAGCCTGGGTGGCTCAGCAGTTTAGCATCACCTTCAGCCCAGGGCGTGATCCTGGAGACCTGGGATCCAGTCCCACATCGGGCTCCCTGCCTGGAGTCTGCTTCTTCCTCTATCTGCGTCTCTGCCTCTCTCTCTCTCTCTCTCTCTCTCTCTCTCTCTCTGTGTCTCTCATGAATAAATAAATTAAATTTAAAAGAATATTTTTAAAAAGCAAACAACTTTCCTGTGGCAAAAATCAAGGCTCTATTTTGGAAGTACTGAAAAAATATACATGAAATTGTAACAATGGTTATTTGGAGAGGAAAACAATTTGAGAAGACCAGAAGGCATTCTGTGCTATGCTTCTGAAATGTTTTATCTTTTCATAATTGCCTGTTGCATTTTAAGCAGAAAAAAAATAATCTAAAATTTTGTTTACGTTTAGCTTCTGGAATTTTTGTGATAAATCATTCCCAGAAGATTTCTAGTCTGTATGATAAAAATGTCTACCCATATTCATAATCGATTCCTTCTCATTCGATGTGCATAAAGACATAATCATCTCAATGAATACAATGACTGCAGAGATCAGAGCGCAGACACCAGGAGAGGTGTGCTATCCCCATGGTACAAACATTATTGCCAAAGATTTCACAAGGTCACGGTTTCCTCCAACTGGACTGAAGAAGTTGAAAGTCATTATTAATCTAAGTTGGAAAGAGATTCCACGAACCTAGCAGTATACATAATACACATTTATTACAGATTACTACTTAACCATGTGTTTCTGACCAACATCCACAATTACATACTGCAAAACACACATATCGCAAATTCACAACATTCTGTAAAGCAATAGAGCGTTCAAAATAATGGCTTGAATGGAGGACACTTCTTTGCTTAAAGCATTTACCTGTAGAAAAGACCTTGGAACCCATAATAATAACTTGGGTTTATTGCTTAGATAATAACTGCAGAGAGGAATAAGGTGCACATTTCTAAAGAGTACAAGAACTAGATTTTGTAAATCTATTCATTATTTTAAAATAGTAATATCAAATCATAACTTATTTATCAAACAACACCAGAGAATTAGGTGTGGCACATTAGCAATTTCTCAAATAGCTGAAGTTAATAATTTCAAATGTCTTTTTTATTTTTAATGACCATCTATTAAAATTCCATCAGATATTTTCTCACCTAATTGAACAGAATATATTGAACAGAAACCACCTTTGTCCCGAAGGCCAGGGACATCATTTACTGCACTGCATGAGACACTTCACGATTACTAAGGTGCTGTAGTTTTTTTTTTTTTTTTTTTTTTTTTTTTAAGATTTTATTTATTGGGACGTCTGGGTGGCTCAGCGGTTGAGTGCTTTTGGCTCAGGGCGGGATATGAGTACATAAATAAGATCTTTAAAAAAATTTTATTTATTTATTCATGAGAGACACAGAGAGAGAGGCAGAGACACGGGCAAAGAGAGAAGCAGGCTCCCCACGGGGACCCTGAAGTGAGACTCGATCCCAGGACCCTGGGATCATGCCCTGAGCAGAAGGCAGATGCTCAACCACTGAGCCACCCAGGCATCCCTATGGTTTTGATATGCTGTTTGGCTCCCTTGCTCCCTCTCATGTGGTCTGTCTTTCCCAGCATGCCTGAAGCCCCCTTTTCAGTTGTTTTTTTTTTTTTTTCTACTAAGCCATGCCCTAGGAACTTAGTGCTAAGTGAAAGTAAGCAGTGAAACCTGATAAGCAAGCTTGCTTAATCTGTACACTTAATTTTACACAGAAACCTGAGTCAAAAGGCTCTGATAGGAAACTCTGATAAGGACTTCATTCCACTCCTGTGGTTTACCTTTACTCCTCAGCTCAGTACACTGCTCTTTGCCAAGTCCAGGCTGTACCTTGATCTAGGTGGGTAAGATGGTAGGAAAATTGGTCACCACGTAATAAAAACAACACAGCTATGACAGCTGGAGTTCCTGAGAGTGATCTCAATAAATAGTATCCCTCTCCCCTGTCCAATTATAAGCAATTTGACAAATAAAGGAAAAATGGAACCGTTGCCAATAGATGTTGGTTGGAAGTGTGAAACCCAACTGGTTCTACTGACTAACATATAGAATTAGGAAGATCGTCCCACTGGATCCTCTACAGTCCCGAACCTAAGCAGATATCTATGAGATAAGGGCTCCTTCCTAAGAAAAAAAAGAAAAAGCTGAGCTGTGCATTCCTAATGTGTCTTTCTTAATTTACCAGTTCTGCTGAGCTGATGTTTACAGCTTTCAATTTCATGTACCACTAGCCTTCCATTACTTCTTCATCTTGTCTTCCTTTGGTTATCACAGGTACCAAGGACTGAACTAATCCTAATTAATTCCCAGGCATAGTCTCATCATTGTCAAGAGTCTGTAAAAAGACCCTTTTGCTTACTGGTTTCTGTCTCTGTTTTCCTTCCCACCACAGGCAGCAACACTAATGTATTTTATACATTTTCTTGAGTCTGTGTGCAACCGTGTAAAAAGTTTGTTGTTGCGGGCACCTGGGTGGATCATGGTTGAGCATCTGCCTTCAGGTCAGAGTGTGACCCCGGGGTCCTGGGATCAAGTCCCACATCAGGTTCTCTGCAGGGAGTCTGCTCCTCCCTCTGCCTACCTCTGTGTGTGTGTGTGTGTGTCTTGTGAATAAATAAAGTCTTTAAAAAAAAAAAGTTTGTTGTTGGAGTGGATATTTTAAAACTTTATATAAATGTATAATCTCATGGTCCCATCTATGACTTACTTTTCTTACCATGTTTTTAGGACCTGTCTGTGCTATTCATCAAGTTCATTGCTTCTAAATGTTACAGAGCGCTCCAAAATGTACAACACCCACACTTCACTTCTTATTCCCTGAAGTGATGGACATCCTGATGCCTCTACATCTTCATGCATGTTCCATTGTGGTCCTGGTCAGATCATTGAGCTGTGGGTACCTAATTTGATTGAGGACGGCCAAATCACTGTCTAGAATGGCTGCACTAGGCAGAGGGAGTTCAGTTTAGGTTTTTTGTTTTTGTTTTTTGTATTTTTTGGCAATTGGAATGTCAATTTTATTTAGTAAAATATTGTAAAAACTTAAACAGCATATCTGGCTGATTGACAAAATTCTTTCTACTGTTAAGGGCAAAACAAAACTATCTCAAGAGGTACAGTTATGCAGATCTTGCTTTTACCTATAGGCAGATATTTAAAGAGAAAGGGAGAGAGAGACATTCCATCTAACAACAACGCAAGAGGGTTCCTATTACCCAAAATCCCCACTAAACTTTATAATACCTATTTTTGCCATGCTCATGGGTGTAAGCTGGCCTCTCATTGATTTAAAATTCACATTTCTCTCTGATTGCTAGCAAGCTTAGACAGCTCTTTATGTACATGTTAGTCGTTTAGGTTTCTGTAAGTAGCATGTCATATCCTTTGCCCATTTTCTGTACATTCCCTGGAATTTTCTGAATGATTCGTAGATACAAACATATGCCAAATGTTGGGTCCTTGTCTATTGAGGAGTTGCAAATATTTTCCTTTAATCTTTCATCTACCTCTAAATTTTGTTCAGTGTGTCTTTTGCAAAATAGAAATTCTTCTTTTTTCAACCAAACTCCTAAATTATTGTGCTTTATGGTTGTACTTTTGTTCTCTCTGACATCTAAATGAGCCCCTACTTCTTCTTATGACAGTTTAGGGTAAGCCACTCACAGGTATTATTTCTCACATAACCAAGTTGAGATGATTCATATGACCTATTTTATCTATATAAAAATAGCACCTTTTTGCTTCCAGTTGAAGTTGTTCAGTTTTAGTATCGGGGTGGTGTGAGTAGACTACTCTGGGCAGTAGGTTAAGAAATGGGAAGAGAGGAAGTGGGCTGTCTAGACCTGTCAAAAAACTCGCAAATCAACACCCACTCCCCATCCCCCCACCCCCTGCCAAATCAGGCCTAAGCCCAAATCTTGAGGGTGAGGGTCCAAACTGATTTAGTCTATAGATTGACATGGAGTCACAAGGTCTTTCACTGTGGCCTTGACTTATTGTGAGACTTTTGGCACAGTATATATCCTTAATAGATTTTTTTTCATTTCGTTTTTCATTTTCACACAATTGAGGATTCACACACAGTTATAGGGAATAATAGCGAGAGATCTAGTATACTCTTTCCCCAGTATTCCCTAATGGAAACAACTTGCAAACTACAGTGTTTCAATCACAAGCAAGATGTTGACATTGACTCTATGCCAATGTGTTCTCCACATCTCTAATTTTGTCATTTCAACAATGTTATATTAATGAAATCATACAACCTGTGACCTTTTAGGCTTCCATTTTTTTCACTGAGAATAATCTTCAGTGAATCTGGAGATTCATCCAAGTTGTTGTGTGTCTATTCCTTTTCTTCACTAAGCTGGGTTTCATGGTATGGAAGTTCCACTGCAAGATCTGGGTTGTGTCTAGTTTTTGACCATTGTGAATAAAGCTAGTATCAACAGTTGCGTATAGGTTTTTATGTGGTCATAAGTCTTCATTACCTTGGGAAATGTGATCGGTAAGTTATATAGTGGTGGTATATTTAGTATATTAGGAAACTTGCATGCGGCACTTGGGTGGCTCAGTGGTTGAGCATCTGCCTTTGGCAGGGTCCTGGCATAGAGTCTCCCATTGGGCTCCCTGCAGGGAACCTACTTCTCTCTCTCCACCTATGTCACTGCCACACTCTCTATGTCTCTAATGAATAAATAAATAAAATCTTCAAAAAAAAAAAAAAAAAGAAAGAAAGAAACTTGCAAATGATTTTCCAGACTGGTTGTACCATTTCATAACCCCACCAGGAATGTATGAATGATTCATCTCCTCCATGTCCTCGCCAGTATTTGATGTTGTCACCATTTTTATTTTAGCCATTCTCATAAGGGAGTACTGATAACTTGTAGTTTAAACTTCTATTTCCCTAATAGCTAATGATGTTGAATATCTTCTCATGTGCTTATTTATCATCCAAGTATCATCTTTGGTGGTGTTTTTCTTCATGTCTTTCCCATTTTCTAATTGGAGTGTTTGGGTTTTACACTGTTAAATATTAAAATACTAGATACTAGTCCTTTGTCAGATATGTGATTTGCATAGATTTGCTTCTACTCTGTAACATGCCTCTTCATTCTCTTAGCTAGTTTTCTGTTTTTTTTTTTTCCAGAACAAAATGTTTTTATTTTAAAGTAGTTTGACTTATCAATTTTGCCTTTTAGAGATTTTTCTTTTGGTGCCCAATATAAGAACTTTCTACCTAGCCCTGGATTCCAAAGACTTTCTCTTAATTTTTCCTAATATTTCATAGTTTTTGTTTGACATGTAAGACCATGATCCATTTTGAGCTAATTTTTGTATACACTGTATAACTTGGATTGAGGGGCACCTGGGTAGCTCAGTCGGTTAAGTGTCCACCTTTGGCTCAGATCATGATCCCAAGGTCCTGAGATGGAGTCCTGCATCAGGCTCCTGGCTCAGCAGGGAGTCTGCTTCTCCCTCTACCCCTCATCCCACTTGTGCTTGTCCTCTCTCTGCTCTCTCTCAAAAAAAATAAAAAATAAAAAATAAAATAATATATAAATAAATAAAATCTCTCTAAAAAAAAGAAAAAAGAAAAAACTTGGAATGAATTTTTTTTTTTTTTTGCCTATGGATGTTCAGTTGCTCCAACACATCATTTGCTGGACTCTCCACTTATCCTCTTTGGTTTCTTTCATCAGTGTTTTGTAGTTTTCAGCATACATGTTCTATACATGTTTTAATAGATTTACCCCATGTATTCATGGGAATCACTGTAAATGACATTGGACTTTTAATTTTGACATCCACATTTACCACTAGCATATTGAAACACGACTGATTTTGTTTATATTATATTCTGTAATCTTGCTAAGCTTACTTATGTGTTCTAGAAGTTTCTGTAGATTCCCTGGGACTTTTTACATAGACAGTCATGTCATTTGCAAACCGGAATAGCTTTATATCTTCCTTTCTGATCTGTTTGTCCTTTATTTTTCTTTTTTTGCCTTATTAAATTGGCTAAAGTTTTCAGCATTATGTTGAATAAAAACAAAAGAGCAGTGAGAACAGGCGATCTTATTTTGTTCCCAATGTCAGTGGGAAAACATTAGGGTTTCACATTAACTATGATGTTAACTGTAGGTTTTTTGGTAGATGTTCTTTATGAAGTTGAGGAACTTTCTTTTCTTTCTTTCTTTAAGATTTTATTTATTTATTTATTCATGAGAGACACAGAAAGAGAGGCAGAGACATAGGCAGAAGGAGAAGCAGGTGCCCTGCAGGAAGCCCGATGTGGGACTCCATCCCAGGATCCTGGGATCACGACCTGAGCCGAAGGCAGATGCTCAACCACTGAGCCACCCAGGTACCCCAAAGTCGAGAAGCTTTCTATTTCTATTTTCTAGAATTAGTTTCATGAGTGACTGCAAAATGATTTAATTAACTAAAACTGATTAAATAATTATTTTGGGGAGGTGGGAGAGGCAGAGGGAGGGAGAATATATTTTTAATTAAAAAAAATTTTTAGAGAGAGAGAGCAATGGGGTGGGTGGTACAGAGGGAGAGGGAGAGAGAATCTTAAGCAGCTCTAGACCCAGTGTGGAGCCTGACACAGGGCTTGATCTCAGGGCCCTGAGATCATGACCTGAACCTAAATCAAGAGTCAGATGCCTAACCAATCGAGCCACCCAGATGCCCTGTGATGCTGAATTTTGTCACTCATTTCTGTTGCATCAATTAATGAACAGTCTGTAATTCAAAATCCTGCTGTTAATGAAGAAGAGAGTCGAGCGTGTTCCAGTCTTCAGGGTATACCTCAGGAATAAAGCCAAGTGAGTTTGCCTTTAAGTAGGGACAAAAAACATAGGCCTGAGAGAGTTGAATTGATATTGTTGTTTCTCAAAGATTTTCTTAATTAATTAATTAATTTGAGAGAGAGAGCACGAGCAGTGTGAGGGGCAGAGGGAGAAGCAGACTCCCCACTGGGCAGGGAGCCTGATGCGGGACTCAACCCTGGGACCCCAGGATCACACCCTGAGCCGAGGACAGATGCTCAGCCATTGAGCCACCCAGGTGTCCCTAGCTAGTATTTTAACCAAAGTCCGCCAAACCTGTATCCTTAAAGATTTCATTTGGCAAGATAGAGAAGGCACCAGAGAGGCTAAGAGCGGTGGGGAGCGGGGGGGGGGGGGGGCAAGGGAGGGCAACAGGAGACAGCCTGGTGTCAGACTGCCTGGCTCTCCATAGGAGTTCTCCTAACAAAGTGGCAAATCTTTTGGATTCCTTTTAACCTGCCTCTCAATCTCATTCTATGTTCTCTGTTCAAATAAAAATTCCATTAACTAAGAGAATTGTTGTCTAAATAAAGACTTCAGAATCAAACCCATAAAAGGCTTTCTGTTTACTTAGAAATTTCTGTGCTAAGAAAGGATTACTCAACTTCTTAATTTCAAGATTTTTATCTCTCTTTTTTCTAACTTATGGTCCTCTCCTGTGGTCTGGAATCAGACCGCTTTTTTAAAAAAGTCATATGACATAAATATTCAGATTTTTCTGGAAAACAGAAGACATGCTCTTCGAAAACGCAAAGCCTGTCTCTGAAACTGAAATTCAATCCTTCACATATTTAACTAAATGAAGACCTTTTCTTGAGAGGAAGCTTGTGAAGGTAGGAGATAAAAGCTTTAGAAAAGAAAAGTGGGTATTAGTTTTTAGTTAGGAGTAGTCCCATTTCCTGCTCATCATCGGGAGTTTTTGTTTTAGACTTCCCTGAGGTTCTGCATTCAAACAAGATGTTTAATCAGAACATGAATTGGTAGGTTTGTACAGAACTTGGAATTTTCAAACCTCTGCATGGACACAGGGCAGCAGGGATCTTCGGGAAGGCCGGCCACCTGGGCCGAGGTCTTCCTGCTGCAAAGCTTATCCTGTTGCCTAAGAGGAACGCATCTCCTGCTGAAATGGGCTGGTGGCTCCGATGGTCTTTGTTTTCTTCAAACTCTAAAGTCAGATCACGTGGAGGGATGTAGGGGAAGGAAAGAAGATAAAGATCAGGACCTAATCTCTTAGCAGAGGGTGAGATAAATGGCCCACGCTTTTGAATGGAGAGCTCTCATTTGTCCCAACCTTCCTGATCACCTTCCCCACCTTCCCCACGGTCTTGGTGATGCTCTGCTCTCTCCCTATCCTCTTTCAATTCCTCAGCCCTCAGGTCTCAGCACAGGCGAGTCACGTGGGCAGGCCAAAGGCTGGGGCATGTTCTCCTTGAAAGTTTGTGGTTTATGTTTTCAGCTTCCAAGAATACTTGCCAGAGATCCCAAGGGATCACCTCCACTTCCCCAACAGCTCCCGTTAGCATCAAACAGCATCCTGGCCGTCGGAGCAGGAAGTGTCACAGACTGTCCAGTCTAGCCTACTCCTTGTAGAGATGAGTAAGGCCAAGGGGGAGCAGGCGGAGAGCAACTTGTACCAGGTCACAGAATTTGTGCAGGGAGGACTAGACCTATTTCTCCCTGATCCTGGCCCAGGGTCTCTCTCCCCACCCCCATCCCAATGTCACAAGAGCATAAAACTTGCCCGCAGGGCTGTGCTGTGCTGGGGGCTTTTCTTTCCCCTTCCTTTCAGCTTCCCCAGCTCTGACCAATTGGTTTTAAGCTCTCAGTGGTCACAGCCTAAAGGTCTAAAGGTCAGTTTCAGTCTCAGTATTGGGAGATCTTGTAGCCCTGAACCCTGGACTCCCTCCACCCATACTGGCACCCTCTGATTCCTGCTGTCCCCTCCCTGTTAATTATCTTTGCTCTCCAAGCAATCTCTCCAGCTCTTACGCCTGGGTTCTAGGCTCAGATGGAGGGTCTAGCAGGGAAAGAGGAAGGCATGGGAGCCCGTTAGCTGAAACTCAGTTGCCAGGTCTGATTTCAACACTCAAGTCAATGGTTTGTGTCTGTTATGAGTGAGTGGAGGGCACTTTGCCTTTACCTTGGGGGTTCTGAATGACAGCAATGATAGACCTGTGTAACTCCAGAAGGCTATTCCCAGAGTGCAAGGACCCTGGCTGGGTGGCAAAGAGACTCCAAGCTCCTCTCCTGCCCCTCCTCACCCTGTCAAATGGCCCAAGGCTCTGGGCTACAGGTGAGAACTGTGATGACAGCAAAGCCTAGAACTTTCCTCCAGTACCCACACTTGATTGTCCCCTCCACCTCAATCTCACACCAAGTGAGAGAGCGTGGAAAGGAGCAACTGGTCAGTGATGAGCTCTTTAAAGCCTGGGGGATGACGCTGCCCCACCCTACCTCTTCTCTCTCCACTGAATGTGTTTGGTAAAAACAAAATAAAAACTATGCTGTTAACCACCTCGTACCCCAGGCCACACACAACATAGAGGACAAAAACAGAATTTCAAGTACGTTTGGGAAACAAGGAGGTCCGATAAATAACAGTTCTTTGCTTCACAGCTGAGTGTGCTTTGTAAATCTCCCAGTGGAATAAACATGTTTCCTGGGGACACAGTCAGGAAGCAGCTGTCCTCAAGTTGTCTTAAGAACCAATTCAAGTCAAGTATATGAACATTCTTAAAGGACTATTTTGTGAAACAACACATATGTATTGCAGGCAAATAGAACTTGAAAATAGGGTTACCCTTTGAACTTTCCACTATACCAATAAATACTGAATTGGAAACAGGATGAGGGAATATGGAGGCCTGATTATAACATTAACATATCTAAAGAAGAAATGGAAATTAGAGAAAGGCCAATTTAGGTGGCAAGTGTGACTGCGCTCTGCTAATAATCTCTGCCACTGGAAGAGGGTGTCCTCTGCTTAGTCCAGCTGTTTGGTGCTGGTGGCAGAAATACCCAAATGGAGGTGACAAGGATTCTCTCCTTGACCAAACTAAAGTCAAGATTCTCTGAGCTCCTTTTTCAATGAGGTCTCATCCTTGGGCTCTCTTCTGCCTGCTAAGTCAATTTAGAGAGAAGCCTCCACCATCTTGGATCACTGTTGACATCAGATCAAGTTTCTCATCCTTCACCTCTGTACGAGTCTTGACTTGTCTTCAGCAAGAACTCTGTTAAGTGGGTTTAGCAAGAATCCCTTTATGCTTGATGTCTCTTCCTAATAATATTTCATCTGTTTGTTGGCTAGAAATCCTGGGTATTTTTGCTGTATTCAGAGTTAAGCCTGATCTCTCTCCCTATTGTCATAGTCTTGACCCCTTTTGCAATATTCCCAAATATTAAATAGGGGTGAGGGATGGGAAGGATCCAGTACTCTTATTTGTTGCCTTCAAACATTAGAAACACTAAATAATGAGTCCTGTTTTTCTTTCATGTTTGCCTAACAACCTCTGGTGCTTCCTACCTTCCAAAGTTGTTTTCAGGCTGAAGACAATGTCCCTCACCATTTTTAGTTCTTGATATTAATAAATTGACATGGATGCTGGTTTATATATTTCTGTGATTAAGTTAACCATGGAGCGGTATCCCCAAGTTCAAGCACATTGGCAAAAATCAAATTTCTGGAGCTGCAAAAGGTGGGGACGAGAAGGTGAGATCTGGTGGCAGTGAGCTATGGCATTTAAGATTCCATGCGAGGGCAGCCCGGGTGGCTCAGTGGTTTAGCACCGTCTTCAGCCCAGGGTGTGATCCTGGAGACCCGGGATCGAGTCCCATGTCAGGCTCCCTGCATGGAGCCTGCTTCTCCCTCTGCCTGTGTCTCTGCCTCTCTCTTCTCTCTCTCTCTCTCTCTCTCTCTCTGTGTGTGTGTCTCTCATGAATAAATAAATAAAATCTTAAAAAAAAAAAAGATTCCATGTGAGAGCTTAGATGACACGGCTACCTAACAAATACCAGCAAACAGAAGTCAGTAGGGTGTTAGAGATGAGGAATAATGTGGGTGATACCAAATATTTGGGCTATTGCACTCAGAATTTAATCCTCCTTCTCTCTCATTGCCTATATCCTAAGACTCAATTACATCTTGAGTTTCTAACCTCTATCCCTCAGATCTATCAATGGCTTTATCCTGACCTGGAGATCTTATTAAAATGCAGATTCTGTTCATAGGTCTAGGAAAGAGTGGGGACAGGAGTCTGCATTTCTAGAAAGCTCACAGGTTTTTGGTGCTGTGGGTCCAGTGATCCTCCGCCCCTTTGAGCATGAAAAGGAGATGCCATCATCTCTAGTCTTGGAGTATTGACACAAATTCCTAATTGGACTTTCTACCTCTTTCCAATCCATTCCCCACCCTACAGCCAGTGTGATCTTCCAAAAATCAGATCTGAACAAGTTCCTCCACTTTCCGTGCTTCCCATTGCCCTGGGGGCACTCAGATCCTGGCCCTGCCTCCCACTGCACCATCAGGCTCCCACTCCTATCTCACGCTCACTGTCCCAGCCCTGGTGAATCAGGCTCAGTTCCTATGAACACCCTGTGATCTGTATTTCTGAGCTTTCTCAGAAATTCTTCTCATCTCACTAACATTATTTGCCTTCTTTTTATTTATTTATTTATTTATTTATTTATTTATTTATTTATTTTCATTATTTGCCTTCTAATTGCCATCTTCACCCCTCCCATGCCTTTCAGGCTTTTGAAATCAGTTATGCACCCTTCCTTCCTCTGTGATTCTATAACATTCTGGACTTCTATCATTATACGTATGAGCCAGTATAACTGAAGCTTCTATCATTAGATTATGAATGAAGGAGGCAGAGAAGTATCTGTGTTTGTTTTCATTGTATCTCCATCACATTGTTTTGTACATAGAAATGCTTAAAATATATTTGTTGAGTTGACTTTATTGAACTGAACTGGAAAAAAGAGAGCATTCAGAAAATAGAAGCCTACCTGGGTCTCAAATTTATGTCCCATTTGGTCTTCTTCATGGTCACATCAGGGTTAGTATATGTTAAGGATAAAATTGATTAGATTATTAAATTGAACCACAGTCTAAAGCTTTCCAACTACTTTAGAATAAAACTAGGCTTGCAGTTCTGTTTAATTCTGTTTTACCTAAGCCATACAGAATAGATATTATATCTATGAAACAAGGCAGCTCTGACCAGCTGTTCTCTACTTTTGTAGAAGAGCTAGCAAATATAAACAAAAATTGCATAAGATATGCAAAATAAGAAAGACTGGATGGTAAGTGGGGAGACTAGTTAAATGTGGAGTTGCCCTGTGAGAAACCCTTCCAGAGAAGTTTCACATGATAAGCAGTTCTTTAATCTTAGCACGTGAGATGCTGTAAATGGATCTTACCAGTTATAATTTTTAACAGAATCTCCAAACTTTACATTAGGTTCTGAGATCCCATAAGGCATCATTTAAAAAAATCATAACGGAATCTTCTCAAGAGTTAAACAGAAACCCATGCTTCACATAAAAGTCTATGTGGTTGAAGTGTATCAATTCTGTGAGGTTTATTTCATTACACACAAAATTATACTTGGAAATCTCTTGTATTTTCATGGTTTGCTTTTTTTTCTCTATGCTTTGCTTTTATTTTTTCAAGGAAGGAATGGCATAATGAAAGCACTAGGATCTAGCTTGCCTTCTTGTTTTCTCATTGTTACCAGATCCTAAATCTCGCCTCTGATGTGGCTCAGGATTCTGGTGTAGAATAGATTACTTCATTCCCATGAAGGTATTAGCGGAGATGGAAAAGGTCACCTCTGGGAGCCCACCTGGCTCACCCTGTGAATTCCTCACTAGCAAACAATACTCACATTGTCTTTCCTCATTCATTGCTCACAGAGCCACGCCTGTCGGGGGCCAGCAGCAGCTGCCCAAGCTCACCTTAGTAGAAGGAATGAAGAGAAAGAAGAAACAGGGAAAGCTGAAGTTAGGGAGTAATTCAGTGTATCAAAGTAGCTTTCATGCTTTTTTGTGTGAGAACATTCAATATTTTCGTGGGTGTGAATTTGCTCTTCCTACAGATATAAACTTATTTACTGAGTCCTTCGTACATGCCAGATTTTTAAGTACATATTTTATTTTGTCTCTGTGGACGATTAGGGATCATACTCCCCAATGAAACTGAGGCCCAGAGAGAATCAGTCTCAGGTGGCTGAGCCTGAAAGCCACTCCGGCTTGGAGCAGCCTCATTTCTAAAGCGCAAACCCTTTCCTCTAAGCTCTGCGGCCTTTGAGAAAGCAAAGCCGCAAAGACAAACTCGCAATTAAAAAAAATAAAGACCGGGCAGCCCTGGTGGTTCAGTGGTTGAGCACCGCCTTCGGCCCAGGGCCTGATCCTGGAGACTGGGGATCGAGTCCCACGTCGGGCTCCCCGCGTGGAGCCTGCTTCTCCCTCTGCCTGTGTCTCTGCCTCCCTCTGTGTCTCTGATGAATAAATAAATAAATAAAGTCTTCAAAAAAAAAAAAAAAGACAGAGGGGGAAATGAATGCAGGTATGAGGAGAGTCTAGGCGGGGATCCAAAGAGCAGTGCCCCGGCGACTTGCGGGCCGGGCCACCTGCAGGTGTAACCTGGGCTGCGTGTTCCCCGGAAACTGCGGGGCGGGGCGGGGCGGGGGGGGGGACTGCAAGCGGCCTGGACTGTCGGTGTGTTCAAAATATGTATTTATTTGATTTGCCCACTTCATTTCCACGGCCATTTCCCCATTCAGCGACTCGGTTACAGCCTGTAACTCTCCCAACCTGCACCCCCAACACCTCCCCCGTCCTCCACCCGCACCCCCTGCCCCCCCCGTCCTCCACCCGCACCCCCTGCCCCCCCGTCCTCCACCTGCACCCCCTGCCCCCCCCGTCCTCCACCTGCACGCCCCCCCCTCCGTCCCCCAGGGAGATCGCGCGTCCCAATCTCCCGTGGCTGCTCGCCGGGCGCAGGATCAGGTCAAGCGAGCGCTCTCCGTGGCCTTCCAGGCCCCTCCGCGTGCGCCCCGGTTCCGCGCGCCCCTTCCAGCCCTCGCCCTGCGACCCCCTGTGCGGCGCGCTCCCCCCCCCGCCTTCCCCTCCCCGCGCTCCTCCGCACCCCGCGCTGCCCTCCCGGCCCCCGGGGCTGCGGCGGGGCTGCGGCGGGGCTGCGGCGGGGCTGCGGCGGGGCTGCGGCGGGGCTGCGGCGGGGCTGCGGCGGGGCTGCGGCGGGGCTGCGGCGGGGCTGCGGCGGGGCTGCGGCGGGGCTGCGGCGGGGCTGCGGCGGGGCTGCGGCGGGGCTGCGGCGGGGCTGCGGCGGGGCTGCGGCGGGGCTGCGGCGGGGCTGCGGCGGGGCTGCGGCGGGGCTGCGGCGGGGCTGCGGCGGGGCTGCGGCGGGGCTGCGGCGGGGCTGCGGCGGGGCTGCGGCGGGGCTGCGGCGGGGCTGCGGCGGGGCTGCGGCGGGGCTGCGGCGGGGCTGCGGCGGGGCTGCGGCGGGGCTGCGGCGGGGCTGCGGCGGGGCTGCGGCGGGGCTGCGGCGGGGCTGCGGCGGGGCTGCGGCGGGGCTGCGGCGGGGCTGCGGCGGGGCTGCGGCGGGGCTGCGGCGGGGCTGCGGCGGGGCTGCGGCGGGGCTGCGGCGGGGCAGGCCCCTCCGCGTGCGCCCCGGTTCCGCGCGCCCCTTCCAGCCCTCGCCCTGCGACCCCCTGTGCGGCGCGCTCCCCCCCCCGCGCCCTTCCCCTCCCCGCGCTCCTCCGCACCCCGCGGCTGCCCTCCCGGCCCCCGCCTTCCGCTCGCCCCTCTCCGGGGCTCCGCGTCGAAGCCACTTATTAAGGGAGGCCCTTCCCGGCGGATCCCCCCGCCCCGCCCCGGGTCTCCCGCGCGCCGCTGGTTCCCCTCGGGGCTCCGACCGCAGCCTGCAGTGGAGACGCGCTCGCCGGGTCCCTTATGACGCCTGCAAAGGTCCCAAGGGCTTAGCCCTGCGCCTGGCTCCCACGGGGCTGCATCACTTTGAATGAATGAATGAATGAATGAATGGGGGCTGCGGCGGGGCTGCGGCGGGGCTGCGGCGGGCTCCCGGGGTCCCCAGGCCCCCGCGCACCGGGGCGGCGCGGCGGAAGGAAAGGAGACGCGGGCCCCGGGGCGCCCGGAGCCTGGAGCGACCGCGGGCGGCGTCTGGGGCGCCTCCGGCCTCGAGCCGGGCCGCCGGGACCTCGCCTTGCTCCCGCGGGGGCCGGCGCGCGGGGCGGGGCGGGCGGGAGGGCGGGGCCGGGCTCCCGGCGCCCCAATGGGACTCGGTGCGGGGCGGCGCTGCGCCCGGGGCGGGCGGGGGAGGCGGCCGGGCCGCGGCTCGAGGGCGCCGCGCGCGCCGAGGGGAGGCCGAGCGCGCCGAGCTGGCGCCCCGCGGGGCCATGGGGCCCGGCGCCCGCCGCCTCCTGGCCGTGCTGCTGGTGGTCTGCGCCCCGGCCCGGCTGCGGGCGGGCGAGCCGGGTGAGTGGGGCGCGGGCCGGGCGGGCGGGCGGCGGGGCCTGCGGGGAACGGAGCCCGCGAGCCGGGGCGCGCCCCCCAGCGCCGCGGCACAGCCGCTGGACACCTCCGCGCCGCCCTGCGCTCCGGGTGCCCCAGACTCCCTGACCCGGGCGCGGAGGGCACAGCCCGGGCCTCCGAGGCCCCGCTCCCCCCGCGCGGCTGCAGGGTGGGGGGCGCCGCCGCCGCTCGCCGCGAGCTGCCTGCACCCCAGGCCGCAGTGGGCGCTGGCGCCAGAGGCGGCCTTCCCGGGGCCCTGCGCCCTGGCTTCGGGTGGGACGTCCTCGTCCCCCCACCGACCCCTCCTCTGCATAGCCGCCGATGAAGGTAGTAGACCCCTTTACCAGCCCTGGATACACCCTTGTTAATTAGAGGTGCCTGGTGGTTTTTTTTTTTATTATTATTTTAATTTTATGGATTTATTCATGAGGGACCCACAGAGAGGCAGAGACCTGGGCAGAGGGAGAAGCCTGATGCGGGACCGATCCCGGGACCCCGGGTCACAACCTGAGCCACGCAGGTGCCCCTGTTGATTAGTTCTTTACTCCTAGGGCCGCTTCCTGCGATTCTTCACTTCTTTTTTTGCCCTTCCGTACTTCTGCCCCTGTTCAACTGAGGCCCTTTAATTGGCACTAACTCTCCAGAATATTTTGACAGCTCCCCCCCCCCCCCCCGCCCCGTAATGAAACAGGAATCACAGGGAAACCAAATGCTGGCATTTTCTTCACTGAGCCACGCATCCATTCCCAGTCTGAAAGTTGGGTACTCAGGATGTCAGTACTGGTTCCTAAGTTTGCTTACATACCGATTTCTTCCATTCTTTCTTTTTTTTTTCTTTAAGCCGAAGTTTGGACAAAATATATCAGCGCTAGCAGAATGCTATGCATGTCGTAAAATTTTATTTTATTTTATTTTATTTTTGTCGTAAAATTTTAATGAATAATGTATGCTTTTATTAAATATGTAGGCTTTTGATCATGGGTGTTGTAAGCATTTACAAAAAAAAAATGTTTCTCGTATCACTGTTAGAAGATGCGGCTTCAATGCTGCACGTCTATGAATGAGTCCGGCAGTGTGTCCCTGCCCCAATCTGGCCACAACTGTTTTGCATTTTTCCAAATGAAGTTTCCAATGTTGTACAACCATCTAGGCTGTTGATTGGGTGCTTTTTCCAGCAGTTCTCTGGCAACAAGTGTGATTGCTTCTATTCTTAAGGAGCTTGGAATGGGAGACTTGACTGGTGGAAGTCAAGCAGTTGACTGGTGGAAGAAGATGCCATTTGAGTTTCCACAACACTTCCTATGTGGTTAGGATGTTAAAAGAACCAAGAAAGACAAAAGTATTTACATAAAAAAGCAAAACTTAGATTTGGGACATTTACTGAAAAAAAAATTTTTTTTTTCTAGGAACTCTGGTCTGATACCTCTGGAGTGAAGTCATAGTGATTTTTTTGAATATTTCTCATGTCTGTGATTTTCTCAATTAGCTCTTGGTCATTTATTTTGCAAGTTTCCGTATTTTAAACAGACACACCCATTTTAGGCCTTGAGGTAGGCTACTGGCCATATAGTCAGATAGTGGTCATGGGTGATATTAGCGATTTTGATGTCTAGAAGAGGGCAGTTCTGGGATGCCATTTTGGTTTTAGTGAGAAGATGACGCCATTTTTTACATTTTACCTTCATTATTCTTGGAGTCAGCTTCTTGGGTCCCAACCTGCCTAGTCACCTCTGTCTCCGGAAGCTTTGCAAAGCCCCAGCCCCATGTTATGAATCAGAAGTGCAAATGGGTGGGGCCTGGGAATATGCACCTTAAGAAAAATTCCCCCAGGTAATTCTGATTCTAATCAGCTTTGAGATGGTGGCAACATTTTATAATGTTAGGATTATGATAAAGTGCTGCCATCTGTGTCCTAGACAATTTAATATTACACTTTTAGTCATTGGGTTATATTTCGGGACACAAGTGCAATAATTTAATCTAAATTTTAATAAGTCTAGTCAGTGAAATTATTCCGGTTTTTTATGTCAGAGTCTTGGTGAAGCTATACTGGTTCCTTTGTAGGGCTTCTGTTTGCCTGTCTGGTACTTTTGCTCAATTCATTTTCTAATTTTTTAAAAAATTTTTATTTATTTATGATAGTCACACAGAGAGAGAGAGAGAGAGAGGCAGAGACACAGGCAGAGGGAGAAGCAGGCTCCATGCACCGGGAGCCTGTGTGGGATTTGATCCCAGGTCTCCAGGATCGCACCCTGGGCCAAAGGCAGGCGCCAAACCACTGCGCCACCCAGGGATCCCTCAATTCATTTTCTAAAAAGTGACCACCTCTTCTAATGTTTATAGCCTGTCTGGCACCAGACATCAGGACTTGATGAGCAGAATTTGGTCAGATTTCTGCTCCTCTGGACCAACTTAACTAAATTTAGATATTTACGTAGATTGTTTCACATGGTTTTTAATCCTATGTAATATCACATACAAATTGATCTTTAGTATTAATTAGTATAAATCCATAGGCTTGGATTTGGTCTTCTTACCTTGATTATAAATTTTGAGGACAAAATATCCTAATTCATGTGATGAATTTGTGCTGAAAATCTCTCATGCTCTCCTCCTCGAAAATATCCAGAGACGTATATAAAGAATTTCCTCCTTGTGATTTAAGTGTTAGTGAAGAATAAAAATAAGCAGTTGGTCCCTAAGGAAACTTCAGAGTGTAGAACTGGATACTTTAAAGTAGCCTTAAAAATTCTGCCCAACTCTAATCTGTTACTATCAGAAGATCTGTTCTTAAGTCATCACTCCTGCATATTTGGTTAGACATGGAACAGCTGATGTCTGATGCTTTGGGTGAGTGGCTTCTTAAAAAGTAAGCCCAAGTTTATTCTGGTATCTTCTGTATCAGTGTGTGCACTCACTCTAGTTTTTCCATCATCTCCGTGGTCTGGGATGGAGTCCTGCCTTGGGCAAGGGGAGGGGGGAGGGTGTTCCTGCTCAGTGGGGAGTCTGCTTCTCCTCCTCCCTCTGCCTCCTCCCCTCTGCTTGTGCTCTACCTCTGTCTCTCTGTCTCTCTCTCTGTCTAATGAATAAATACAATCTGTTTTTGAAAAAAGAATGTAAGGCCCATGAGGAGCTTTGTGCTTTGAACAGTGTCCAGCACGTGATGGGTGCTCAATAGGGGATATGTGCTAGGTGACGATGGGGGAGAAGGCAGTGGAGACACAGTTCCTGCTTTTAAAGACAAAGCTGAGGATCAAAACCATAACAAGACTAATAAAATAATATGTCCAGCATGACTGTTTTATAGACACAAAGTCTGAAAATATGGATTTAAAACAGAGCAATTCATTCTGGTATAATTGAAGTTTATGCAAAAATACTGTCAGACTTTCAGATTGTAGTTTTCATCAGACTATGGTGTAATTTTGCCTTTTTGCGACTAAAGAGTCATGTTGATGTCATTTTCCAGATGTTTGTTCTCTGCTTTGTATATATAAAAAAATAGTTGTTTGCTTTGGAGGGTGGGGGAGTGGGAGAGACTTAATTAATGGGAAAAAACCCCACATGGTGATTTCCAGCCCAAAGTAGAAATAAGTTCTAACTGCGAGCCATAGTGTGCTAAATTCAGATCAAATGCCAAACCTTAAAAAAAAAAAAAAAAAAAAAAAAAGCCAAACCTCCTTCCTCTTGGCAGGGAAGAAGAGAGAGTTTTTTTGTTTTTGTTCTTGTTTTTGTGTTTTGTGGGGGAAAGGGAGGAAAATGAGGGAGAGTAGAGATGAAATGGAGCCTTTTATAGCCTCTGCCAGCACCTGGTACAGTGCCTGGTAGGGAAAGGGCTCCAGATAACTATTTCCTGTGGCCTCACATGAATGACGGGGGTGAGGCCTGAGACAATGAGGTGAAGGGTAATATCCACTAAATAGTTTTAAGCAGAATTGCATACACGACTATCATGTGACTTAGGAAGCATTCTGTATGCATTCAAGAAAATAGCTAAATTCAACTCTGAAAAGTTTGGGAATGTCTGAGACTCCTTTACAGGCAACACCAGGAAAGCTGCTTTGAGTTAGGTGCTGGCAGTCTGGAGAATATTGGAGCAAGTGGCATACTGATATGGATCAGAGGAGTCCCCCAAGATCTCCAGATGCTTAGACGTTGAGGGTGTCGGGGACCTGTTTTATCCCAAAAATCATTGGGGACAGTGTTTAGACATTTGTGACATTAGTATTAAGCCATATTTGTCATCTATGCCTTGACTGTTTACTGCCATTTTGATTTGACCTATAGTTTCTACGAACTATCTCTCTGGGAGCTTTTATGCTGTATGAAATTATACCCAATACTGCAGAAAGGTCTTGTGTCATATATGTGGTAATTTTAGCTTAGGTGGATTTTTTTTGGGGGGGTACGAAAAGCTGCAAAGAATAACGTTGAAACAAGGTAATAGCTAAGTGATTTTGTTTTACCCCGATTCTCCCTAATTTTCATAAAGCTACGCTGGAGCTTTTAAAAAAAACCACACACCCACAACACTAAATTTCTCTTTGGATAGGGCTTTCTTTCCTGCTTCCACAAACATATTTCCTAATGCTTACAAGACAGAACAGTTGTGGTACAAAGCAGGATACTGATAAATAATGTTGCACTGACATATCATAATCCTGCAAGGAAGATGTTACACAGAGAACCATAAGGACAAGCTTTTGGTGCACACACACACATAAATACAAATATGTATTCCCACAACTAATGTACATATACACACACGTTCTTATATACCTTCTACTATTTGCTTTTACTAAATATTAGTTAGATAAAATTACATATATAAAATATGTGTAAGGTATAAAGAACAACAATAAAACTCAAATACCTGGATACTCACTCTACTATCTAGTGTCTACATGCTTTTATAGTCTGTTTTTTTTTTTCAACTTTTTATTAAATGCTTTCACCATACTAATTAGGAAAAAATTGTGTTTTTATTTATTTTTAGGATTAGCCTTCAGGCAAACTGAAAACTCACTTTCCAGTCGTTTATTGTCACTGAGGAATATCTAAAGGGAAAATGGAATTTTTGTCTTGGCCAACCAGCTATGGGTCTTGTCAAGATTTTTGTCTTTTGTGTGATTCAAATAACCCTTCCTTGCTTTTGGTGTCAGAATTAAGTTGCTTGTCCTTACCTTATTTGAAAAAATTATTACTTTAAATGTACTAAGTATCAGAAAGTTAAGATGTTTTTCTTGGCCCTTCTTGGTTGAGAGTCTTAATTCATACTTACAGAGGTCAACCTTGTCAATGATTAGACTACTTGAAGTTTATCTTTATTGATTAACCACATTTGTTTTATCACCATTTCCAACTCAAATTACAACCACTATTGTAGCCTTTTATTTCAATGTCCAACATACTTATATTTTAGAAAGGTACATACTTTCAGAAGGGTAAAGAACAGTCTCTCTTTCATCACAAAATTAAAATCCTTCGATATTAGTACTAATCTGGCTCTATTTCACGATTAAATGTGTTGTGTGTTTAGTGGATGTGCCTAAAAGTTGTGTATAAATGACTTTTCTTTTTTCTTTTTCTTTCTCTTTTTTATTTTTATTTATTTAGTTAGTTTTTAGTGAGGGAGAGAAGAGGGGAGCACAGAGGAAAAGGGAGAGAGAGAGAGAATTTCAAGCAGGTCTCCTGCCCAGCACAGAGCCTGACCCCGGGGGATCAATCTCACAATTGTGAGATCATGACTTGAGCCAAAATCAAGAGTTGGACACTCAAGAGTTGGACTAAGCCACCCAGGCTCCCCTAAATGACTTTTTTTATAGAGCACTCTATTCTTGAAAAAAGGAAAAAAAACCCTAAAACCTTTTTTCACTGTTATTTCTGACAAGGAACAAGGCAAATGGATATTAAAAGGTAATAAATAAATAAACAAACAAACAAACAAATAAATAAATAAATGGCAGTCCAGTAAATTTGAGTTACTATAACATAAAACTTCCTACAGGGAATATAGGTAAACATCTCTGTGGGTCTCACTTAATTTTTAAATGGCAGAGTGGATTTAATTCAGCTTTTTATGGCTTTTTACAAAAGCAAGTTTACCTCATATTGAAATATGGTTGATGAAAGTCCAAAGGAGGAAACTTTTGAGACTTACTAGTCTGTAAGACCACTGAAATGTATCTTTTTATTGAATTGCTTCCATTTTGAGGAGTCTAGGACAGAAGTTACTTATGTTGAGAATTACATGAACCAAGATTTGCCTTTTTTTCCCCTCAAAAAGCCCCTGCTTTGACAACAGACTAAAATTGAAGATAGTCTGCAGATAGACAAATGGCCTTGTACCAGCTGTTGCTGCTAGCTCCAAAGGGTTTAGAAATCTTTGAGACCCTCTTGCCTTGTGGATAGGAATTTTTTTTTCTGTTTTTCATCTTCTTTCTTCTTTCCCCCTTTTCATCCTTATTGCTAGAGTTGTTGTGCCATATTACTAAAATCTTAACAGAAACACTGTTTTCCCCCTGAGGTATTTGAAATATATTACAGGCTTAGTAGTATTTTTCCCCCAAATATTTGTGTCTCTAACTGTTCTCTTACATTACTACAATGCCATGAGCACACCTAAAAATATTAATAGTGCCATCTTAATATCATCTAATACTCAAGTCGTATTCATGTTTTCCCAGTTGACCCAAACATGTCTTTTTACTGCTTTGTACAAAGAAAGATCCAAACAGGGTCCGCACATTACAGTTTGTTATTCTATCTCCTAAGTCACTTGTGTTGTAGCACGAACCTTTGCTCACATGTATTTTATTTTCCTGAGAGGAAATCACAGTCAGTTATAACGTGACACAGCTCACTCTTAGATTCAACCAACTGGCTTCTTGGTGCGCATCCTTTACTTGGTACACCATCCACTGTATTTCTCTATAAACTTGAAATTGGACCTAAAGACTTGATTAGATTCAAGCTCTTGTGTTTTTTTTTGGAAAGTACTGCAAAGGTGTCATATGCTGCTAATTGTGTCTCAAGATGCTTGTGTTACTGTTTTTATTATTGGCCCACTTTTCACCAGGCTGAAAATTCTCAGTAACTTAGGAAGGGACAGCTCGATCCCTCTGTTATGAAGTTGCCTTTTCCCCTTATGACCTGCAATTAAGCTATGGGATAGTAGTCTCTTACCCATAAAACTACTCTTCCTCATCAACATTTCACTTAGTGGTTTAAGCATCCATTGACCATTGGTTGTCCACTTCTGATTTTTTTATGGAAATAAAAATGGAAAACCCTACCTTCATATGTATTTTGATTTAGCAAGTGGGTTTTTTTTTTTGCATCTAATTTAATCCCAACAGTTCTGAGAGCTATAAAGAGATCTGCAATTCAGAAAGATTGAATCATTTACCCCAGGCACATTCACTTTGGTTGTCCAAAATGGGATACAGGTGCATGTCCTACAATCATAGATGCCTTGGGATGGTTTCCTGCCCTTCATCTTAGAGGGAGATCTAAGTGTCCAGGGGAGGTCAAGTTAAGGAAAAGAAGCCTTGGAGAAACACAATTTCAGGAGGCTATTTGTGCAATAAATCTTTATTTTTTTTTTTTTTGCAATAAATCTTTAAATTAATAGTCTTTGGTTTCTCTTCGAGGTGATTACGTTTGCCACAGAAATATTATGACTTTTTCAAATCCTAATTAGTAGCTAACCATGTGCTTTTATCTTATTGTGATGAATTCAATGGTGCAGGATATGCAATGTGCAAAGGCAGTGTAATTTTCGGGACTGTGCAATGTGATGGTTTTATAAGGTTTATTTTTTTCTCTATCAACTCTTGCATTTCATCCGTCAGTAGATGCATAATAAGATGCCCTCTCTTTCCTCACTGAGATTTGCTATTTTCTGGTCACTAAACATTGATTATGTTTTCCTTATATGTGGTGCATACATGTATGTTCCCAGGAACTTTCTCATCCTATTTCTCTGTGTATTTTCCACCATATGCTCAAATAATTCTTAAATTGACATTTTTTTTCCAAGTGTCAGACATGTTACCCTGGCTTAAATGTAGATCTTGAAATTTACTATTGCCTGTCCCAGACTTGTAAATGAAATGTAGAGTGAAAAAAACATGGCAAAGGATTGAGAATACTGACTTGTTCTAGTTTTGGAAGTAGATATTAAAATATAACCATATAAAACCAGTACCTCAAATATTTTTCTTTTTAAAAGAATTTAAAAATTTTTATTTAAATTCAATTTAGTTAACATATGGTGTATGTTAACTGGGGTAGAGTTTAGTGATTTATCAGTTGTACATAACATCCAAGGCTCATTCCATCACGTGCCCCCCCTTGATGCCCATCGCCCAGTTACCCCATCCCCTTACCCCCCTCCCCTCCGTTGACCCTCAGTCTGTTTCCTAGAGCTCAGTATCTCTTATTGTTTGCCTCCCTCCCTCCTTCTCTCATCTTATTTTATTTTTTCTTCCTTCCCCTATGTTCATCTATTTTGTTTCTTAAATTCTACATATGAGTGAAATCATATGGTATTTGTCTTTCTCTGACTTATTTTGTCAGCATAATACCCTCTAGTTCCATAGTTATAAATGGCAAGATTTCATTTCTTTTTATGGCTGAGTAATATTCCTCTGTGTGTGTGTGTGTGTGTGTGTGTGTGTGTGTGTGTGTGTGTGTTTCTCTATCCATTCATCTATTGATGGACATCTGAGGTCTTTGAATATTTTGGCTATTATGGACATTGCTGCTATAAACATTGGGGTGCATGTCCCCCTTCAAATCACTGTTTGTATCCTTTGGATAAATACCTAGAGTGCAATTGCTGGGTCGTAGAGTAGCTCTATTTTTAACTTTTTAGGAACCTCAGTATTGTTTTCCAGAGTGGCTGCACCAGTTTGCATTCCCACCAACAGTGTAGGAAGAGGGTTCCCCTTAGTCATTCTGACTAGCGTAAGGTGGTATCTCATTGTGGTTTTGATTTGGATTTTGCTGATGCCAAGCGGCACTGAGCATTTTTTTCATGTGTCTGTTGGCCATTTGTATGTCTTTGGAGAAATGTCTGTTCATCTGCCCATTTCTCAGCTGAGTTTTTTTTTTGTTTTTTGAGTGTTGAGTTGGTTAAGTTCTTTATAGATTTTGGATACTAGCCCTTTATCTGATAAGATATTTGCAGGTATCTTCTCTCATTCTCATTGTCTTTTAGTTTTGTTCACTCTTTTCCTTTGCTGTGCAAAGCTTTTTATCTCGATGAAGTCCCAATAGTTCATTTTTGCTTTTGTTTCTCTTGCCAAGAATTTTTCATTTTTAAAAAGATTCACTGCAAGATCTCTATTAGTCGGGATTAATTAATAGGGGCTGTTTATTTTTTAAAAAAGATTTTATTTATTTATTCTTGAGAGAGAGAGAGAGAGAGGCAGACACACAGGCAGAGGGAGGAGCAGGCTCCACTCAGGGAGCCCGATGTGGGACTCGATCCCGGGTCTCCAAGATCACACCCTGGGCTGAAGGCATATGCTAAACCTCTGAGCCACCTGGGCGGCCCAATAGGGGCTGTTTAAATCTCTTGCTACTCAGAGTATATCTTACAGGGATCAGCAGAATAGTCATTACCAAGAACTTTTTTGGACGCGCAGAATTTGCAGGCCCTGCGTATTACTGAGATCCCCAGATGACTGATGTGCCGACAGAAGGTTGATCCATTGAAACCTTCATTTATGGAGCATCTTTTAGGAGACACATCGGCACTAAGCATAGTGAGTAACCTTTGTTGCAGGTGAAATGGTCACCTCTCAATAGTGTGGTAAAGTCCTTACTTAGATAATTAAAAACAGAGGGTGATGGAATTTCTCATAAGTTTTACAAGACTCCCTGGATGAAACATGGCTATTTTTCTCATGTTAACTTTGAGACAAAAAAGTAGGACTGTAAAAAATTAAATATAATGTGGGTTTTAATACTAGTTGTGCTGCTCAGCACTAGTGTGAGCTTGAGCTATCTGCCTCAGTTTACTCACCTTCTCATTTAGCAGCCACAGCCTTAAAGCCCAGTGGTTGAGGTCCATGGCCTCTGGAGTACAGGTGAGGTTCATATGCCAGGTCAGCCACCTGGGCTGAGTTACCAAGCTTCTTGGAGCCTCATCTCTTGACACAGAGAACAGGGGTAATAACAGGAGGATATGGGATGAAGAAAGGGTGCAGTGGGCTCCAACCGTGCTGTATTGGGAATGGCCTATCTTGTAAGCTGTGGTGTATTCTTGGATGTTTGACATACTACTCTTTGTATATGTCCATATGGACGTATGTGTATATGTGCAATATTTCAGAACTTTATTTTTTTTTATTTTTATTTTTTTTAATTTTATTTATTTATGATAGGCACACAGTGAGAGAGAGAGAGAGGCAGAGACACAGGCAGAGGGAGAAGCAGGCTCCATGCACCGGGAGCCCGATGTGGGATTCGATCCCGAGTCTCCAGGATCGCGCCCTGGGCCAAAGGCAGGCGCCAAACCGCTGCGCCACCCAGGGATCCCGCAATATTTCAGAACTTTAAAAGGGAACTGATATTATCTTATGATCATCATAAGAAGATTGAATAGCATAAAGTCCCTTAGAATACTCTCTGTCACCTTTTACAATAAATGCTTAGTAAATGCTAAGTGTTGGTATTTTCACTGTTTTATTATTATTTTTTCCTATCCCAAAACATTTTGATTCTCACTAATTTTTGAAAACTATATCCAGGAAAGTGAAAACATATGTGGGGGGAGAAGGGGAGAGAAACTGCAAGAGAGAGAAACGTTTATACTTTTAACTTCTAAAACTCAGGTCAATTTTATCTGTACTTGGTAATATTGGATTTTTTTCACTATGGAAGGAAAAGTCAATGTCCAGTTACACTTTGAGTATTGGAGGTGGCTCTGTAGCGCAATGGATAGCGCATTGGACTTCTAGTGACACTTTGAGTATTGGCGATGTGCATATTTAACATAGAACCAAGGTTAGAAAGTATAGCACGTGGTAGAGACAGGAAAGATTTCTCGCGTTTATCTTCACCTCCAGCAATTGCAGCTTGGACATTACATCAACATCCTGACATTATTAGTAAAGGTCAGTGACTGCTTTTCTCTGACTTCCTTATCCTGAGCATCTATTCGACAGAGATAAAATAGTTGTCTTAGACTTGTTTTGCTGCACAAACAAGTTTTTTTCCCCCTTTTATCTGTGAAATTAAGAAACTTCTGTGAAACAATGCACCCAATTTGTTACCAATTCCCCCAAAGCACTTGTAACTTAACAGTGGGAGAAAGGTTTCCTTTTGAAGATCAGATTCACATACTACAATTTTTTCAGTATTGTTCTTAGAACTCTCAAGGCCAATAGCCACTTCTCTGCATCCAATAGCCACCTTAATCCCAGAAGTCCCATTATGGGATCTCTGTGTGTGTCCTACCTTTGAGAGCCTAGCTGGGGAGCTGGCCCTCCCTGTGTGCCCCACAGAACACTATACCCAGAGATGCCCACTGGGAATATGACCACCTGTGTCTCCTGTGAGAGCCTCACTGCACTGCAAGGGCTTTGAGATGTCCTGGGGTGAAGAAAAAGGTGAGATTCTGTAAACTTGTTTATCTTGCAAATCCTTTTTTGGAGATGAGGGCTTGAATTTTCAGTCTCCCAAACACTCAAAAGTGCACAGTGCCCACTTTGGGGGATGCTTACCCAGCAGTTAGTGGGTCCTAGGTACAGACTGGGGGCTAGGGGCATTCTAGTTAGAGTTTCTGGCTACTTCCAGCTCTTAACACTGCCTCATTTGTCCGTACCATGCCCGGTTGTGGTTGGGCTTTTTAAAGATGAGGAAAAAGGATACACAGAAAATGGGTAATTTCTTATGATCATAGAGCCAGCGAGTGAGGGAATTTGGACAGAGGCAGCTAATCCAAAGCAATATTCTGGAGACTTTAATATGTATAATAGTTTTATTATTTTATTTATTTTTTCGTATAGTAGTTTTAAATAAAAATATGGCAGTTAAAATATTTTGAATTCTTACTCTATGCTAGTCTCTATGCTCAATACTTTACTAGCATTATCTCAATGCTCATGATAACCCTAGAAGTCAGACATTGCCATTGTCTCTATATTACAGATGATGAATTGTAGCTGGGAGAGAGGTAAAGGAACTCTCCTGAGGCCACACAGCCAGTCCTGGGCAGGAACCCCATGTCACCATTGTGCTGTCACTTCCCAAGTGTATGGAAATAATTTATAAAATTAGAAAAGCACTAGGTGTGCAAACCCTCTTCCCTCACCCCTATGCCCCTGTCAGTGATCTTTAATTTTCCCTTAGGAGTCACAGGACTGGAGAGTGACCAAGAACCATGGAGTTCTCACTGTTTTTTACTTACAGCACATTAAAGGGTAGCATTAAATTAGGCTCCAAGATTTTTTTTCCCATTAGGTATAAATGATGCTTCTTGTGTGAACATTATAATTTTTGATGTCTTGGTGCCCTGATGGAAACATTCTCACATTAGGCAAGGAGTCTTGGATGGGACCTCTTGAAATGACTTGTTTCATTTCCACGCATTCAAATGGATTTATTTTAAGTGATTCTTTCAGCTGATAGGAAACGCTGTGTAGAGAATTTACATGGAGAGACTTTTGACCATAATAAGTACCTTGTGTTTCCTTTTATTTTACTGCCAAATATCTTTCATCTGCTGAGGCAAAAGTATCCTCTTCATTAGATCGTTAGTCATATCGTTAGCATCTATTTTTATATGTGGTGACAATCAGATTCAAAGAGCTTCTACTACAGTTTTGCAGAACTTGGTCATGTGCTTCGTGCTTCGAGTCTATAGTTGTAACTTCTTTCAGCATAATACCCATTTTCTTTTCGAGAAAATGAAAGATTTTGAATAATTGAAGTTTTATCATCATAACTCTGTCTTACTAGTTTTGTTCTCATGGAACCACTAGTCCCTGCTATCCTGGTTCTTTCATTCCTTGTCAGGCAACAGCGTGAAGAAGTTAAGCTCAGGTGGAGAAGAGCAAAGTTTATGGGAGAGTTATGATGGACAGTGAAATTAGTAATACCTTGGGAAATCTGCTCACACTGCCATCAGACAAAGAACTCTGTAATAATTGCAAGCTCCTCTTTGTGGTTGAGAAGATTGTAGTCATCAAGAGCTCACTTGATCCTAGACATGGGAAGAAATTTTCTCACACCCACATGTGGATGATGATATATGCATTGAGACCTGTTGTAACTTGAATATTAGAAGAGCAAGGATCCAACTGTAATGAAATCATGTTTCTGGAAATGGTTTCACTCTTGTGGTATTTCAGAGCACTCTTTCTCAGGTTACAGGTTGTGACCCATCAGTAAGCAATAAAATCAATTCGGTTGACACAACCAGCATGCTTTCAATTAAAAAAGTGAAACAGAATAGGAAGTATCTCCGTGTGTTACATATGATAGAAAGAATCGTAACATTAAACTTTTCTCTGTTTCTGCATATGTGTATGCATGTGTGCTTAGATTGTAATGCAAAATCTATGTTCTATTGTTTATTTTTTTTTAAGATTTTATTTATTTATTCATGAGAAACAGAGAGGTAGAGTCATAGGCAGAGAGAGAAGCAGGCTCCATGCAGGGAGCCCGACGCGGGACTCAATCCTGGGTCTCCAGGTTTATGCCCTGGGCCGAAGGCAGCGCTAAACCACTGAGCTATCCAGGCTGCCTCAAAATCTATGTTCTAATCATGGGTCATGATTTTTAAAAAGGTTTGAAGTCTGTTGTTTTAGTGTATGGATTAGTTAATAATTAATCTTAAAGGAATTTTTGCCCTATTTATTTCATGTCATCCAAACAATTTTCCACAAGTGCAGTTCAGTTGAAAGTGCTTATGAAGCCTAAATCATACTTTGTAGTATTCCAGAACTTAGTTCATACCAGGTATATCTCAATTTCACTTTTCGGTTAGTGGAACATGATTTCTTATCAAAGGGAAATAGTCTTTTAAGGAAGTTATTGTTTTCCTTTCTTAGTGGGTGGAATTAGAGTAGACTAAATAAACAGTTGATGTGTGGAGACAAGCATCTAGGATTTGTTTTAAGCTTGTTTAGGAAATACCTTGTATATCCATACTTCTGGAACAGCTGACATTAAAAGCACAGAAACATATGCTTTCAAGGCATTTGGAGAACAGATATTGAGCCCATACCTCTGTTTTGAACCTGGCACTTTACTCTCAGGAATTACCTGTTAACGTACTCCTCTCCTCTTGCCTGTGAGCTTCTTAGTATCAGGTAGTTCCCACCTGTTTAATGAGTGAGCTTATTTGTTGTTGTTGTTTTAAGATTTTATCTATTTATTCATGAGAGACACAGAGAGGCAGAGACACAGGCAGAGGGAGAAGCAGGCTCCCTGAGGGGAGCCTGATGTGGGACTCTATCCCAAGAACCCAGGACCACTCCCTGAGCTGAAGGCAGATGCTCAACCACTGAGCCCCCAGGCGCTCACATTGGGTGAGTTTTAAATGACAGTTTGGGAGTATTGATTTAAAACGACTTCTTCCAGTCTGTATACCTTAAGGCTAAGACTTCAGGCTCAAGTAGCCTATGTTACAGATAATATTAGGTAAATTTGGTATTTTTAATTATTTTATTTTTCTGATTTATACATAATATTTTCATATTGTAAGAGTTTAGAAAACAAATGTGTAAATACAATGTAAATCACTTGTTTTTTTTTGTTTTTGTTTTTTTTTTTTTAAATTGGTAAGATGTCGTATTTTTCTCTACTTGCATGCAACCCTTGGTTTTCTAAATGCCTATTTCTCATACTTTGCCCGTCAGCTCATTTTATTTTTTTTTAATTTATTTATGATAGTCACAGAGAGAGAGAGAGAGAGAGGCAGAGACACAGGCAGAGGGAGAAGCAGGCTCCATGCTCCGGGAGCCTGATATGGGATTCTATCCCGGGTCTCCAGGATCACGCCCTGGGCCAAAGGCAGGCGCCAAACCGCTGCGCCACCCAGGGATCCCTGTAAATCACTTGTAATCCTCCATCATAGCACTTTACACATTTCCTTTATATCTATATGGGCACACCATTTTCTGTGTTTAAATTAAGTAGAACTCCAAAACATGACTTTAACTTTTCCTTGGTATCACATTGCTTAGAGATATCATAGTTTGACCAACCTTTTCTAATTTAGATTGTTGCCAAATGTTCAGAGTTAAAATACTTAAATTTTGTGTAGAGATCACTCGGGGAGCTATAAAATACTGAGTACTTACAGCTTTTTCCAAAATCCAAACTTTATCCAGTTTTGTTTTTGTAAGATGTTTTGAGAAGGGGTTTGGTCAGTCTCACAAACCAGCTCTGGCTTGAAGCAAACCCCAGGCTTCAAGCCCATCATGGAGTGACCACCCTTCACATATTCTGAAAAGGAAAGGAACTTTCAGCCTAAGGAGAGAGGAAATGATGAATGGTTCAGTGCATGTGCTTTGGCACTTTGGCAATTAAATTATAGTTCAAAGGAAGAAAAAGATAAACATTGCACAGTAGTCACTTTTGAAGAGTAGACAAGTTCCCTGTGGCCAAGCTTCCTCCCTTATTTCCACGCCCCATCCCCTCACGTTAGAGAGGTGGCAAGTGAATCTAGCTGTCTTGCCCCACACCGTTGCATCACTGTGGCTCACTGCCCATCAGGCCTCCCAACATCATGTGGAGCTTAATCCTCCAAACCAAGGTTGTATTTTTTTCCTTAAAGACTGACCTTCATTTCTTTTTGTTATAGTTTTTGTAAAAAGCTGTATACCCTAATTGTCCAGCTACAGCAACCATCAACCTCTCCCCATATCTTTTTTCTTATCCTCCATCCTCCCTTTTTTTTACTCTCATATTTTAAGGCAAATCTCAGACCTCATGTCATCATGTCATTTCAACCCAGATATGTCCGGAGGCCTCCATAAAAAAAAAGACATTTCTTACATAACCTCAATACCATTATCACACCTAATAAAATGAATAACACCTTCCTGATATATATACCTGATAAACCATTTAAAGAAGATAATACTCCCCTTATCTTCTTTAAATGGTTTTGTAAGGTTGGTTTTTCAAATCAGGATTCAAACAAGATTCATTTGGTTGTCATTTGTTTCCTTTAATCTGAAATACATACTTCCTCTTAGGCTTCTTCATATACTTCATTGTTGAAGAAACTTGGTCGGTTGCACCTAGAATGTCCCTGCCTAGGTTGGGCTACTGGTGTCCTTGTGGTGTCAATAAACTTGTGCATTTCCTACAGCCTGAAAGTTAGGCCTAAAGACTTGATGAGAGTTGGCGTCGATTATTGATTCATGGTTTGCTTTTTGTCCAGCGTGTTCACAGGTATTGGTGCACAGAGCACATTTTATCCTACCTGGAGACACATAGTATCTGATTACCTTACTTGTGGTCATGCCAGGATCCATCAGTGAGTTTAGAAGGAAATGCCCCAGGCCATTTCAGAGTTCTTCTTCAACCTTCTACCAGTCATTTTCCATCTGCTATGACCATTGTAGGAGTCAGTTACCTCCCATTAGGGACCTGTTTGTTTGATTAGGAGAATATGTCATGAAATTATCCACAGGGAGGTAGGTCTGAGAGGGCAGCAGTACAGATGTTTTTTTAAGATCAAACACAAGTACTTGTTACAACATCAAATATAGAAGAGAGACAAAAATTTTTTTTAAATCCTAGAACCATTGCTAAGTCCCCACCATCAGTGAGGTAGTTTTTTTTTTGTTGTTGTTGTTGTTTGTTTGTTTTAATCAGTGAGGTAGTTTTAAGGAAAGTCGATATACATTGTGTTTTCTCATCTGTAAACTGGAGCATGTATAAGAGGCCCCCTCAGACATAGCACCCCATGCTCCCCTAGGCACATATGAAAAATATGGGTAATGAATTTGGTACAGAGAGATTTTTAGAAATCAAAGTAGCCCCCTTTATTGATTGTCATCCCCTATATATCTTTCCAGTGCAAATTTGTATAATATTTTATTTAAGGATAGTTTCATCAGTTTATACAGAATAACAGAATCCAAGTAGTACAGAAAAGAATAAAAACAGAAGATGAAAGCCTCCTCATTTTCACCCCGTCAGCCAAACTTAACCAGATCGACAGATGTTTCTAAACTTTTTCTGAGATAACTATGGATTGTGTACAATTACAAGAAACCATGTAGAGAAATGTAGTGTACCCTTTACCTGGTTATCTTGCCAATCACAACCAGGAAATTGGCATCGATACGCAAGAAATGGAACAGGAACTGATTTTTAAATAACTTTTGTCATCGTTCTTGTCAGTGATTCCTCACCAGAGTTAGGTGAGGAGAGTAAGCTACCTGAGTGTTAGGATGTGGTCATTGCCTCCCTACTGTCGATCATTAGCACACATCTGCTTTTTTTTTTTTCCCACACATCTTTATACATTCCAGATACATGGTGAGTATTTTCTCCTAGTTCTCCATTCTCCCCTGTGGCATAATTGTGGTCCTTTCCCCCCCAAGCTTTACTGAGCTACAGTTGACATAGGATGTTGTATTAGGTTAAGTCTACAATGTGTAGATCTGATATGCTTACGTATTGCAAAATTAGCACCTCTGTAATGTTAGTTAACCTCTCCATCGTCTCACATAATCACCATTTCTTTTCTGTGGTGAGAACATTTAAGATCTACTCTCTTAGCAACTTTCAAGTATCTATGACAGTATTATTATTATATCCAGTTTTTTGAGTTCATCAAGACTGTGGGAGGACAAGAGGGTAGAAATTCCCGACGTAGTTAATACCACAGAATAAGTGTATTATATTAGTGCTTGCCACAGAAAAGTCCATGAATAGTCTCCTTCCATAGGCAGGGGTGAAATTACAAACTTCTGATGACAGATGGCATTTTAATAAATCAGGATTCCGCAGTTCCTTTCAGGGTTTTTTTTTTTTTTTTTTTGGCAGAACAAAGACTCCTAGAGTATCATTCTGATAGTTAATGCAAAAGAGAAGTTTCTCTAAGGAGGCACAGATCCCCCAGGCAAAGTGATGATGGGAGTGTTGAAGACAAATCTGCTCACCGCCTGCCTGAAATTAGTTTCCTCTTGGGCTTTAGAGTAAAAGTGATTGGAAAGAAGTATAATTACAGGGTTGAATAAACGGGACACCCTGGGATTTTCCTTTGTCATGATCTGTCACTTAAATATAGTCGAGAAAAAATAAATAAATATAGTCGAGAATATGATGATCATATAAAAGTTGATTCACATATAATTACACCTCATTCCATATTTCACTGTGCTTTCCAGGAAGTTCACTTTCTCTTTTCTTATGAAAGCAGAGAATTTCACAGTAACAAGAAAAGAAGTGTTTAAATGTTTGACCAGGTGATATCTTGGTGCCTTAAGGAGGGTTGTGTGCATATTTGTGTGCATGATCGTTTGTACACGAGGTACCCTACTGGTGCCCCGTCAGCATGCTTGGCGTCATTGCCTCCCGAGGTGGGGACATGTCCCAGGAGTGAGCGGTGAGCATCTGATGGGGGCCTGAGCATTTTTCTCCTCTAAAGGGGCACCTACTGTGTCACTAGCTGATGAGAATGCCTGCTGGCATCCTTGCTATATCTTCCAGTTTTCAAGAGAAACTGTAAATTGGATTTTTAAATTAAACCCTTTACAAGCAGCAAATAATTAAAATTTTAAATCAAAGCCCTGCGCACTATGTGCTTCTGTTCCACATGCTTCACTCCAGTATAATTTTCAATAATTTTGTACTCACTGCGCAAGAGGTCACCAAGTATAGCTGTCATCTCAACCTTAACTAGCCTTATGACCTTTGCCCCTGAACCTGCTCTCTCTTTGGGCTTTTCATCCCGTCTATGATAGCCTTAGTGCTCCAGTCATTTCTGGACTCAGAATTTCAGTGGGTTTTTTTTTCTTTTCCTGTCTCCCCCATTAAACCAAAATCCAAGTCTGTTGATTTTTTTTTTTTTTTTAGATTTTATTTAAGTACAAGTTAGCTAACATATAGTGTATTATTAGTTTCAAGGGTAGAATTTAGTGACTCATCAGTGGCATATAACCACTGATGTGGTCATTACATCAGGTGCCCTCCTTAATGCCCATCCCCCAGGAACCCTATCCCCTTGCCCCCTCCCCTCTAGCAACCCTCACTTTGTTTCCTAGAGGTAAGAGTCTGTTATGATTTGTCTCCCTTTCTGTTTTTATCTTATTCTATTTCTCCTTCCCTTCCGCTGTGTTCATCTGTTTTGTTTCTTAAATTCCACAGATGAGTGAAATTATATGGTACTTGACTTTGACTGACTTGTTTCACTCAGCATAATACCTTCTGGTTCCATTCATGCTGTTGCAAAATGGCAAGGTTTCATTTTTTTGATAACTGAGTCATAGTCCAGTGTGTGTGTGTGTGTGTGTGTGTGTGTGTGTGTGTGTAGCACATCTTCTTTATCCATTCTTCAGTTGGTGGACATCTGGGCTCCTTCAATATTTTGGCTATTGTAGACATTGCTGCTATAAACAGTGGGGTGCAGGTGCCTTCAAATCACTATTTGTATTCTTTGGTTAAATACCTAAGTAGTGCAATTGCTGGGTCATGGGGTAGTTCTGTGCTTTGTTTTTGTTTTTTAAGATCTATTTATTTATCCAAGAGAGTGGGGTGGGGGGAGGGGAGTGCAAGTAGGGGGAGGAGCAGAGAGAGAGAGAGAATCCTAAGCAGGCTCCACACCCAGGGTGGAGCTCAACTCAGGGCTCAGTCTCAGGACTCCCAAGATCATGACCTGAGCCAAAATGAAGAGTCAGATGCTTAACTGACTGAGCCACCCAGGTACCCCAGGGTAGTTCTATTTTTAACTTTTTGAGGACCTTCCATACTGTTTTCCAGAGTGGCTGCACCAGTTTGCGTTCTCACCAACAGCGTAAGAGGGCTCCCCTTTCTCTTCATCCCCACCAACGGCTGTTGTTTCCTGAGCTGTTGGTTTCTTTTATTGTTGTGAATTTCTCTGTTTTTACTTTCCTTTCCCTTTCTAGCTGCCCCATTCCTCACCCTTGTACTGCTCTTATCTGGATTCTCCCTACATTCTAGGTCCTGTAGCATTGCCCAACTGGGTTGATCATCTTTTTAAAAAATACTTCTTTCATCATCTCCCTTCTCAAAAACTTCTATGGGTCACTATGGTCTAACATATAAATTCCAAAGCTGCTTCTCCCTAGACGTGCAGGTGTCACAGTAGTTTTATCTTAGTGTCCATCTACATTTTTGCTGTATTCTGTAACCCATCACTTGGTAAAGTTAACTCTATCCCCTATCCGTCCACCTGGCCGTAGCTGCTGGGAATCTTGTGGCAGTTTCTGGATTATAGGTGGATTCCTCTCCTTAGACTTGTCTGCTGAGATGGGGTAGCTTCTGGAGTTCTGTGCCCACCCCATCCATCCCTCACAATTTTATTTTATGTATTATTATTTTGTCTTATTTTACCTAGCTTCCATTATCATTTGGGCTGTAAGCCTCAGGGTCAGAAAAGAGTGGGATAAAGGAAAGCCCCAGGCCAATCCTCCTCTAACTCAGGAAGAGGCTGGAGGAGGAAGAAGGCTGCCCTGGGCTTCAGACTCTATGCCCAAGTTGGGGCTTCTCTGGGGGAGACTTTGGGATGCAGAGGCCTTGTTTTATTATTCAGAGAATTCCTTCTTCAACCAATTTCTGCTTTCTCTCCCTCTAGTTGGGGGCAGAAATACTCGCTTTAATGTGAAGCAATACTAGCCACAGGAATTTGGCAACTTGAATGCCAACTTCAATGCGCTGTGTGCTCAATTGCCTTGCGGCCCACCCAGCTGTGCATGACATTAAGATATTTGAGTGAGTGACTTAGTCACTTTAATCTATTGGAGCAACGTGTTGGTCAAAAAATCTTAAGAAAATTTCTTATTTTAGTGAAGTGGTGATAATTCACTGAAATACAGTCTTTCCTGCCTTTCTCAGCACTTTAAGCTCCTATATGGCACACAGCACCCGGTATTATAGTTAGCTGAACATGTGACTGTCTCCTGTTTCACTCTGAGCTCTGTGAAGACACCACTGCTGCTTTTTTGTGTCTCCAGCAGTACCACCAGGTCTGGTATGTGCCAAGCACTCAAGGCACTGGATCCTCGACATTCTCTTAATGACACATTCTGGGTCTCTCAGGAACCTTCAGATCCACGACTATCATTCACTGCGATGTGAATGTCGAACAGCTGGAAGCCTGCAGCTGTATGACAGGTTCTCATTCTCCTCTCGTTCTTTTGTTTAACAAAGTGACCCTCTGAAATAAGTACGATTATTTTCTCCACCATGCAAGATTATTGCACGGCATTGGCTTGCTAAAACCACAAATGGCAAAGTTGTGAATGCCAAGGGCCCACTGTGCATTTCCATGGGTAGAAAAAAGAGATGATTAGAAAAGTAGTATGATTAAGCAATGTGTTTGCTAAGGGCTTTCCATTTTAATATATGAAACATTTTGGTCAAAAATATTCAGATTAAACTGGGAATCAAGGGCCACCTGTGGGTGGCTCAGTCCTCTAAGCGTCTGCCCTCGGCTCAGGTTATGATCTCAGGGTCATGGGTTTGAGCCTCACGTGGGGCTCTCTGTCCAGTTTTTTTTTTTATTAAATAATTTGTTTATTGTACTGAATTTATAAAGAAAACAGACAATGTACCCAGTAGAAAGAATAAAAATGCATTTGGGGTTGTAACTGACAGCAATAGAAATCCTTTAGTGAGATATGGCGATTTGACAGTATTATGATTAAGTTCAATAAAGGTAAATGGGGTACTTGGAAGATCAAATTCTATAGCTGCCTCTTTCTACGGCTTCTAATTCATCTCGCTCCTTAAATGATAGGGGGAAAGCCCTTATTTGGTGGGAAAACATTCCCAGAAAGAAGTTATAGGTTCTCTCTTATTAAAATTTCTTCTCACATCAGTTGTTAAAATGGGGCCTTCTTTGGGGAACCTGCTTCTCCCTCTCCCTCTGCTGCTGGCCCTGCTTGTGCTGTCTCTCTCTCTCTCTCTCTCTCTCTCTCTGTCAAATAAATAAAATCTTTAAAAAAATAATAAATATACTGGGGCACAAGATAAAATTACCTGAAATAAAAAAAATTAACCTTCTTTTCTTTCTTTCTTTCTTTCTTTCTTTCTTTCTTTCTTTCTTTCTTTCTTTCTTTCTCTTTCTTTCTTTCTCTCTTTCTTTTTCTTTCTCTTTCTTTTTCTTCTTCTCTTCTTCTTCTTTTCTTCTTCTTCTTTCTTCTTTCTTCTTTCTTCTTTCTTTTCTCTTTCGCTTTTCCCTCTGCAAAGAAGGAATAAAATACCTGACTTGGAGATTACACTAGACTCTCTCAATCCTCAGTAAGAATTAATTTCATTTCTTTAATTCTCTCTCTCTCTCTCTCTCTTTTTTTTAACCAGGTGATGGCTGTGGGCACATAGTGACCTATCAGGACAGTGGCACCATGACGTCTAAGAATTATCCAGGGACTTACCCCAATCACACGGTTTGTGAAAAGACTCTCCGAGTACCAAAAGGAAAGAAACTGATTCTGAGGTTAGGGGATTTGGATATTGAATCCCAGACCTGTGCTTCTGACTACCTTCTCTTCACCAGCAATTCCGATCAGTATGGTAAGAAAAGAGATCTAGGTTTCTGTGAGCATGAAATAATTTGAAACTTGGGAGGGAGGGCAAGTTGTGTGTTGATTAGTATGGTAGCCTGGGAAGATTAGAAGAGAAGCTTGCTTTTTGTAAACTCTTAGGGTAGCTCTCATGGATACACTTGCTTCATAAGCTGCAACAAAGACATCTAAGGAGATTTAGTGTTAGCCTTGTGTATGTCCCAGGAGCTTTGTTTGGGTTTGGGCAGAGAATTGGAGATGTATGGCATTTGGCTACAACATCTACAAGTCATTCACTCATGTGACAAATATTTATTGAACAGTGATCGTGTATTCAGGAACTCTGTGGGATGCAGCAGTGAAAAAACAGAGTTATTCCATCTTGGAGCTTGCACCCATAGGGAGGGGAGATGGAAAATCAAATGAATCTATAATATGAGAGGTAGTGAGAAAGAAAAATAAGAAAAATAAGGCATCCTAAGGCTGTACAGAGCCTGGTTTTGAATGGGTTTGTACTACTTCAAATGGGCTGGTCAGGAAAACTTCCCCAGTACGGGCACATTTGAGCAGAGATCCGAATGACTTGAGGGAATGGACTGTGTATACAGTGTCTGAGGTCAGAGTTTTCTGGGTTAAGGGAGCAGCAAATGCAGAGGACAGTTTCCAAAATAATCTTTTGAAATCAAGCTTTTGTGTGCTCTGGGGTGTACAGTTAGCACACTGGAGTCTGAAGTCACCGTGACAGTGACCCTGCGTTCCCAAGTCCAAGAAGACAGCTTGAGTTTAGACAATTCAAAAATAAAGAAAATCTTATATACAGGTTCTTTGAGGTTAGAGGTTTTCTGAAATTCTCTCTGTGTACAATTCCAGATATGATACAGGTTTTGTCTACTAGCTCTACAGGCAATTTCTCAAACACACACAACTTTCAATGCTGTCTTTACCTTCTCCCCTGCTGCCTCCTCCCAGTATGGAGGCCCAGACTAGCCAGCAGACCATTCAGGGGTCTGTGCTTATCTAGCCCCTGGGAAGAAAAAAGAAATCTAAGATTTTTTTTTTTTTTTTTTTTTGAAATCTAAGATTTTTGTACCCTGGGAATATTATGTCTATTTTAATGATAGCTGAATTGCTTTGACAGCATATAGTTGATTTCAGATCATCCTTTGCAGCTCTTGAACTCCAGTTTGATTCAGATGGAAAGAATGAGGGGCACCTGGTGGCTCAGTTGGTGAAGCATCTGACTTCAGCTCAGGTCATGATCTTGGGGTCCGGGGATCAGCCCCTAGTGGGGCTCTGGGCTCAGTAGGGAGTGTGCTTCTCCCTCTGCCTCTGGCCCTCCCCACTCATGCGTGCTCGCGCTGTCTCTCAAATAAATAAATAAAATCTTTACTTAAAACAAACAAACAAAAAATGGGAAAGATGGGAATTCAAGGAATGCTTAAGGCCCCTGAGGATGCTTACTGGTGACCACATGTGTGTTAATTTGTGGAAGCACTCTTCAGGGAATCCCTCACCAGCCAGGAAATGTCAGTCACATTCAGAGGAGAGGATTGAGTGTCAGGGCCTGCCTGTAGGACGGGAGGCAAAACACTGCGAGGCCAGAAATGGCTTTCCCACACTGGTGTCTCCTGGGGAACGTCTACTTTCCTGGAAGATGAGCAGTTAATTCCACCTGCCAACAGAGCAGCAGAGTAGTCCTCTCTCTTGCTTTCAGGCTGTCTCAAATCAGAAGCAAGGTGAGAAGAACTAAAAAGGGGAGGAAGTCATCCCAGAGCAGGATTGGAGAATGGGTGTGACTTTCCCACACTGTGAGTTTTCTTTATCATCTCTGATGTATATTCACGCATATACAGAAAAGAGGGAAAGCGTGGGATTAATTACATAGTGGGAGCTAGGTTCTGAGGTGATCCTGGTCGGCTTCAGGGCACTGACCTTTACATTTCTAGATTCCCGAACTGTCAAGACTTAGACCCTTTGCTAGGAACTGAGTCATGAAATACAAGTCACCTGTAGCGGTAAAGCCGAGTAAATTAATTTTTCTCTTTATATTTTTTCTACATACTAGTTAGGCTTATCTTTCAAAAACCAAATGTATGCTCATTGTAGAAATAAATATATTCAGTGTCTGTTTTATGCCAGGCACATGCTTGACCCTTACATAGACTTTCTGGAATCCTCACATCCACCTTGGAGGTGTTATTAACTCCTTTCTGCAAATAGGGAAACTAAAGCACAGTGAGTTGAGTTTTTTTGTTTTTGTTTTTGAGTAATATGCCAAAGATCACACAGCTAGTTAAGGGATGGAAGGAGGATTTATATCCATGTCTTTGTGGCTCTAAGACCTCTGTTTCCAGATGTCTGCTGCTCTGCTCCAGTCCCACCACTCAAAGAAAACCCCAACAAATTCTCAGCCCAATATTACATCATACAGCAATTTTGTTCAAAATGCAGATACAGTTAATATTTTTGGCTAGGGATATTCTTAAGATAAAATATTTAATGATGCTCAGACTTTTTCTTTTGTGACTACTTTAAAGATTTCCTGATCAGTCATGCTGAGACAAACCCAGCAGGCAAAGGTAAGAGAGATTAGCAATAAAAGAAATATCTGGTGAGAAAATTAGGATATTTTCATCCTGTAAGAATATTTTTTTAAAAATTAAATGCTTAGGGCTAGATATAGAAAGTGTATACATGCATATGCTCTGTATGCTATAAATACATGTTTTTGTCTTTTGTAGTTTTGCATAGCATTGTGAGAGGAGCCACTAATTCATATGCATGTACTTATAATATTTAATCCAGTGATTTGAATGTAGTAGATATACTTAGTGAATAAATGGTTTTTTAAAAAAGCGAATCAAGGGCAGCCCCGGGTGGCCCAGCGGTTTAGCGCCACCTTCAGCTCAGGGCGTGATCCTTGAGACCCTGGATGGAGTCCCATGTCAGGCTCCCTGCATGGAGCCTGCTTCTCCCTCTGCCTCTGCCTCTGCCTCTCTCTCTGTGTCTGTCATAAATAAATAAATAAAATATTGAAAAAAAAAAAGCAAATCAACAGGTTCAATGACCAGGAACCAGTTAACTAAAACATGTTACAGTTACTTAGCATATGAACCACCTATTTGTGTAAAAGACTATTGACATAGAAAGCTGCTTATGATACACAGTGTTAGGTAAAATATGAATATACACTAGTGTTATAACAATAGGAAAAAAAACCTTGAGTAAAATAAGACCACATAACTTTTTTTTTTTTAGATTTTATTTATTTATTCATGAGCGACACACAGAGAGAGGCAGACACATAGGCAGAGGGAGAAGCAGGCTCACTGTGGGGAGCCTGATGTGGGACTCAATCCCAGGATGCCAGGATCACGACCTGAGCCAAAGGCAGACACTCAACCACTGAGCCACCCAGGTGCCCCAAGACAACATAACTTTAGCAGAATCTTGAAGTGAGAATTTAGAAGGGTTACCCTACTGGTATTGTTATATCTTCTCTCTACTTTCTATTTTTCTTTAACAAACATATGTTAATATTTGTTAATAAGGAACAAATAGATTTCCTTTGACCCCCAAAACTGACTAGACCAATATTTTAAATAATAATTAAAATAGTCTCCTGGTCATTTTGAACCTCCCTAAGAAACGCAGGCATCTGCAAAGGAAGAGGGGGAGGAGGAAGAGGTAGAGGTAGAAGGGCTTTGGCATCCTGGGCTCAGGCTCAGGGTGGGTGTTTCTGTGGGCTGTTGCCCAGTTCCCTGGGAGAGTGGGAAGCCACTCTGCAGCCAGTGTAGCCACAAGACCTGGCATGCCTGTAGGGGGAGAGCCCTAGTGTTGGCACAGGGTCCCAGGATCCACAACACTTGTCTGGGTTGGCGGTGGTTGCGGAAAGTGCTCCCTGAAAGGCAGCAGTGGGGAATATATGTTCTGGAATACCTCTTTGAAATTCCCATCTATGATGGCTCTAACAATTACATGTGTGGCTGAAATAGCTGAATAGCTTTAGCTTATCCAACTCGATTTTTTTCATTAACCAATTAGTTATTAAAACCCATGCCAAGAGATTTTAAGACTCAGCGCTATCCGAATTTTGAATATGGAGTTAATGTTTTGAAAAAGAATAATGTTTTCTGGCACCAGTGTTTGTAAGCTCTGCCAAGAATGGAAGTACTTGGAATGTGATTGCGTTAACAATAGTGAATATGCTGAAGTTGTACACTTTTAATCATTGTGCAGTTCATTTTTAATGGTTCATCCCCATGCCGATTTTGTTTTCAATGTTTGGTTCATATACTTTGGGTGCTTTTAGAATCCACACTCATGATAGTAAAAGGCATTGTAAACAAGTGTAAGCCATGCCAGCTTTTACAGTAATCATGCAAAATACACACTTGATCTCATTGCTTTTAAAAGGCCTGATACAGACAAGGTGGGATTATTCTTCTTCTGTTTGTCAGGTATTATAATTATAGTAGATATTTCAGATTCAACATCAGTTGGAAGGATTACATGTGTATTTATTACTGAGTTAAGACACTGGCTCTTCCTTTGAAAATACCCTCGAAAACAGCCAGGAAGCAGCAAAGTTGACAAAGTAAAGTATATCAACCTTACTTTTGAAAATATGTTTTAAGGACAAAATATAATTTTTTTAAGGACAAAATGAATTTTTAAGGATATGCTTAAACACAAATCTTACTTTTATACTTACAAAACATTTTGGATCTAAAATATACATATATTGACTTTCAAGATCATGTGTGCCAATATCCTGGCCCCAAAAAATTTTTTTTCTTCAAGAAATATCATAGTTTGCTTCATAGAAATTGTTTTCATTATAACGGAGGGAGTTCTGGGATTTTGTTTGTTTAGGAGACAAAAGAAGCTGAGGCTACCCTCCAAAGAAACATTAATGTCCCTTTTCTGCTCTAAGATTCAAACGAGGGTCACAAGGCATTTTGTTGTCAGGACTCCTGAATCTGCTTTAATCTGGGAGAGTTCCTCAGCCTTATTTTATCTCTTACATAGTTTTGTATCTTTTTTTTTTTTAATTTTTATTTATTTATGATAGTCACACAGAGAGAGAGAGAGACAGAGGCACGGGCAGAGGGAGAAGCAGGCTCCATGCACCGGGAGCCCGACGTGGGATTCGATCCCGGGTCTCCAGGATCGCGCCCTGGGCCAAAGGCAGGCGCCAAACCGCTGCGCCACCCAGGGATCCCTCTTACATAGTTTTGAAGAGTTCCCAGCCATTTATTTTGTAGAATGTCTGTTGGTTTGGGTTGGTTTGATATTGCCTCATGATTAAATTCAGATTATGCATTTTTGGAAGATATAACATTATCCCTTTATAAAGTGATCTTTGAAAGGCTTGTTTGCAAAAATTTCCAGCATTAGAAATTGTGAGGTCATATGTCCCCCGAGGAATGCGAACTAAGTCCGCATTGTTTTCTTTGTTTCTCTTTTCACTGCTTTCTGTCAGGTGGACTCTTTTTTTGGCATTCAAAACTACATTCATTTAAGTTATTTCAAGTGTCTTCCCCAAACAGTTCTGCATTGTTCAAAGAGGTCAGTGTAATGTGAGGCTCTGAAAAAATGCAAATTTAAGGTGGCACCTTCTTTACAGAGGAAATTCATCTTCTATTTGGGTTCATAGGCCTTAGAGACTTGACTGAGGTAGCCAGTGCTCTCCTAGGATTGAACAGGTTCACTTTTAAGCCTGAATTCGAAGATTAAAACAAAGAGTCTAGGGGCAGCCCGGTGGCTCAGTGGTTTAGCGCCTGCCTTTGGTCCAGGGCGTGATCCTGGAGACCCGGGATCGAGTCCCACATCGGGCTACCTGCATGGAGCCTACTTCTCCCTCCGCCTGTGTCTCTGCCCCTCTCTTTCTCTCTCTCTCTCTCTCTCTCTCTCTCTCTCTCATGAATAAATAAATAAAATCTTTTTTAAAAAAAAGAGAGTCTATTAAACAATAGAGCTTAAGATTTAAAATTGTCTAATACAGCTCAGATTGCTGCTTTGGTACTGATTCTCGATTTCTGGCCTTTTAGAGTCATGACGTAAAATAACAACAGGCAAATTACATAAAACATTAAAATAACATTAAAATGATCTTGAACTTTGGGAAAAAGTAAATCCTAATTCAGACAGTGTCATACCAAAATACCTACATTTGTAATATGAAATATATGACTTTTATTTATGACAGTGAAGAGGGAAGGCTGTGAATTCATACTGAAGGTCATTATTCTCAACTTTAAAACTCTTTATGACTCATCCTGTGATTAAGTTCCATTTCCAGTCCAGCAGAAAGGGCCTGTCATTTCTGTTTTCCTGATATTTCAAGAAGCTTGACTGGGTCCCAGTTTCCCCTGAAAATCGCCCTTCCCTTGATGTGTCGAGTTTCGGGTGGTTGTTCTGGGAACTCCTGAAGGACTTGCTGGAAGAATTTGGGGGGGGGGGGAACAAGATACTAGCTTCTCAGATCTCAAAGGACCTTGTTCTAATGGAGTCTCATAGACTTCCCCACCTGGGTCGCTGGGGATCAATGAAACCAGGCTGCCCTTCAGCATGGACTGGGATTAACACCGTCATTTCTGCTTAGATTTTTCTTTTGTGCTTAAGAGTGTAGACTCTGGAATTAGACAGTCTGCCTTCAGATTGCTGCTGTACTGCTCATTTTTTAATTGCTTAACCTTGAGCAGATTATGTGATCTTTCCATTTCTCCATTCCCCCATCTTTAAAATGGGCAAAATAGTACCAGCTATCATATTTGGGTGATTGAGGCACAGATGTATAACTTAAAAGAATGATGCCTTGCACAGAATAAGCACTCAGCAAATGTTAGCCATCATTACCCTCACTCTTCTCCTCCCCGCCCCCCCGCAGTGGCCTTGCACACAGTTTATTCTTTGTCTAAGAGGTCTAAGAGCAGAGAACACATTGGTCCCCTCTCAGTACCCTGCACACTTCCCTTCCACCAAGTAGAGACTGAGCTGCAGCAGCACACTTTACCCTCCTGGTGCATTCCTGGTCACCTGCGTTTGCCCCAGTCATTCCAAGCAAGTGGCAGGTTCCCTGCCAGAAATAGCTCCCTGTACAGATTTTCTCCATCCTGCCTCATGAGATGAGCAGAAAACACATATTCTCCAAGTCCACAGTTTGTTTGGTTCAGTTTGGCTTTTTTATTTCACTGCTAGCCCACATCTTTGTACCTATTTTTTATGGAAAGAGCCTCCCGATGTTTCTGTCTCTCTTTTCACCAGTCTCTGTTCCCTCTAGGCTAGCCAAGGTTATCTTGTTGAATATAACGATAATTTCTTTCTTTCCTGATTTTGAAAATTATTAATTGTACCCTCCTGTCTACAGGAACTTGTCAGTGTGGCATGCAGAGCTTACCCACGCTCTTCCCCATCCCAGTTTCCAGCCTCATCTCCAAGTCTCCCACTCCCCGAGTGCCTTTTCCTGAATACACCGTACAGCTTTATGCAATGCTATATTTATTAATAATACCCCTTCCACAAGTCTCTTTTCCTGCTCCTTCTAACACACACACACACACACACACACACACACACACATATGCACCATATTCATTGCTACTTACCCCAAAGCCCCAGAGCTTTCTCTGATGTCCAGCAGCTCCAGTCATTCCCTCCCTGGGGTGTATGTTGATTCTCTAGGCCTTAACTAGAACACCAATCTCAATTTGAGATTGTTATGTTAGCTTCTCTACCAGATATAGGCCTCCCTGAGCAAGGAATTGCATTTTATTCATTTTTTCAGTATCCCTGGATGCTTAGCATAGTCTTGCAATTACAGATGCTCATTGAATATTTAATGAATCTGATTGCATGTAGCTTGATTTTGGCAAACATATATCCTCAGGTCATGATCTCAGGGTCATGATACTGAGTCCCGTGTAGGCATCGGCACTGGGCGTGGAGCCTGCTTAAGATTTTCCTCTCTCCCTCTCTCTGACCCTACCCCGCTCCCTGCTCACATGCATGCTCTCTCTTTCTCTCTCTCTCAAAAAAAATTTAGATTTTTACAAAAGATAAAATTCTTTTTATCTTTTTATTTATTTATTTATTTATGATAGTCACACAGAGAGAGAGAGAGAGGCAGAGACACAGGCAGAGGGAGAAGCAGGCTCCATGCACTGGGACCCTGACGTGGGATTCGATCCCGGGTCTCCAGGATCGCACCCTGGGCCAAAGGCACGCGCCAAACCGCTGCGCCACCCAGGGATCCCCAATTATTTTTATCTTTTATCTAAAAAGATATTCATACTGTAGGATTTATAAGATTCCTCTATCTATACCTATTCCCTCTGCATTTAAAAAAAGACTTTGTTTACATAAAATTTTAAGACTCTGCTTATTATATAGAAAAGACCATAAAGCCCTGTACAAGGCTCTTACACCTGAGCATTCAGCTAAATGCTGTGCACTGGGCTTAGTTCTTTAGACTTACTAACCCATTTAACTGTCATGATAGTCCTGAGGGCAGTGCCTTTTATTAACATCCATACCTAAGGATTCTGAAGCTCACAGAGGTCAAGTAACTTGATTATCACTTTCCTAGATCTGGGATGCGAGTCTGGGCATTTGATACCAGAGACTCCACTTTTAAACCCTATAAATGTCCCAATTCTTTGTGACAGAAACCATCTGATCCAATGGCTTGTGCATAAGAAAACCTGAGCTGTAGTTTTATCTGTCATTTGCTGGAAGAGATGGAAACTTCTCCAGGTCTCCCCACAGGGGTATCCTGAACATAAGATGGGGTCATTGAGAAATCCCTCAAAGGAAGAGTACCAGTGTAAATTTAAGGTTTGAAAGAAATGCTTCTTAACCAAAATCCTTCAGGAGGCATCATGGTCAGGAATAGGAAGAAACCAGCTGGCCCAGGAACCTAATGGTAAATTGGTTGAATTGGTTGTGGTCTGCTAAGTGATTTGCGGTATAGAAAAAACCAGGAAGTTCGAGAATTGTTCTCTTCCATTTCCTGTATTTCCACCTCCACTCCCAATATTTTTTTAACCATGGTCAGTGATCTAGAAGTACAGCAACACGAAGCCAACTGTTAATATTTATATTATACCAGGAACAAGAGAAATGGGAAAAGTATGAAATGATACTAAGGGTTTTGACTCCTAATTTGCAACAAGATTTTTGTGATAATTTTCAGAAAGATCAGAAAGATACATATCTGGCCTACTGCCTTAGGATCTAATCATTATGCCTTGTCTGTTGATTTCTTAAAACTCTGAAACAGAACCCCCCCCCCCCACAAGGTTTGTAGTGTCTATTTCATAACTGGTTTATCTTTCCCAGACATATTATGAAGATTGCAAAATTCTTATGACTTAAAAAAATTTTTTTAAGACCTTTAAAGAAATTCCTAGATTGTGCAAAATTGTTTGAGGATCTCAGAAGTACGATCTCCTCTGATTGGGTCTACTTGGGTGGATGCTCTTGAGAAGGACTGATTTTTATTTGTTAATTTTTCTTTTACTTTGTTTCGTCTTTCATGCCATGATAGAATTCAGATAGCATTTTCAACGTACATGGGCCAGAGTCTTCCACACAAGGTATCTCATGGACATAACTATAAGCCTCAAGGAGAAAAAGTTATAAGCCTCCTCCTTTTTCCCAGACTCTTCCCTGGAGATGCTGTGACTTAGTTTCAGTAACTACCATCTTTTGTAGGCAGAGAAGTAATGGCCTAGGTGGGTCGTGAGCTCTAGTGTCAGTGTTTTGACCTGAGTCCCATAACCCCAAGGAAAGCCACACCTTTGTCTTGGAATCTGCCTGGTTCATTTATCATCTGTCACTGATTTTTGTCTGGGAACCAGAGACCAAAACTCTCCAGGGATACTACTTACATTCTTACGTGACTATGGTTTTAATAGCATAGTCCAGGAATATCCTTTTTTTATGCTAATTTCCCTCCTTTTCAAAGAAAATGGCCCTGAAAACTCTGTAATTTTGTACGATGACCCTCTTGCAATCAGCAAGCAAGGACAGACTGTGCCATTTGACTGCATTGGAAAAAAAACAAATGGAAAATGGACACAAGCGTAAAGGCGTTTGCAGCTTCAGCATTTCTGGAGATTGCTTTATCAGCACGCCTCTGAGCACAAATCTGGGCCACGCCAGCTACCACTTTCCTGGCAGCTGGTTGTGTGCCATGTGGCTGTGACTCTCCCTGGAAGGTCACTTAGGCTCTTGGGCATGTTCTCCCGTGCATGAGAAATTAAATATGCGTTTCAGAGAGTGTTGGTAGGTTAATGAAAGTTGCTAGGATGTTGTTTTGTTGTTTAATTTGATTTATGACAGATCTCCCGAGAGTCAGGTGTCTATTTTTCACCACTTGACAGTACACTTTTGGATGGGGAGGGATCTCTGGGTTTGTGTCTGGTTTCTTTCTTTCTTTCTTTCTTTCTTTTTTTTTTAATGGTATGCTCGCCACTCTTTAAACACCTCCCTTTCACAGATGAAACAAGAACTTTGCTTCATCAGTTTCAAGATGAAAAGCATATAATCGCCCCCAAATGGCTTGGAGCAGTTATTAACCTATTATTGCCTTGTAATGTGGCGTCTCCGACAGTCCACAGAGAATGTGGTAGTAGCATAAATTGCAGGACGAATGCACTGTCAGATTGCCAGAGAAGCAAGAGGATTCTGGGGCTTGGCTCGGGGGCAGTTTATTCTTCCTTATAGGGCAGTTTTCTTCTATTCACACATGGCAAGATAAAGGGTTTCCCCCTCGGCTGCTCATGGAACAGTAGCTCCAAACAAGGGATGTGTTGAGACGAACTGGCCTACTGTGCTCGCTGAAGGCAGCTCCTACAGTTCCTGGCCTTTTACTCCTTTGTCCAAGGAATCAGTCCATTGTCTGCTAGGTCCTGGTCTCATGTCTGGTGCCAAATGCCACAGTGCCATTCCATTTGGTATCACTCATAGCTCTTCCCACAATCCAGAGCTACCAATGATGTTTCACAAAAGGTAGAGGTATTTCTTTTGCCCCGATTTGTCTGCTTGCTTGATGAACTGCCTTTCCGCTGTGCCCCAGCCTGATGGGAATCGGAGATGACAAAGTAAGTTGGAAAGTGGGAGTCCGCAAGTCCAAGGGCCGCAAGACACACAGCACTGCTGGTTGTGAAGCAGACACCCATATGGAGCTGGGAGGCCTATGCTTGGGTCTGCTGAAGTTCTTAAGACGCACCCCCACCTCCCTAGAAAGACTGGGGTTCCATCTGACTGTGAATTGAGAAAGGTTTCCCAGTCCAGGAACACTGCCTGGGAAGTGGCTGTGACCACGATCAGAGTTAGAAGTCACCAAGCTGTCATCTGGGTTTCCTTTGGAATCGTCTTTGTGAATGTAGGAATCTAAGTGTGGAGCCTTGTTTGAAGCCTTGCTGGAGAGTTCTAACAGTGAAGTACATTGTGTGGCCGGGCGTGGGTGGAGAAAGGCTGTTTCATAAGAAGAGCTAAGAATCCTCAACAGAGTTCAGCTGAGAGCTGACAACATTGCCTGGGACAGGCCAGTAGGATCCTTCACTGCTTTCCCATTCATTATTTTTCCCCTCTCACTGCCACTCATGTTTTCCCATTTTCATCTTTTCCCTTTTAACTCTAGGAATGCAGTCATTAACTTCCATTCTGTGAAAAGGGATCCATCCGTCAGGCCTTCAGACAGGAAATAATTAGATGTTTGGCCGTAGGCGATACCACAGCCAACATTGGACTTCTAGCCTAGAAGCTGGCCTACTGCAGCCTCCTGCTATTATGATGGTTGTTCCATGATGAACCAGTAACTTTTAATGTTGTGTCGATATGTAGAGGGTGTGTCCTATCCCCTCCAGGGTTTAGTTACATTTTTTTGCAGTACTTTGGTAAGAATGGGAGAGAGAGAGAGAGAAAAAAAAAAAAGAATGGGAGAGAGATTGGTGCCTGGGGGGTGGGGGTGGGTGTAAACGGTGATTAAAGGAGTTTGTGTGTTTACATTTTATCTTTGAACTTCTTCCAGGAATATTTACATTCCCATCATGACTTTGGGAGGATACAACCAAATTGGAGTTTTACTATACTTGTGTGTTTTTTTTTGATGTAGGAAATTATATGTATCGAGTGACAACTTAGTGTGATGACATGCACTCTTATCTCTTTATGTAAAATATATGTAGTGTTGCAACCTTTCCTTTCAACTGTTCCATAAAAATCCAAAAGGAAAAAACTCAATTATTCAGCTATGAGAAAAAAAGGACATCCTGCCATTTGCAACAACAGGAATGGACCTTGAGGGCGTTATGCTAAGTGAGATAAGTCAGCCAGAGAAAGACAAGGACAGTATGACAGCACTTATATTGTGGAATCTAAAAAAGCTAAGCTAATAAAAACAGAGAGTTAAAAGGGCATAGTTGGCCAGGGGATTGGGGTGAGGTGGGGTGCATAGGTTGATGTTATTTAAGAGTACAAGCTTACAATGAGTAGCAGATATGCCCTAATCTAATTCACAGTGTGGTGAATATAGACTATATATATATATTTTAGACAACAGTATTGAATTAAAGTTGACCCTTGACCAATGCAGGTTTGAATTATGCAGGTCACTTAAACATGAATTATTTTTTACAGTACAGTACCATAAATGTGTTTTCTCTACCTTATTATTTTCTTAATACTTTCTTTTCACCAGCTTACTTTATTAAAAGAATACAGTATATAACACACGTAACATACAAAATATGTGCTGTTTTTGTTACTAGTAAGACTTCTGGTCAACAGTAGGCTATTAGTCATGAAGTTTTTGGAGTCAAGGGAGGCAGCCTGGGTTGCTCAATTGGTTGAGCATCTGATTGCTGATTTCAGCTCAGGGCTCAAGTCATGATCTCCAGGTCCTAGGGTCAAGCACTCCCCCCTCCCTTGGGCTCCATACTCAGTGGGGAGTCTGCTTGAGATTCTCTCTCTTCCTCTCCCTCTGCTGCCCTCTCTCTAAAATAAATAAAATCTTTTAAAAAAAGTTTTTGGGGAATCAGAACTTATCTATGGATTTTCAACTACATGGGCGTAGGCACCTCTAACCACCACATTGTTTAAGGGCCAACTGTATAATCACCAAACTTGCTAAGAAACTAGAACCTAATTACTCCAACCATGAAAAGAAATAATTATGTTACATGATGGAGTTGCTAATTATTCCTTGCAGTGACAATCATATTAAAGCATAAAAATGTATCAAATGAATATGAATGAATGACTTATTCATCAAATGAATAAGCAATTCAAGTATACCTTGAATTTACAGTGTTATATATCAAATATATTTCAACTAAAACAATCCAAACAAGTTCTCACTGATCATCAATTTAGACTTGCTTACCTCACTGTTTTTATTAGGACTCATTGGAATGCTATAGAAACTTGAGGAGAGATTATCATTATCACCATTTGGAGAGGAATATATATATATATGTGTATATATACATTATCATTTCCTCTTGGAAAAGATAAATGTGATTAGAAAAATATCTGATTTGCCAATAGCAACAAGTTACTAGTTATTTCATTTTCATTCTTAGATTTGCAAAGCAAGTATCTTCACTTATCTGGGCAGAGAACAAAGGAATTTTCAAACCTATGTAAAACAAACTAAGTTGCAAAAGTCAAGTACGAGTTTTGCAATCGTAAAATCTATGATTTTCTAATCTGACTCACTTTAATTTTGGAAAAATGCTTATCATTCTACTTTACTATAAAAATGGATTTAGTATAAAATGTTTCTCTACCATGCTGTGAGCACTATTAAAGTTCCTGAACATCTGTATATTTATTACACTAATGATTTTCTTTCCTGTCTTGCTTTTTCACATTCCTCTTCCTGACTTCATGATATTTTAAAATGCCAAGATTAAATGTTTTATACATCTTTATAATCAGGTTTGGCTTTTCAAAAGTGTTTTAAATAGAAGAACATTTAACTTCATCTCAATTCTGACAATATTTGGAAGGCCACCACATGCCAGGTATTGTACAAGCTGCTAGGCGTAAAGTGATGGATAGAAAAATTCTTTTTTCTTTGTTTAAATATTTTATTTATTTATTTCAGAGGGAGAAAGTGTGCGCAAGCATGAGCAGGGAGAGGAGTGGGAATAGGGGTGCGGGAACCAAACTCCCCACCCAGTAGGAAGCCTCAACATGGGGCTTGATCCCAGGACCCTGGGATCATGAACTGAGCTGAAGGCAGACGCTTAATTGGCTGAGCCACCCAGGTGCCCATGGATAGAAAAATTTCTAACCCTATGGAACACAGTCTAAAAGGAAAACAGACATTATTTATTTGCTTGTTTTAATGTAGTCATTCATTTATTTAACTATTTACTAGTAACTACTAAGCACTTCCACAGCTCTCATTATATGCTGATTACTATTCTAAGCAGTTTGCTAGTATTAACTTATGTAAGTAATTATATATAGTGAGTATCTCTAAAGAGGTAAGTCATCTTTTTAAATTTGGATTTCACTATAATTTAAAAATAGGGAATGACAGAGATTTGAAGCATGACGGTAAACGCTCTACATTTCTCTTTTATTCGGTTACATCTTCCACATGTGAGACCTGGACAGGACAAAGAGAAATCTGGTTCTTATAGCAGGAGAGGAATGCTTAGTTGGGTTCATGACCCTCTCCTGGACCTTTTTCTTTCCCTCCTCCTCCTTCCTTAACCTGATTTTGTCACTGTTGACTGTTGCCTGATGTTGCAGATGACTCTTTCCATAGTGTTTTATTGGGGAGAAGTTAATGAAGAATTCTTGTTGTCAAAATTTACTTGCTAATCTCTATTTTCTTAGAATTATTATGTCTTACATATGTGGTTTTCAAGATGACTATTTACAAACTAGACTTTGACTTGAGTAGTCTTAGAAAGGTCTATTTTTCTTTTTTAGTTCCAAATCTAATTTTGTTCTTTGAAAATTTATGGAGCTTCCTTTAAAAAAAACATATATATATGTATTTATTTATTCATGAGAGACAGAGAGAGAGCGAGGCAGGCTCCATAAAGGGAGTCCGATGTGGTACTCAATCCCGGGGCTCCAGGATCCTGCCCTGGGCCCGAAGGCAGCCACTCAACTGCTGAGCCACCCAAGGATCCCTATGGAGCTTCCTATTGCTTTTCAACTCATTTGTTCTAGAAACAATGTGTTATACTCTTAATTGCATAATTTATACTATAGTATTTCAGAAGCCTTTAGAAGTTTTTCTATTTTTTTATAAACTTAATTTTCCAAATCAAAACAAACTATGCAGATTAACCAGAAGGCACTGTAAGAGAGAAATAATAATCTTATTCTCATGTGTAAACTGCTTGAGAATAAGATTGTTAGCATGCATTGGACAGTCTTTTAATTCTGAAAACCTCCGCAAAGAAAAGAAAATTTGTGAGTTTCTTCTAGCAAATTTAGGAGGCCCCTAGAATATCACCTTTATGACATTTTCTTGACTACCAAATGTATTCGACCTTTGTTAGTCTTCTTTACAAAAACTAAAACTTATCCCTTGGGTTGTTCATAATTAACTAGTTCTAGCCTATTGCTTATCTGGAATTAGCCACTTCTCCCCTTGGCTTGTCAGTATAATCAAGTCTACATTTAGGCACTAATTATCAGTTCCCATATTAAGCAAAATTTCAGTTGAGTAACAATTATAATTGTATATATGTGTGGTCTGCTAAATTTGACTTTTAAGGAAAAAAAAAAACCCACCATATATCAGTCCTTTGTGCTGGTCTAAATTTTGAATGTGCTAAAAGTGTGCTTTGTTTTTAGGACCGTATTGTGGAAGTATGACTGTTCCCAAAGAACTCCTACTGAACACGAATGAAGTCACTGTTCGCTTTGCAAGTGGATCCCACATTTCAGGGCGGGGATTTTTGCTGACCTATGCCAGCAGTGACCATCCAGGTATAGTAGAAGAATCAACCCAGATCTGTAAACTTGGGTCTAAGAATTCCTCTTGCTACTTATCACCATCTCTGGACAGAATTGCGACCTCAGATACAGAATATGTGAAGGAAGAGAGGAATGCAAGTCTTTGTAAGCAGGTAGATCAGAATTCAGAATACTTTTATCAAACATGTTAGATTGATTAGCTGACTATTGTGGGAGAGGGTGGATCTCATTTTTCTAGAAACCTTGTGTCTTTGGGGTGATTTTAAGGTCTGGCTATTTTCTGGAGTCCTCCCCCAACCTTCCTCAAGCTTAGAGGGCAAGCCTTTTAACCAGTGCCCCCTCTGCCCTCCACCCCCCACATATGCTCACACCAGTGCACCAACATGGGCTGTCACAGTGTGCTTTAACCATGGAGCTAACACTTGAACAGGAAACTGATGACGGAGGAAAGCATGGCCTCCCATCCAGGCCTCTTGTGTTCCAGAGTGATTACTGTGCAGTGCACTCCATGTCTGCCCAGAGTCCCAGAAGTGCCCAGATTTTCTGCTCTCAGTGTCCCTGGGCAGAAATGCTCTGGAAAGGGGGTGCACCATTCGTTTTCCTCTCAGCCAATCAAGTCTGGCCAATCCCCAGCATGGCCAGTGGTCACCGTCTGTTGCTTCGTAAGAACTACTGAAAATATTAAGGAAAGAAAGAACTACTTGCAGCAAGTGTGAAGTATTTTGGAAACTATCCTAGGTTGATTTAAATGCTTTAAAATCCACAGCATCTTAGCATGCCCATTGCTGAGCATTCATTCAGTTCTGTATTCTAAAGAGCATCCTCTTTTTAAGTCCTTGGTCCTGACTGATTAAAGTGGAAAGGCTGTATTCTCAGTAAATATGTAGTTCCATGCTCACTCAGATGCCACTAGCTAAATTGTTAAACTAAAATATTCCTGAACCTTCTTTATGAACCGTGTCAGGCTTTTGAAATTGTTTTCCTCTTGCCAAGGAAGGTTATTATACACATGATCTTTGCAGGCATGTGGGTGGATAGTAATGAACCAGTGTTGGCTTTTCTGTTTGAAGTAGTTTCTGTTATAATTCACTGGACGATTGCTGAAAAACCATGGTTGGGGTGGAAAAGAGAAATGTTAAATCCTGAAGACAGTGTTCCCAGTTTTGATTTATTTTTAAGTGGAAAAATTCAGATAATAACTAGATAGTGAATGCTTTTTAAAAATCCTTTTTTATTTAAAATTATTTTTAAAAATTTTGAGCATGAGTCTTAAGTTCCATTCAGTCTTCTAATTGTAATTATCTTTATTTATGACAGATTTAATAACATGCTTGGAACGAGCTAACCATTATTTGAAGACAGAATACAGGTAAATACGGTGCTGCAGGCATATGTTGCTGGACATTTTGTGTTCCTTCACATTAAACCAGATAAAGTACTATTTATATTTAATCTTTTAAAGATCGTTTTTGTTCCAAGCAATGAAGAATATTTGAAGTGATTTCTAATGTAGCAGAGTTCAACAAACTTTTTGTCCAGGGCCAGATAGTAAATATTTTAGAGTTTACAGCCAATGCAGTCTCTTTTGCATCTATTCATAGTTTCTGGTGCTGCTGTAATGCAAAAACAGGACAATATGTAAACAAATATGTGTGGCTGTTGTCCAATAAAACTTCATTTACAAAAATAAACAGCAGCATGGATTTGGCCCATGAGCTGTAATTGCTGACCTCTGAGTTCTACTGTGGTACCAGTGACCCATAGTGCAGTCTAGTGTGTGTGTGTGTGTGTGTGTGTGTGTGTGTGTGTGTGTGTGTGTGTGTGTGTGTGTGTGTGTGTGTTTTAACCTGGCCAGCATTTGGAAGTGACTTTTGTAATTCCTTCACTTTCAGAGGGATTTCAGTTTTTCTTTCTCACAAAGGAAAAACCTACTGAGAATAGGAGGTGAAATTTTTGATTCCCAGCTTTACTTTCGTTGGAAAAATTACTTAATCTCTTGGATGTACATTTCCTTATCTATAAAGTAAGAGTCATCTAGAGCAGGATTTCTCAACCTTGGCACTATTGATATTTTGGGTTAGATGATTCTTGGTTGTGAAGAGCTGTTCTGTGCATTGTTAGATATTCACCGGTATCCCTGGCCTCTGGTCTCTACGTGCCAGTTGTGATAACCAAAAATGTTTCCAGATGTCGCTAGATGTCTTTCAGGGCAGGCAAAATCCACTCCCTGTTGAAAACCACTGGCCCAGAGAGGACTGTCAATAACATTAGTAACAACAGCTATAACTCCTTAGAGCACTTTCTTAATGCCAGTCATAGCTCCCTGGACTTTGCATATAAATAACTCATGTGGATGTTGTAATAGGCCTGCAAGGTAGGGTCTGTCATTCCTGAAAAGAGGCTCAAAGCAGTTAAGTGGCTTGCCCAGGGCTACACACTTAATGAGTATACCCAGAGTCAGACCCAAGAGTCCATGGTCCTGACCAACTCAGACATTCTAATGAGATTATTTTACATGCAGAATCAATTCTAGCATTAACTAATATTAAGTCTAGTAGAGAAATAAAAATGAAAATGACTAATAACTTAGACAATAAAAATGACCAATAATTATCTTTGCCCTGTATAGTTGCTGTTCTTTCTTTCTTTTTTAAAATATTTATTTATTTATTTATTTATTTATTCATGAGAGACACAGAGAGAGGCAGAGACACAGGCAGAAGGAGAAGCAGGCTCCCTGTGGGGAGCCCGATGTGGTTCCTGATCCCCGGACTCCAGGATCACGCCCTGAGCCAGAGATAGATGCTCAACTGCTAAGCTACCCAGACGTCCCAGTTGCCATTCTGTCATTATGGACATATGCCAACTTTCTCTGAGATCTTTCCAGCCATACCTCTAGAGTCCCAGTGGTGATAGGATCTCTGGGCATCAGTGGTCATTTCCTGTCTCCCTACAGAACAGAATATACTCGGGCCTGCAGGGTGATATTATGGTGCCAGGTCATCTAGGCCCTGGTCCAGCCACTCTGTAGTATTTAGATAAGATGAGGTGTGGTGACTAGTACAGGTCCACATTCCCTCATCTATAATTGTGAAATGTAGAAAGCTTTAAAAGTCAACAAGTTTTGGGGCACCTGAGTGGTACAGTCGGTGAAACATCTGACTCTTAGTTTCAACTCAGGTCATGAGTCGTGAGATCGAGCTCTGCTTCAGCTCTATTATGCTCAGCGTGGAGTCGACTTAGATTCTCTCTCTCTCTTCCTCTGCCTTTCCCACTCAGGTTCTCTTTCTCACTGTCAAATAAATAAATAAATCTTAACAAAAAAGTCAAAAGGTTTTTGTAACTGATTAGTGCAACCCTGATTAGTGCAACCCTAAATTCATTTGACAACAAAATGGAACTAAATTAAGGAGTCTATTTAGTCTTTATGTATTAGACTTAACATGACTAGTCATGTGTTTGATACAGAGATATTCATGTTTTTGATTGATGTATGCAGCCCTAAGATGAATAAGGTCTGAGAATCTATGTGTACCATAACTATAGCTGGTAATTCTGTATTGTATAATTGATTTGCTGAGAGTAGAACTTAAATGTTCTTGCCAAAAATAAATGTATTATATATATATTTAAATATTTATATCTATATATTAACATATGTGAATTGATGGATAGGTTAATTTACTAGTTGGGTAATATATACCCAATCATCACAATATACACTTGAAATATCTTACAATTTTTCAGTTTTACCACAATAAACCTGAAAAAATATATATATACTTTTTTTTCTTTCTGATTGCAAAAGTAATTTTTAACTAATGTAGACCATCCCTATCTAATACCAGCTGTGTGTGGCTATCAAGCACTTAAACTGTGGCTAGTCCAAAGTCAGCTGTGCTAGGAGTATAAAATAAACTGCAGATTTTGAAGACTTAGTACAAAAGAAAAAAGGCTGGAAATATCTTGACAACAATTTCTTTCTGTTAATTATATGTAGAATGGTAAAATTTGATTATATTGTGTTAACTAGAATATATTATTAATGTTAGTTTTGCCTTTTCTTCTTGCCTTTTTAATGTAGCAACTAGAATATTTAAATTTATATATGTGGACTCCATTAAGTTCCTGTTGGATAGTGCTAGGAGGCTGAAGCAAGATATTAGAGTCACATGGCACAGAAAGTGAAAGTCTCTCAAAATACTACTCTTGAAGAGAATGCAGAGATAGTCTTCCTGTCTTCTTTATATTCATAAAAAAATCCAAGTTGTTATTTTATATGTTTTAAACATCTTTTTGTAAAACAAGATTATGCTACATATAGTGTTTAGAAACTTTCTTTTTCAAAAATATATCTTGGAGGGGTGCCTGGTTGCTGAGTCAGAAGAGCATGCAATTCTTGATCTTGGGGTCATGAGGTTGAGCCCCACGGTGAGTGCAGAGATTACTAAAATAAATAAATAAACTTTAAAAAAGTAAATACAAATAAAAAAATATTTTGGACACCTTTCAATCAATTTTCATGTGGGGATCCCTGGGTTGCTCAGCAGTTGAGCACCTGCCCTCAGCTCAGGGCATGATCCTGGAGTCCTGGGATTGAGTCCCGCATTGGGCTCCCTGCGTGGAGCCTGCTTCTCCCTCTGCCTATGTCTCTGCTTCTCTCTCTCTCTCTCTCTGTGTCTCTCATGAACAAATAAATAAAATCTTTAAAAAAAAATCAATTACGATGCTTAGAGAAGCTCATTGTGTGATCGAATTTATAATGAATCCTTATAAAGCAAATAATTGTTGTGTAAAACTTGCCTTCAAGTTAACATTTTAGACTAGTCTGTGTTTTCACAAGTCAGATTTTCGATCTGTCATTACAACAACATATTCCTGAGGTGCCTGGGATGGTGACTCAGGTGGTTCAGGGGCTGACTCTTGATTTCATCTCAGGTCATGATCTTGGGGTGCTGGGGTCAAGCCCACATCAGGCTATGTGCACAACAGGGAGTCTGCGTGAGAGTCCCTCTCTCCCTCTCCCTCTGCCCTTCCTCTCTCAGCTCACGTGTGTGTGTACACCTTCTCTCTAAAATAAATCTCTAAAAAAATTTTTTTTAAATAATTAAAAAATAAAACAACATATTCTCTCCTGCATGTTCTATGGAGAAGAGAAAATACACTTAAGTATAATACTTTTTAGTTTAAGTATAATTTAATAAAATATAAATTATTTTCTTTTTCCAGCAAATTCTGCCCAGCTGGTTGTAGAGACATAGCAGGAGACATTTCTGGGAATCTGGAGGGCAGGGAGGAAATTAAAAAGTACTTATTGCTTTGCCTAAATTCACCATAAAGTGAAGTCAGATAACATCTAAAACTCTAGTAAATTCATAATTCTCTCTTTTCTGAGAATAAATGAAATAATAAGTATAAAAACCATGGCTATTCATGCATGCATTCTTATTTTTAGCATTTCCACTTAAGCTCTCTTTAACACCTACGAGTGTAATTCCATTTATTTTATTTTATTTATTTTATTTTTATTTTTATTTTTTCCATTTATTTTTAATAAAAGGTTATCTTGGCAGCCTGGGTAGCTCCGCGGTTTAGCACCGCCTTCAGCCCAGGGCGTGATCCTGGAGACTCGGGATCATGTCCCACGTCAGGCTCCCTGCAGGGAGCCTGCTTCTCCCTCTGCCTGTGTCTCTGCCTCTCTCTCAATCTGTGTCTCTCATGAATAAATAAATAAAATCTTAAAAAAATAAAAAATAAAAGGTCATCTGGGTTTTTTTTTTGTAATTTATTTCTTTATTTTAATGCTCCAATTGATTCATGTTATATAGCCAAGGACATGAACATTCACATCACAGAATAACAATATTGACTCTGGGACCAATGAAGCCACCTGCCTTGCACGTATATACTAGTTCTTGCTTCCTTGCACCATACTTTCTTATGCAGAATGAAACTCTGATTGCATACTTTGTCCCCAGAGAAAAATACATTCACAGGAAGTTACTTGTCTAAAGTAGATGTTCTGTCTGCAGATACTCAGTCTTTCATTTCTTACTATTTGCAGATCTCTCTTCTGGAAATATGGTATCTGATTTTTGAATATTAACATTGCTATTTAAAGTAGTTGAGTTTACAGCATATGGGAATTGGCATGGGAATGTGAAAATCTGTGTAGTGAGGGAACTTTCCTGAGAGTTATTGACATGTGTCTTTATGCATAGGAGAAAACCATACGTGTTCCAGGAGATTGATAATTTCATCTCCAGCAAGGAGAAAACAAACTTGGCTTTCATTTTTGCTTTTAATACATCCTGATTCTAGAAACAGCACATTTTCCCATTTTGCTCTTTGTTTTCTTTTTCACGTATTGTCTTTATTTGCAAGATTGACATAGGATATTCATTTGGCTTACATTGTTTGACTCTTAAAATGATTTACAAGACCTCAGTTTGATATATACTTGGCACAGGCTATCTCTAAATGACTTCAGGAAATTAGGAGAAATAAACAGTTGAAGTATGGTTTCTCCCCCAGTAATAGAAAGTTTCTATTTGTTATTTTTCTATCCCATGCAAGAAACTTAAGAATTATGTGCAATAGGAGAGATAGCATCATTTTTTCTTACTTTGTTGTCTATCTTGCTTCCTCTTGACAGAGCTCTGTTTTTTAGTATAACAGGTAAACAGTTTCCTACATTGTAGATCTGCGTGCATGATCTGTAGGTGCTAGTAAACAGGTTTCCTATTTGACTCGAGCTGGTTTCCTACCATTTGCTTTCAGAATGACTTCATCTGGAGGGAAAATTTGTATTTTGAAAACTAATCTTTTCAAAGAAATCTTATTAGTGCCTTTTCATAGATGTTGATATTGTGGGTGTATGAGGTATCTATTGCTATATAACAACATGACTCCAAACCTTGATTAAAACAACACATGTAGTATCTCTCATGTTCTGTGGGTCAAGAGTTTGGGCATAGCTTGGCTGAGTTCCCTGCTGCAGGATCTCACAAGCCTGCATCCAAGTTGTCAGCTTGGGCCTTATTTCATCTGAGGCTCCCTTTTGCTTCTCAGCTCACGTGGTGGTGGCAGCATTCAGTTACTCATGGGTTGTTGACTGGAAGACCCTAATTTCTTCTTAGATTTTGGCTGGAGGCTGTCCTCAGCTCCTTGCCATTTGAGCCTTGCTGACATCACTGCTTGCTTCTTCAAAACCACCGAGGCAGAATTTCCTAACAAAGGAGTCCCCTAGTAAGACAGGTTACAGCCTTATGTAACGTCACTATGGGGGGCACCTGGGTGGCTCAGTGGTTGAGGGTCTGTCTTTGGCTCAGGTGGTGATCCAGGGGTCCTGGGATCCAGGCTCCCCCCAGACATCAGGCTCCACGCAGGGCGCCTGCTTCTCCCTCTGCCTATGTCTCTGCCTCTCTCTCTCTGTGCCTCTCATGAATGAATAAATAAAGTCTTTAAAAAAAAGAATGTTGCCATGAGCGTGGCATCCCATCACGATTGCCGTGTTCTATTAGCAGAAGAAGACCATAGCTCCCATCGTCTTAGAGGCCGTCCTCCATGGTGCCTCCATCTTAGGAAATGTGTTCAGTTGTGGCAGGTCCTTTGTGGAATCATCTTTGCAAAACCAAAACATATCCTGTAGGTCAAGTTCACAGAATGTGTAGAACAAGTTACTAGAGAAGCTGTTGGAGAAACAGGTGCTCTGCTTCAGGAAATAAGATATTGTCTTAAAAGAACAGTTACAGAAAAAGAATTGGTTCATTCTACAGTTGTTCCAAAAGGTAGAACCAGGGTCAGAGGAAGAAAGTATTTGGGAAGCCAGTTTCAGTTGCATATAAGGAATCACTGAGCAGTACAAAATGGGCTAGAATGTCTCAAGAAACCATGAGCCCTAGTCCCTGGAAGTGGAAGTGTGTAGATGTTACAACAGTTTGTCAGACAGGGCCCGTATGTGTCCGGGAAGGTGCTGTGGGGTGGCGAAAGTGACTGTCGGCCAGGACGTATCGAGAGAGAACTTTAACAGTCTTTTTGAATTCTTAAGGCTCTGTGACTCTGTCTCCTTGACTGATGAACGAAGCCATCAACATTGGTACATGCCTATCATGCCAGATAAGTAGGATGGGCTTCTCTTTGAGATCTGCCTCACCTGGAAACCAGAGATAAAAAGCCCCTAGAACAGTTTCTTTCTTGGCACCTTTTCCCCAGCCTGCTGACTATACCATCTGTCTTTAAGTGGAAGACATCACTTAATAACTTGTTTCAGTAAATTCTCCATTCTCCCCAAATATTCAAGAAATACTAGAAAATAAAGGAAGACAGTACAGAGAGAGCGTGCTCTTGGTTTAGGAGGAAAAGAGGAGAAACTAGGCCCAATGTACACCCACAAAAAGCCAGAGGGAAATATGTTATAATAGTGCATGACTGTCTCCAGGTGATGGCAGTATGTGTGACTTTTTTCATATTTTCCAACATTTCTGCAATGAATGCATCTTACTTTTGTAAAGAAAATGTTGCCAATATGGTAATTACAAAGACTGTAGCCACAGAGGAACAATTCCTATGATAGAATATGGAATACATTTTTTTAAAAGATTTTATTTATTTATTCATGAGAGATGGAGAGAGAGAAGAGACACAGGCAGAGGAAGAAGCAGTCTCCCTGCAGGAGCCCGATGTGGGACCCGATCCCCAACCCCAGGATCATGCCCCAAGTTAAAGGCAGATGCTCAACCGCTGAGCCACCCAGGTGTCCTGGAATACATTTTTATAATTCAGCATTTTACCATCATTTTAAAACATGTGCTTTATTATTATTATTATTATTTTAAAGATTTTATTTATTCATGAGAATACACAGGAGAGAGAGGCAGAGGGAGAAGCAGGCTCCATGCAGGGAGCCTGATGTAGGACTCGATCCCAGGTCCTCAGGATCAGGCCCTGGGCTGAAGGCAACGCTAAATTGCTGAGCCATCCGGGCTGCCCAAAACATGTGCTTTATTCATGTTTGATTAAATGCAACCTAACGCATTAGTTTTATTTAATTTTTTTTTAGCATTTAGTTTTATATTAAACTTTAATTACTTTGTCAATACTTTTTACGAGTACAAGTTGACTTTTCCTAAAGGAGGACTTAAGAAAATGCTTTGATTCTGGGATGACTTAATAATTGCTTTGAAAGTTGGTGCAGTCTTACTTCGTGCTGATCTGTTTGGCCATCTTTTGTGGCTTAGTGAACTTCAGAAATGTTTAATACCATCAACTTGAAATTTCATGAGCCATGCACGTGGGCTTCTCAGCTGTCTGTTGCATTGCTTTTCCTGAAGAATTACATTTAAATTATTTCCTTTGAGTTGAAGGTAGGTAGTTCACTAATTAACATGCATGTTAATTAACACGGGCTAGTGGTGTGGTTTTCTTATATTTACATTTCAGTGAGGCTTTGACCTTGAAAATAGCTAGAAAAAGTATAAATTGTGTGCTCTTCCAAAAGTATAAATTATGCCTTTCTTCAAAGGAAACTTACAAGTTTAGTGAGAGTAAATTTTAAAAATTGATACCAAAAAGCCCCAATTTAAGTAGACATCAATTTTATTTAAGTTGGTTGGGTAAGAGAGGGATTTTTATTTTTATTTTTTAAGAAAACAATCCTGGAAAGGGCTGATATTTTTATCATAATAATGTAATAGCCAGATCTAGTGGTTATTCTCTTGGAGTTGTATCCTACGGTGCTCATTTAATATGGAAAAACATGAGCGGCAATTGAATAAATTCCATTAAAAGAGTATATACTACTGGGGTCCCTCCATACTGGTTACTGTGGAAAATGAGAATGTTATGTTGGCCAGTGATGCTAGTATTAGCTCCTATTGCTGGTTGACCTGTGAACCTGTCCTTTTGTAACCAAGGAGGCCTTGGGACATGCCAAGTCCTGTAAGAGCTCTCCACTAGGCTGGGCTCCTGGGATAAAGACCATCCCATCCCTAGAAGAAATTATAAGGAAGATAATGATCCCAGGGAAAGTGGGATTATTTGCTCAGTAGACCACTGGACCAATTTGGTTTTCATTTGGGGGCTGGGAGAGCTAGGCAAGCATGTGTGGACATCGGGTGCCCATTAGAATCACAAGGTGATACCCATTAGAAAAGATACTAGACATCATGAAGTCCAGCCTTTTCATTGTACAGAGGAATTGGGGTGCCCGATCCAAAGTAGATAAAGTTAGAGGCAAAACTGGGATGATGAGCTAATTGCCAAATTTAAATTCAGGGCTTTTCTGTTACAACTGGCAGATCCATTTTGTACCCTAAGAATCTAAAACAGTGATAACCTATTTAAGAAAAGAACATTCTGGAGAAAAAAAAAAAATTCCACAAACTGCCTATTTAAAGATCACTATCTTATTCTCATCTTCTAATTCTTCTCCAGAATCAAGGAGGATAGTATTTGCATCTGTCTTTCAGCATTTTCATATTTCTTCTCTGTCAGTAATTCTTGCCCTCTTTTAGCTATGATAGCTGTTATTGCAAAACTGACTCATTTTTCCCAAATCTGATCTAGTTTGGAAAATATACACCCTGTAAATCAAAATATACTTCCCTGTAAATCGAGAAGATCTCGATTTTATTGCAACCGCAACTATTACAAAATATGGTTGGTCTCGGTGGTCCCCCAGGGTTTATAACCTAAATCAAGAGAATTTTTCCACTGCGAGTACGGCAGCAGCATGGCCATTAACCCGAAGAGAAATTCCCAAGTCCAGTTATCAAGATATAATTTCATGAGCTGCTTTTCTCATTTCAGCGTTAGCCACCACGGAGAAGTGAGGCATTGCTGAAATTTATTTAGAAAATGTTTCTCAGCCCCTCGTCCTGGGCTGACCTGACAGCCTGATCACCCTCCCATGCAGGTCTGTGCCCATGGGGGCCTCGGGGCCCAGGCACCCATGGAAAAGTTTCAGTCCTTCTCCAGCCGCACTTCCAGTGGGCCAATCCCAATCCCAGGGCCACCTGCTAATCAGCCAGTCAGGTGCTCCTGCTCACTTTGTCACTCCAAGGCAGCAGTCATGGAGGACTGAGCGGGTGCCAGCCATCTGCCCCTTTCGGAAGAGACTCCAGAAATGAGATGGAGGCTGTGGGTCCTGGGTTGCTCATCCTCATAGCTCCAAGACCTTTGAGAAGTTTTTTTGTTGTTGTTCCATGTAATGTTCCATGGCGGACATCACTATTTTGCTTTTGGTGCCTTGTTCAATCTCTGAATTCATCATAAGATGAAGCTGTGGTATGGAAGGTTCACCTTCTCAAATGGTCCTTAGTAATGAGTATCTGGTAAACCAAATGTAAGACACTGATTAGTTATCTATGTCTGCTGAACAAGCTGCCCCAGAATTAGTGGCTTAAAATAAGAGCCATGTTATTTGCTGATGAGTTTGTGGGGCAGCAATTTGGGTTGGTCAGTTCTTTTTTTTTTTCTTTTAATTAAAAAAAAATATTTATTGATTCATGAGAGATACAGTGAGAGAGGCATAGGGAGAAGCAGGCTCCCTGCGGGAAGCCTGATTCAGGACTCGATCCCAGGACCCCAGGATCGACCTGAGCTGAAGGCAGGCGCTGAACCACTAGGCCACCCAGGTGCCCCCTCCTAGCATATTTTAAATGTGTTCTTGAGTAGCTGTGAATGATGCTGTTGCTGTATTTCAGACCTCTTTATTGTGCAAAGCCGCTATCCACGCAGGAATAATTGCAGACGAGTTGGGTGGTCAGATCAGCGTGCTTCAGCGCAAAGGGATAAGTCGATATGAAGGAATCCTGGCCAATGGCGTGCTCTCAAGAGAGTGAGTACCTTGTCTTTTGTTCTGAGTGGAAGGTTGCCCCGAAGGCATAATTTATCAGCTCACAATTTTGAAGGGACAGTGGGCATCTGATACCAAGGGTTTGTCGCCTGGGAAGAAGGTGCGTGAGGGCCTAAAGCAGCATTTATGGTGACTGTGGGCAAGAGCAGCGCAGCAACAAAGCAGCTCACTGGTTCTGCTGACAAGTACGTTAAGTGGCACACGTTGGAAGCTCTGGGGCAACGCAGTGCTTCTACCCTAGGTGTGTTATGGGGAGAGAATAAAGGCTATCTATCCCTTTTCAGTTCTTCCAGTTTTAGTAAATTATTGGTTCTCTCCAATATTACCAGAGATACTGAAGGAGACCGGGCAGTCAAGTAGGCCTCCACAGAACAACCAAGCTTCCCAGGAGCTCCTGGTGATGGATAATACTTGGGAAGTGGGGGGGAAAGCGGGGCGCTTTTGTTAACATTCACCCCTCTGATTGCTGTCACCCTCTGCTCTTTTAGCTTCCTGAGAAAAAAAAAGTATGTCAATTGTTCACATGTTTTAAACATTTCAACCTGGGCTTTTAATGCATTTAGGTTTCCTCAGCTTCTGGGGTGGAAAACAAGAGCTGTTAGGACTAAATATAAACCCGCCTTGTGGTCCAGGTGTCTGCTCATAGAAACAGGCAGCTTGGCGTGGGCCAGGGGGAGGCTTGCCTGGGTGGGTGCCGTGGGAGAGAAAGATGATCCTGAAACTGCTGTGTTTATCTCTAGCCCCTTCCCTGTCAGCCCCCAAAATGTCTCCCTGCCACCATGGCCCTGTGTTTTTTGGACAGGTTGTCACGTAGTCTTGGTCTCAGGAATACTGCACAAGACAGAGGCGACTGGCATTTCAGGATCCAGAAGTAGGAAAACGTAGCCCAGGGCCTGTACCCCTACCACGCCCTAGTCTGTATGGGGGTCACCACCCTCCCCTGCGCCCCCACCCCACTGTGGCGCCCTGGTCCCTGCTCCTGTGACACCATCGTGTTTCCCTGCTCTTGATAGGTTGATAGGTTCCCTGGTTAGCATAAATATAGTGACGCTGATGTCACTGTGAGGCAGTTATACAGTAATTTTTTTCCCTCCCCTTCTACTTTTTATTTAAATGTATTACGGCTGGTTGAGCGATATTGTGGTTCAAATAGGGATTCTGACTACAAGATGTAATATTGTTTCTGTGGGAAAATGTATCATAAATTCTCAAGAACCAATTGATGAGCTCACAAGTAAAGTTAGGGACTAAAGCCCATTTCTGGATTGAGGTGTTGGCCTAAGCTCACAGGATGGGGACTTAGAAGCAGTGGCTGCAGTCGGGGGAGAAACTGGGTAGGACACATTCATGAAGGAGGCCTTGGCCGGGTGGAAGGCGGGGACCAGGCAGGCGGGGGACACGGAGCAGAGTCAGGGCCTGGGGAGGGACACCAGAGGAGTTACGGTAGGCAGCACACCCTGCTCTTGTCCAGGCCCTGGCTGGAGGGTGGCTGAGGAGAAAAGGCAAAGCTCCCACTGGCAATTCTGAGTCGGGGCTGCAGGTAGGGGTACCTGGAGAGGGTGTTTGAGCCCCAGTCTTTCACAGGCCACGCAAGTGATGCTGCATGTGATCTGTGGAAGGCAGTCGCCCACTAAGCACAGGGTGCGGGCTGCACTCTGATGGGAGGCTCACTGCTCTGTGTTCTTGCCTGCTGTGGATGGGGCTTCCCTCTGGATAGGACTTCTCACTTTGAGAGGCCCCACAGTGTTCTTTTCATACTGTGTGAACATTCAAAGACAAATCAGTCCCAAGTTTGTGCCAAGGTTTAAGATCTAAAAGCTTAGTTACAGGGGCGCCCAGGTGGCTCAGTGGTTGAGCGTCTGCCTTTGGCTCAGGTTCTGATCCCGGGTCATGGGATGGAGTCCCCATCGGGCTCCCTGCAGGGAGCCTGCTTCTCCCTCTGCCTGTGTGTCTGCCTCTCTCTCTCTGTGCCTCTCATGAATAAATAGATAAGATCTTTTAAAAAGATAAAAATAAAAAATAAAAGCTTAGTAACAGAGTACCTTTAGAACTAAATCCTTACTCAAATAAAATTTATATGTGTGTGTTATAAATTCACTTTCATATACACACGTATTTTATACATACATATATGCACGTACATATATGTACTATGGATAAAAATGTACGCGTACATGTACTATATATACATACATGCATATGTACATGTATTTTTTCACTTTTGTATTTGCCTCAAACTTTTTGGAACATAAATATTATATCCTGATTTATTTTAAAAGTGATTACTTATGCACAGTAAGCTGTAAACATCAGCGTGATCTTGACTTTTGAGGATCTGGTTTTGGTTACATTTTTTATGGTTCAATGTATTGATACTAGGGGACCATTTCAGGAAGATGTCATGCTGGGGCCTAGATTTGTTGAGCGCCGTGTCTCCAAATAGGAACAAAGAATTGACCTCTGGTTTTAAGTCTGTTTTTTGTTTTTTGTTTGTTTTTTTTTAATCTCTTGCCTATGTTTATGTACATCTTAGTGCTTCTTTTGTAGAAAAATAGGATCGTAAAAAGTTTAACTTGTACTACTAGGATTTTATTTTACCTTTTGAAAAAAATTATTTAAACTGTTAAATAGAAGCAGACGTGTTCTCAGTCTTCTGGGCTTAACACAGATGAAGTCACCTAATGGAATTTGAAATTAAATGATGATGCAAAGATAGGAATACAGAAATCGAAACCATTAATGAATTAGGAAGAGTTTGGCTCTACATTCCATGCAGTTATTTAAACAAATTTTTGATGTTTGTTTTGGTGGGAATAGAAAGTCCAGAATTATATCAACGTCCCTTCTTCCTTCCAGCTCTGATTTTGCTTTGGCTTTTTGTACTGAGCAGAGAAAAGTGAACCACATGCGGATACATCTCTTCCAGTCATCTCAATTCCCAAATCTTTAGGGGGCAGTTGTTTTTATCTGTGCTGGGTTGCTGTTGGGGAAGCACTGTGCCTGCGGTCATTGAACTTCTGTTCCCACACATGCTTGTTTGGTGTTCAGGAAAAAACACAGAAGGAAGCATTGCCGCTGAGGAAGAAGGAGTCCCTAAAGTAAATATCTAGGGTTCTTCTGGGATTCATCCGGGTCAGGTCACTTCCTTGATTGGAGGAGACCAGAATGGAATCAGGAAGAGAGCCTGACCTCAGACAGAGGGTGAAGCTCAAACCACCAGCCGGGAATGCTTTTCTTTCAGTTTACATCAGCCTATTCTTGATCACTTCTCTAGCCCTCTGGGAAGGCTGGCAGTTCCAGGAATCTGATTGAACTCATTCACCCTGATGTGAGCTTCAGAGCTCCAGCCTCCTGGGGTGTTTCCAGTTTTAAAAGAGGAGGCTCAAAAAATAAATAAATAAATAAATAAATAAATAAATAGGCTCATTTACCAATAGAATTCTCTAAGTGGTTGTATTTAGTTAGTTTAATAGAGTCAAATGGAAAAATAAAAAAAGTATTTATTCCAGCTGATAATGGAGAAAAGCCAGGCAGAGAGCTTTTAGGTGCAGAGCCCTCCCGGTGGTGTCTTCCCAGGGTTAACTACAGTTATCCTTCTTTCCATAACCTCTCTTGTTCAGCAACAACAAAATATTTTAGTGTCTCATGGCAGTGGGAACAAGTTTAGGTGCTCCAGGTTGCTGTAGTATCAGGTGGGCTTATTTGGGCAAAATGTCAAGTGTAATAGCAGGAACGTTAGGAAAAAAATGGAAAAATCAGTCAAATAGAGGCTCTAAATAAATTAATAAAACTTTGTGAAACAGCAACTTTCTTTAAAAGTTAGGAGAGCTGCATCTTCACCCCAGCTTGGCCTCGAACTGTGAATTTAGGCAAGTGTCATGACCCCCGAGGGTCTGCATTTTCATGTAGGAAATGATTGGTGCCTGCATTGTATTCAGTGCAGAGGTTATAATGGAACCTTTATGCAGTATGGCAGGGCCGGGAGTCTCTGCTTGGGACTGGACAAAGAAGAAGATAAAGTCCCTTCCAGGAATTGGGACTACCTGGTACTTCTGAACATTGCAACAGCAGCAAAGCTTTAAATGGGAAGGTTCCTATACTCTTGTCCAGACTTTTTCTGGGCTCTTTGTGATTTCACGGTTCAGGACCCTCTGTCCATGGTTGCCATCTCTAAATCAGAGTCAAACATTTAAATTGAGATCCCGGTAAGCAACTCACCTCCTCATGTCTGTGTTTGTTATTGCAGTGGTTCCCTGTCAGACAAGCGATTTCTCTTTACCTCCAATGGTAAGGATCATGCTTTTTTTTTTTTTTAAGAACTTGATATTTTCTAATCCCCAGTGGTAGTTTATTTTCCCGTAGCCCTCTGATGATCTAGTTTAAAGGATTGTATTTTTGTTTTTGCCCCCCGCCGATCCCAGAGCACCAAGTACGCTGTAATCTAAAAATACCAAGACACTAACTCAATTGGCGTGAAGTAGAAAATCCTTTTTCTTTATCATCAGCTGTCTCAAACTTTTGCCAAAAAAGAATGAAAATTCGAAATAGCATTTATTTTAAGATAAATTCCTTTATGTTAAACTTTAACAGGAAAAGCTTTTAAATACGACGGTTTGATTTGTAGTTCTCTTGAATAAAATGATTGAACATGAAATATGTTCTGTGTAAATAGTCTCTCAGCCTAAAGTAAAATATTGCAAGGAGAACAATATGAATGTGCCTTCTTTGTCCAGGGAGAGGAGTATGGCCTTTATTTGCTAACCTCCACATTGTCTTGGACATGGTAAAATTCAGGTCCTGAGGATGACGTTGAGTACAATTTACTGATCTTCAGAGCCCCTGGATGTCCCTCCTCTTCAAGGATACGGACAATAGAGTACCCTCTGATCAAGTGAGAAGAACTTTCAGCATTTTAAACCTTTAGGACACATTATACTTTGCTGAAATGAGGGTGAAATTATAAGTTTAGAAAGGAAAACCTATGGTGGGAACAAAGAGATGTCATTCCTAGGGGGGTGTGACTTCAGTGAGGTCCATTAAAGAGAAAAGCAGCAGTTGCCAGCTGCTGCAGTACCAGTGAGTCAAAGAAAAAGTCTGGGTCACTAAAAAAAAACTAGTACTTAAACAGTTGATTTGCTATCAGAATGGAAATAAATCCACTGGATAATTCTAGGTAAAATGGAGTACTTTATTTTTCCCCCCTCTCATTTTGTGTTTACATCAGAAATACTCTCCCAGCCTTTTTGAAATTTTTTAATTTTTCATTTTTTTAGGTTGCAGCAGATCATTGAGTTTGGAACCTGACACACAAATCAGAGCCTCTTGGCAGTGGGTCAGTGAGATGGGAGAACAAATTCACTGGTCCCCCGACCAAGCCCAACTTCAAGACCAAGACCTGTCGTGGGCAGCAGGGGATGGTGGCAAGAACCGCAAACAGCGAGAGTGGCTGGAGACCGATTTGGGAGAGAAAAAGAAAATCACAGGTACAGCCTCACCAATGCAAGTGACCGGCGTTTGAAATTACGTTTTAGACCTACAGAGGTGCCTCTTTCTGTCCCTCCAAGGACTCTGTGTCTTTTCTAAAAGTAACAAGCCTTCACACTGTCTCCATGGGAAGAACCTGTGCGCAGATTGTAAGTGCGGATGTATGGATTAGAAAGCCCACACCTCAAAGATGGAACCTTCTGCTGGCGTGTTGTCAGTGTGGAAACACTCATCTGTGGTCAGGTTTCTAAATGCAAATAAGAAAAATTGGCCTGGAAAATGATTTAAGATTTCAAGTGAGGAGAAAAAAAAAAAGAAAGAAAGAAAGAAAGAGAAAAGACACCTGGAATTGTAATACATGCTGTATATATTTTTAAAAACTAACCTATCAATAATATTTTCTTACAAGGGATTATGACCACAGGATCCACACAGTCAAATTTCAACTTTTATGTTAAGAGTTTCGTGATGAAGTTCAAAAACAACAACTCCAAGTGGAGGAGCTATAAAGGAATTGCGAATAATAAAGAGAAGGTAAGAGAAACTTTGGAGGAAGGAACTGAGCGGGAGAGTGGTCTCCAGATACTTTTATCCGTGTGATTCCAGAAACCAGAGTTGCAGCACCACCCTAGTGAGGTAACTTAGCCTTTGTTGGCAAAGCCATATATCTTCACTAGCAAGCATCTCTGCAGAACCGCAATGGACATAGAATTCTGGCTTTGGTGTCATACAAGCAGGGAGGAGGGGGTGGGAAAGACTTAGGAACTTCCTCCGAGCCTCTTCGGGTAAAAGTTATTTGTTTCTACAGGTGTTTCAGGGCAACTCTAATTTTCGGGATCCAGTGAGGAACAATTTCATCCCTCCCATCGTGGCCAGATACATTCGGGTTGTTCCCCAGACGTGGCATCAGAGGATAGCCTTGAATGTGGAGCTCTTTGGTTGCCAGATTACACAAGGTGTGGGACCGGGGCAGGTCAGCGAGTTGTTTGATTCTGATCATGCCCTTTCACAGATTGTTACTAATGTGGTTTTTCCAACATCTCCTCTGCCTCAGGTAATGATTCATTGGTGTTAAACAAAACAAGTCCAAATACTGTTGGTTCATCTGAAAGAGAAGATGAGACAATCACAAAATCCATCCCCTCTGCAGAAATACCCACAGGTAGAGCAGTTACTGTTTTGTGGTTTCCTAAGTGGCATAACCGGACTCCATCTGATTATTACAGTCACTTCAACAAAACCTTTTTTCTCTGTCATGTGAATGTCTGGAGTCAGATGGCCCAGAGGCAGCTGCATAAGTATAAAATGAGGTATATCCACAGGAGGTATATCATTGCAATATTGTAAGTAGAAAAAAGTAGTATTTGCCCTTCAAACAATAGGTAAAGATTTTATGGAAAAATAATAGCACCTCCACACAATGGAATACTCTGCAGGTGTGAAAAATAAATGTGCTTAGTAGTAGAGGAAACTCTCTGAGATAACTTTAAAAAATATGCAAAGACCGGACAGTCTATATAGCACTCTACCATTTGTGCAAAAAAGGGAATAAAGATTGAATACACACACATATATATAAATATGTACACATATATGCATATATATATATATATATATAAAATCATTGCAATATCTCTGGAAGAAGGTCAGGAAACATAATTTGGCTTCCTGTAGAGGAGGAACAGAGGTAGGAGGGAGACATTTTTATACTTTTTGAAGTTTGAACATGTAAATATATAATCTATTCACATAATAAACATTAAAAGGACATTTGTTTTTTCAGAATATAAAATGATTTGCATATTAATTTATATAAAATTCAGAAAGATTAGAGATATAGAAATATGAACATAAGAACAAGCCATAAATTAGTATCCCTAGATAATCACCATATTCCATTGTATGCAAACTATATTTATCTATAACTTTGAAAAAAAAACAGTAGCCTGCCATATATTTGGTCCTGTATCTTTTTTCACTTAACATGGTACTATGGGCATCTTCCAATGTTATTAAGTAGTTGAAAAACACAGTTTTGTTTTTTTTTTAATTTATTTATGATAGTCACATAGAGAGAGAGAGAGAGAGGCAGAGGGAGAAGCAGGCTCTGTGCACCGGGAGCCCAACATGGGACTTGATCCCGGGTCTCCAGGATCCTGCCCTGGGCCAAAGGCAGGCGCTAAACCGCTTCGCCACCCAGGGATCCCCACAGTTGTTAATACCTTTGTGTTTTCATATGGATATACCATCACCTAGTTAACCAGTCCCCTGTTGTTGGATGTTTAAGCCAATAGATTTTTCCCACATTTCCACTCTGGTAAATAACACCGCCATCATTTACATAACTTTTGTTCCTTTCAAAGGTTCTTATCCTCCCCTTTCACGAACTACACATTTCCACTCCTGATCATCCCTTTGTTTTCTTCTCAGGGATCACAGATAAAGAAGGGTGGACAAATATTTCTCCTTTAGTGTGCATAGTTTCTACAAGCTTGGGGCCTGCTTTAGTATCTGTTAAAGCGACTTCTTTTTTTAAAGTAGGAAGATATGGTGTTCCGTGCAGCAGAGTGGAAATGCTGCTTGAGGTCATCAGGCTGCATTTCCTCTCAGTCCACAGCTCCAAAGCCCTGGTAACGGAAGCACAGGGAAGCACAGGGCTCAGCTCCCCTTCCCTGCTCCCCCCCCACCCGCCAAGCTCCTGTTATTGTCCAAGCCAGAGCCCTCCCACCATCTAGGAGAACTGGTTCCTTGAGCCAAGCACCTCCTGGCCAGCTGAGTGGGCCGGCTTGAAATCATCCCCCTGGATCCTGATTTTGGAGTCTAATATTGTCCAAACAACAAGCTCAGAGTAAATGTGAATCTCTGAGGACCATCAAAAATTGCCCTTTTTGGGAAAAAAATAAAACTTATTTTCCAAAAACTTGAGCCAGGATTTTGAATCCTCTCTTTTGCTTTCTGATATCAGGCAATGCCTAGCACATACTCACTTCCCCCAGATATGAATGAAGGCACTCAAGACCTTTCAAACCAGTCTTCAGTCTTAGATCGTGAGGCTTGGCTGCGGTTCATTTCTGTTGTAATGTGGTGGCTTTCCCCCTTCCTAGGAATAAACGTCACAGCTGTTGCCCTTCCACTGGTGCTCTTTGGCCTGCTGGTTGCTGGAATGGGAATCTTTGCAGCCCTTAGAAAGTATGTAACTTGACATTTTACAATTTCTTCTCTGATTATGCAAATAATCACAAACCCAAAATATTTGCTTTTCAGATGTTCTTGTGTAGAAAAGCTGCATTGCTTTGGCCAAGATAAAATGTTAATTTATGCTTTAAAAACAAGTTGGGGAGGGGTGGAAAGTATCAAGCATTCTTTTATAAACAATACTTATCACTTGGAAACCTTTTCAAGTAGGATTCTTTTGTCTCTGTAGGAGGAAGAAGAAAGGAAATCCATATGGATCAGCTAAGGCCCAGAAAACAGGTTGGTTTACAGAAAACTCTAAGGTTTTACTCTATGGTTTTATTCTGTCCTAGAGAAGGGACAGGATCTGCTGATTAAAAGCACGATTAGGTCTGTGGCCCATGCTCATATGGTTTAAAAAATAAGATCCATGGCCTTTAAGTTATTAGCAAGCCTAAAAGGAATGGAATATTGTGTTTTAATCTCTCTATTTTAATAGAGAGTTTTCATGGCCAGTTACGTTTAGTTTTGTTCAGCATTGTCCCATCATTTATCAACATTCTTTTTTTTTTTTTTTTTTTTTGGCTACTGGAGTTTAGGTCACCACACTGCCTGTCATCCAGGAGAAATTTTAAAAGCCCCCTTTATTTACAAAGTACATTGTCCAGCACGCTCTGCATCTCCAGGCTTCCTCTGTATTTTCCACTCTGGGGGAGCGAAGGAAGCACCAGGCAGGGTTCACGGTCAGGTTTCAGAGAATCCTAAGGACTACAGGATGCCCAAGCAATGAGTCAGCTGTGGTCCAGAGGGAGGGCAGGACCCTTCAGGATCTCAGGGGCGCCTTGGGACACCAGATGTGTTGACTCCTCTGAGGCATGAATGTTGTGTCCGTGCAGATGATGGAAAACCATGCCCACGTGTGTAACAGGGATAATCTGGGACATGACGGGTCCGCAGACACACTTGCGAAGGCAGGTAGAAAGCGTGGTTGGAAGGGTGTTTTCTGTTGTTGTAACGACGTCAGCATGCTGCTCCTGCTACATGCATGTGACGAGCTGCGGCCCTGCATCTACAGCCAGCCGGCAGAACCCCCCAACCCCTGCTCATCGAGGAACACATCATGGGCCATGCGCGTTAGGCTTCTGGGGTTTTAGGTTGTTTCGTGTTATCTTTCTTCCAGACTGTTGGAAGCAGATCAAGTATCCCTTTGCCCGACATCAGTCAGCTGAGTTTACCATCAGCTATGATCATGAGAAGGAAATGACACAAAAGTTAGATCTCATCACAAGCGATATGGCAGGTAAGCGTCAAGCCTCTGGGACAGCGCCCTGACGTGGGAAGAGCTGCTTAGGGGGCTGGGGAGACCAGGAGGGAAATAAGACAAAACCCTTGTATTTAGATGGGGCCCAATACATCAGTAAAGTGGACAGTCTTCCTTCTTAACTCTGCAAGGAGTCACTAAGTCCCAAACAGACCCCAAGATATATCTCAAAAGCCCATTCAGAAGAGGCCATTGCCCATACGGGAGCTATAGCGTGGCTAAAGCAATGGCCCTGAGGCACCACAACAATCTGGAAACCCTTGATTAATCTGTTACTAACAAAGAGAGACTGGAAAGATGAATTAAGCACAGCTCCTGCCCTTGTGGAAGGTGAGACAGGACATGAAAGAAGCCATCCAGTGTCAGAATGGCCTGTGTGCCTCATAAGCCATCACTGAGAGTCAGGCTTCTCAAACTGTCCTTGGGGAAGGATGCTTTTTTTTTCCTTTTTTTTTTTGTTTTTGTCTTTTAAAAAATTATTTCTCATCGTCAAGAACTAATACCTTTGTAAAATACAATACAGTTGATCCCTGAACCAAGGGGTTTAGGGACACCTACCTGCTGTGCAGCCACAAATCTTTGTGTAACTTCTGACTCCCCCCAAATTTAACCACTAATAGTTTATTGTTGACTAGAACACCCTACTGTTGACTCCATCCTTACAAACAACATGAACAGTTAACACATATTTTGTATGTCATATGCGTTATCTATTGTATTCTTACAATAAAGTAAGTTAGAGAAAATAAAATATTAAGAAAATCATAAAGAGGAAAATACACTTCCAGTACTATACTGTAATGAAAAAAAATCTGCCTATAAGTGGACACACGTAGTTGAAACCCCTGTTGCTCAGGGTCAGCTGTATAAATTAGCAGTAATAATGGCATTTTTAAAAACCTACAAAATAGAAATCTCTAATTCTTTTATTAGACTCAACAGACATAAGGTGACTCTTGCATTGCTGTTGAGTTTCTAAACGCTGTCAATTAGTGTGCTTGGCTTTTTGCAGACCTGTGTCAGTTCTCAGATATGTAGGCGTCTGTAGGCCACACTTGGGGGAGCTCAGCTTAGCTTCTCGCTACCCGAAGTGCATTCTGAGGACTGGCAGCATCAGGGAACTTGCTAGAAATGTGGGCTTTCAGGCCCTGTGCCCCGGGGCCTACTGACCTGGGGAGGTGGTGCACGTAGATGTCAAAGTCAGGAAGCTCCTGGTAGGAGGGTTGCTTGAGCCGCTTGGGGCAAAGAGAGCATCCCTCCACCCCAAATCCATCTTCTTATTACCCCCCCCCCCCTCCACGCAACAGCCCCTGACAATTCTAGCGCTACCTCGTAGGTTTGTAGGTAAACCGAGGGGAGGGCAGACTTGCTTGTCTGTCCTCTTCCTTTCATTTTGTCAGCTTCTGCCGCAGCCTGTCCTTCCCTATTGTGTGGTCCTTCTCTGGGCCTCACTCCCCCTACTGCTCAGCCACAGTGTCTCTCCTCAGCAGCCTCACTCACCCACTCCAGAGCTCCCAACAGAGAGCCCTTCCTTGCTTTTTGGTCAGTGCAGCGGCTAAGCCCAGACCTCCTCCTTGTCCCCAACAAGTCAGTAAGTCTCACCTGTTGGACACCTGTACCTGTGAGGGTCCCCAGTTCTTCAGCATGTACAAAACCGAGCGCAGTTCCTAACCCTCCCCCCATGAATGTTCCATACATTCCACTTCCCAGTGGCCTCCCCACTGTGCGTCCCAGGCTTCTGGGCTTAACATCCAGGAAGGGGGCCCTGCTGGCTCCCCTCTTTCTCCATACCCCACAGTATTGGTAATAAATTTCGCTGATTCACATCTCCAGTGTGTGGCCTTTCCAAGGCTGCTGCCAGACTCCTAGTGTGTGACTTACACTTTTTCTTTTTGTCTCATTTTTGACCTTTCCTTCTTCACATGGCTGCCAGGTTACCTCCAACTGTGCCAGTCTCTTATTTAGACCTCTCAGTAGGTTTCTAGAGAAGTAAACCAAACTTGCTAGCAAAAGCACTCAGTGTCCTCTCTGATGGGCATACACTTGGGGCCTGAGCTGGACTTCTGGCTCCACTGGCTGCTAGCCGTGACCCTGGAGCAGTGACCGCATCTCAGCCCGCTTCTGTTTTCCGTTTGTCAAATGGAGGAAAAGTCCCTACCTCACTGTACTTTTTTGTTTGTTTGTTTGTTTTTTAGGATTTTACTAACTGATATCTTCTTAGCTTAGAATACTGCCTGGCACAGTCAGGACCCAATGAATGAATGGGGGCTTTGTCATTATCATCACCTTTATCATCGGTCCCCAACCTACTATTTGGGTCTTTCTTTTCTTTCTTTTTTTTTTTTTTTATTTGGGTCTTTCTATTAAACTACTCCATGCCCATCATACTCTGGCCACATCAACCTTGGACTCTTTCCGTGTTTTTTTTTTTTTTTTTTTTTTAAAAAAGATTTTATTTACTTATTCAGAGAGAGAGAGAGGCAGAGACACAGGCAGAGGGCGAAGCAGGCTCCATGCAGGGAGCTCGACATGGGACTCGACCCTGGGTCTCCAGGATCACACCCCGGGCTGCAGGCGGCGCTAAACCGCTGCGCCACCGGGGCTGCCCTTTTTTTAAAAATTTGTTTAAAAAAGATTTTATTTCTTTACTCATGAGAGACACAGAGAGAGAGAGAGAGAGGCAGAGTCACAGGCAGAGGGAGAAGCAGGTTCCATGCAGGGAGCCTGATGCTCCATCCCAGGACCCCGGGATCACCACCGAGCCACCCATCGCCCCTCTCTATGGTTTTAATAGGTCGTTTGGTCACCGTTCCCCGTTCCGTATAGTATCACCCCCACCTCCAAAATCTGCCATTGCCCAAGCCGCCTGAGATCTCCAGGAGGTGGCTCCCCCCACCACGCCCCCGCCCCCGCCCCAGGTGGGGGAAGCGCAGTCTCCGCCCCCGGTCCCTAGGCTTCTGAGAGCACAAGCGGCTGCTCACCCCTGCAGCTGCTCACCCCTGGGGCTGCTCACCCCTGCGGCTGCTCACCCCTGCGGCTGCTCACCCCTGCGGCTGCTCACCCCTGCGGCTGCTCACCCCTGGGGCTGCTCTCCCCTGCGGCTGCTCACCCCTTGGGCTGCTCACCCCTGCGGCTGCTCACCCCAGCTGCTGCTCACCCCTGGGGCTGCTCTCCCCTGCGGCTGCTCACCCCTTGGGCTGCTCACCCCTTGGGCTGCTCACCCCTCGGGCTGCTCACCCCAGCTGCTGCTCACCCCTCGGGCTGCTCACCCCTGCGGCTGCTCACCCCTCGGGCTGCTCACCCCTGCGGCTGCTCACCCCTGCGGCTGCTCACCCCTGCGGCTGCTCACCCCTGCGGCTGCTCTCCCCTGCGGCTGCTCACCCCTGCGGCTGCTCACCCCTGCGGCTGCTCACCCCAGCTGCTGCTCACCCCTCGGGCTGCTCACCCCTGCGGCTGCTCACCCCTGCGGCTGCTCACCCCTGCGGCTGCTCTCCCCTGCGGCTGCTCTCCCCTGCGGCTGCTCACCCCTCGGGCTGCTCACCCCTGCGGCTGCTCACCCCTGCGGCTGCTCACCCCTGCGGCTGCTCTCCCCTGCGGCTGCTCACCCCTCGGGCTGCTCACCCCTGCGGCTGCTCACCCCAGCTGCTGCTCACCCCTGGGGCTGCTCACCCCTGCGGCTGCTCACCCCTGCGGCTGCTCACCCCAGCTGCTGCTCACCCCTCGGGCTGCTCACCCCAGCTGCTGCTCACCCCTCGGGCTGCTCACCCCTGCGGCTGCTCACCCCAGCTGCTGCTCACCCCTCGGGCTGCTCACCCCTGCGGCTGCTCACCCCTGCGGCTGCTCACCCCTGCGGCTGCTCACCCCTGGGCTGCTCACCCCTCGGGCTGCTCACCCCTGCGGCTGCTCACCCCTGCGGCTGCTCTCCCCTCGGCTTTCCCGCTGCCTGCCGCCCGGGCTGGTCCCCAGGGCCGGTCCCCCGGGCCCCCCTCCGCCGACGGCCGGCCTGCCCGCGTGGGGGTGGGGGATGCGGGGTGTCCGTGTGGCTCCCCCACCTGAGCCTCCCGCGCTTGTGATTCCAGATTACCAGCCGCCGCTGCTGATGGGCGCGGGCACGGCGGCGAGGAAGGGCTCCACCTTCCGCCCGATGGACGCCGAGGCCGCGGGGGCCGAGCCCAGCGCCCCGGCCGGCGGCCACTACGCCCGCCCCCTGCCGGCCGCCCGCCACGAGTACGCGCTGCCCCTGAGCCCCGCCGAGCCCGAGTACGCCACGCCCATCGTGGGGCGGCCCGCGGCGCGGACGCGCACCTTCCCCGCGCGCGGCGGCTACCGCGTGCCCGGGCCCGCGCCCTACCAGACGCCGCCCGCCGCCCGCCGCCCCGGCCCCGGCCCCCAGCAGCCCGCGGCCGGCGGCCCGACGGCGGAGCGCGCCCGCCCCGACTACCAGGAGCCGCGCGCCGAGCCGGCCGCCCGCGCCGCCTACGCCGCCCCCGCGGGCTGCCTGCGGCCCCCGAGCCCCGCGGCCGTGAGCGCCCCGCTGTGAGCGCCCCCTGGAGGCCGCCGCTGCCGTCCGGGGCGCGCTGCCGCGGGCCTGGGAGCCGGCCGCGGGGCCCCGCGCGCGCGTGTCCGCGGCGCGCCCTCCCGGGATCCTGCGGGAGCCCCCGGGACCGCCCCCCCTACTGTTTACAAAGCGGTGCGCCTGGTGCCGCGCCGCCCTGGGGGCGAGAGCCCGGGGTTGCGTCGCGCCGGGCAAGGACAGCTTCAGATGGCGTTTCCATTTCTCTAACTGTGAGACCGAGCTGCTCAGTATAAACGTGCAATCTGTACAGAGTCGTATTTAACGTGAATTAAAGTAACTTAAGTTCGCCTTGTCGGACGTGGGTCCTGCCCCGAGGGTAAGGCGGAGAGCGGGCTGCGCGGATCCGTGCGCCAGAGGACGGCCACCCCGGGAGCGCGTCCTACCGCGCTGCCGCCGCGGGTCTGTTGAAACTTCACCTTGTTGCCAGTGGGGGGCGCGTGGCCGCTCCTTGGGTGACTAGAAGGAAAAGCGTGGCTGACGCTGTTCTGGATGGAGTGAGATCACCTGAAGCCCCGCGGGGTGGCTGTCGCGGGAGGGCTGCAGGGGAAAGCTCCCGCCCCGGGATGGGCTGGGCCGCGGCCACTAGGTCCCTGGGGGCCGCGGGGCCTCCCTTGCCTGGGGGACCCAGCTCCCCAGGGACCCCACTTTGCTCCCTCCTCACCTGGGCCTAGCGGGCCCTGGACGCTGTCACATGCAAACCCACCTTTTCAGACCGTCTGCCAGGCCACCCAGTGCTGAGATGCCACCCAGCAAAGGGAATGAAGGTGGCACCGCCTTGGCAGTCTGAATGACTGTGGCAGATGCTTCGTACCTCACATTAAACATATTGCTGGGGCCAGACACCCTCACTTTTGGGGACTTTCTTCAGAAACAACCCATTATAACGATGAAACACAAAGTTATTTGAGGTGTGTTCTTCCTTACAAAAGCGATGGAGGCCAAATCCACATAGAGCTTTTCTCCCAGGATGGTTGGGAACTGAACTGGTTTTGAGTCTTAGAAAATCGGCGCGTCTCTGATTCCAGATTAGCCCAGACCTCAGCTGTACCTCATGCTCAGTGCTTTTAATCTGGGTTTGCTTTGAGTTCACTGTGGGGGATTGAGCCTCTTTTGCCAAAGAGGAAAGTATGTGTTTGTTTTGACAAAAAAAAATGTGGACCAAAAAAATCATTTACCTAAAAAAAAAAAAGAAATGTATTATAATTCTGTTTGTATGACTCTGACTTTCTGTGAAACGATAAATATTAAAATAGGGTGCTGGAAGTTCACAGCAGACTTTTGGGTTATTTTAGAGGATAACCCGTTTATTTTGTGGAGTTTACATGGTTTTATATGCATACTAATTGTAATAATAAACTATCCCAAATCACAGCGCCCCTGCCTCTCACTGGTGTCCTGCTTGCTGGCCAGGCGGTCGAAGGCGTTCGAGGCTCAGCCTTCCAGAAAGGGCAGGTGGTACAGTGGGGAGAGCTGGGCTCGGAGTGAAATAGGTCTTGGTTTCAGATCCCCATCAGCCACACACCAGCTGAGAGGTCTTGAGCGGGTTGTTCTGGAATTAAGACCAAGCAAACAAGCAAAGTCTATTCAAGCTTGTACGTAGCAGGACCGTCAGCCACCCCCACTTGCATTTTGGCAGAAAGAGGCAGAAAGACCCCAGAGGAGTGGATAGCTTTGCCGTGGGACACACGGGAGGGCTGCAGGTGTGCCTTGATCGGAAGCTGTTGGCCTGGGGGAAGCTGTAGGATGGATTACCTCCATGGTTGGTTAGGGACGCGCACTCTTGGCTCTCTCGGCTTGGCCCTAAGTTCAAGTGGGGACAGAAATGAGAGAAGCTATCAGTTATGAATGAAGGCTTAGTGATTTGGAGTTGATTATTGCTGCAGACATTATTGCGTGGCTTCTGGATTGTTCCCAGAAGTACTCTGACTTCCTGCAAGTCTGACTTTTAGCAGTCTGGCTTTCCGGGCTCGTTGCTTTCCTGCACTTACGCTGGGGCTTGTAAATCAGAGTTCTGTTTTTACATGTGGCCCGTTATCCATTTGTACATTCAGTCTGTCATATCTAACCCTTTGCCTCAGTTTCTTCTTGTGTAAAAACGGTGTTAACGCGCCTTCCTCCAAGGCTGACAAGAAGAGAATTCATAGGGACATTTATCAAAGTTTTTGCTCTGTCATTGGCCGTTTTTCTAATCCAGGCCCTGCACGTAGCTTTCTAACATTAAAATATTAGGCCATAAAAATAGATTTCTTTACAATGGATGAAAGTTTCTTACATGCATCACATTTCTTCCCCATACTCATGATCTAATCATGACAGAGAGAGGAGAACGGGACTTTGTTTCGGAACAGCACTTCCTCAGGGTGGCCTCACGGGGTAGACCGGGTGTTTGAGTGGCAACGTCTGATAAGACCCTGCACCCCCAAGCCGAAACTAGAGGATAAAGGCAGAAAAATACCGTGCCTTTCTTGCTTTTCCAGTGTTTTGCAACATTAGCACATGTGATACGGTGAGAATGAGATCATTCTTATTGTCTGGTGTCTTCTATGTTATCAAATCCTGTTGGGAGGCAGAGATTGCCTCCTGTCACTTCTTACGGCTGTGGCTGCAACACATCGTCTCTGACAAGACCACACGGAGCACAGAAGCTGCTGGAACTGTTCTGGGTTTTATTACTATTTAAAATTTCCTTAATATTTCCCACGAGCCTAGAAAACATCTGGAAAGGATATGAGAGTTTGCTCCGTTTATGCCACTTGCTTTCGAATCCTAGCAGAAAATGAAACCCCGATGATACAGACGCGACTCACGGTCACCAGCGAATAGCCTTTTTTAAAAAAAAAAAAAAAAAAGATTTTATTTATTTATTCATGAGAGACACACACACACACAGAGAGAGAGACAGAGACACAGGCAGAGGGAGAAGCAGGCTCCATGCAAGGACCCTGATGTGGGACTGATCGATCCCCCGTCTCCAGGATCACATCCTGGGCTGCAGGCGGCACTAAACCTCTGCGCCACCGGGGCTGCCCACAAATAGCCTTTCATAAGTGCATCCCTGCAAAGGCCTTTTATAAATACGCCAGTTGAGCAGCCCACGTGTAGGTACCGGGTTGGTCTCCCTCTTTGCAAGATGCCTCTCTCGCATTCATTCGTCCGCCAAATAGTCGCGAAGCTTCTGAGAACAGCGTTCACCCGGTACTTACCAGAGCCAGATGCCTAAGCTCGCCGGGGCCTTGGGATGCTTGAGGCCGCTAATGACTGGAAGCTGGGGCCCTGACCCCAAACAGTGCAGCCGTGCCCGAGCCCCCCCCCCCACGGCTCTCCCTGCACCCACAGTGCGGTGTGCACCCCGGCCCGACCTCTCCTCTCCCACTGCAGGTCTCTATCCCAGGAATGAAGTGCCCTGGAGGCCTCGGGGACGTCTGCTGTGCCCTTGGTGCTCCGTGGTTTTACTACTATGTGTTCGGCTGTGAAGTCTGTGAATTCATTTATATTCACGTTACTTAGGACACACTTAGGACACACGCGTCTCGAATCCTGGGATGCGTCATTCTCACCCATGACAGATTGTCAGTCCTCCTGTTATGCATGACTACTTGCTGTTTTCTTTATTCACTCCTGGACTGAGTTGTGGCTAAACTCGGGAGAGATAACAGGCCCTGGGGGCTGGGTGCTCAGACCTGAGTTTCCCTGGAGGAGAAGCTGCCACCCCTCTGTGCCCCGTTTCCCTGCTTGTTCTCTGGGGAGAGAACTGTGCCCGGTGTGAAGTTCACCTGAAGCTTCTGGAGCTTTGCCTGGCCCACGTGAAACACCGAGATTCCATATTCTACTCCACTTTGCTCATTCCCTCCTCTGCTATCTAACCTGCAGCTGAATTTAGCCGCCGAGCTGTCAATTCCAATTTTTAAAACATTTCTGGGTCTGTGGACTCTTTTTCAAATCTGCTTTTTTTTTTTTTTTTTAACACCGTCTTGGTATCTTCTTGGGTTCTGATTCCTTCCTTTAATCATTTGAAACCTAGTTTTATATTCTCTTTCTGATTGTTCTGTTCTCTTCGCCTCCCTTAGAGTAAGAGCCACCGTGCATGCGGTGACTTGGAAGGCCCCGGCGGCGCCGTTCGGGGGGAACTTTTGTGAGGAGAGAGACACTCTGAGTTGCTCAGCATGGTGCTCCTTACTGACCCTGGAAGGGCTGGACTGAGGGACGAGTGCATTTTTAATTATATTGAACTTTATTTAAAAGTCAGTAGCCGCGTGTGGCACACCGCGGGGCACGCCCATGACCCCCACTCTCCCCATCAGGGTGTCACCCCTCAGACCTTCTCTCCTGCCTCTCCTTTGTTCACCCCCCTGCAGCCACCTAGGCCTCTAGCTGTCGCTAGAACATGCCAGGGTCGCACCCATCCCGAAGCCCTTGTGCTTGTGCTGCTTGCTCTCTCTTCCTGGAAAGTTCTTCCCCCAGATGTCTGCGTGGCTTGTCCTTTCTCTCCCTTCAAGCCTCCACCCGGACACAGTCTCCATGAGGTCTTCCTTCCTCCTCCTGCCTGAAAATGAGAGTTGTTCCCAATACATTTTCTCTCCTTCCCTGCTTCACTTTTCTTCCTAAGATCGTTAACAAGACGCATGTTCTTACGGTTTCCTGGTTCTCCTACTAGACCCCATCCTGTGAGGGACAGGACTTTTGTGTTTTGTTCCCTGCATATCCCCGGGGCCTAGAACAGTGCCCCGCAAATACTGGCTCAGTGGATGCCTGGGCAGAGCTGAGGCTCGGTCCTGTTTGTTGATTCTCCGGACTCTTGTTCATGGTGGTCTGTGTCTTTATAGGGTTTCTGATGACCTATCGGGAGCCCTCCCTCAGTGCGACTTTCTCTTCCTTGTGAAAAGCCTCATGGTCCTGTCCTTTTCTGAGTGGCCTTGCATGTGTATCTGTCAGGTTCACTGGGTGGGGTTGCCAGATAAAATATAGGATATCCAGTTAAATTTGAATTTCAGGTAAACAACAAATACTATTTTAGTAGAAGTATGTTCCATGTGATATTTGGGACATAGTCATACTAAAAATTACTCATGTCCTGTTTTTATTTGCTGAATCTGGCGGCACTAACACTTAGGAATGTATCAGCTCTGCTCCACTTTTTAGGTTTCCCGGAGGGACTTTTCTATGCTCACCCTTTGACTCTTCTGACTCCCTGTCATGCCTAACCCCAGATCTTGTCTCCTGTCCCCTCAAGAAGATTTAATACCCAGTATCGAGTAAGCAAAACCCTCCCACCACCCCCAGGATGCCCAGAGCTTTCGCTCCAGTGCTTGTCCCTCTGTTTTAAAGTTTCTTCTTTACTTCTGATACCTGGGTATTTGGCCCACGTGCCTGGCCCACGTGAAGCACCGAGATTCCATATTCTACTCCACTTTGCTCATTCACCTTTATCTCTTGAGATTAGCTGGGCCTTTTTAAAGGGTTCTGATTTTATTTTACCTAACATCCCTCCGAATGTGGACCGGTTTTCATCTCCTCTTGCTGGAATGATGCTTCTCCAACAGGCAGGTGATAGCATATTTGTTACAAATAGCACAGGACTCAGAACCAGAGAGAACTCAGATTTAACCCGGGAGTTCACCTTCTTAACTATATGATTTCAGGCGCATTATTGGTGCTCAGTTAATTAAATGAGAAGGCCACTGGGCTGGGGTGGCTCCGATGCTGCGGTGGCCTACGTAAGCAAGCCAGAGCCTAAACCTGCGAATGTGTCAAGGTTTCAAAATCAAATGCTAAGAACAACCAAAGATGAGCCAACCGGGATTTGAGCTGTAGCCATGGAGTAATTTCCTTCCTTCTTTCCCATGTGTTCTCGGACTCTTTCCCCGGCCGCTTTGGTGGAGGCCTCCTAACCACTCCTGGCTTGGCACCACCGGATGAGAATCGATACAAATGCTGAAATAAACTTAACATTTTTAAAATGCTGCTATTTCTCCTTTAACATTGGTGATCTGGAAACCCACTTCTTAATCCCTAACGGAAATGATTCTATGAGGGCTGCTGTGACCTCTGCATGCAGTAGGTGATCAATAAGTACCAGCTGCTCTCTTCCCCCAAGTCTGACGGCCCAGCTGCCCCTCCAGCCCCCGGAGTCTCTCCAGCCGGGGTGGATGCGCCCCTTCCCGCCGACCCCTCCCACCTGCGCTCACTTCCCCGCCCCAGGTGCCCCCGCCCCAGGTGCCCCCCGCCCCAGGTGCCCCTGCCCCCTGCGCTGCCGCCCTTCTGTCTGGGCCCACCTCGAGGCCTTCCGAGCCCTGCTCCCGTCCACGGAGGACCTGAGCCTCCCTCGGGGTCGTCGCGGGGCCTTTCCCTGTGGCCACACTGGAGGCCTCGGGGTCGGGCCGGCCGCTGCCCTGGCCTGACGCCCCCCCAGGCCCCCTCCTGAGCGCGAGGACCCCCTCCCCGCCCCCGCCTGCGGCGGCCTCCTGGTCCCGGGCCGCGCCCTGCATCCTCGGGGAGGCCTTGCTGCCCCGTCGCCGCCGTCTCGGGCTCCCTCCCTCCAGCGCCCGCGGGCCTGGGTCCGCGTTTCCCGCCGGGTCTTTCCAGGGGCCCCGGCGACAGACGCCCCGCCCGGCCTGCCCCGCCTGGCCTCGCGTCCCCTCCCCCGGGCCCGCCCCCCGGACCCGTCCTGCGGATCCTGGAGGAGTCCGAAGGCTGCCCCAGAGCGGGCCGGGCCGCCGCACACCCGCCCGGTGCCTGGGCCCGGGCCCCTCCTGCACCGCCTGGTCGGGAAGAGCCGGACCTGGGACTGCCCGGGAGCCCCGGCCACGCCGGTCCTCCCGCACCCCCCCGCCCCCCGCCCCCGCCCCGGTGACCCAGGTCCTCCGCCCCCCATCCCCCGACCCGGTGACCCAGGTCCTCCGCCCCCCATCCCCCGACCCGGTGACCCAGGCCCCCCCGCCCCCCATCTCCCGACCCGGTGACCCGGCCCCCCCCCCCGCCCCCCGCCCCCGCCCCGGTGACCCAGGCCCCCCCACCCCCCATCCCCCGACCCGGTGACCCAGGCCCCCCGTCCCCCCGCCCCCCGACCCGGTGACCCAGGCCCCCCGTCCCCCTGAACCCCGTCCCAGTGACCCAGGCCCCCCCGCCCCCCATCCCCCGACCCGGTGACCCAGGCCCCCCGTCCCCCCAACCTCCTACTCGGTGACCCAGGTCCCGCGTCCCCCTGACCCGGTGACCCAGGTCCCCCGCCCCCCGCCCCGGTGACCCAGGACCCTCCGCCCCCCATCCCCGACCCGGTGACCCAGCCCGGCCCCCCGCCCCCGCCCCGGTGACCCAGGCCCCCCCGCCCCCCGCCCCCGACCCGGTGACCCAGCCCCCCCCGCCCCCCATCCCCCGACCCAGTGACCCAGGCCCCCCGTCCCCCCAACCTCCTACTCGGTGACCCAGGTCCCCCGCCCCCCGCCCCGGTGACCCAGGACCCCCCGCCCCCCATCCCCCGACCCCGTGACCCAGGCCCTCCCCCCGTCCCCCATCCCCCGACCCGGTGACCCAGGCCCTCCCCCCGTCCCCCATCCCCCGACCCGGTGACCCAGGCCCTCCCCCCCCACCCGTCCCCCATCCCCCGCCCCGGTGACCCAGGCCCCATGGGCCTCACCCCAGCGGCTGCTCCCAGTATCCCCGCCCCCCTAGGCCTGTGCACTTGCCCAGATGGCCCTGGCGGGTCAGGGATCGCGCCGAGCTCACCTGTCCCCTTCCTCCCTCTTCCTCTGGGAGCCCGAGCGATCAGCGATGGCAGTGACTGGGCTGCGGGCCCAGCTCCCGTCCGCTCTCCTCTGACCAGTATCGGGTTACACACCCGGTTATACCCACAACACGTAGTGACCCTCTCCCTTTGTTCAACCTCCTTTTGCAGCGGTTAGGGCATTTTATTTATTTATTAAGATTTTATTTATTTATTCATGAGACACACAGAGGCAGAGACACAGGCAGAGGGAGGAGCAGGCTCCCCGCAGGGAGCCTGATGCGGGACTCGATCCCAGGACTCCGGGTCCCGCCCTGGGCCTAAGGCGGCGCTAAACTGCTGAGCCACCCGGCACCCCCCGTTAGGGCATTTTATTTTATTTATTTATTTTTTTAAATTTTTATTTATTTATGATAGTCACAGAGAGAGAGAGAGAGGCAGAGAGAGAGGCAGAGACACAGGCGGAGGGAGAAGCAGGCTCCATGCAGGGAGCCCGACGTGGGACTCGATTCCGGGTCTCCAGGATCAGGCCCTGGGCTGCTGGCGGCGCCAAACTGCTGGGCCATGGGGGCTGCCCTCCCCTACTGTATTATATGCTTCCAGTACCTTCCTGCTCAGCATGGTGCTGGCTCAGGGGTAGCAATAGATTAGGTTGAGGTGTATATTATTAAGAAAGCTCATTCCTTTTTTTTTTTCCTCACCAAGAACTAGTGTGGAATTTTTACCAATGACTTCTCAGCATCTACGGAACTAGAAGCAAATGATTTTCAGGGCGCCTGGGTGGCACAACTAAGTTAAGCATCCAACTCTTGGTTTCAGCTCAGGTGATGACCTCAGAGTCATGGGATCCAACTCTGAGTGGGGTTCTGAGCTCAGCGGGGAGTCTGCTTAAGTTTCTCCCTTTCCCTCTCTCCTGTGCGCTCATGTCCTCTCTCAATTAGATAAATCAATCTTAAAAAAAAAAAAAAAGGCAGCAAGTGATTTTCTTGCTTAGGACCCCTTTCTAGACCAGTCATATGATTAATTTTATCATTGGATATCCTAATATTAAACATTTAGTTATGGTGTATGTTCAACTTCTGCTGAATTCACGTTGATAACATTTTATTTAGGATGTTTGCATTAATGTCCTTTTGTGAGCTAGCTCTTTTCATTTTCTTTGTGTCAGTCTTATTCGGGTTTTATTAGCTTGACAAAAACAATTTTTCTCCTTTTAGGTTCTTCTCTCTAGGCATGGAGATTATCTGCTCTTAAAACGTTTGGTAGCATTGCTTGTGAAACCATGTATTTGTGGTAATTTTGGGTGGAGGCAGCAATGACAGTTTTTTTCATGGAAATCTGTTTAGATTTTTAAGACTTCAGTTTTTCTAAGATTTTGAGAGAGAGCACAAAGCAGGAGGAGCAGGAGCAGCAGAGGGAGAGGGAGAAGCAGGCTCCCCTCTGAGCACAGGGCTCCAGATGGGACTCAATCCCAGGACCCTGGGATCATGACCTGAGCAGAAGGCAAACGCTCAACCAACTGAGCCACCCAGGTGCCCCCAAACTTCATTCAGTTTTGGTAAATTACATTATCTTCAAAAGGTCTCAAATTTATTCATATAGACTTGAACAAAATAGCCTTTTATCGCCAATTCAGTTCCCTGTTTTAATGGTTCTTCTATAAGCCAGAGGTCTTTTACAAATACCATCTTACCTTGAACTTTAAAACTTTTAAGTAACTTTTGTTACTTTTGCTGTTCAAATCTTCCTTCCTCCCCAGATTCTTTTGAAAGTTTTGTTGCAACCAATCTCCACTACCATGGTGGCTTTTTATAATTTTCTTGTGGTTCTGTTATTTTTTGTTTTTTGCTATTATTTTGTACATTTGCCTTTACTCTTTTTTCAGCAGTTAGCCAGCAGTTCATCTATTCTTTTTCCCCTCAAAATTAGTTGATCTTTTTTTTAGTTCTATTTTTCTGCCTTCAGAAGCAGATGACCCATTTGTTCGAGCCCTCGCCAGATGTAAAAATGCTCTTACCAAGGAGAACGATACCTTCTCAAATGTCACAAATATCCTGCTGCAACTTTGCTCCCTAAAGACCCTGTGGGAACCCTGTACACTGGAAGAGCAGGGGAGAGAATGGCCTACGCTTTGCCATGCGACGTGGAGTTCCTTAGTCACCCAACTGCAGAAAATCTATTTCTAGTGAAATTCAAATCCAGCTCAGCTGTCATTTTTAAAAAATCAAAACTGAATTAATCGTAGGCTCCATATAACCTCGCACCATTTAAAAAAATAGATTACTGGGTAAGATTGAAAAGCTGACCATTTGATCTGTATTTCCCTTTCGCCCTTTGAAAGTGGCCTGTTAAAGTACAATCGAGAGAGGGATTGGAGTCCCGCCTCTGCCACTTACTGGCCGTGTAATCCTGGACCAGAAATAGAACTTCCTCATTCTCAGTAACTTTCTCATTCTCGGTTTACTCATCCTCTCCATAAAGAGTATTTTATTTGACAATCTTCATCAAACCTTCCCGCTCTAACAGAGGCGGTAGAATATCACAGTCAGAATCTGCTGCCCCCTGCTGGCAGGTTGACAAGTTGCAAATTTTACCGTTCCAAAGCATAAACTGTTTTTACGTTTTGTTTTGTAGATCTAATTTTCCTTCTTAGCGTTTCATTCATCTACCTTACTTATAAGCCAGAGGTTTATCACAAATACCATCTTACCTTGAACTGTAAAACTTTTAAGTAACTTTTGTTACTTTTGCTGTTCAAATCTTCCTCCCCAGATTCTTTTGAAAGTTTTGTTGCAACCAACCTCCACTACTGGGATGGCTTTTTATAATTTTCTTGTGGTTCTGTTATTTTTTTGCTTTATATATTTTGAAGCTATTTTAAATTGGTATATACAAGGTTGGGATTATTTTAACTTTGTAGTGAGGGGATCCCTGGGTGGGTCAGCGGTTTGGCGCCTGCCTTTGGCCCAGGGCGTGATCCTGGAGTTCCAGGATGGAGTCCCACCTCGGGCTCCCTGCATGGAGCCTGCTTCTTCCTCTGCCTGTGTCTCTGCCTCTCTCTCTCTCTCTCTCTCTGTGTCTATCATAAATAAATAAATAAATAAATAAATAAATAAATAAATCTTTAAAAATAAATAAAATTTTAAAAAAAATAAAAACTTAAAAAAAAAACTTTGTAGTGAGTTGATTCTTTAAGAATTTAAGTAGTTTTCTCTATCCCTGGTAATGCTCCCCACTCCACCCCGCCCCCCACCCTTGAAGCTTAGTTTCTCTGATATGAATAATTACCTCAGCTGGCCTTTGGGGAATATTTGTTTTTTATAAATTTATTTTTTATTGGTTTTCAATTTGCCAACATATAGAATAACACCCAGTGCTCATCCCGTCAAGTGCCCACGTCATTGCCAGCCACCCAGTCACCCCCACCCCTCGCCCACCTCCCCTTCCACCACCCCTAGTTCATTTCCCAGAGTTAGGAGTCTTTCATGTTCTGTCTCCCTTTCTGATATTTCCCACTCATTTTTTTTTTTTTTCTCCTTTCCCCTTTACTCCCTTTCACTATTTTTTAGCCTTTGGAGAATATATGCCCAGGATATCTTCTTTGCCATTTCACTTCAGAATTTCTGTATCCTTATATTTTAGGTGTGGATTTTTTCCAATTTGAATTCTTTTAACGGGTGCAGGTGTTTAGCCCTTGATCAATCCCTCTCAAAATTCAATCCCAGTAGCACGTCTGTGGCACCTGCCAGTTTATGCTAGCTAAATCTTACACTTTTGATATTTAGTCCCTTTTCTCCCTTACTAGGCCCAACACATCTACAGCCAGGCTGTGCTTGTATTTAAGCCTAGTTATTGGCCTGGCAGCCAAGAGAGTAGATGGGGACAGTTATTGTTTCAGAGGGAGGGGGTGCTAGAGGGACCCACAGGACTAAGCATAGAGCTGCACTCGCAACTATATTACAGAGAAAGAGCACCAAGCAAAATCAGCAAAGGGAAGGGCACATGAACAAAGTCCAGAGGAAACCAGGCACAAGCTCCAAGGAATCTTGTCACATAGGATGAGCTTAATTCCCCGAGCAATGATGTATAATACATAAAATATTATCCATCAAGGAAGCTTGTCTGAGCCTGGGCAAGCCTGGAGTCCAGGGTTTTTATTGGGCTCAGTCACACAGGCACTCTCTACCAAACATGTATCAAAATTCCATATTCCCAGAAGGAAAGCAGGTGTTCAACATAAATTTTATTGTTTGTACAAAGGTTTCAGGCATAGTAAACCACCCATAATCAGGGAATGGGGGAGGGAGGACACTCCTGAGATCTAAATTGCTGGATACTAGCCAAAGGTGAACTCTGCAGGTAAACCTTTGTAAGGATAACAGGTTCAGGCACACTATCTGTGGAATACTGAGCCAATCCCTCTTGTCAACCACTTACTGATCTGGAGATCACCCTCTTCACCCTCTGGTGGGAGATGAGCCAGTCCCTGATCTATTAACCTGTTTCCTTGGATCTCACTCCTGGTCTACTTGTGTTAGGCTGGGTCCTTCAAGAAGCAGGCACCAAGACCACGAAGGGATGTGCTGTTTAATAGATTTATTAGCAATGCTGGTGAGGAAAGAGAGAGAGGAAGCTGGGTTTGGTGGGAAGCTGGAAGCAACCAGACCCCGATGCAGGTCTGAGCTCAGCTAAAGGAAGGAAAGTTGGGTGAAAGCCACTTAGATTATAACGTAATCCTACGAGAGTCTGGTAAGACCATCAGGGAGTCCTCAAGCCCAAGGCAAGAGGTCATAATATCCCTGTCGTGATCAGTCATCAGCTGGCAGCAGCTGGAGAAGCTGGGATGGGTTTCAGAGTGCAGCAGCTGGGCGAGCCTGGAGTCACTATGGTCCTCCCGCTGGAAATCTGGGAGATGCATTCTCCTGGCTGCCACCACTGGGGCTACAGCTGTCAAAATACACCTGAAAATGATTTATTAGCAAACAGATATTTAGCACCAACAGTGCATGGTAACTTGCAGTACTTTTAATTAAAAAAAAAGTTACAAAACCACCTAAAACAGAACACTGACTACAATGAGAAGGTAAATAATCTTTTACATTTCATAAATTGAACAACATCCTACACAGATGAGTTCTGGGGAAAAGATTTTTCCAAACTGCTTGGTGAACTGGGAGCTTAATTAAGCTCACAGACAGACAGCATATTGTATCAGGACTAAATCAAGAAAATCAATGACAAAAAATAAGTATTTCTAAATGTTCACAATAAGTAATTTTCTGAACTATTTATATTCATTAATACTAAGAGTAAAATACCATTTGTAAGTTTATCTTGATTGACCTCAAACACCCTTAGCAAAACAAAGGCATTTCTACACATTTTACACCTAGTTCTTAGCTTGACTGTTAAGTGACCATATGTAAAACTTCTAAAGCAAAGAAACAATGTTTACAGATGTTTCTAAAAATTTTACACATAATTTGGAAACTTTTAAACTATATAGGCTCAGATGATAAAGTGGAAGAATTTCCTCCTACACGGTCTCTAATAGGATTGGTTTTCTAGTTTGTTTCAATGTTACTGACAACATAGACTATCAAAATTTGTAACACAAAACTAATCCAAAGAGCCTAGGGCCTTTGCCATCTGCTAAATTTCAACAAAACACTGGTCCCACAGTTGCTCTGACAGTTCCTTCCAGCCATGATCATGTTTTTAACCCAGAATAAACAGTTCTAAGATCAAACCACTAATTCCTTAAAAGAAAAAAATTGTTCCACTACAGTAACTAGATTTCAGCCTTTGCATGGACTTTATGGCCTATTAGTACAAAAGATAGAAGCTACTAGAAATAAACCAAAATATTTAGTGTGAAAGACACTTAAAATATTTTTTTTAAAAAAATGAGATCCATACCATTTTAATGTAGAAGATGCCATCTTTATTTACAGGCTAATAAAAAAATATTAAACTCAACTTAACTAGATATAATACATTTGTCATAGATCCTATAGATTTGAGGCCAACCCTAAGTGGAAGACTGAATAGGTGGAACAGAATACATAATAAAGATGTCAAATAATGTGTGACTTACACAGGAATCAATGTATTTGGTTTCTCAACATGAAAACAAAGTAAGTCCACGTGTGGGGACTAAAACCAGCACCAAGCACAAGCTGTGTTACCTTCTGACAACTGTTCAGTTATAATTACCAAGACTCATATTTCATTTCTCTTGAATCCGTTTTTAACAAGCCTCAAAACCTAATGTTGTTGCTCCATTGTATTCATAACACATACCGCAGAAGAGAATTTTAGAGGCTAAAATATAAGTACACAACTAACACACCCCCTTCACACTGTTGAACATTTTTTTCTCAGCTCCTCTGTGTGTGCATATTCGTAGATTTTTCTTTTTTCCTTCTTAACTATAGTGGCTTTCCGACAGTTCTCTCTTTCTGTTTGGTTTTGTCCTAGAACCTTGGGTGCTAGGAATTTCTTCCCAATAAATATGAAAATGTAAAAACTGCTTCTCATTTAGTCTATAATTCTTAGCTCATCCCCCAGAGACCATATAGTCTAAAATAACCTTTAACTGGGTACTTTCTAAATACCTGCCAGGAAGCTCACGGTAGCACAGGGTTCCCATGTAGACTTTGCAAACCAAGGTGAAGCAGGAAGGAAAAGGGAACGGACCTGGGCAATCCTAAACTGCCTGAAGACATTTCATTCTGTTCTTCAGCCCTTGAAAGGAGTTTATGTCATAACCAGCCCACACAATCCATACTACACAGCATCTTCAGAGAAATGCCAATTCAAGGTTCTTAAAAAACTCTTCATGGACTTTTTTAGATTGTTCTTGAAAATCAAAAGGTTTTAGCTAATATCTCCTAAGGATCCCGTCTAGTAAATAAAGGATATTCTCTGAAAAAAATGCCATGGTCACCCCATCCCAGGCTGTGTTTTAAAAAAAAAAGCAAGAACATGGTTTCAGGTCACAACAAAAATGTTTTCAGATATGGTACAGTGGAAATTTTTTTGGCCAAATGAATATACTGACCCAACTCCAGTCTGCAGATCTCATGTCATGCCTGGCATATGTGTTTGGTGTAGGGGGAATGCATAAGGAAAAAACTCTCTTTCTTTTAAGAGGCCTAACTTGTCAGGAGCAAACAATAACATGTAGCTTGTTAATCTGGTTGTACAATTAAACACTAGCTTTTGGTGGGAGGCAACGTTACACTACAAGGTATTTTAGTATCAGTAACAATATACACTATGAAGTGCATTTCTATTACAAACTAACATGGTGATATACAGATGAACAAAACCATCCAAAACAAACCATAAATGAGCAATAGTTAAAACATAAAATTTATAAATAGCAAAACCACCAAATAAAGTATATACATTATATAGATTTACCTATGAACAAATATATAGTGCATCTAGGAAAGACAAAAATGTGTTCATGTAACAACAGAATATTAGACATGAAGATACTGGTAATACTCTAAAAGCCCTGTAGGCTTGTCCCCCACTTAATAGTCCCTTAAACATATATCCTTTAAAAAAAAAACAAACAGTGATATTGGCAAAATTATCACCTCTTTTAATGCAACGTTTTCACTTTCCCCAGCAGCGTACAATGGCCTACAAAGAGTAAGAGAGCAGGCCTTCCATGCTTAATCCTGGGATAAGAGAACTAACAAATCTGTAGTTTGCATATGAGAGGATTTAAGTCAGGCAAACACTGAGAGATGAAAAGTCAACCAAAATAATTACTGTATCAAAACATCTCTATCTTAACTTGCCCACTAGTGCCTCAGCTTTTTAGATGACTGGCGAATAAGATACTTTGAGACAAAACTGCTGTGTGGACCAAACATATAATTAACTGACAAATAAATTTGAGCTTTTACTGCCAGAAAAGACGTATCGTTAAGTGCCAAGACTATCACAACAAGACAAACTTTATGAACAACTCAAAATGTATAAAACTGTATTTTGTGGATCCCAGAAAAAAAAAATCAGAGTTTAAACATTAATAATGTAATGCTTCAATACCATGCACATAGATCAACATAATTGAGGACAGATATTTTATACTCATCTGCATTTCTTTTAAAAACGAGGAAAGACAATGTACGATAACTTTTCAGGAAGTATTTCTAGTGCAGCATTGATTGATAAAGGATTGCTTAAAGAAAACTATTTTGTACTGCATTGAATAAAGCTGAAAGGCAAACATTACAATAAATGATCATTGAGAACTGATTTAGATATCAGGATGCACAATAAATTAAAAAAAAAACTAAAACCATTCTTTTAGTTAAAAAAAATTAAGTCAAGCCTACATTTCTGTAATTCATTAAGTTCTGTCTCTGAAATACCACACTTAACATTCTGGAATATATAATATGAATTCATTTATTCTCTTGTATTTAAAGGCTATTTCTTATAAAATTCCGGTTAGCACGGTCCTTCTACTAAATGGAAAAGGAGCCAAATAAAACAGTAGTGCTTCATTTGGTACTTAAGAGCCTAGTAATACCCCTTTGGGAAACACATGCTTTGGTGCTTTACATTTTTAAGAAAATCAAAGTCGCTTTACATGCAATAGCTAATTATGGTATACCACAGAAAACAGGGAGTTTTATGCATTTAGAATTGTTCACATGAAGCCCTGAGGTACCCGCCTTTCATTTAGGCTACAAGCCTCCCTTGATCTTGTATAGTCTTTGTCACCGTTTCCCTAGTGCCCCAAACTCGGAAGAGTCTGATCAACATTCTTGTCCAGAGGTACAGTCTAATTTAGTAGGATTTTTTGTGATACAGACTGTGCAGGTCGTCTAGTTTAGAAGCACTGTCTTCTACGGGAGTTTCACTTGAAGTTCCCAGGTCTCCATTTTCATGTCCATCAGTTACTGCCTTCTTATTAAATCCTGAAAGAAATACAGAGAGAGAGAAAAAAAGATACTTTCTAATCTAAAAAAAGTCTTATAACTTTATTGAGCAAAGACAAAGGAAAGCCCACTATAATTAATAACAGTAATGAGGCAAATAATGGGGCCTTAAATTAATCAAGTAGGTAATTTCTGACAAAGGAATTCTTCCCTCTTCTGGCAGATATCAAACACTGTACAGATTTTTTGATATTCTCTATTGGACCTATCAAAAAATTTTATATAATTTCCTACCAGACTTTCCACAAAACTTAGATGACACACAATTATAAAATCTACTTATTAATTCTACTTATACAAATACATATTCAACAGTCAACTATATGTTTCTTTTGCATTGTGGTTTCAGATTATTTAACTTCTGAAGCACATGTTAGCTTATTGCTAAATATCTAAGTTTTTAACAAGACAATGTCCAGATAAAGTTTAAAACAAATCTTGGTTAATCTAAAGAATAGACACTAGGCTTGCAAATAAATCAGAGTTGATTAGGTCATCTGTTTAGTGAGCTATGAAGTATGGACATGTGCTAAACAATAACCAATAGGTACATTTTTTTTTGTGATTTGAGTCTGTTAATAGTTAATATGAGAGCATACATTTTGGTTAGATGAGTCACATTTTAAGTGGTATGCAATTTACACAGGTGACAGAGAAGTCTTTTAGCCTCAGCTGCCAAAAAAAGAAGGGAAGAAGCCTTCCAAATCAGATAGAAAATAGTAGAAAGGATGAAAGACAATGAAATCATAGGAAAAGCAGCCCAATAGTGTAAAGTTCTAACATACTGCCACAATAGTTTTGTTCCAGATGCATGAGGAGGACACAATTGCTACTGCTATGTGCAGATAATTCATAAAATCCAGGCTTATCAAAAGAATATCAGTTCATCAGTTTACTATGTATCTCTATGCCAGAAGTTCTCATTTTTGGTTTTCAGGATGCCTTTACACTCAGAAGTATTGTGGACTCCAAAGAGTATTTTTTCATGTGGTTTATGAATGTTATGTGGGTTACTGATGTGTAACCATATTAGTAACTGAAACTTATGAGAGATCTAAAAAAATTACTTTGTTAAAAATGAATATAAGCCGAATAAATGTTAGCGTAAATGACATATTTGTCTTGGTGAACATAACTCCCATTTTCCAAAAATTTAGACAGAAGAGGAGCATTATTTTCAATTTTGCAAATATCCTTAAAGTCTGGCTTTCTAGAAGATAACTGGATTTTCTTATTTGCCTCTGCTCCATCTATTACAAGTAAATAAAAGAATTCACCTTCACGAAGATATATAATTGGAAAAGGGAAGACTAATTTTAATAGGCTTTTCGGATACTGTCAGTATTCTTTGATATACCTAAATTGGACTTGACACCACAGAATTTGAAACCGTTATCCTTCAACTGTTCACACTATTATATTAAAAAAAAAAAACACTTATTAACATCACTACCAATCTTATTACACAAGTTAAGTGTTGGAAAGCTGTCAAGTTCATGGTGAGTGATAAATGTTTTACAGAATTCTAATTGTCACCTGAAAGCTGAAATTTAATCACTGGCAATATATACTTCAGTTGTTTTCCCTGAAGTGATGGGCTCCCTTTGTACTTTTTAAAGGAAATGGCTGCCAATAATCTGAACAACCAATAATTTGTCAGTCATTCTTCAAGTCAAAATTGTCTTCCATGAAAAAAAAATGGCCAGTTCAGCTGGCTGACTTAATCACTTAAATGCTTTTCTTTGAGAGTAACATCTTAGTTCAGCATGGAGACTCAGTGTTTTATGCATACTTCTCAGCCCATAAAACACGATATGAAAAAGACATGTACTCCAGGGTTAAGATTTAATAAAATGGGGGTGCCTGGGTGGCTCAGTCAGTTGAGTGTCTGCCTCTGGCTCAGGTCATGATCCTGGGGTCCTGGGGTTGAGCCCGGCCTCTGCCTGTGTCTCTGCCTCTCTCTCTCTCTCTCCCTGTCTCTCATGAATAAATAAAATCTTAAAAAAAAAAAAAAAAAAGTAAATAAATAAAAATACAAAGTGAATCTAGAAGAACTATGTAAATAAAATTTTGGCCTTGTGACCAGAATGCAATAAAATTACAAGCAAAGGACAGCTGTTCATTCTGATGATTTCCTCATCATTAAAAGTGTTACTAAGAAATCTAAAATTCTGTATTTTAAGTTTATTAATAATAAAAAATATATTAATGACTTTTAAAAAACACATATTCATCTTTTTATGTATGAGTTTTTTTTGTGGAACATTTTATGAATGTCAGTTAAGTATATACATGCTGAACTTTACTATGAAACTTTTGTTTGAAGGATCACTGGAAAAGAAAAAGACTCTTCTTTTTAATCCTGTATTAAAAAAGGATGATGACTGGTTTAACCATTTTTATTCCAAGATTTACATACAGAATTTTTTGAGGCTTAGAGAGTCAATTAAAATGGATTTTCTCCAGTTGTCCATTCTTAATTCCTAATTAATAATAACTTTTGAAGCAATTTTTACCTTGCAACACTTTGATTTCCCCACTCGTGTCTTTGCAACCAACTCCAGGATTACTACCTCCCTCTAACTCATCAAGGTACAAACGGTAGCGATGTCCACTCTCATCTTCATACTCTACATTTTCATCATCAGAATCCACTTCAGGAGCCACATAAACTACTTCAAATTCAATCTCTCCTCTCTATAATGAGAAAAGAAAATGGGGAAGTCAAGTTATTGTGATTGTACTCAAAAATGGTTTTCCAAATTCCTTGGGATGAGTGACAGGCATGAAAAAATGTAGACCTCAGATGTAGCTCCTTTCAAGACAACAAATAATGAAATTCTAGAATCTCAAAAGGTAGAAAAGCACAGAGAGGTCATTACATCCAGACCAACTCCATGAATCGTAAGTAATTTCCTTTTAACATTACAGTAGTTCTTTGTACTGGTCACAGTATTTTTGCTAACAGACCTAACCTAAAAAGGATGCTTAACTACTCAACTTACACAATTTTAGAACAAATGTTCAGTTTAAAAGTCATTCTGCCATTTTATACTTGACACAGCAATTCAAGAAATCCATCTAAGTAGTCAGATACTAAATTCGCACTTAAGAGCATCACACAAACTTTTCTTTAATTCAAGAAACCTCTATACAATGATTTGTTTCTTACTGAATAGGTCTTGAACCTTTATGTAACTTTCACTGAGTACTACAGTGTTAATAAGTAATTATTTTATTAATTGTGTAAAACTGTATCATTCAATCCTCAAAATTTCTCTATTGTAGTGCAGTATCTTTTACATGAGGCAGAAACCTGAAAAGAGCAGATAATTTTCCCAATATGATGAGCATGTAAAATAGAAAAACAGGAATTTGACTCCAAAGTCCTTAGCCTTTCTACTAAACAAAATGTGTAATGTTTGGGGGCTCCTGGCTGGCTCAGTCGGAAGAGCAGGTGACGAGTGATCTCAGGTTGTGAGTTCAAGCCCCATGTTGAGGACAGAGATTACTTAAAAAATAAACTTAAAAAAATATTTAAAATAAATAAACAAATGAATATTTGTACTGCTATTCTTTTTTTCTTTAAGATTTACTTATTTATTTTAAAGAGAGAGAAAAAGTGCAAGCCAGGGGGAGGTGCAGAGGGAGAGGCATAGAGAGAGACTCTCAAGCAGACTCCCTGCTGAGTGTGGAGCCCAACATGGAGCTCGATTTCACAAACCTAAGATCATGACCTAAGCTGAAACCAAGAATCAGACACTTAACCGACTGAGCCATCAAGATGCCTGCCTCATACTGCTACTCTTTAATAAAACTTATGTTCAAGCAAAAAAGATTATTTTATGTTTAAAAAAACATTCCAAGTCATTTAATGAGACTACAGTCACTACACACAAGTCTGGCATTTGCAAGTCTGATTTTTTTTACTGCCCCTAAGTCAGTCTGTTGGTACTCTGCTTTCTCGGCAGTTTAAGGTTGTGTTTCAGAATTTTAATAGATGCTTAGCATTTCTTTAAAAGCGTGTGGCTGAAAAAAAAACCAAAAAAAAACCACCAAAAACCAAAACAAAACAAAAAACGTGTGACTGCCCTTTGTATTTCCTTTACCACAGCTGCCATTCATCTCACTCTTATAACGACTGGATGTGGCCAAGTTGGGTTGAGAAAACACTAACTGAAAGAGGTTAGGGTTACATTTTTCAATCTCTCTTAGCAAATAATACTTTAAACATCCCATTTTGGGGAGACAGAGGGATAATGCTGTGGTATTCAGTAAAGTTCTAGATTAAAGAATTAGGTCTGTGGGCAGAAGTCATGGATCCAACTTTTAGGCTTAATATGAGGAAGACCTTTCTAAGAAAACCACAATGTACAACTATAGAATGGACTACTTTATCATCAACAAGTCCCCCCTTAACATAAATATTTAATCAGTGATACTATAGAGATTTACGCAACATATGTAGTTGAATCAAACGAGCTATAAATTCACTTTCAACTCAGATTCAATTCTACACTGATGATCCAAACACATCTCAATATACTATCAACATTTCTCTTAATTTCTTCAACCTTACACTTGAAGGAAAAAACAAATCAAAAAGTCCACCTTAAGTAAACAAACAGGAGTTGGGGGTATGAATCCCAACTCTACTAATTTCTCTGCAACCTTGAGTGAATCATTTAATCCCTAAGAACCTCAGTTTACTCATTTTAAGTAAGAGGGTTGGGCTAAATGATTTCTAAGGACTCTTTCAGTTCTAACATTTATCACTAAAACCAATCTGCTCCTAACATTGTTTTTCTATAATACCATCTACTTGTATAGTGTTTTAGTCATTACTGATGTCTTGCTTTCTGAGTAGCAGGTCCTGTTCTGAGCACTTTATATGAATTAACATGCTTAATCCTTGCAGCTCTCAGATTAAGGGCACTGTAGCAGAGCAGAGGACTTAAGTAACTTGCTCAAAGTTATAGAGCTGTGGAAAAAGGCAAATAAGACCATTTTCAGTAAATCTGGACAAATGTCTTCTATAAAAGGCCCAAATCAAAGGGAACTGGTATCTACATATAAACACTTTACTACTTGAGAAGCCTCAAGTTGAAGTATAACATTCAGTAGATTCAAAAAGAATCAACCAATAGATCCAATTTTAATTACATAAAAAGAACTTACCTGCTGGGAAAGAATGGTTACAGCTTCTTTATGCTTTGTGTCCCTTAGGTTAACTCCATTAACAGCCAGAATAGCATCTCCAACATGTAGTCCTCCACATCGATCAGCAGGTTGCCCTGGGTGGATCTCAGAAATGAGGATTGGAACACCATGTTCTTTCCCACCCTAACAAAAAAAAAAAAAAAAAAAAAAAAGGCAATTAGTTTACTCTTTGTACAGTCACAGACTATTCTAATAATAAAATATCGGGGATCCCTGGGTGGCGCAGCGGTTTGGCGCCTGCCTTTGGCCCAGGGCGTGATCCTGGAGACCCGGGATCGAGTCCCACATCAGGCTCCCGGTGCATGGAGCCTGCTTCTCCCTCTGCCTGTGTCTCTGCCTCTCTCTCTCTCTCTGTGACTATCATAAATAAAAAAAAAAAAAAAAAAAAAAAAAAAAATTAAAAAAAAAAATAATAATAATAAAATATCTTCTTAAAAATACATTTCAGTATCTTCTATGAACACTGAGTAAAATATTATTTGCTATCTAGGTAACGGTAAATACATTCTTATGGGTATCAAAGAGTTATCTCTGAATAAAACAATAACATACATTTCTAAAACACATTCCAAAGCCAAAAAAAAAAAAAAAACAAAAAACCCAACCCCAAAACAAAAAACTACAATTGGCTAAGCTCTTAAACATAAAAAAAGTATTTTACATATTAATAGTCCACAGCACTATTAGATTTTATCAGATCAAAATCACTATAAATAACAAGGCCTACCATTATTTTATGTACTATAAAAATCATTTTAAGAGTATAAGAGGAATCTCAATTTCAGATATTAAAATGTGAAAAAATATGCAACACGGAATTGATGAAATTTGGTAACTTTCACTTTTTAGCTCATGTTATAATTATTTGTGTGTGTGTGTGATATATGTGTATTATTTCTCCTAAAATTTATGCTTTTTGAGGGCAGTGCATTCACAAAGGTAGGTAGGTAGGTATTCAATAAATACCTACCAGGTAAACTTATGATAAAAAAAATTTCCATATTAGGCAGTACCAAAATGCTAGTGAACTCACGCAGTATCTAAGTATTACCAAATGAAAGTAAAGCCATCTTATTCATTCATCTGGAACAAAAGCACTATAAGGACAACAAAACGACTCCAAATATATGTACTTATAATAGGCTGCTCTCGGAAATGCTGCCCAAGACAACTGTTTGTAAAGGCATCAAATTTAGAAAGGAAGACTATTTGGACTCAAGGGCCAGTGAAAACTGACAACAAAGAAATGAGACAAGAGAAAAGAACAATACAATCTGGAGCCATTTAATGTAGAAGAAAACAGTCATATCCATTCTCAAAGGCTCCTAGTGGCAATCATAGGATATTCCACAGAACTACAAACCAAGTCATAATGAAAATGCTAAATTATGCTTAATAAAGTTATAATTTTCCTAAAGTAATACTTCATAGTCATCAGGAAGATTTACATACAGAAAGTTTACACAGAAGTGTTGGAGCCCAGAGGAATAAATTTAGTTATGGAGGGGATATATCCAGAATACTTGTTTCCCAAGAATGTACAAACGGGAGCATGATTATACTAGTTAACTACAACAGAGGAATAAATTTAATTATGGAGGGGATATATCCAGAATACTTGTTTCCCAAGAATGTCCAAATGGGAGCATGATTATACTAGTTAACTACAAAAGAGGAGACTGGAAGCACTACTTCTTACTGTAATTGAAATGCCAAGGCCTTCATGATCTTCCTTAAGGAGGAGAACTTTTCTAATTGGACCAACTCCCTGGCTTTTCTTTAGAGTGTCTTGATCCTTATTGGAAGAAAAAAAAGAAGAAAAATTAGTACTACTTAAACGATATATCATCAAATGGAGTAAACCCATGCTATATAACTTGCTTTTAGAAATCTTCATTAGTTTCCTGGAATGGATATACAGTAAAGTGTTAAGAAAATAATAGATAAAATAGAAAAATAAAAAGTTGTTCTGTTAATATAGTGAAATGGATGGGTGACCTTCTTTTTCAGGTTCTCTCATATTTATTCATCTCCTTTTTTAGGACATTACAAGGGAAACTATTGCCAGGAATTAACTGATAAGTATACAGCTTCAAGAAATAAAAGTGGTAAGATGTTTATTTTCACTAGAAAATATCATAAAGATCTACAGACATTTTAACTAGTTTATAGATTTTTAAAAAAAGGCAAATTGCCAACTGGATCATTAATTACTTTTCATTCTGTTGGGCTCTGGAGTCTACCTCTTAAATAAAGGACTTTACTCTCCATTAATTATTCTTTCTCTGATACCCTTACTCTTTCCTTCTCTAAATTCCTTCCCTGTCCAACATATAAACAAATTCTAAGCCTCTTCCAGCTTTAAATACAGACCATGTGAAAATATAAAACAAAAGAAAAACCCTTCAATTACCTATCTTCTTTAGATACCACCCTCCCTCCACCTTTCCTCAACCTTCACACAAAGTTAATCCTAATGATATCTACTTCCTTGCCTCCCACATTCATTATCCTAGTCACTGTAATTAGGGTTTTGCCCCCACTTGCTCTTTAAAACTGTCTCCTCCACAGTCACTGGCAACCAACACGGCTATATTCAATGCATACTTTTTAGTCACTATCCTATTTAAACCTTGCAGAAAGTTGATACTGTTCACCATGCACTCCTTTTCTATGTACTTCCTTGGCTTCTTAATCAATTCTGTGGTTTTGATTATAACAGACAGATGATTAACCTAGTGTTTCCTCAACTCAGACTTTTCCTAAATTCCAGAGTCATATGCCCAACTGGATATATTTTGTTTGTTGCAATGGCACCTCAAACACCACATGTCTAAAACAAACCTCATCACATTTCCTCCCAAATCTTCCTTTTCCTCTATTTGCTTTATCAGTGAATGCCATCAACTCACTCAATTCCCCACATCAAAAATCTACTCTTCCTTCTCATTTACCCACTTAACCAAAAGCAGTTAATAACCAAGTCCTCTTGATTCTTTTTTTTTGTTGTTGTTTTTAAAGTCAGCTCCATGCCCAGTGTGGGGTTTGAATTCACAATTCTGAGATTGAGAGTGGTATGCTCTACTGACTCAGCCAGACAAGTGCCCCCAAATCTCCTTGATTCTAATTCTCTCAAACCTACTCTTTCTCTCAACTATACTTCCCCTATGTTCGCCACTTGTTCCTCAGGTTACTATAGTATCTTTCTAATGTACTCGACTCTAGTTAGGCCCTCTCCTGTCATATTCTCTTCACTTTACCAAAGTAATGTCAAAATAATGTTAAATCTTAAGTCCACCATTTTATTAAAAAATCCCATGATTATCAGGTTAAAGTTCATACTCCTTTATGCAGCATTAAGTAACTCTTGCCATCTGGCCACTACCTAGAATTAAATGTGCCCCAAAGTTCCAGAGAAGACAATGGCAAAAGGGCTTATTTGCAATCTGCACTCTTCTCCCATCAACTTCATGTACATATCAATTCTTCTTAAAATAATCTTTGCAGAGATAACAAATACTTGAACTTGTTTAAGACCATAGTTTATCTGGCAATAAGATATGTAAGCCACTGGGAAGGAGTCAGACATGCTTTTATTATGGAAAGGCTTATATTATCAGACAGCTGTAGTAATGAAATTTAATAAAGATTTATCCAGATAGAAAAGCTCTTGTACAATGATGGCTACAGAAGCAGACAATTGGACACGGACCTCAAATTCCATCTTAATTCAAGACCAAACAGGTGGAAACATTAGTTCAGAAACTACAGCTGAATCTAGTTACCAAAAATTCCCTTAAGAACTACCCTGAAAACACTTGCCACTTTATTAACAGGACATGTTCTCTGATAAGCTTAAAAAATTAATTTAAACATGCCTAAATATGATCCAGAAAAATTCTGAAATATGAGCCAAAGTACAAGCAATATGTATCTGCTAGCAACAGTTCAGTTTTCAGAAATATCGTTTCAGGGCATTTCAGGTAAGTCAACTAAGAACTTCATGTATCTGTTCTAAATAAGTTTAATTCCACTTTAACTTTTAAAATAATGGTTTTAAATACTACTGAATAAAAACCATGAAAAGGACTTCTGACTAAAGGAAGAAGAGGTTGAGTATGAAACAGTAACAAAACAAACATACGTGGCCTGGAGGGGCTTGCATTGGTCGTTTCAGGTCATTTCGTCCTCTACAAGCTCTGATCACAGTTTTGTGACGATGCAAATGTATTTCAGCTTCCAACTGGTTCCAAAGCTTATCGTGAGCAGGTCCCTTCATATCTCGCCCTAGTAATTGTATTTGTTGGACCCTTTATATTGAGAAAACAGTTAATTCAGTTAGTTTTTCATTATTATAATTTTTATTACAGAGAGAACTCCGAAGAATTACTGGATACCAGTAGCTTTTGTATAAACCTCAACAGAAAACCTATTTCTGTTAGTAATAAAACCTGTTAGTAATTAATACATTTAGGACCTCCTGATGTTTCTCAGATTTGTAACATACCAAAAGTCTGAAAAGAACAGATATCTTCAAGAGAAAACTAGTTTTTTTTTTTTAAAAAAAGAATGAATGAAACCTTTTCTAACCATATACTTAATTCAAATACATCTAAAAAATTTTTGAGACTGATGTCAATGAACATGTCTTGCACACAATCAGGATAGGTCAACAAACTCAGGCACTATTGAATATTAGTCTTTACAGGAGCCTAACAGTACAAAAACATTTTTTTAAAAGACAGTTTCTTTTTACAAAATTACTGTTTTAAATATGGCAAAAGTTACTAGAAAATGTGCACTTCAACATGATATAAATTATTTTTATTTTCTTCACATCAGTTCTTAATGTGCTGTGAATAAGTAAAAATATATTTATCAAAAGTAATAAATCACCAAATTTTGTGATTATAAAAAATTAATACAAGGAGAGCACTGTATTATTATGATAAAGTCACTGTCATTCCAAAGTGTTCTGGAGAGTCAAGAAAGATTACATTTCAATGATCACAGAAAGAATTCCTTAAGAAAGGCTATACATGTGAACATCATCTTTTATGGTTTCAAGGCAGGAAGTGGCTGAAAGGTGCAGATCTAGAGTTACTAGCATGTCAGAGTAAGTTCCTATCAGTGTGTGTGTTTGTGTATGTGTAAACCAGAAATACTTATGTAGTATGGCTAAATAAATCTACAATATATAATGCTATCAATATTAACAGTAAGATACAGAGAGAGAGTGAGCCAGAGACACAGGCAGAGGGAGAAGCAGGCTCCATGAAGGAAGCCTGACACAGGGACTCGATCCTGGGTCTCCAGGATCACGCCTTGGGCTGAAGGCGGTGCTAAACCGCTGAGCCACCCTGGCTGCCCTATAAAATAACTCTTAAGATAAAGATTAATGTTTCATTTACCATAAGAGGTAAGAGTCAACCTCACTAAATATCTAGCTACTTAAGAATACAAGGCATTCATTTTTTACACACCTTCCTGCCAGTTCCTTATCCAAGTACTTGGCAGCCAGTCTTGCCCCGTAAACTTCAGCCTGGAGAACAGCTATATGTCTACGAAGGGCTTCATTCTCTTTTCTCAACAACTTCACTTCAGCTTCAAGTTGAGCTTCTTTCATTTTTTCTTTTTTGTTTGCTTCCAGCTCTCTCTCCTATTTAAAACACAAAAACAAAAACAAAAAAACCCCACGCACAATGTAATGAAAATACTTTTTTAAGGCTTTTTAGCAACAGACCATGTTTCTCAAAATACATAAAAGCGCACAGTCTGTTACAATACCAACAATGAAAGCATATGATAAAAGTTACCATTTCTATAAAATGGAACATACAAAGATTTGGATCCAGTTCTTTTTAACTAGTACCAGAAGGTGTTGGGACCACTTCCACATAAGATAATTTCATGCCTTGGGGTACTCTGACACTGAGGATACTAAAAGAATTAGTATTTTCTAAGCTTATGTCATCATACACTAATAGGAGTGGTTGCAATGAATAACTGAATCTTCTCCCTATTTATTTTCTAAAAATGACTCAAGAAACTAGACTAAAATAAAAAAAAAATCACTCTGTGGCTGTATCCAAACATTTAATTAACTTTAAAGCAATAATTCTATAAACAAGTCAAAATTCTTCACTTATACAGATTCTATGGTTAATTTACCTTAGAGGACTACCAGAAACTTAAACTGCTTAAATTAGAACAAATAACTAATTTTTTTAAAAGAATGTTTGATGGTAATGGAAAAATGCTGGTAACAAACGTACTGAAAAATTTATACATTAAAAAATTTCTCTGCATGACCATATCTATGGTACAGATTATCACTGATTTTGGGGATGTGATTCATCTATCCCTATGTCAAAGTGAATGAAGTAAAATAAATGTTTGTGGAGGAAAATAGGACCCTACCTGCCTTCTAGGAGGTAGGATGGACATCCATTTTTAAGTCTCATAAAAGAATGCTCTACTTGGTAGAGAGTCTATATATGTGAATTACAGGTGTTAGCTAGAGTATAAAACCTCAAGATCTTTGCCATCCAATTTTTATCACAAGCTTACATATGAGAAATAATGTTCAATTTACCTTAAAAGTATAAAGTACAATATGTCTACTCCTACAACTCAGGGGTGACCAATGTAAATGCCTTCAGGGACCCAAGCACAAAACAGATAGACCAATACAAGACAAAGTCGAGTGGAAAATGGAAGGTACAAAATCCCGCCTAAAGGCAGTCAAACTCAAATACACAAAAGCTCTGTGGCCAAATAAAACTCTTCCAAGAGTTGAATAAGGGCCCTGATAGATATTTTAAGTGTTGTTTTTGGATTAACAAAACACTGTAAACTTCCATTTATCCTGGGTAGAGATGTTTTTACTGCCTTATAGAACTGCTTTTACCGATTTACTGATCAACAGAATCTATAAATCCTGTGAAAATGTGGCTGTATCTGTTGATGAGATGTGGAAGAAACTGTTCACCCTGTCCCTTTTGTGAGACTTAAATAAAGGTCTTGCTCAGCACCAGAAAAAAATGCTTCTCTTGAGTAAACAACAAATGATACTGTTTCTATTTGTATGGGTACTGATTATTGTAATTATTTCCCTTTTTATTCTGGGTAGTAAGCTGAGATACAAATTCAAACAAACCTCTAACAATTCTGGAATATACTTTGGTACTAATCTAATGTCTGCTTTGGTCTACTGTTTTCTCAGTAGTATATCAATAAATGATACACTAAAACATCAATATGTGACATATTCAAATATAAGGCAGTGAGTACCACAGTCTTAAACACAAAAAAATAATATACAAGCTAAAATGAGTCATTACCAAATGGTAGATATATTTACCGCCTCTTTGATTACTGTTTTTCAAGAATGTGAAGAATAATCTAGAATCCTCCTTTTACAACTTTAGAATTATTAAAATTGCAATTTATTTCAGAGCATATTTCTTGAAAGGGAAGAATCAATTCCAAAAAAACTCCACAGTTTGGATAACATGAACAATAAGCTTTCTTATGACATTTACTGAAGTTAATGCTATTTGTTCAGAAAAAAAGTTCCAGAAGACCAAGTATTCTTTGGTTTATGGGCTAAATAAACTTTACATTGATAATTGTCTATGTACAATTGCCCTGATAACCTATTTACACAGTATTTATGGAATTTACAAAACACATATTAAGTCACCACTTTGCTTTCATGATTCAAACACCTAATGATTCTGACAAACTGTCAGGCTTGAAAATAACATTCGCAAATATGAATAGGACTAAGAAAACTGAAGTTAATCTTTTTAGTTTTTAAAGAAAAAAATATGAATCTTTAGTTAGCCCATTTATTAGGTAATAAGCAAGAAGCTCATTTTGTATTTAGAGAGCCAAACAGTGTATTTTCAAAAGAAATAAAGCCATCAGACAAACTGGAACCTGATTAGGTTAGCATAGTGAGGAAAATATTAAGAATTTATACATTGTTATTTTCTAAAATAAGTTCTGGTAAAGAGTTTCAAAATTCAGTTGTTTCAAAGGCCACACAATTATTCCAAGACTGCTAAAAAGTTGTGACGCATGCAGAAGATGAATACAAAACCAACATGCACATTCTTTCTCTGGGGATAAGTTCAAATAGAAAAAGAGAAAAAAGCTAGGTGTTCTTAATATATCTTCAAAATACTCAATTGGGAAAACCAATTGCTCTTTTGAAGTAGAGGTTTCAACAAGTTACAAGGCTTAAAAGTTGTCAAAAATTGATGGGCTCTGTAAATAATGGTTATAAATCACAAACAAAAGAAAAATCTTTCACAACGTGTACTGAGAAAAGAGCAATGGGCCACCAACTGAACTTTTCAGGTACTGGAAGATTAAAAAACTATCATCATGAACATCACATCCAAATACAAAGTGACAACATATAATATGCAAATAAGACAATAAGAACACTTCAGCGTAACGTATTAAAGCCAAACAGAAACAACATACTTACCAGCTCCTCCACAGAGGGGACAGACTTAAGATATAAGAAAAAAGTTTGATAATTAGAAAAATATCAAACAAATGAATTTATCTAGTGGTATAATCATTCTAAGGAAAACTCCCATACGTTGAATATCATTTGGGTAAAGTTCATTAGAACAAATATATTTGCAAATCCATAACCTACAGTAACTACACAGTGTTAGATTAAAACTTTTTGTTTTACCAAATTAGTCAGCCCACCTGGTTCAGTGCCTTCTACTACAGCACCCTGCTTCAGATCTAACATTAAAACTTCAAGTAAACTCTTTTCTAGTGAAAATGTATATACACTGTTTCTCAACGTAAAAATCAAATATCCCAAAAAAGCAGTGAGAAATCTGACTCATTTCAGTTAAAGAGAACAAGGTTACTAACTTAGATTCATAGAATTTCTGAATTTAAAAGATTTAAGGAGAATGTAAATATTCATTTAAATAAATTCTAACAACAAGTAAAATTTTAAAATGTATGACTATCATCATCCTCATTTCATTTCCTGCCTCTCCCAAGCTATATCTATCTTACTGCTGTGTCCCCTATGGTCAACCAAGTGTCTGGCACATACTTGCACACTTAACAAGTATGAGATTAAGCTGAAATGAGACTTAAAAAATTTTTCTACTTATATTAAGAGGGCAAAGGTTACTTATGGAAAATGTATATACAATACATTTACATTATACAAACATTACAAAATGTTCAATGGCAGAAAAAAATGCTCATAAGAGCAATAGGAAAAAATATGCTAGTGGTTGGCACCCAATTCCATTTTCAGCAGAACTCCAGTTTCACAAGAGGTGGCGACGTGACCAACTAAGAGGTTGAAATGCAAGTTGGGATAGCCAATGAGATGGCTAACTTGACGGGCAAAAATTGTTGAGGAGGATTTCATGAAAAATTCTTTAGAACACTAATGCAGCCTGGAAGCATCCTTTTGCCCTTTTCTTAGATTCTTCCTTCTTTCTGCCTAGAATAAAGAGATCCTAAGGATGGAAACCATGAGCTGAAAATGGCGAACACAACAAAAAGCATACTGGATACTTAGTATCTATAGAGCCATCACATAAACTCTATACTGCCTATTTCAGGGCTTGAGAGAAAATAATTTGTACTATTCAAGAATATTCCCAGTGTTATCTGGACTTGTTATATGCAGATGAACTTAATCCTAACTCACCCAACAGGGCAAAAAACTGTTTACATGTTGTAATTACAAATATCTTTTAAATATTTTCACACAGATATTTTCAAATAGGAAAAAAAAATCCTATTCTAAGTATCAACTGCTTATTGATATTGTCACTTCTCACCTCTAGGTGCTGAGACTGTGGATGATCATGAAGACCTTTACATTTCCTGCGTTTTCTAAATTTCCCACACTTAAGCACATATTACCTTCTATATTCAAAAGCCTCATTAAAAACTGTCCTCTTCATCCTCTAAAATACATGTAAGTATATGTTACCTTCTAAACTACTTACCAGTTTTGCCTTAATGGTACCAGAGTCAACACTCTGACCAGTTTTAGCATGGAGCTGAAGCTGGATAGAGTGCAACTGTAAAAGCTGATCGTGGACTTCTTTCTCCAACACAACTTTCTCTGCCTGGGTCTCTGTCAGTTCAGATTTCAGATCCACCAACTGTGCCTTATAAAGCAACAATAAAAAACATCAAGTAAGCTTAATTTTCTTTATTCTGACTCTAGTAATTATTCAAAGATGACACAGTGTTTAAAATGAATAGATGAACACCAGCCTGAATAGATGAATTGACAACTCTTAAGACATCCAACTATACAGTCATAAATTCAATAGCACAGGTAAGATACTTGAGTGGCAAGAGAACCAACTCTACCATAAACCGTATCTTTAAAAAAAAAAAAAGTTTATTTATAATCTACACCCAATGTGGGGCTCATACTCAAAACCCTAGGACCAAGAGTCACATGCTTTTCCAACTGAGCCAGCTAAGCACCTCCATAAAACAGTATCTTCTAATAACACAGAATGCTACTTCCATTTTACTTTGCTTACTTGAAGAGGGCTTTTCATTGTTTTACCTTTACCTACAAAGTTTAGGAAAATATAAAGACTGGGATGGCTCATCATCCTTAGAGATAACATGTGCTACAGTGGTCCATTAACATTAATGGTATATTAAAGGAGAGGCCAGTAAGTGGCCACCCCAGAGAACACTAGCCTCTATCAACCAACCCACTATCTAGTAATTATTTTAGGTGCAAAGGTGGGAGCCACTAAGGTCATAATGGGCCTAAATATCAGGAGTCAACTGTAAGCTACAGTTAACTGTTACAGCACAGAAGAACAACTCCTCAGAACTGCTTATCCATTCAAGTTGAAGTTTTTTTCACATTGATGTGCTTTACAATTGTGCACAAGATGTGTGTCTCTTGTGAATTTGGTCTTCCTAACTGGCCAGCAGGTTAAAGCTCAAGAAAAGGCCTGAGTTTTCTATTTAATTCAACATAATTGTACTAAGTATCAAGGGGTTCAGAACAATGCAACTCAATGAGAAAAGAATTATGTAAAATATGTTTAAAATTATAGTTAATTACTTAGGTCTTTTTTTTTTTTTTTTAAATTACTTAGGTCTTAGAGAAGCTTTCTTATCAACTGAGGTGATATAAATGCAAGCCAACCAAAGAAAAACATAGCAAGTTACAGAGATATTGAGAATTGGTCATCTTAAGGAATTCAAAGTGAAGAACAGTTTAAAAAAGGTTAGGGAGGGAAAGAGAGTTTAGAAGTGCTTTGAAGTTAAGTGACAAGGACAAAATATAAATAGTAAAGCAGATATTTATAGTAAAGCAGTCTAGAGATGGAAAGAAGACTAGCAGAGGCAGAGAGAAACCAGATGCAACTTAGGTAAATTCTCTGGGTACAGCAACCAAAGGGCTGAAATACATCTCTATTTCAATCCCAACTGCATCAATCAATGTAGTACATAAAAGATGTTCAATAAATATCTTTTTTTTTTTTTAAGATTTTATTTGACAGAGAGCAAGCACAAGCAAGGGGAGTAGCAGGCAGAAGGAGGAGAAGCAAGCCCCCTCGCTGAGCAGAGAGCCCAATGTGGGCTTGAGTCCAAGATCCTGGGGATCATGACCTGAGCGGAAGGCAGATGCTTCACCAACTGAGCCACCCAGGTACCCCAATAAATATCTTTAAGTTGAAATGAATTCTAATACTAGCCCTGTGTTTACAGTGCTTACAAATCACTCTGTCTTCACTCAAGTTCCCCGATTTTTAGACAGAAAGAATACCCATAGCTTTGACTACTGTCGTAAGATTATTAATCTTCTACATAAAGCACTTCCTAGAGATGAAGATGTATGTTACCAAGGAGATCAGGCTACTGAGAGAAGTTATGGCTGACAAAATTCCCAAGCCTAGACAGGAAAGTAAGGCTGGATGAATGGCTAGCTCTGGATTAAAGACCAAAACTGAGATTTAATCTCATTGGAAATCACTACATGTTCTCAATGACATTTTTGTTTTTAATAATGGCTTTACTGAGATATAATTCCCATACAATAAAATGCACTTTTTAAAGGTATGAGTGAGTGGTTTTTAGTATTTTCATTGAGTTATGCAACCATCATCACCGTGTAACTGTGAAACATTTTCTTCCAGTGACATTTTAGGGACATGCTATTTGCAGGTAAGACAGCAACACTAGGAACACCCTACTGTGGCTTGCCAAATGGTTTATCATGGGAACTTTGAAAATAGAAATAAAACATTTCATAATGCTGAAATTGTTGGCAACACTTACAGATTGAATGTCTAGTGGAAAATTAGATTGTCAATAACATACTTCAAGCTTAAATACTGAAATTGAAGGAAATTGTAAGATTAGGATGGTAGCTTATTTAGACATGAGGGAGGAAGACAGATGAGTTTAAGTTTTGGACATGCTTGATTTTTGTGTCAGCCATGACATATTCAACAGGAACTATCTCACAGAATGTTGGAAATAAAAAAAAAAAAGTGATAAATTGGGACTAGGGTTGGCACCAGGGGCACAGAGATAGGAATTTATATCCTGAGACTGAACTGGAGGGAAAACAGATGGCCAAGAAGTGGGGCTTGGGTAACAACCAGAGGTAGAGGAAAAAAGGTGGCATGCTATAAATATAAACCAAACCAAAATGCTTCATAATATAAACACCACTTCATTTTGCTTGTGTTATTTCTTAGGGATCGCTCCATATCATAACAAGTTCCTCATTCCTTTTTACAATATTTTTATTCAACTGCAACTTACATCAGAGAAGTACACACATAATAAATTCCAGAAAATAAACGTATCTATTTAACTACCACCCAGATAAAGAAACAGGTCAGTACTAGCACTGGAGGACATCCCTGTGGCTCCTTCCCAATCACTACTTCCCCATTCATCCACAGACATAACCATCAGAGTAATATCCCCAGTTCTAACATCACTGATAGTTCTGCCTGTTTTGTTTGTTCGTTTTAAAAATATTTTATTTATTTGAGAAGGAAGGACAGAGATAGTGGTACAGATAACAAGAGAGAGCAGGAGTGGGGAGGAAAGGAAGAAGCAGGCTCCCCGCTGAGCAGGGATCCTGGTGCAGGGCTCTCGCCCAGGCCACTGGGATCATGACGCAAGTTAAAGGCAGACACTTAACTGACTGAGCCACCCAAGCACCCCGAGTTTTGCCTGTTTTTAAACATCATATAGAAAAAAAATAATAAACATCATATAGATACAATCATATGGTATGCATTCACTCATGCCTGGCTTTTGCCTTAAGATTATATTTATGGGATTCATTCATGTTTTGTATAGCTACAGTTCATTCATTTTCACTACTATACAGTATTCACTAAATGAACATACCAAAATTTATCATTTTCATTCTACTTTTGATGGACATTTATGCTATTTTCCAGTTTTTGACTTTTAAATTGATACTGCTATGAATCTGTCTTTTGGTACATATGAAATACAGTTCTGTTGATTATGTATCAAGGAGGGAAACTGCTGGTTTATGGTGTAGGAATACATTAAACTTTGTTAAAATGGTCAGTTTTCCAAGTGATTATGCAACTGACATGCCCACCATGTATGAGAATTTCACGTTCTTGCCTTCACTTGGCATTGTCAGTCTTGCCTATTTTTTTACAGGATTATCTATTTCTTTCTTATTCTTGCATGCACACGCTCTCCTTCCCCCATCCTCCAAACACAAACTAACACACTTATTATGAGTAGGGGAATGGGCCAAAAAGGGGTGAAGGGGAAGGAAAGGTGCAGGCTTTCAGTTATAGGATGAGTAAGTCAAGGATGAAAGGTACAGCATAGGGAATATAGTCAATGGTATTATAATAGCACTGCATGGTGATAGATGGTAGCTACACTTGTCCTGAGCACAGTATATAGAGTTGCTGAATCACTCTGTTGTACACCTGAAACTAATGCAACATTGTGTGTCAGGTATAATTCAATTAAAAAAAAAGATTTAAATGCTAAAAGAAATAAATAGGCTAGTAGTTGGCTCTGTTCTTTAAATATAATAAACATACATGAGATTAACATAGAACTTCATGTCTTTTGCCTAAAGACTAAGTTCTTACACAGTATCTTTTACAAATACTCCTAACTGAAAAACTTAGAAAAGAAAAAAAAATTTTACATGTATGATAAATATGTCTTATATATCTTCTTCCATTTAACAAAAAATATGCCTACCAGAAAACTTATAAACATCTAAAATCACCTATTACTAGACAATGTTCAATACATCTTGAAGACTGCTCCTTCAAAGTACAAATAAGTCTTGAGGCTCCTGGGGTGGCTTGGAATGATCTCAGTATCTCCCTCATCCATACTCCTCAGTGTGCAAGAGCACATGTGCGCTCTATCTCAAATAAATAAAATCTTTAAAAAGAGTTAAGTCTTGCCTAGAAAGTCATTTTTAGTAAAAACAAACAAACCCCAAAACAAAAAAACCCCAAACTCAAAATCCATAGGTTTTTATATATAGTCTTTGAAACAAAATAATCACAAAAGGAAAACAAATATTTGAATAATATGCACTTTTTGAGCAATATGAAGCTTATGCTAAAGTGAACCTCTTCCCAGAAATAGGTTAAAATAATCCATTTAATCTACCAAACCCTTATCTCTTTTTTAATTACAATGACTTTTTTTAAGATTTTATTTTCATTTATTCATGAGAGACACAGAGAGAGGCAGAGACATAACCAGAGGAAGAAGCAGGCTCTCTTCGGGAAGCCTGATGCAGAACTTGATTCCAGAACCCTGGGCTCATGACCTGAGCCAAAGGCAGATGCTCAACCACTGAGCCACCCAGGTGCCCCTACAATGACTTCCATTCTGCATTTGTCTTATTATCTACGAGGTTGTTTAATACATCCTTCTATGTAGATCTGGAATATATTCCTCTATGTAGATCTGTAACTGGAAGTTAGATCTAGAGGTTTAATTAGGGGTACCTGCCAGAGCAGCACCTGTCAGCAGAGCATGTGACTCTTGATCTTGCAGTTGTGTGAGTTTCAGCACCATGCTAGATGCAGAGATAACTTAACATTAAAAAAAAAAAAAATCTTTAAGGGTTTAATTAGATTTACTTAATTAAATCTTTGTGACAAGGGATATACTGTGTGTTTCAAGAGGCATATACTGCCTGGTGATCCCACTATGATTTATCTTTCAAACCAAAAATCTCATGGTTAATAATTGAGCAAAACTCCTGGAGTTAAGAGAGAAGCTAAAGAGGCATATGTGGTATTCATTAATTAATTTGGCAGGCTAATACTTAAGTCGGAAACGATTATATTCTAAAAGGGCAAGGAAAATAGGGTCTAGTGCTTGGGTCTTTTGAACGTGGCCTTTTACAAACAAGGACTCTTCATTAAGTCAAATTTCTCAAGAGGTTGCTCAACTTAAAAAATAAGTAAAAATTCTTTACAAAGAGAAGATGCAGATACTAAAATTCAAAGCCCAGGCTCTCTGTTCCTCCTTGTTCAACAGACAGTTGCATCTTCTTGTGCAGTTCCAGTGGGTCCCTGAGAAATGGTTAAGATCGGAGAAAATGGATTTGGCCATATTGGGCACCCCGTCACCAGGACTGCTTTTAGCTCTGGCAAAGTTGATACTGTTACCTTCAATTACTCCTTCACTAACCTCAACTACAAGGTCTACTTGTTCCAGTATGATTCCACCCATGGCAAATGCAATGGTACAGTTAAGGCTGAGAAGAGAAAACTTGCCCCAAATCATCCCCAACATAATGAGAATTCTCTTGACCTTGACAAGTTTCTATCCCAGACCCTATGAAGAAGGACAGGGGCCTAGGAAGCCCTACTTTATCATATACATTGATAAAGTACACTGTATCTACCCAGAAAAATAAGTAAAACAACGTAAAATTAAATTCAAAGCCCAATTTTATTTTTGAAACAAGTATTTTAAGTTTATTCTAAATTGTCGTATTTAAGTAACTCTTTTCTTGTCCATAATATAAGCATTTTTAGCTGCTACAAAAACTTAAGTCATTGATAAATTTTATGTCAAGATTAGAAATATCCGTATTTTACTTAATGGCTACCTTCCTAATACCACCAAATGTTAGAATTCAAAGAGATCTTAGCACAAAGACTATGATTATGACAATTACTATTTACATAATGAAACTAAGGCCAATCAAAATTGCTTTTATATCCAGGGTTACCTAACTGGTCTGCAGGAAAACAGCACTTTGAACCCAATTACTCCCAGGGCAAGACAGTGGAAGTGTTATTAAGCAGCTGTCGAGAAGGAAAAAAATGTGTTTCTATAGCTACAATATATATGTTTAACTTACTAACAATATTGCCAGCTACCACAAAGCATCTATATACCATATGGCAGGCATATACACAACACAGACTATCTGTAATTCTTACCAAACTCTCCAACTTTTTTCTTAATAATTAAAGAAACTGGAAGTCAGACTTTAAATGATTTGCCCAAAATCACATAGCTAACAAGTAACAGACTCAAAATCAATCTGACCATAAAAAAGCCTGAGTATCTTTCATAGGACTACCTTACCTTGGCAACACCATAACTAGTAAAGGGTGAAAGTTTAAAGGAAATAGGTGATTTCAATCTTCAACACTTATTTAAATTTTCAAGCAGTATCTCAAAAAACGTTTTAAAAAACAAAACCAGAAACAGTTAAAAAAACTATGTTACACAGAGATTTAACTTGGGATACAATCTTTTCACTTTTCTACATTTGATCTTGGAGATTCATTTACAGAAAAAAATAAAACAAAGCTGCCCATCATATTCTTTCCCTAGCCAGTAAGGATAAAATGATGTCATTCTAGGAGGGTCTCTGGGCCTTAAGACCATGGCCTTCAGGACACCCAAGCCACTAAATTACCACTAGTGAGATTCTTCTAAAGTAGTGATTCTCAGCATGTGGTCCAGCTGGAATGGAGTGTGGAAACAGATGAAAATTCAAGACATATTTGGCAAAGTAGGAATGAAGTATTCCCAAAAATGAAAAGGATAGACAGGCAGTCTATTTAATAACTTTAGAGCATTATCATCACCACTTATTTGTATTGAATGCAGCTGTTACTATTCTATTTCTCATCTCATACTCTTTCAAACATCCAAATTTTTCCAACACGGTAATTCCTTTCTAAAATAATCAGTCACTACTGGATTCCACTCTGTGGCACCAAAATCAAGGGAATTTTTTATTTGGGCTTTCCTATTTTTCTACTTTGTCTAGACCTTAATCCTCTGTCCATGTTATCTTCTAAAAATACACAACAGCTGTGTCTTTTTCTATCTAAACATAAGCTAGTTTTTATTTAACAGTCTTATGGATAAAAATGCCAATTAGTTTACCTTAAGCACCCCTCAAAAACCTTGAGTTCAGGAGAGGATCAAACTAGTTTCTAAGACAAGAAACTAGCAGACATCATATTATATAGCAGAGAAGTTGGATCTAGATCAGTCATTAGTTCTGGCATGTCATTCACACCAAACATTTTAGTAACACATTTTAGAACGCCCAACCTAAGAACCCAAAAAAATCTGGTAAAAATATTTTTATTCTGCACATGAAGAAACTGAGGCCCAAAGAGATTAGGTGAGTTGCCATGCAAATTACAAATTGCATGGAATTAAAACGCAGACTTCCTGACATCCTTATAATCCTGGCAGTAATGGGAAATGGTAACAAAGCAGCCCATGAGCTGCAAATGAGATCACATCCCCAAATCTCAGACAGGGCTTTAAGCAAGATAATTCATGTAAATGCACAGATAGACACACATGCAGGCACAGACATGCATGCACACAAAAGCACACATTCCCCAAATTGTTTAAGAATCACAGAGAAAAAAAAAAAGAAAAAAAAAAGAGAAAAAGAAAAGAAAAAAAAGAAAAAGAATCACAGAGAATACAGTTGACTCCAAATAGCCATTTCTGTGCTGTAATGAACTATAGCACAGAAAACTGCTGACAAAGAAGGAAGTATAATCTCACATTTACCTACAGATGTTTCTATGCCTTCTGTTTTAAAGTATTTGTACAAAAGGTAATCACTAAAAAGAAACAATTATGCTTTTAAATGTCTGTATGGATTTTTTTTAATGTTTGAAAATGCAGTTTAGGATGAAAGTACAGATTAGAATTTAAATCTCTAGCAATTATGCCATTTAATGCCAGTATCTAAAATTGATCATCTACACCCACCTACTTCCCAAAAGGCTTTAAAGCTTGGAAGATAAATAAAACAAATGTAAAATATAAAAAATAAAAACATATAGAGATGGCAAGTATCACTATAAAAACACCATCCTAATACTATAAAAATACTACTATAAAAATACCATCCTAAACCCTTATTGTGTATTAACTTTAATACTGATTTTTCTATTAATAGGAGAACCTTTATATATTACATAATTATATAATTCTCCTTGTCTCATTAAAAGAAGCAATGCCATTTCACCTGGTGAGACTCCTTCTTTCCTGGAACTAGACTTTTAAAAGAAAGTATCACAGAAACTGTTGTATAAAGGATCTGGACCAACAGCAGAAGCAGAACAGAACCATATTCTTCATGTGGCCTTAACCTCTTATGACAAAGGTCAAGGGAATAATGTAACTAACAAAAGCATTTTGAGCCATTCCCTGGTTTTTCTTCTAATCCTTCCACATAGCAGAACAGTCTTAGAGCTAATCTGAGTTAACCCACACCTTTTATAAATAATCTCCATCTTCACTTTTCCCTTGTGCCTGGAGTGGTCAGTATTGCTCCTACTACCCGATATTATAGAAAGCCAAGAAGTCCTATTCCAAAACAAAGACTGTGAGCGAACAGAAAATATATTCACAGGTCAAATATAAAAACCTCTGCCACCCCCTGAGATACGAAATAGTATTCAATAGTATTCCTCTTTATTATAAGGCAGCTGCTGAAACAGTCTGCTCGTTTGGCTTACAAAAGTTCTGGGAGAAAATCCCACCCATTCGCTCCAATTTCCTCTCTATCCAAGCAGAAGGACCACTAACTTCATCTGTTGTCATTTCTCCCCAAACTGCTCTGCAGCTAAGACAAGCAAACTTATTTTTATTTTTAAAATCTATTCATTCAAAAAGTATTTATCAACCCCACCCCCCCCCCAACCATATGCCAAGCACTTGGCTGGGTTCTGGGGATACAATGGTAGTAGATGAAACCTATGCGGGTCCTGCCCTGCAAAGCTTACAGTGGCCTCGTGTGGGAGGCAGCACATAAAGAAAATGAAGGGCATATGTAATGATAGCATTAACTACATGCCAGGCACCGTTTTGAACATATTCATATTTTAATTGTATTAATCCTCATAAGAAGCCTCGAGAGATGCAATTTTTTGTACAGAAAAGGAAACTGGAATGCAAAGGTTAGGTAACTTGTCCGAGGTCATTACAAGCAAGTAATAGAATGATAAAGCACAATCTGTAGGAAAGAAAGAAAAAGATGCGAATTAATGGGGTGGGAAAGTATGGTTCTTCTGGGAAGCAGCAGTTCTCACAGGTCTGTGGGACCTTTTCAGTGCAATCGCAAGGTCAAAACTATTTTAATAATAATAAAACATTATTTGACTTTTTCACTATGCTGACATTTGTACAAAAAGTGCAGAAGCAATGATGAATAGAAGGATAGCATTTTAGTACAAGGTAATGAAGTGTGTTCAAGTTAAAAAAAAAAAAAAGTTAAAGAATGCCCATGATGAGGCAGTAAAAATAATCAATTTTAAAAAACCTTAACCCTTGAGCATGTTTTTTTAAATATTCTATGTGATGAAATGGGAAGTGTGCACAAAGTGTATATGCTGCATATCAAACCATGTTGTCCCAAGAAAAAGCATTTATGCAATCGCTTGAGTTGTAAAACATTTTCTTTCATGGAATATCATTTTTATTTGAAAGAAGAGAAAATACAGGTGTTAAGATTAATATATTTGGTAGACAGGGCAGCCCTGGTGGCTCAGCAGTTTAGCACCGCCTTCAGCCCAGGAGACCTGGGATCGAGTCCCACGTCGGGCTCCCTGAATGGAGCCTGCTTCTCCCTTTGCCTGTGTCTCTGCCTCTCTCTCCCTCTCTGTGTGTCTCTCATGAATAAATAAATTTAAATAAATATATATATAGACATATTTTTTAGAATAATTAAGTGAATCTGTTACTTCAAGGCAAATAATTGGCAGCATTTATTGCCAATGATAAAAATTTGTGTTTTCAAATGAAAATTAGAATTTTGGAAAAATTGAATCCATCATCATGAGCTTGACAGTTTCCAAACACTTAAAGATTTTTCTAGGGGCATCTGCGTGAGTCATGATCCCAGGGTACTAGGATCCAGTTCTGCATCAGACTCCCCACAGGGAGCCTGCTTCTCCTTCTGCCTATGTCTCTCTCTCTCTCTTTCTCTCGGTGTCTCTCATGAATAAATAAATAAAATATTAAAAAAAAAAGATTTTTATAATGAGACTGGTAGTATTAACAAATGTGTTTTTAAGATTATTGTATGAGATGGGTCCACATTTAGAAAATCTGCATAACCCAACAAACCAGTATTCTGAAAATGACCAACCCATAATGTTATAACATCATGACTCAGTAAAAGATCCATTCAATGACTACATCTTATAACCCAAACCTCTTTTCACAACTATTTGAATGCAGAAGCAGATGTAAGAATCCAGCTGTATTCTAGTAAGCCAGATATCTAAAAATTATTTTTAAATGTAAAGCAATGCTATTTTTTTGAAAAGTTATTTTCTCACTAAAAATGATATTTTTATTAACATCCAATAAGCTTACTGTTCCTATTTTTAACTGATGCAATAAATATTTAAGGTTTTCTCGATTTTAATTTCTAATACAGTAAACGCCAATAGATATAACCCACATTAAAAAAAAAACTCTTTGGGGACCTCATAATTTGTACAGTGTAAAGGGGTCCTGAGACCAAAAAGTTTGAGAACTGCTGTCTTGCAGTCCAAAGGGTGGCCCATGTGGCTGGACCATATAGAATAAGAGAAAAGAATGGTAAGATATGTCACTGAAGACATACCCACAGGTCAGATCATACAGAGCTTGTCAGTTATAACAAGAAGTATGAATTTTATTCATAGTAAAATTGAGGAATTTTAAGCAGAAACACATGATCAAATTTGTTTTAAAAAAGGCAGCTGTGTGTAATACAGGAAACAAAGTGAATGAACTAGGATTCGTATTTGAAACAGTAACTAACAGATAAATCTTGTGATGTTTTTGAAATTTAAATTACTTTGATGTTAACCTCAAAATGAAGTCCCAAACAATGTAAAATGTTTCTTGTTTCCATTTTAATGTCAGAGACCCCAGTTGCTCTATGATCAAACTGGAGGTAGGTTGAGGAGAATCAAGCCACCCAATATTTTAGAAATGTCACAAGCACACTAAGTCCATGTAGAATACTTTCATATAATGATGTTTAATGTTACTTTCAGTCACAGTTTCAAATTTTTCTAAAATGGAATACCATGCAATATTAGCTCACAAGTTATATCCTTGTGAATTACATACCACGGGAATCAATGAACCTACAGATTGAGTCATTCAACAATGTGGCGGACACTGTGTTAGACACTATGGATATAGTACGACAGACGCCCTGACAGACGCCCTCCCAGCTCTCAAGAAATTTGTATTACAGAACGATTATTTGATAATCTTGGAGGATTCATGGTGGAACATTAAAAGTGTTTCAAATAATTTATTCAAATAAACATTTATTGAGTATATGCTGCATGCCAGGATCTGGAGATAAAAAGATGAGTAAGATTTGGGTTCTGACCTTCAGAATTTCACTGTCTGGTTGAAGAGATAAAATTACATTTCCAACTATGGTGGAGAGGGTCATAAATACTATTATAGGTGCATGTGTGATTTGCCAATTCAAAAAGAAATGGAAAAAAAAGTTAGTCTGGGTGATATATGCAAAGTGCCGAATCACTATATTGTACACCTGAAACTAATATTACATTGTATGCCAACAAACTAGAATATAAATAAAAACTTAAAAAAAAAAGTGAAAGGGTCTGAAAGAAGTTCATCTGAACACTGATGGAGATCAACCACTATATGGAGTAAGGAAAGGTATGAGACATGAAGACCTCCAGCAAGTGAAACAGGGATGTGAATAGGTCAGAAAGGTTGGTATTTAATGTGTGAGTTTCCAATTTCCAACTTCAAAAAGGGGCCAGGGAGACACCAATTCTGTAATCCACATGAGAGTCAACTGGATATCCAGAGTCAAAGGAATTACTACTCAATAAGGTTTGAAAGCACTATAGGGTAAAAACCACCAACCAATTCTCAGAAATCAAAATGGGTTCACAAAGAGAAAATGTTCCCACTTAAAATCAGCTTTCACAAAGCCTTTGATATTGAGATTATTTCACCTTAAACATCCTGACCCTCGAAGAGCTTACCTTCTGGAGGTAAAGAGATGTGGCAACCATTAATGATAGTACAAGGTAACAAACTTAACAGTTCAAGTGAGTTAAAGGTGTTATGACAGCCTCTACCTATAGAGAGCAGAGAGATAAGTGGGGTGAGGACAGCTTTCAGAGATGGTGATGTAAGTGGTATCTTGAAAGATGAGTGGGTGTTTAATGCTGTACAAAGAGGGGACAGAGAAGGCCTTACACACAAAAAGGCTATGTAAAAGGTGGTGATGCCATGCGAAAAAGCAAGGCCTATTTAGAGAACTGCAAACAGACCAGTTTTTTTTTTTTTTAAGATTTTACTTATTTATTCATGAGAGACACGGAGAGAGAGAAGCAGAGACACAGGCAGAGGGAGAAGGGGGCTCCATGCAGGGAGCCCGACATGAGACTCGACCCCGCGTCTCCAGGATCACACCCTGAGCCAATGGGCGGTGCCAGCCAATGGGCAGTGCTAAACCGCTGACCCACCTGGGCTGCCCAAGACCAGTGTTATTGAGAGGCAAAAGGAGCTAAGAAGGGGTGACAAAGGATAAGGACACACACACTGGGTGGGCACTGACCACCATGCTAGAGTTTGAATTTCAGCCAACAAGTAAAAGGGAAGTATAAAAAGAATGACCAATCAGAGTTGCCCTTTTTTGATAGGAACCATTAAAATGAAACATTTTAGAATGATTTTGACAATGAAAGGACAGTTTGGAGCAGGTAAGAAGCACTAGGAGACTATGTTAGGAAAATGCAAGAAAGGATAAGGCTTAACTATGCCCAATCTCCTAAACTCAACTCTGTTATCTTTCCTGCCAGACCTGTTCCTTCTCCTGGATTCCTTATTGCAGTAAATGGTGTAAGTCTCCAAGGGCTATCATAACAAATAACCACAAAGTTGGTGGCTTAAAAGAACAAAAATTTATTCTCTCACAATTCAGGAGGCCAGGAGCTTTAAATCAAAGGTTGCTTCCTTCTGGATACCCTGAAGGAGAAACTGTTCCATGCCTGTCTCCCAGGTTTTGGTGGCTGACAGCAATCCTTGGCATTTCTCAGCTTGCAGACATGGCACCTCAATCTCCGATTCTTTCTTCACATAGCCTTCTACTCAGTGTCTCTGTGTGTCCTGAGTGTCTCTTATCAGGACAATCTCATTGGGTTTAAGGTCCAGTCTATTCTGCTATGATCTTACCTCAATTCTTACATTAATCACATCTGCAAAGACTATTTCCAAAGAAAGTCACATTCTGAGATTCTGGGTGGACATGAATTTTAGGGGAGACTATTAAACTCAAACAGCTATCAACTAAGCCATTTCTCAAACAGAAATGTGGTAGCATCTTAACCTCTCCTCCTCCACACCCTCTGCACGTACATAATTATCAAATCCTGTTTCTACTTCTTTAATTGAAGGTTATCTCCGTTTCTTCATCCCCATGACCATTTTCATTTCAATAACACTCCTGTCTGCATAGCAAACTTCTTGCTACAGCAGTGGATTATTACTGTCATCACTGTGTCTGTTACTAACCAAGTAAGAGAAAGACTAGAGAAAGTCACACAACAGGGCAGACTGGTTGTACCATGACTTTATGATAACTAGCTCCAAGCAAGTCTTCAACGTTGCCTGGCAGTCCTATTTCTCCAGCCAGCTGGCTCTCCCACTCTTACCTATTTCAAATCTTTTTATTTTCTCCCAGCTCTTATTACTCTCACCCACTTTCAGCAGCTGTCCTAGGCTTCAGTTTTACAGAATATAAAGAAATCATCAGACTAAAACTCTTAACTTCCCACCTTCTGCTCTCAGTCTCCCTCTCCCTCAAAGTACAACAGCTGTCCTTTCAACTTAAGCTGTCCATTATCTTTACATGTATCTTGGATCTCCTCTTCATTCAGAAACCTTACTAATTATCCCTCTCTTTCACTAGCATTTTCAGCTTTCCTCTCAACTAGATACTTTTCATTGGCTTATAAATGTGTTTTTTATAACAATACCTCCCTGGAGCCCCACACTCCTCCTTCCAGCTATCTATCCAGCCACATTCACTCTTTCTGCCTGCTTTTCTCTCCACCTCCTCCCTCCCCCCACCAGGCATAAATGTGTGTGTTTCGGAGAAACTGGTTTCTCTAGTTCTGAAGCCCTGGGCCCCTTACTTAATTCTGAGTAAAAGATGAAAATAATAATAATAATATTAAACCTATCACACAGGACTGTTGTGAGAATTAGACGAATCAATATATGCAAAACCCTGAGAACAGTCTGGCCATTAGTAATTGATTAGTAAGGTTAGAAATATAGTTATTGTTAATAATTCACATCCATCTACCTATCCAGCCAACTGACATCTTGCAGACATCCTAAATTCCCTCATCTTCCATTCCATTTCTAGACTGCTTATTTTTACTTCTCAAGCCTCTCCTGTTCTGCTCACTTCCCTCCATCTCACTATCTTAGCCTGCACTATCATCCTCTCATATGGATCAGAATAAGAGCCTCCTAAATGATTTCCTGCGTTTATTCTGTTCATTATCCCAAACTCTCTCCTTACCCTAGCCTGAGTGAGCTATTTTAACCTCATACCTGAGGTTACCATCTAGTTTACAACATTTCCCAATGCTATGATAGAGTCCCCAGATCTACTGCAAGGCCAATAAAATCACGTAGATATTGTCCTTACCTACCTGTTCAAACTTATCTAGCATATCACTTCTTCAGCCAATTGACAATTACAATTGACAATGCTCTTATGTAACATATACCAGATCTCTTTTTAGTTCTTTAAGTGAATTATGCACTTGCCAGTCACGTACATTCCACTTTCTGTTCTCTCTACTGGAAGATTGAATGACATTCCTATTTCTTGTGGCCTAATTAATTCCTACTTATTCTTTAGGTCTTAACTCAATGGTCACTTCCAAAAGGAAGCCTTCCTGATCCCCCAGAACAGGCTCTCATCATTTTATGTACCTTTCATAACACATCAAAGTTGTAATTTCACAATTATGTGATAATTACCCCAATTAGCTATCCAATAGTTAGTTATCCAAGCTTTGTAACAGCAATGACTGTATCCATTTTTGCTCTCCACTGCATCCCAAATATCCAATACAGCATCTAGCACATAATTAGTGCTCAATTAACCCATACTGAATCAATAGTAACCTTCAAGCTGCACACTACATACAACATGGCATCACTGCTTGTTTAAAAACAGGGCAGCTGGGGAGCCGGGCAGCCTGGGTGGCTCAGCAGTTTTGCCCCTGCCTTCAGCCCAGGGCCTGATGCTGGAGACCCCGATTGAGTCCCACGTCGGGCTCCCTGCGTGGAGCCTGCTTCTCCCTCTGCCTGTGTCTCTGCCTCTCTTTCTGTTTGTATCTCTCATGAATAAATAAATAAATAAAATCTAAAAATAAAAATAAAATAAAAACAGGGCAGCTTTAAAGCAGTAAAAGAACAGTACCTCATTAGTTCATTATAAACATGTCTCTAGATCAAAGTTAAAAGTTTCTCCACTGATGGTTGTGAACAGTAAACCGCTTTGAAAAGATATACCGATTCAGCAATTGTTGATGGAAAGGAGGATATGACAGATGTAATGTTTTGCTGTTATTTTAAAGAGGGGTAAAAAGGCAGAAAATTGTATTTCCAGGTAGAGAGGTAGGTTTTTCTAAAGTATTGGTTCTCAATCTTTGTTCTACTCCAACGCACTAATACCATATTACTACTACTCCTCTTACTACTATCCCTTTCAGTACCCGTGACTCCAGAATAGCTGTCACCAAGTGGCTTATCATTGCCGAAATTCTCAAGCAGGTGGGAAGTGTAAGAGACGTGAGTAATTTGAAATGGCACTATCTTAATAATATATTTTGATATTCTTTGCCCTCCCCTTCCCCTTATTAATAACCCTCTCCCCAAATATAACTTATGGCAAGCAGCAGTCACATAGATGTCATTTGTATTTTATTTTAAAATGTAACCTGTAGTTTTTTTGAAGCTGAAATTGTTTTCTTCACTACTATATTAATATTTAACGTGGTATTACCTAAAGACACAGTAACTGTGCAGAAGAAGGAACAATCTACAAAGATACTCAATAAGTTACCCATACTGGAGGTACTTGTGTTTTGATAAAAATATTTTATTATGGTTATATGGTTTAAGGTATTAATCTCTAAAACCACTGAAATTCAATGCACACCCGTTATATCAAACCATACATGGCCTCAAATGTTGTATCTTAATGTTCATATCCTTAAAACAATAGAATTCGATCCACTTATTAAGAAATAAGACAGAACTAGAAAGTATGGAAATCTCTTCTAAGATTTCAAGATCTCAGATGATTGGTAACAGTGTATGAGGCAACCCCTGAAATTCTGCAGAGAATCCAACAGCAGATCTACCTTGAAAGGCACTACTGACAATGGCCCTCTCTCCTTAGCAGTACACAAGCGATTCCACAAAAACTGTAAAACCTGCTAAATGTAGAAAGATTAGCTGCACAGATAAGCCAAATGTAGCTGAAGAAACACACAAACAAAATGTCCCCTCCCCATTTTCTAAGATCTTTTAAGTCAAGGGTCTTCAAGCATGTTGAAGAAATATGCTCACATCACGACAGGCTAGCATTTCTTATTTTGAGAAATAACGCCACCTTCTAAGCCAGGATGTGGAGTCAGAATATGTAATTACAATTTCTGAGAAAAAGAACATACATAATTTATTATAGCTCTGAATACCCATCTAAAATATTTAAAGATGAGAAAGACCGAGCACCATCTCCTACTCATAGAATAATCTTTTCTCCACATTAGATTTTATATCTGACAGCAAAATACCACTATTGAGAGTGTCCTTTGGTCATTCAAAAAAAAAAATCATTAGATATTGTTTCATTTTTAAAAAGCTGTTTATCCTCCATAGATACCTGCAGTTGTAAATGATATGAAAGTTCTCATGTAGCAAAAGCGACTCTTGCTCTGTTATTTAAAGCTAAAGTGCTCTCTCTAAAAAACGCTAAATGCATTTTCACTGCCTGAAAAATAAACTGTCTTCTAGAAATAACCTCTAAATCAAGAAACATTTCATACACCTAGAACAAGAAGTGATTAGCTTCGTATCAGCACTTGAATTCCAACCTTTTCAAAAGGGATGGAAGAAATGGAACCGTTCTTTCAGCAGAATCTCTGATTTGCATCTATGCTAATCGCAGATGAATTAGATCACCTTTTTCATGGCTCACTGACAGGGAAGAGAAAGAATGCTAACCACACTGGTCCTACTGGTCCTAGAGAGGATATATATCTGGTACTCATATTGACAAGAATCCAAGGGGTACTCTCAATCATTATAATAGCAACGATGATTTCTTAGGAAACCCAAATGTTCAAAGAGCTTTCTTTGCACATCACTGATTACCCTATTTTTATCTACTTTAAAATGAAAGCTCCATTCTCTTAAATTAACCAGTTAGAGAATGCTCTTTATGTAATAACTTTTAACTCCCATGTTTCTAAATATCACAGTAATGCATTAATTTAACTTTCTGCACAATGTGGCAGGGTTTGGGGGGATTATTATTATTTTTTTAGTTTTTTTTTTTTTTGGAACCACCACCACTCCACCCACAACCCACACCCACACCCAAGATTAGAGACTAAAGCAAATGACCATTCTTCACACACTCTCATAAATAAAACCAGATTCTGGGAAACACAGTGAAGGACAGACAAAACCTCAACGTTCTAAGTCATTTGAAAAATTGCAGGGTACTCTGGCGGTACCTGCCTGTAATTTAAAGACTAGCTGCAAACAGAGGAGGACACCGGTACTACCCTGTTTATCCCACTAAACCTTCCTAAGAGCTTGGAGGGAATCCCCTTACATTGCTCATGCATGCAGGGAATGGCATGTGTTGCAACAACAGAGGTTGACCTGAAACAGTTAAAAAAAAAAGCAATCAACACCGTCTCAGTCTGGTGATGCACAAACCTAGTAGTTTGTCGACGTGCAAAATCCGTAAGAGAACTCGATGGGCAAAGCGGGACAAGACAGTCTCAGGACTGAGGCTCTTTGGAGCTCAAGTCTTTGGTTTGTTAAATGCTGCAGGTACAGGAGGCTGGTGTCACTAGTTCCCGCGTCCCCCTCCTCCGTAGAGAGGAGAGGGGCGGGGGGGGGGGGCAGGACCCCGGGCCACCCACGCGTCTGCACCCCTCCTTCTACTCCAACCTCACCTCGCCCCCCTTCCCTTACACACACATACACACGCGCTCCCCCGTCCACCTCCGAAGCCCAGGCAGCCCCAGTGGGGTAGTTTTCTAGGGTCGCTTCACCGGTGCGTTAAATGCGTTGAATGCCGCCTCCTCCGGGGCCCACGGCTCACCTCCAGCTTGTGGTTGATCTGGGACACCGTCTGGGCTTTATGGCAGAGCTGCGCAAAGCAGGAACTCAGGCTGGTCATCTTCTGTCTCCCCTCGTAAGTGATGTCCGCCTGGTCCGGGTCGATCTCACCCAGGAGCAGATCCACATCCACGAAGGCCTTGTCGAACTCCTTCTCCAGCACCTCCAGCCACCGGAACATGGATACCCCGCCGGGGGAGACCCCCACGGCGCAGGCGGCGCCCCCGGGGCCCCCTCCGGCTCCGGCCGGGCACGGGCCGCCCGCCGACATGGCGCCGTCCAGGGCCTCCCCCGACTGCCCACCCCGCGCGAGAGGAACTGCTGGGACTGCGGGGACCCCCGCGCACGCACGCTCCGCCGCTCCCCCCTTCCCCTCGCGCGGCTAACGCCGCCAATGCAGCCCCGGAGCGGCAGCAGCAGCCAAGCGAACGCGGCGGCGACGGCGGCGGCAGCGGCGGCGGCACACGGAAGGATCGGGCCGGCCCACCTCCCGGCCCGCCCCCGCTGCGCATGCGTAGCGAAGCCCTAGGCGGACGCATCCCGGAGGGACGACGTGGGCGGGGCTAGGATGCGACCTCGGCCTATGAAAAGCCTCTGCCGGGCACCGGCCCGTCGGCGGCCATATTGACAACTGGCAAGATCCCGCTCGATTCCCGGAGAAACGGGAAGGCATCGTGTTGGCTTCCGAGCTGCAAAGGCCGGAGGAAGAGAAGGGTGTCCACGTCGCAGAGAGGAACGGCTTCCGCCCACTTGACTTCAGAGTGGGCGGGAGCCGTTCTAAAGTCTTCCAGGACAGCTGCTGCGGGGACGTCCCGAGGCAGGCAAGGGACTGTGAGGAAGGGCGGTGTGGGCATGCGCAGTGGCCACGTCTTACCTTTCCAGGAGCACCCGGTGGAGGGGTGAGGCGGGTGAGCAGACGAGCTCTTCTTGCAGAGCCAGGCCCGACGCTGCGGGTGCATCACGGGTTCTGCCCAATTCCCCACCAGACGTTTTGTGATGCAGAGCCCCGGGCCGACCTGTGTTCTAGTGTCCCACCCGGCCACGTGTTAGCTGGCCCGTTTCCTTGTGTCCTTTGACCTCGAAACCTTACTTCCTAAAATCTACTTCCCGCAGTAGTAAGGTAAAAATGAATACTTCGCTTTTGGTATTCCTTATTATTACACCACAGGTCATGCATTTCCAAGGAAACTGTTTTTAAAATTGTTCCCACAGTGGCGTTTCATAAAAACAAAACTGTGAAGATTCATGTATTGATAAATATATATATATATTTTAGATATATATTTTTGAGTTTGAGTTTTTGAGTTTGGGTTAAAAATACTGAGTTTCCAATATTTTTATTGGAGTTCGATTTGCCAACATACAGCATATCACCCAGTGCTCATCCCATCGAGTGCCCCCCTCAGTGCCCATCACCCAGTCACCCCGTCCCCGCCCCCACCTCCCTTTCCACCACCCCTTGTTGGTTTCCCAGAGTTAGTAGTCTCTCATGGTTTGTCTCCCTCTCTGATATTTCCCACTCATTTTCCCTCCTTTCCCCTATAATCCCTTTCACTATTTCTTATATTCCCCCAATGAGTGAAACCATATAATGTTTGTCCTTCTCCAATTGACCTCACTCAGCGTCATACCTTCCAGGTCCATCCATGTCGAAGCAAATGGTGGGTATTTGTCGTTTCTAATGGCTGAGTAATACTCCATTGTGTACATAGACCATATCTTTTTTATCCATTCATCTGTCGATAGACACCGAGGCTCCATCCACAGTTTGGATATTGTGGACATTGCTGCTATAAACGTTGGGGTGCAGGTGTCCCGGCGTTTCACTGCATTTGTATCTTTGGGGTAAATACCCAGCAGTGCAATATACCCAATATAATAGGGTATATTGAATGCAGAGCCCTGTTGAGGCACTGGGGACACACAGGTGAGACGTGAGTCTCACTCAAACAGAGCTCATAGGCTAGTGAGTCTAACCCCCATAGCTATAACTTTTATTTGAATTTCATGAGTACCCTGAGAGTGTTCACAAACTGCTCTTCACCATTAGCCCTCTTCACTGTCAACCCCCTTACACTTCTAGAGTAGTCCAGTCTTAGAAAGGGAAGGAGAAATCAGACATTAGAGTAGGCTGGTGAGAACTGTCTCTCTTGCATTGCCTAAGGGGATATTTTACTAGCCACTTATAGAATCCTGTGATCTGGAACAGACTCTTCCAGTTGATCACCACCAAAGCCTGCATTGTGTACCCCTCACCAACGCAGGGCCACTGAGGAATAAGAAATCATAGCTCTAGTTTGCTTTCTGGGTACTGCAGAGCACACTAGTTAGCATAGGTCAATAGAAGTCCTTTGGCTTCAGCAAACTCAGCTAAGCAAAACTAACTGTGAGACCTTTCCCTTGAACTTAAATAGGCACCTTGACATAGGTTTTAATACACAAGAAATAGTATAAAACTAAAATATGCATCTTCCCTCATTCCATTCCAGGTTAACTTTATTTTCATCTGCAATGTTTGCAAGAACATCATTATTGCAGCTACCAAGTTCTCAGCCACTTTCTCTGTACATATTATAGTTAACAATGCATTTTCAGGAATTTGAAGTAAATAATTTAAAATTAGAGGGGAACACATACATGGAATCACATTAAAACAGCTTTCAGTAGTTGAAAACATACTATGTGTAAAGTATTATGCTATTTGCTTTAATTCTTTGACCCTCACAAAATCATATGAGGGAGCTTATTATCACTTTTTAATAGATGATTCTGAGAGCCTAAGTATCTTGGTAAAGTCATATAGCTAAAAATCAAGTGAGGTGAGATTTCAATTTGGTGCCTTTTTTCCTCCAAAGTCTTAGCTATTGACCCTGGAATATAGAGGGATGAGGGAAACCATTTCTTTTTATATAAGTTACCAGCATGATAAATTGGCAAATCAGTCCAAAAGGTTTTGCTTTGCTTCCTTCCTTCTTTTCTTTCTTTCTCTCTTTCCTTTCTTTCTTTTCCTTCCTTCCTTCCTTCCTTCCTTCCTTCCTTCCTTCCTTCCTTCCTTCCTTCCTTCTTCCTTCCTTCTTCCTTCCCTCCCTCCCTCCCTCCTTCTTTTTCTTTCTTTTTTGAGAGACAGGAAGGGCAGAGGGAGAGAGAGAATCCTAAGCAGGCTCCACTCCACCACAGACCTAGTGGAGCCGGATTTCAGGACCCTGAGATCATGACCCAAGACAAAATCAAGAGTTCGTGCCTAACTGACTGAACCACCTGTCCAAAAGTTTTTCTTAAAAAAAAAAAAGATAATAATTTATTACCAGTTATAAGACATATACAAATCTATGAATATGTAAGAATATTACCAAAAGTAATTATAATAATATATGATACTCATTTTCTGTTATCACTCTCTTTAGTTTATATGGGCTAGAAAATAAATTCAATTTCTTTAAAAAGAAGTATCATTCAACTTCCTACCATACTGTGTGGGTACAGCTGAAATGCATTTTAAGTGTTTATGCTTCCAGTTCTCTGATCCTCAGTGAATACCCTATTTTCAGGATTGTAGAACCCAGTGCCATTTCTGTTTGCAACCTTTACAACTTCCACAAATCACACTCCCTGTATCTCAGAATACTTTTTATCTCTTGTTGTCCCTTCTCATTATCCCACTATGCAGCAGCTGCCACGTCTCTGTGTGCTTGTTATCTTGGTATTATGTGACTCTTTCAAATGTTCCTGACCCTTTATATAGACATTATCTTTGGCCCACCTCTACCAGGGATTTGCATTTCTGCAAGTCACAACCTAATATGAAAGGGGAAAGTAGGGTTTGACATTCTAGTGCTGCCATCTGTTGTCCATATGCGTTGTCTACATTTATTGCCTTTCTTCCCCCATTGACTAAATTTATTTATTTATTTATTTATTTATTTATTTATTTATTTATTTATTTATTTTTAATTACCTTCTCTTGACCTACTCTAGAATTTGGAATTGTATGTAATCTCAATTCCTGTGGGATTTATTTTCCTAGAGATAATAAAATATTGATACTTCTATTTGCAATTGCATTGGCAGAAACTTCCAGTTGCTGTTTCATGAACCATGTTTATGTGATTAAAAATTTCTAATACAACTTAAATGAGATAGCTTTGTTTTAGGAACTTATCCCCCCAGAGTTTTGCCACAAGGTATTCTAAGAATAAATAGGGTGGGGACTGAGAAAACTGGGAAAAAGAGAAGGTGTTAAGGATTTCTTGGGTGAGCACTAGCACTTAAGCTGTGAAGTTACTGTAGAATTCAAACACTTAGAGAGCATCTTCAGTTGCAAAGGCTCTGTAATTGAATGGCCATAGAAGATCCACTCTGGACTGGAGAGGAGACTGCCATTTATTGAACTCTACTGTGTGCCAGACCCTGTACTAAGCTTTGCAGATTTCATTTACTCTCTAGTAACCCCACTGAGAAAACAGAAAAGGTAAAGTATTAATTTTGGGTGCTAAAAACAGTTGTTATGATGAAAAAAACAAGCAAAATCCACTACCATTTTACTTGAACAATGTGGATAAAGTTTTGGAATATCAAGTTCATACATGTTCATACGTATTATTTAAGTTATATTTATTCACATTTACTAACTATGAAATTTCAAGATAGGCGTGTTGAAGAAGTAAATCCAGGCATCCCAAAGTGATTTCTGAGGTTTATTCTCCTTCTGATCATTTATTAGAATATATATATTTATAAATATATATATTTATATTTATATTTAACTGTTTGCCCTCTTCTTAAAACTTGAGAATTTTGGTGCAGTGATTTAGGACTAGCTCAGACTCCTCTTTCAGGAAACCTTCCTTTTTTCTTCTGAAGTGGAGCTATAGATACCATCAACCATTTAGTTTCCTGCAAATACCTGCTATAGCACAGCATTCATCATATTTTTTTGGAGCCCCTTAGACTGTGAGCTCCTTGTAGTGATATCTGTATCTTACTTATTTTTGAATTCCAGTTCCTAAAACAGAACATAGAATATGGTAGGAATGATGTAAGTATTTGTGGAATCAGTTTAATAATTAAGATGTAGCACAGTGTACTAAGGAAAAAAAAAACTGTCACTTTTCAAGACATACCTTTGATGCCTGCCAGAGAGCCATAAACTATTTTTATATTGGCTCAGGAGTTAGGAATATCTAGAAAATACATGTTTGCCTTTAAAATCCAAGAAATATTTTTTTGTCAACCTAAATAAAAGATTTATTTAACAATGATCTGGTTGATTTGACTAATAATGCACCCAGTATAACTTAAGCTTTGAGAATTCTTTTACCTATTCTATAGTTAAAATGTATTGGCTACTACATTTTTGTGTGGTGTGCCCAAACCTAAAGACAAAACATAACAAAAAACAATTTTCAAAATCTCTATTACTACTTTTTTTGTTACATTCTCAAAGACCAACTACAACTGCCTTTCCACCTGTTATTTGATTTACATTCTTTCCCACAGCTCCAGATTTGATTCAGCATTATCTAAAACCACCATTTATCAACAGTGGTATCAGAGTTTACTAATCATTGATTCTTCCTCTTTCATCCACTGTCAAGTCACTGTTTATTTTTTAGATTGTCAGACTTTACAGATCAAACATAGACTCCCACTCATGAGCCCCTATCATTTATGTTTCTTACATATTGATTCTGCAAGGGGCCCCAAACAATTGCATTCTGAACACTGTTTAAGATAACATTAGTTATCTTTTTTTTTGCACTTAGATTAAAAAGTATAAGAATACCCTAAATCATCTCCTTTAGAATTCTTATAGTCTTCCAAATAAACCAATCAGAAGAGTATAGAGAAACAATTATACAAAAGCCATGTCACAAGAGTTGTTGGAAGTGGAATTCGTTTGGCCTCATTTGATTGTAACTCACTTAAAACTCCTTTGGCTCTTGTGGCCATGGTAAGCAGGGGGAGTGAGGATGAAAAGACTTGTATAGTAGATATTTGTCACTAAAAGTGGAGGACTGCCCATATTTGAGTTCCATTCCTCTGTTTAGGGAATTCCCTACCCTTTGTAACTTGAATATGGCAAACAGAGTCTTCTTCCCATAATGAACTGAAATTGTCAGAAAAGCACAGTCTCCCAGCTCTGTGACACAGCTGGAGCATGCTCTGGGGTCAGCTAATCAAAATAATCCACCTGGAATTTTTACTTTGGAGACAGTAAGGTGAGGATTGGGACAATTCTTCTTGGCAGGGAGGAGAGATGGGACTGGGAGTAGCAACATCCCTTTTTTAGTAGCAGTGAGGGCCAGCAGTGATACACAATTTCTGATTAATCGGTGGAGGCCAGGGCATCTAAGTTCTTTGGTGATACTAGACTGAAGTGTGATTTTTGCCTGTGATTCTGGCTATATAGGCTTCCTTTTATTTTTGCCATTTCCAAATCTGGTTCTCTAGGTTTTCACAATTGTGTGTGTTACCCAATTTTCAGTCATTTCTTTTTCTTTTTCTTTTTTTAAGATTTTATTTATTTGAGAGAGAGAGAGAGAGAGAGAGAGAGAGAGAGAATGCGTCAGAGACTGAGGCAAGAGGGAGAAGCAGGCTCCATGCAGGGAGCCTGACGTGGGACTCAGTCCCGGGACTCCAGGGTCACACCCTGGGCTGAAGGCGGCGCTAAACTGCTGAGCCACCCAGGCTGCCCCTTTTTCTTTTCTTTCTTTCTTTTTTTTTTTTTTTTAAGATTTTATTTATTTATTCATGAAAGATACACAGAGAGAGAGGCAGAGACAGGCAGAGGGAGAAGCAGGCTCCCTGTGGGAACCGGATGCAGGACTTGATCTGAGGATACTGGGATCATGACCTGAGCCAAAGGCAGACACTTAACCCACTGAGCCACCCAGGGACCCCATAATTTTTTATTCTTTAAAATATCTTTTCTTTTACCTAAAAGGAGGTTTTCATAAATTAAAGCTTTCTATTTAGCTCTTGGTTGACCAGTTTTATAATAGAAATCATAAGCCAATGCTTACAGACTCACTTCAGGGAAAACTTGGGTTAGTTTATTCTCTAGAATTCAGTTTTCTGTCTATAATGGGAACTAGCCCTTTCCTTTTTATAGATCAAAGAGGGCATATTTCTACTACATTGAGACTCACATTTGTATTTATTGTGGGGTTTCTTAATGGCACTGTTGACATTTTGGACTTCATAGCTCTTTGTTGTGGGGCTATCTTGTACATTTTATGTAGAGTGTTTAGTAGCATCCTTGGCCATTACTCTATAGATGCCCTTGTTACTGCCTATCCTCTCCCCATCACAACTACCTTTTATTGTCATAAAAAATGTCTCCAGAAATTGCCAAATTGCCCCTGGTTGAGGACCCCTGGGTTATAGAAAGGAACAAGCAAAGGGAGGCAAGGAGAGGGAGGGATACAGATAAAGAACATATGAAAGCAAGATAGGGAGGATCTTGGCTTGAGAATCAAAACAAAAGGGATAAATCTAATTTAATCCAAATTCAAATGTCAAAACATATTCTTTGAGATTGCAATCTTTCTTGCCCTGAAAGATGAAACCTAGATTCTGGGCTCTATTCTGAACAGTTGTGGGTGAGTCATTTGAGTTTCTATTCTTGAGAAAGACACCCATGTTTCTGTACTAGGTTTCTCCTTGCCCAAAGAAGCCACGTAATAATGGTCAGATACGTGTTGTTAAATCTTTTCAGAGAAAAGAACAGTATGTCCACACTTAGCCTTAGGGATCCATAAACTTGAAACCTAAAAAACACAAGCCAAAGGTAGGGAATTTTAAACCCATGGCTCTTCATCAACATGCGAAAAATCCAAAAGTCTACAGATAGCATTCCAGAAGCTGAGCAGTTGTGGCAATTTTTGTGGCTGCTTCTTAGCACAACATAAATATAGAGGGACCTGTTGCCCCCAGAGCAGGTACAGCAAAACATGTGTGTCCCTCAAGCATCTAGGCTGTACCTTTGTTCTATACTTTCTCCACAGTTTATGGTATCAATAAGACTGTGTTGTACTGGAAAAAAAATTAAAGACTTTTTAGCCCACTCTAAATAAGTAGGCGTGGTCTGCAGAACACATAGAGCTCTCATTCTCCAAAACATTTTCAAACTTTTTATGATCCAATTGTATATATTTGTAATGTTCAAATCAGGAAACACTTAGTAGTAAATGCAACACTTAGTAGTTAATCAAATTGGGACAATAATTTTTTTAAAGGTTTTATTTATTTATTCAGAGAGACAGAGAGAGAGAAAGAGAGAGAGAGAGAGAGAGGCAGAGACACAGGCAGAGGGAGAAGCAGGCTCCATGCAGGGAGCCCGATGTGGAACTCGATCCCAGGTCCCCAGGATTACACCCTGGGCCGAAGGCTGAGCTAAACCACTGAGCCACCAGGGCTGCCCAGGACAATAGTCTTGATGGACTATTAGACATTTAAATTTATATTCATGGAAAATATAAAACAGCATGAAAAATATACTAGTAAAAGGTGCAGAATATAAAGTTGTATATGAGTATGTTTACAAACTGATAAAGTAAAACTGTTCACAGTATAAAATAGTAACAAAGATAATGTCAAAATTGCAGGCAAGGTATAGAAATGCCATGGAAGAAAAACATATTAAACAGTGTAATGTCAGGGCTCAAAGAAAAGGATATCCTGTGGTGGCCAACAGAGGATAGGAAATGGAAATCCTCTCTATGCTGTGGAACAGAAAAACTAGCTGTCAATGATGGCAGACAACAACATAGGATTTGGTAGGCATTTCCTTTTAGGTAACCATGAATTCACTCTTTTAGTGACACAGAAGGAAAAAAGTGTTCCATGAGTATTTCTCCTTGTTTTTTCAAAGCCTAGGTGGAGGAAAGAAATGGGAAAAATGTTTGATTGGGGGACAAGACTAACATTGATTATTTTCCCCCACCTTGCTCTTTTTTCCCAAATTTTCTTTTATTGAGCATTACTTTGCTATTTGAAGATTCTAAAACTTTTTTAAAAAACAATTCTGTTACGAGGCAAGAGAAATAAATGATGAAGTTTGTAGAAAACCAAGATACTGATAAAAAAAAAGAAATTTGTTATCATTCTTTATCTCAGTAAAAGAAAACAGAGGTTAAAAAACAAAATCAGAAAAGAGAAGCAGAGAAATCTTTTGAGAAAAGCACATGGAAATCCTTACTCTGGAAATAGAACGAACTGATTATCAGAGCAAAGAAACTTTGGGCTTCAAAATGAAAACTGCAGCAAAGAAGTTGGTTGAAGAGGACATCAGACAAGCTTTTCAATATTAGAAAGGGTTTCTTTGGAGCAATCCGCTCAGGCCAACCAGTGTGGGTAAATTCAGGTCTTCCACCAGGGAGGGGAAACCTTTTCTATATAATCTTTTGCTTGAAATGCTTTTAAATTCCTCAGCAGGGATGAGCACAGCAAGTAAAAGAGCTTCAACAAAGGCATGCCTGAGACAAATGAAGCCTTCTCTCTGCAGTCCAGTTTCAGAACACACAAGTCCCTCTGAAGAAACTAGAGGTCTTTTCTTCCATTATGACAAATAGATGAAGGTAATAGACCCATTTTGATGTCTCATTCTCATCTGAGTCAACAGTATTTTGGAATGGCAAAAATATTGTCCAAATATGATAGCTGGGTGGATCAAGTGATAGATGAACTGAACAAGTTATCTGAGGCTCTAAACCTCTCCTTTGTAGCACATTGTTTCATCCAGCAATAAAATGGTTCTGGGACAACAATAATGAAGAGAAAGCCTGCCCATTTTCCCATACTGGTTAATGGGAGAAGAAAACACCTGCCTGTTGCAGGCCTACAAAAATGGTTTTAATACAGGGTCACAGAAAATTCAAAGGTTTATAGCCCACTATAAAACAGCTCTTTGTCTTTTCCCACTAATTCTCTGGTGTCACATTTAACAAAACAAGGAAACTACAGATAGTAGAGGTGTTTGCAGATTAGCCTTCCAAGCCATAAATAACAGAGGGTTTTGCTCACCTACAAATATTAAGGCAGCTTATCAATGTTTAAGCCCTTTGTAATGGTTGCTAACATTTTAACCCAGGCAAATTGAGAATTTTTTCTTTCCTGTCTTCTTACATTGACAGAGTACACATTCATAAGATTCTATTATCAGATTTCATGGTATAAAGAGCAAGACATCACCTAAAGACTTGCCTGCTGCCTGGGAGGCCCCATTTTGAAAGATGCATCTGCTTTATGCTTTCTTTGTTTTGTTTTCTCTTAGTTATGGTTTCCATACTACCTGTCCTGGCAGATGTAGCTGTGATTCCGTTCAGTCGGTGCAATGCTACAGGCTAACGGAGGTGCCATCAAGTCTTCCTCCCACCACCAAGAAGCTCTACATTAGCCACAGCAAAATTCAACACCTTCAGGTAACCATTCTATGGTCAAGTCACCACAATTTTATTCTTTAAGGCAGGGTGAAGAGCAAGTATGGGGTTGTGAAATTTGATTTAATCGATTAAAACTTAAAAGTGGTGGCTTTCAAGTTTGGACAGTTGTACTAACTGTCTGCTTGCCCTTTACTGCTGAGATGGGTATATATGCCTCTGGATATTTCTTTTTAGAGAAACAGTAAAAAATCATCAGAATCTATCATTAATGATAATTTATTTCAGTTTTTTTTTTAATTATGTTGTTGCAAAGTGAAAGTAAAGAAGTGGCTCTTTCATAACAAAGAGAGTTTGAGAGCAAATGACTATTTTCTGTTTCCAGGATTAAGAATGAGTGCTTTCAGGGGATAAAATTAGTTTTGTTTGTGTCATAAAAGCAGATGATCCTTAGGGCATTATAAGACTATCAAGATGAATCCAAGCATATAAAATTATTTATAACAGACCCTACATACCTGCCAGATAACAGGGGCTTTGTGGAAGCAACTACAGAGGAAATACGTGTGTCTGTTTTGGCAGGTTATTGCAGTACTTGTTCTACAAACTTTTAATTCTGACTTGTATATTTATGCCTACCTATTCAGCATGCTGCAAAGAGTTCTAAGATTTGTCTGACTTTTGTAATATGAAGGAACTCTTGTTTTTGGCCTTTGATATTTTGAAAGGTATGGAGAGACAAGGGTTCTTATCCTAGTTTTCTCCCTACCTAGAGATATAATAATCTTAAACAAGCAGTTAAAAAAGATCTCTGGGCTTCACTTTTTAACCTTTGTGAAGTAAGAAGGTTGGGTTAGATTGGTGATCCCAGGCTCCTTTTACGTGGAAAATTCTATGGCTCTCTGATTTTGTCTTTACTAGTCACTGCTCTTCCCTCCTAGATCCAAACCTCAAGATAAGGAAGTATATCTCTGTGATGGAAGTGTGGAGATTCAGCAGGTGGATGTACTTTCCCTTCAAATACAGACACCATCCTCTTTAATTTGGTTAAGAAATGTTCATGTAGGTGTGCCTACACCTGGAGAGTTTAAAGTATGTGGCGTGGTATTTATTTCAAGGCTCAATAAGCAAAATCCCCTAGTCGACATGTTTACTCTCCTCTTGTGGTCTAGTAGCTCCTAATGCCAGAGAGCAAGTCTGACCCTGTCAGGTCTCAGCACTCAAGCAGGACAGCTGGTTAAAGGGCAAGATGCTTAAATATTTGTTCCGAGCGCCGGAGATGCCAAGACCCGGAGTGTCAACTAAGTCTGGTAATGATCCTACAGAGCCAATAAGATGAAATTATACCTTTCATCAAATTCAGTTGTTGAGTGAGTACATTTGTCATTGGTTTACGCTCACTGAATGGCAATATTGCCACTTCCCTGACTTTAACCCAGTTAATTGTCTCTTGGAAGGACAGATTCTGGTTGAGATATTGATAAAAGACAGGATTGTTTTCTGAAGGAGATAAAAAGCTCTAAGCAATAATACATCTCTTTTAAAAACCCTTAGGTTTTAAATGACCATTTTTTAGCTGTATTTGGTGAATACAATGTATATTCTGTCCATTTGGTTTGAACTATGGAATCAGGTGCCGGTATTTCAAGGAAAAAATACCTTAGAAACACCTTCAGATTAATAGCAATAGAAATTTTCTATATATGTATATACACATATGTATGTATGTATATATGTATATATATGCACACACCATATACAAATGCGTGTATACACATATTCATATATACATACATATATATTACAATAAAAATGTTTTGGGTTTTTAAAAATTTTATTTATTTATTCATGAGAGAGAGAGAGAGATTGGCAGAGACATAGGCAGAGGGAGAAGCAGGCTCCATGCAGGGAGCCCAATGTGGGATGCTATCCTGGGACCTCAGGATCACGCCCTGAGCTGAAGGGAGATGTTCAACCACTGAGCCACCAAGGCATCCCTAAAAATGTTTATTACTTATTAATATAATTTATGTTTGGGACTGTGAATGCTGTGTTTAAGACTAGGGATAAAGGTTGAAAAATTCACCGTTCCTGCCCTCAACAGATGAGTGTCTTTATTTATCCATTCATCTGTAAAACTTCCTGTTTGAGATGCATGCCATTGGGCTGTAACATTCCTTGCTTCTTCTTTTGTCTCATACTGTGCTTCAGCCTCTTCCCTCCCAGCTCCTGTCTTGCTCTCCATCCTGAATCCTGCATCTTGGTGCCATCAGGGTCCAATGCCCTAGCCTCACTATTCCTTGAGCTCATAAGAAAGTATTCATCTGTGTTTCCACTTCACCACAGCCGCCTACTTGGTGATATCATAATCATTACACCTGAAACTCCTCCACTCAGAAACCTTGAAATCCTCCACTCTGTGGTCATTATTTTCTTTGCTTTCAGCTGCTATACTCTGTACTTCTCTTGCCAACTCATGGAAATTTCTAACCCTACATCTACCCATGTTTTCCTCAGATAATTAGTTTATTTCTTATCCATCTTCTTTCCCATCTCTTCCTTTTTTGAATCCTAAAATTAATTTTAACACCTATGCAGCAAAGTCTCAGTTTAGGGGATCATTTTCTCATGTTTTTCTTGTACCTGGATAGCCGGGTGCTGCTGGAGACGATCATACTAAGGTCTCTGACTTCATCTGGGTCTTCATTGTCACTCATCTGTCCTTTCAGTTCTTCTTGGCCAGGTTTTCCTATATTCCCTCAATGTCTTCCAAAACTTCAGTACAGTTTGGGTTGTCTTCTCAATCTCTGCCATCCTCATTCTCACCCATGGTTGGCCTCCCATTTTCTTGACTAATCTGACAAAACTGAGGCCATTAGTCTTGCTCTCCCTCAACTCCTACTCACTGTGTACTAGCTTATCTCCATTCAATTCTGCAAACTCTTTCCTCCAGACAGAGAGGATGAGATCTCCCTCTTTCTGCTCAAGGCAGCCTCCTACTCAGGCGCTGGAGTCCACTTTCCACACCTCTCCCTCGAGCTTGCTGCTTCATTCTCCTTACACCCATATCTTCAGTTGCTCTTTCTTTACTAGTGCCCTGTCCTAGCCTATACATAGGCTCCTTTCATTACAATAAAAATAAAATTATTTGGGGGCACTTGGGGGCTTAGTCGGTTGAGCATCTGGTTCTTGATTTCAGCTCAGGTCATGATCTCAGGGTCATGGGAGTGAGCCTTGCCTCGGAGCCTGCACTCAGTGGGGAGTGTCTGCTTGAAATTCTCTCTCCCTCTATCTCCATCCCCCATACTGGTATTCTGTCTGTCTCTAAAGTAAATAAATAAATCTTTAAAATAAAATAATTGTAATTCTGTGTCTCTTCTTGCTATTATCTCTATTTACAAAACGCTGTAAAAGGGTAATCTATATTTACTGTTTCTACTTCTTTACCTCCTATTTATTCTTTAATTTACCACTGTCTGGCTTCTATCTACTCCATACAGTTAAAAAACTTCTCTCGGGGCACCTGGGTGGCTCAGTGTTTGAGCATCTGTCTTTGGCTCAGGGCATGATCCTGGGGTCCTGGGATTGAGTCCCGCATCGGGCTCCCTAGGAGGAGCTGCTTCTCCCTCTGCATGTGTCTCTGCCTCTCTCTGTGTGTCTCTCATGAATAAATAAATAAAATCTTTAAAAAAAACAAAACAAAACACAACTTCTCTCTAGGACACTGATTCACTCCTATTTCTTGAAATTCTTCTTTTGCCTTCCATGACACCATACTTTTATGTCCTTATTATTCTTTTCTGGTAGTTCTTTTCTGCCATTTTGGTAGGTTTCTTTTCCTCTACTGCCCGTTATTTTTTTGGCTTCTCCAGGGAGACTCAGTCTTTAGCTATTCCATTTTTTACTATGTACACTCTCCTTAGGTGACTTCACTTTATATAAGTAATGATGGCTCCCATAACTGAGTTTCTAATTCATGCCTTTCCCCCATGTTTCAGACTTATCCAGCTGCCTACTGGAACTCTTCACATATGTATATGATCTCAAAATACCATGCCCTAACCTGAAGTCAATCTTTTCCCCTAAACCTGTGATCTCTTGTCACTGGCTTCTTTCACTTAAAATAATGCCCTCACGTTTCATCCATGTTGTAGCATAGGTCCAAATTTCCCTCCTTTTAAAGACTAAGTAATATTCCATTGTATGTATATACTACATTTTGTTTATCCATTCATCAGTTGATGAACACTTGGGTTTTTCCCTCTTTTTGGCTATTATGCTCCAAAGAACATTCATGTACAAGTATCTGTATGGACATATATTTTCATCTGTTTTGGGTATATACCTAAGAGTGGGATCTCTGGGTAATAGGGTAACTATGTTTAATATTTGGAGGAACTGCCAGACTGTTTTCCAAAATGGCTCCATTGTTTTCCATCCCTAGAATAATATATGACACTTCCAGTTTCTCCACATGCTTGCAAACATTTCTTATCCTTTTTTTGGATCATAACCATCCTAGTGTCTGTTAATATCTCCTATGGTTTGACTTTCATATTCCTAGCGGTTAATAATGTTGAGCTCTTTTTCATGTGCTAACTGACCATTGGTGTATCTTCTTTGGGGGGAAATGTATGAATGCTTTGCCCATTTTTTTAATAGTACTAAATATTTATTTATTTATTTTTAAAATAAATTTATTTTTTTATTGGTGTTCAATTTGCCAACATACAGAATCACACCCAGTGCTCATCCCAAGTGCCCCCCCTCAGTGCCCGTCACCCATTCACCCCCACCCCCCGCCCTCCTCCCCTTCCACCACTCCTAGTTCATTTCCCAGAGTTAGGAGTCTTTATGTTCTGTCTCCCTTTCTGATATTACCTACCCATTTCTTCTCCCTTCCCTACTATTCCCTTTCACTATTGTTTATATTCCTCAAATAAATGAGAACATATAATGTTTGTCCTTCTCCGATTGACTTATTTCACTCAGCATAATACCCTCCAGTTCCATACACGTTGAAGCAAATGGTGGGTATTTGTCATTTCTAATGGCTGAGTAATATTCCATTGTATACATAAACCACATCTTCTTTATCCATTCATCTTTCGATGGACACCGAGGCTCCTTCCACAGTTTGGCTATTGTGGACATTGCTTTTGCCCATTTTTTAAATTGGGTTGTACATATATACAAATCTCCTATCAGATATATTATTTGGGAGAATTTTCTTCCTTTCTATGGTTGATTGTTGTTCATTTTCTTAATGGTGTCCTTCGAAGCGCAGAAGTTTTTAATTTTGACTAAGTCCCATTTACTCTTCTTTGTGTCATTTTTGCTTTTGGTGTCATATCTAAGATAACTTTTACCAAACCCAAGGCTGCAAAAATTTATGTCTGTATTTTCTTCTAAGAGTTTTACAGTTTGGCCTCTTACATTTAGAGGGCAAATAGGAGTGTCTTTATGATGGCAGTCAATTAAAATGATTGTGCTTTACAACTTTTGGTGAAGGAGAGAAACTACTTCAAGATTAAAAAGAATTGATCACCAAGTGGAGGGATTATGGATTATTTTTATATGCTCTCCATACTTGTCAGAATTTTAAAATTGTTTACAGAGAGTAAGTTTCGATGATCAGAAAAAAAGTTCCAACGTTGTTTTACAGACTCCTAACTGGCTTGGTGCACACAAGCCTGAGGCTGTAACTCTGAGGGTATTTCAGTTTCCTGTATACATTGGACTTATAAGGAGCCCAAGAAAGGTCTGTGGCCCTCTAATGCTGGCATCAGGGCCTACGCAAAAGAAATTAGAAACAAAGCCTTTCATGGGGGAAGCCAGCAGGCCTTGCTTCTCTGCTCTACCTCATTTATTTGCCCTGCTTTTTTTTTTTCATTTTTCATATTTTGTTGTAACTTTTATCTACATATATATTAGGTTCACTAAACTCTAGAAATGTATGGCTGGAATTATATTTGGCTAAACTTTCTAACCTAATCATTAACAGCAAGCCATACTTGCCTTGCTTTTTGAGCAACATTGAAAAAACTCACAGCAGCCTTAAGGTTAGCTGGAGGGCAAGAGCATCTCTTTCTACATCTCTTGAGCACAGCTCAGCTTAGTCCAGGGAAATGGAAAAACTGGTCCAGCAGAGTTATTTTCCTTTGTCAGCTCCATAAATTCAACTGTAAAGTTGGAAATCAGTGAGTATCCTCCCCACTGTTTGTGGTGCCAGAATTCTATATTCTTCTGCTAAATGCATGTCATTGCAATAAGGTTAGGATAAAAATATGTGTGTTGGGATAAGATCAATCTCGGCTGGAAGCTCAGCTTCTCCACTTGCTAGTAAGATATACTTGGCCCAATTATTTTACCTTCTCAAGCCTTAGCCTCCCTTTCTGAGAAGGGAATAATTATGTTTACACACAGGACTTCATAAAGATAAACATGGTGAATACTTAGAAAATGGTAGCCATGTTTTTAAGATTTTATTTTTAAGTTATCACTGCACCCAACATGGGGCGTGAAGTTTGATAATAGTAAACTTGCAGGGTTATTAGAAAAATTAGTGAGCACCTGGGTGGCTCAGTGGCTGAGCATCTGCCTTTGGCTCAGGTCATGATCCCGGGGTCCTGGGATTCAGTCCCACATTGGGGTCCCCACAGGGAGCCTGCTTCTCCCTCTGACTATGTCTCTGCCTCTCTCTGTGTGTCTCTCATGAAGAAATAAATATGTTCTTAAAACAAAACAAAACAAAACAAGCCCTGCCCTTCCCTTCTTCCCAAAAGGAACTTGGCTTGTAATGATCTCAGGATCGCCCTCTGTCCATACCCTCCATTGTGCAAGAGCATGCACGTGCTTTATCTCAAATAAATAAAAATCTTTAAAAAGAGATAAGTCTTGCCTAGAAAGTCCTTCTTAGTAAAAACAAAACAAAACAAAACAAAAACCTAAAGCTCAAAACCTATAGGCTTTTATAGTCTTTGAAACAAAATAATCACGAAAGGAAAACAAATATTTGAATAACATGTACTCTTTTTGAGCAATATGAAGCTTATGCTAAAGTGAACCTATCCCCAGAAATAGCTTAAAATAATCCATTTAATCTATGACAACCCTTACCTCTTTTTAAATTACAATGATTTTTTAAAAAGATTTTATTTTTATTTATTCATGAGAGACAGAGGTAGAGACATAGGCAGAGGGAGAAGCAGGCTCCCTTGTGGGGCTCCATCCCAGGACCCTGAGATCATGACCTGAGCCAAAGGCAGATGCTCAACCACTGAGCCACCCAGGCATCCCAGGCAGGGTTTTAATCATGATGATTATATCACTAATGCTGATCAGAAATTTTCAGATTGACTTCTTTTTTTTTTTTTTCAGATTGACTTCTAAGAGGTTAAAACTGTAATTAAGTCTTAGTCTGCTATCATGAGTGGGGGCAAATGACTTCATTTGGGGCTTGTGCTTTTCTTTTTTAACAATATAAAAAAAGCACTTGGGACTTGTAGATATTCAAGAAGTGCAAGAAAAATTGCTATTTTGGAACTAGGATTAGTTAATATATCTGATTAATTATTAAGAAAATATCACATGTTAGCAGCAGTACACAAACCAAGGCAGCTGCCAAAACTGTTATGAATAAAAACATTTGTTTATGGAAATTGTAACATGAGATTCTTCTAACAGTATCATAACAAAAAAGCTTTAAAATATACTGTAATTCACATCCTATGTCCTCCTAGGATAGAAATGCCTATAAGAGGTATGTGATGCCAAATTAACCCACTTTGAGTGGGTTGGTATTACAAAAGGGCTCAACATGCATAATTAAATCAATCATTTAAACACTGTAGATAGTAAGACATAAAATTGTGCATTGAAAATTTTATCTCAATTGAGTTCTAAAGCAGGTTGAAAATGTTGTGAATCTTTATCAAGCTAAAGGAAACCTGGGGCAATTTCTCTTTCTGCCCAGAGATGATTTTACTCTAGGAGCCAAATACTAAGGATTACATCATCCTAGAGAACATGTATATGGTGAGGTAGGAGGTTCACAGATATGTGGAAAGATAGGGGTGCTTGAACTTGCAACCTGTGGAGAAATAATATCAGATCTGATCATTTCTAAAATCTAGGAAAGGAGTAGCATTAGGTCTGGGATATATGCACGAATGGAATTTTTGCTCTACAGAGATGGAAACACATGTGTCCTATTACTTCATGGATCTTTTTCACCAGTGAGGCACAAATTGAGGGATAGGGAATAGGGAGCCTAGGCTAGTTTTTCAAACCATAACATAGTTGAAAATGTTTATCTGATAGGCCCATCCTAGTGATAGCAGTGTCTGGTTTTGACTTTTTGGCTTTTAATGCTTACAGTTTTTAAAAATGTAATTTATAACTTAAGAAATCTAAACAATACAAAATGAAGACAGTGAAGATCTCTTGTAGTTTACACTGTAGAATTAGCAACTGCTAATAGTTTGGTGAAAGATTTCCAGGCTGTTCCCATTCTGGGCTATTATAAGATGATGCCACAAAGAACATCCTATTGCATAAATCATTGTGCAACTTGTAAGTGCTTCCGTCTGGAAATAAACTTGCTGGGAGAGAGAATATGCAGCAAAAGTTGGCTATTATTATAGCCACCAATAATAGGTAAAAGTGCTTAACATATTCTTGATATCTTACACTGTGAGCAGTCATAAATTAAAAATAGGACCTGGAGTACCAGGTTGGCTCAGTCAGTGGAGCATGTGACTCTTGATCCCGGGATCTTGAGTCCCATGTTGGGTGTAGAGATTACTTACAAATAAAATCTTTAAAAAGAAAAAAATAGTCAGGACCTGAGTCTCCATCCTTTTCCAAGAGATAATTTTAAACAGATCCTGAAGAGAAATCTGAAGTATCATTAGTATTGAACAATAATATGTATTTTTTTCCACAATAACCTCAATTTACTGCTTTTCTCTCCTTATGACCCATCCCTTCCTTTTTTGTAGATGTCTAGCTTCACCAGAATGTTGGCTTTAGAAGATTTTATTCTGCTGGCCAGTGGAACGGAGTCAGTAGAAAATGACACTTTCAAAATGCTGAGTACCTTAAAGACCTTGGAACTCTGGAAAAATAAGTTAAGATGCGTCCCCAGTATTCTTCCAGCCAGTCTTGAAGTGTTAAAACTAAATGATAATTCAATAGATGTCCTGCATGGATCTGATTTTGAAGGACTGAAGAAATTAAAAATCCTTGAACTTAAAAACAATCTGATCTCTTCTCTCTCTCCCAGCTCACTCTCCTCTCTTGTGAGTTTACAAAGTTTGGTGCTAGATGGCAACAATATTGAATCCGTAGCTGGACCACTGGCACTCCCTCACCTGAGAAGTCTGAGCATGGAGAATAATAAACTGCATCTTATACCAGCTGGCTTCTTTACTTCCCTCCAGTCTCTGCAATTTCTCAGTTTCAGTGGTAACTTCCTGACTAAGATTCCCATCGATCTGCCCAAGTCTCTGCTCTCTTTAAAAATGGAGAGAAACCAGCTCAAAGTGGTAAGGTTTCGAGATATGAAACACTTGGAGAATCTTTCCCACCTTTATCTGTCAGAAAACTCACTCTCCTCCATCGATGGGGTACAGATACTTGCCAATTTAACTACTCTTGAGTTGTCTCAAAACCAGGTTCCAGTGTTGCCCCTCAGACTACCAGCAAGGCTACAAAAACTAGATATTAGCAATAATCTGATTCAGAGAGTTACAGTCCAAGACTTTCAGGACCTCCGAGACTTGAAACACTTATTTCTGGACAACAATGTTGTTAGCTTGTTCGAAGCTGGAGCCTTGCAGATGTGTTCCCAACTCTCCAACCTGGCCCTGGAGCAGAACCTGCTGTTGTCTATACCTTTAAGGTGAGTGGGGAGTTGTCATTTATGGTGATTGCTTTAAAAATTTTCTGAAGATTGGGCCAATTAAGCACATTATACAAACAAGAAAAATAGAGCAAATGTAAATGATCTGATTAAGGTGGTCCTAGGGTCCTAGGGCTAAGGGTAAAGGTTTTAGGCAGGGTTTTGGAATCTCCAGCCCTCTAACTAAATCATGCACTAACTTAATTTATCTTGCCTAGCAGATAAGACACCAACTGGTGAGATCTGTATTTGAAAATATGCAATGCTGCTTTGGTGAAGTCTGCTCAGAAATGTAACATGGATCCCCATGTTATTTCTTGTAAAAGTGTTTTGGTTTTTAAGTATGTGGCCTGGGACCCAACAACAGGCAGACTACACACGTGCTTAGCCTCTAGCCTAGCTAGGATATGAAAAAGAAATGAAGGGGAAATGTGGTAAGGTATTTATATTTTTAAAAGCATTGAAATAGTAGTTAGGAAAAAATTATAAGTGCGTAGTCTAATCTTGAATTTATTTTTAATTATGTATTTGGGAACCTTGTATGCTTCTCATGTTGTGATCTTTAAAGGATTTAAATCTGTCTCTGCTTATTTCTCTATATGTCTGCCTGTGGGTACGTGAGTCCATTTGGGTTGGTCTTGCTTTGTGTTTTGGTTGCCTCTCTCATGAATACATGTGCATGCACATGCACACACGTGGACACAAACACACACCCTCATATGCTGACAATTTCTCTTTCCAAATATCCCTCTCTCTGTGCCAGGCCTCCTGTCCTGTTCCCTCACCCAGTCATAGTCTATAGCTAATGTTCATGTTGACATTAATTAATCCTTTTTTGTAAACCTTATTCCACGTTCTACATTTATGAAATAGAGAAATTAAAGCATGGCAGAAGAATAAAGCCATGTTATTCTCTTAGAGAGTGTTGTTAATTTTACATGCCTATCAGTGGATTCATTTTCATTTTGGTGCTTTTTATAGAAAAAAAGGCACCTTGCTCTGTTGATTATCATCAAATTGCTCATGATTAATATACCAATTTCTGGCTTCTGTAGAATCGTATGGCACTGGATTTACTTATTTTCATTTTGTTATCAATGAGAAAGGGAAAAATTATCTTTGGTATGTACAGATGTTCATTTTTTCTAGTTGAAGAAAAAAGATGTTTCATTATACAGTGTGGTAACCCCACCCAATGCAAAACATGAAAAAGTGATTTTAATAATGGAAATCAGTATTTTAAAATATATGTTGATGGTTATTTGAAATTAACCAATTTCTTCTAATGCATAAGCATGTGCATATAATTAATGTACTTTACCAGGCACTTGGGATACCCCGTGCAATAAAAAATAAAACTTCTTGTTCTATGCAGTTTAAATTCCAGCAGGGAAGTAGTAAAAATAAACATGATATGTGTAAGTATATAACATTTAGATGGTGTTAGGTGTTATAATTAGCAACAACAAAAAAGGGCAGGATTACCAGGTTCAGGAGAGTGGGGGTGGCTGGTTGTAATTTTAAATAGGGTAAGCATGGAGAACTCTCATGTAAGTGTAAGCTTTGAGCAAAAACTGGAAGGAGGTAAGGGATTTTGCTGTGAAGCTGTTTTGGGGGGAAAGTGTTTTAGACAGAACAGCCAATACAAAGGCCGTAAGGCAAAAACATGCCTGCAGTGTTCCAAGACTCTAATACTTGCTATTTCAGTAATTTCTCTACTATGTTTCAAGCCTTCTTTTATATCAGTATACACCCCTACTCCAAGAAAAAAAAAACATGTATAGAATAAAAATTCATAAAACAGGTTGGGGAGTGACTGTTATCATCAAGGATTCTCAGGGAGCTGTGACAGAGGTGGCAAAATTGTGAACGCGGTGGACTTCTCTATTCAGGTGGCTTTTAGAAAGCATTTGGTTGAGTAATCCTGCTAAGTTTAATGAGTAAAATGTAGCTTAATTATTTACTCCTGGCAGGGCATTTGCGTGTCTTAATAAGTGACTACAGAAAGCACAATGCTTTTGCCCAATGGAGTGTATAATAGAATTGCAAGCCTGAGCCAGCCATAATTCTCAAATTTGACTCCACATTACAATTATCTGGAGACCTTTAAAAGAGCATACTTATGCCCAGACTTCACTTCAAACCAATTAAAGCAGACACTCCAGGATTTGTGCCCAGGCATCAGTATTTTTAAAAAGCTCCCCAGATGAATTTCATGTGCAGCCAGGGTCAAGAAGTAATGGGCCAGAACGATGGGATAAGGGACATGAGATGAGAGTGGGTTTTTCCTATGAGGCTTCAATTAAGCAGCACAAGTGTCTTTTTTGTCAAAGAACTTGGCCAGCTCTGAGACCAATGTGTTCCTTGTAGAAAGTGATTTTTAAATTCCCCATCAGTCCCCCTCCCCCTCCCTGGCTTTTCTTTGAATTGGAAAGTAGGAATGGCCCACTTTCCAGGAGAGTTTTTCTGTGATTTTCTTCCCATAAGCATTAAAACACAATACTTAAAAAAATTTTTTTGACTCTTAACACTTTTATTTATGAGTTTAAAACAGTACACTTTTATTTGCATCAGTCTTATTCATACACAAAATTGTACTTTAAAATTCAGTTTCATATTAATAAACTAGAAACACAGGCAACCTGTTGCTGCTGGCTAATGTAACCTAACTTGTTGCTAGTTCCTAGCTGTGTATCCTACCACAAATCACAAATCCCTTCTTTTGCCTACCATCTTCCATTCTACATTTCACCAAGGAAATAATAGTAGATGGCTTTAGGTATACATATGTTCAGATATCTACTGCATTTTGCCTCAATATGCTAATTGAGATGTGTTATTCCCCATTACTTCTTACAACAATCCTGTGAATGTAGGCATATTTTCTTAACAATTATTTTATGGATTAGAACATTCAGATTAGGAGGTATCAAGACATTTCTCAAAATCACATCATCAGTAAGTGGAGGAGTCAGGATTAAACATGGTAGTCTAACTCCAGAGCCAGGGAATTTTAGCCACCACGCAATCACTTGCCCCTGAGATTTACTCTGCCATGAACAATGCGCTGTACTACTTCAAAACTTAGAACCCCCAAGACCTTGGTTTCACTTATGCTGTTTCATTCTTATTTTTCCAATCTCTAGCTCAGTGAACAAAGTTGCATTGTTTTTTTCTTTATCCACAATTTGGATAATTCAAATCCAGAATAGTTTTCTTTTCTTTTCTTTTCTTTTTGAGATTTTATTTATTTATTCATAGAGACAGAGAGAGAGAGAGGCTGAGAGAGAGGCGGAGAGAGAAGCAGGCTCCATGCAGAGAACCCGACATGGGACTCCATCCAGGGTCTCCAGGATCACGCCCTCGGCTGCAGGCGGCGCTAAACCACTGCGCCACGGGGGCTGCCCCAGAATAGTTTTCTGCAACCCAACAGAGGCATAGCATTTATCTTACTTATACTCAGGTGCCATCTACTGGTAAAATGGAGTGTACCCCATTTTACTCTAAAAAGCAACAGACCCGAAGAACAAATAGCATTTTTAGAAGCATGTTTGTCTTAAAATCAGGGATACTTTTTAATGTAAAACAGACTTATAAAGACAAATTATATCAAAGCCACAAATCAGGACATTGGTGATTTCTCTTACAATGTCATTTTGATTATAATGCCCACAGATATATGAAAGGGAAAAAAAAAGGAAGGATGAACGGTATAAATTTTGGCTCTGCAGCCTAGAACTGATCATTGTATTTGTTTAAAAGAAAACTTGGCTTTTCATTTTCATTAGTTAACCTTTATTATGTTATTTATGTGTACTGGGCACTTTCATCTATAGAGTGGAAAATCAGAAGCTTTAAACTAAATAACTTAACGGAAATCATGTACCGGTATGTTAGTATGTGCACAAAATTATCTTATCTTGTGGACTGACTTCATATTGAATTTAACTATCAGTCTGTTAAAATGTATGAAGTGATTTTCCCTCAGAAATTAATCTACTTTTTAAGGTAAATTTTGTTCCACCAAAGGAGATGTCACTTTAAATGAACAAGACTTTAAAATACTCAAAGCACAAATACTTATGAATGTATGTGCACTTGTAGAGATTAGTATACAAATATAAAGTATACAATCATCATATGACTGGGATCACAATTTCACTGAATACTAAAAGTCATGAATGTAAATTCAGTGCATTCACACGCTATGAAAATAGGATCTGGATGGTATTACAAGGGCTTCCTTTTTTTTCTATAAAAATTTCCCACTTCTTATACTTCACAAACAGAATAGCACTTAATATGGAGCAGTTGAGTAACAGAAAAATTTTCAGTTTCACAATTGTGATTCTTTTTTTACTTTTTATCAGTCGGCCTTAATATGACATTTTTCAAATTGGTATCCACAGTTTAAAAAAGGTTTTTCCTGATTATAAAGCAATACTCGTTCAAGGTTGAAAACTCTGCTGAAAAATGAAAAATCATTCATAATTGCTCAACCAGAACCTATGTCTAGACTTAATTTGTTTTTATGTATTTGGGATCATTCCATTTTGTTTTCTCTTTTTTCTATTTAACATTACAGAGCATTTTTCTTTCCCTTTTCCACTTTTTCCGAGTGTTACAATGGACCCAAGGGATCTTAATTTATTCAGTGTGTTGTAATCATTTAAAGTTGCTTGTCTTTTTTGATTTTCAAATTGTTCCAAATTTGCCTAGTGGGAACCTCTCCAAGCTGGTCCCTGTGTTCACCAGACAGGATTCCATTAGTTCTCTTTTTAAAAAATTGTGGTAAAAGACACATAAAATTTACTTAACCATTTTTAGCTGTACAATGCAGTATTGTTAAGTATCTTCATATTGTTGTGCAATTGGTTTCTCCGGAACTTTTTCATTTTGCAAAACTGAAACTCCACGCTCATTAAACAACTCCCCATTTCCCCCTCCCCCAGCCCCTGACAACCACTATTATACTTTCTGTTTCTAAGAATTTGACTGCTCTAGATATGTCATATAAGTGGAATTATAGCAGTTGTCTTTTTTGTGATTTTCACTTAGCATAATGTCCTCAAGGTTTATCCATGTCTGAGCCAGAATTTCCTTCCTTTTTAAGGCTAATTATTTCATTGTATGTACATATTGTATTTTGCTTATCCATTTATCCATCAATGTACACTCAGATTGCTTTCACATTTTAGCTATTGTAAATTCAATATAGGTGAACAACGTATATAATAATTTATAAATGTGTATGTATATAATGTATAGTGTATAACGTTATTTAATATGTAAATACCTCTTTGGGACCAATCATGCTTTCAGTTCTTCTGTGTGTATATATATATATATATATATATATATATACACACCCAGAAGTGGAATTGCTGGATTATGTGGTGATTCTATTTTTAAGTTTTGGGGGAAGAATCCTCATTCTGTTTTTCATAGCGACTGTACCATTTTACATCCCCCACCCCCAACAGCACACAAGGGCTCCAATTTCTCCACCTCTTCATCAACACTTACTATTTTCTGGATTTTCACTAGCAGCCATCCTGACAGATGTTTCATTAATCTTTGAACATGCTATTGCATTCTGGCTCAGACGTGCTAGCTTACCTTGCCTCAGACATAAAATCAGTCATTTCTCTGAGAAGCCTTGCTTCTTTTAAGGGGAAATTGGAATTCTGAAATTAAGAGCTGAGTGCTCAGTGTGTTTATGCTATTGGAGTAGCATTGCCATTAGGATGTAATATTCTTCTAGATCCTTCTAGTATGTGGAACTAGAAAAAAATATTTTTTAAAGTTATGAATTCACATTAACATATCCAATTCATATTGAACATTAGAGGGTTTTTCTTATTTTATATTTGTATCTTTTCTTTTACAATGAATTGTTGGTTTGTTTTTCTTTTCTTTTATTTTTTTAAGATTTTATTTATTTATTCATGAGAGACACAGAGAGAGAGGCAGAGGCACAGGCCAAGGGAGAAGCAGGCCCGACGCAGGGAGCCCGACACGGGACTCGACCCTGGGTCTCCAGGATCACGCCCCGGGCCAAAGGCAGACGCTCAACTGCTGAGCCACCCAGGCACCCCTGTTGGTTTGTTTTTAATGATATGGATATAGTTATTTGTTTGTTTTTATCTTAGAGTATTCATTAAAAAGGCTTCAAAATTTCATTACTAACAGCAGTATGAATAATAAATGTGCTGAGAGAAATTTCCTTGCAGATCCTTTTGTCCTTAGTGTCTAAGGCTTAGATATTCCACTAAGGATATATAGTCAGAGTACTTTTTTTTTTCCTTTATGTGATTATGTACTAACATTAACATTTGATTAATTAATTAGATATGTTTGTTTCTGTATATGTTCAATTTTAGGGCTCGATTTTGTTTTACCTTATTTGTTTTGTGAACTTATCTTATCTTTCCCCAATATAAGCAAATATATGGACATGTATTCCTATTTCCTTCTTACACAAAAACTGACGTACTATACATTCTGTTCTACTTCTTGCTTTTTTTTCCCTTTAGCAATACTTTCTGGAAATCCTTTTATGATAATTCTTAGGGATGAACCCCTTTCTTTTGTTAAGGTGGCATAGTAGTTTTTTACTGTTGTACTGTGTTGTTTCCAATCTCTTTTATTAGAAATAATACCATAACAAGTGCACATGTGCTGTTCTATCTCTGCCAAGTCTTATCTTCAGAGTATATACTTAGAAGTGAGATTGCCCAGTGGACGGGTAAATGCACAAGTTATCTCCTCCAAAGGGGCTATGCCATTTTAGTGTCCTACCAAGCTATGTATGAGAATGTCTGTTTCTTTACAGCTTTAACCACCGAATGCTAAGGATTAAGATTTTTTCCAATCTTGTAGGTGAGAAATGACATCTCTGTGTGGTTCTATTTTTCATTTCCCTATTCTGAATATGGTTGAAGATGTAAGGGCTTTGCTTTTTTGTGTATGTGGACTTCCATTCATGCCTTTTGCCCATTTTTCAGCCTCATTTTAAAACTTTTTCTTCTTACCTTTTAGGAGTCCTTTACATATTAGGGAAATTAGCTCTATGTCTGGATTATAAAGTGCAGATATTTTCCCCAGTTTATCCTTTATCTTTTGACTTTGCGTGTCTTTTACCATATACCCTTTCTTTTAAAAATTATTTCTAATGTAGTTGATTCATTGATCTTTTATAGCTTCTGGATTTTCATGCCATAGTTAGGAAAGCTTTCTCATAGAATTAGTATTTTAAAAATTGTTTAAATATATGATTTTTATTGTCACCTAAATAGTCTATTATCTCTTAATTTCTATATTAGTGGAAATTAGTCTCTATCCTTTTTTTTTTTGCTGGCATAAATATAACTCAATATGTGACAAACATATTTGTTAATAATTCTCTAATTCTTCTACTATTTCCTAGGTTGAAAGGCATGTCTGATATTTGGCAAATTTGGTACACGTTACCAAATTATTTCCAAAGTGGTACCAAGTAACACTCCCACCAATAGAGGTTAAGTTCTTATCTCACAACACCTTCAGCAGCAATAAATTTCAAAGTTCAAAACCAAAACCATGCTCTAATTTCATACATAAAACATTGCATCATTTTTTCATTGCCCTTTATATTCATGAAGAACCACACTTTCACATTTTTATTCGATGCTTTGACTTCTCCTATAAATTGTGGATTCATGGCCTTTGCCAAGTAAAAGGTTCGCAACTTTTTTCTCATCGATTTGTTTATGATCCTATTTAACAAGAAAAGAAATGGAAGAGTTTTATTGGCTAGGAACCGGGAAACTCAAGGGTTAGATAATAAGACCTCTGCCAAAGGTTAAAGACCTATATACATAGGACTGAATTTTTCAAAATGGAGCTTGTTTTCTAGCTTCCGTCAGGACACAATGGACCAGAAAAGGCTGGTGCTGCTTAATGTGAGTTGCTTTAGTAGATATGGGATGGTGGTCATGGCTTCCTCTCCCATCCTATTTCCATGCTTTTGCAGGCTTCCAGGAACCTTAGCCCGGCTGGACCTAAAAGGCAATGCCATCCAGGATATTGCTGAGAGGGAGCTCAAGGATCTAAAGCAGCTTCAGGTTCTAAACCTTAGGAACAACAAGATTTCTGCCCTAGACCTCAAGGTCTTGGAGGGTTTGCCTCGCCTCAGACATCTGTATCTGGATGGAAATCCATGGAATTGCACCTGCAGTCTCATAAGAGCGAGGGAGATCCTGAAGGCCAAGGGCACGGATGTGAGGGGAGGACAATGTGCTGCACCAGCTGAACGGCAAGGGGAGAGCTGGATGTCCTCCAAGAAGATCATGAGGCAATGTGAGCATCATTTACATCTGACAGAGAAAAACAAAGAGTCCAAAAAGAAATCAAAACCAGAAGAACACTCCAGCCTCAGAATCAACATGGATGATGATTATTATGATTATGAAATAGATTAAGTATGAGCTTGTTTACAGTTTAGATAAAGTTTTTCTTTTAAATAGGCTTCATTTTAGAGCTGTTTTAGATTCATAGCAAAATTGAGAGCAAGGTAAAGAGATTTCCCCATATACCTCCTACTTCTGCACATGCATGGCCTCCCACATTGGAAAACCCCCCTTCAGAGTGGGAGATTTATTACAATTGATGCACCTGCACTGACACATCATCATCACCTAAAGTCCATAGTTTACACTAGGGTTCACTCTTGGTGAAGTACATTCTGGGGATTTGGACAAATATATGGTGACATGTATCTATCATTGTAGTATCACACAGAATAGTTGCACTGTTTTGAACATACTCCACAAAAGTTTTTTAGTGTTCAATCTCTTAAGCAAAAATATACAATAAATTTAGATATGTAAGACTCTTTTTTGTAAGTTTTTCTTGTTTCTGTTTTTTTTTTTTTTTAAAGAATGAAATGAAAGTTGAGGTGGGGAGGAAAGGAGAAAGAGATAATGGTAAAAAGATGTAAGATTCCTTCCACTTAAAAAGTAATTTGTATTTGATACTGAAATCTACACAAATAATATCAAATAAAATTGCCATCTGGTTAGCTGCCTGCAAATAGAGTTGTTCATTTTATCATGTAAGGTGATGACTTTTGTGTATGAAGCTGGTGCCTACAGGCCTACACTACAGGCTTTGGACTCCCACTTAAGCAAGAAAGAATGGACTTGGAAAGAATGGGACTTGCTCACAGAATCAAAGGAAAAGCTGCAGAATCTGGAAAGAACAGGGTCGGAACTGCTCCAGGGTCCCAGAAAGAACACTGTGTTGGAGAGGCCCTTAGCTTCTTCAACCTTCTCGGTGCAGAATGAAGAGCCTCCACTATTATGTGTTAGCTTCCCTCTTCTCAACATTCATATCATCAGAAGGAGAGACCAGTTGGCCTAACTTGGGTCATATATTCACCCTTGGCTAAGGGACAATAGTATTGTCTGACAGTCTTACCAAGACCAAGGGGAAACCAGAAAAGGAAATGTAAATTGGCATCTTATATACTATGATGTCCCTGCAATGACCTTGAAGAGTTGTATTGTGAGTTACATTCAATGTTCCCTGAGCCCACCGAAATCCCCAAACTCCCTTCCTTTTGATGAAATGTGTACTTTTGAGAGTTGCCTGTCTGAGGATAGAGATAGGGCTATAGGATACATTTTTTCTATTAATCTACTTGTAAATATGATCTACTAGCATGTAAATCTGAAATCCCATCTAAATTGGCTCCTTTTCTAATTAGTAAGATTTATCTGTTGCAGTATTTGTTTTACAAAGTTTTCCAACAAAATGCTCCTAAAGGAAGAGAAAGAGTAGTGATTGAGCATATGAGTAATATGCCCACCAGAAGCTTGAGCTTTTTCTACAGTGTCATGATTTAAAATTTTACGCAGAATTTGTATTACTTGCTTTGTGTCCACATTTTCTTCTCCCCAAATTTTTATGAAATTGACATTCCTGGAAAAGGAGTCCTATTTTTACAGTGGCTACTAGTACTCCCTGGCACACTGACAGGTATCTCAACTACCAAAACACAGAAGTACAGAAATAAGGGAACTTATACATGTTTTTTTCTGGTTATTGTGTGGGTTTCAACTCTTGTAATGTGTCAGACCTACAATTCTAAGAAAAACCAATGATTTGTGATATGTAATAAATTATCCCCACTGCCGTTGCCTGAGTATTGATAACCAGAATTCCCAAACTGTGAGGTCCTTGAGAAAGAATCTAGTCTTCTACAGGTGTGAGAATGCAGTCTCATAGGGGTAAAGTCATGGTCAGGTTCATATGCATAGAAAGTGGCAGAACTGGTACCTGACTGCATCTGGGCGTTCTACCTCTTTCCAGTACTCCTTCTACCATAGCATTTGCTGTAAGATTCACTCAGGACGCTCTACTCACAATGTCCAGGATAGTAAAATATTCCATAAAGCATGGGAATTCACCTGCTTTGGCAGCCATAGCAAAACCACAGGCTGGGTGCTTAAGCAACAGAAATTTATTTTCTCACAGTTCTAGAGGCTAGAAAGCTCTAGACTGAGATGTCATCAGGGTTGGTTTCTGGGGAGGCCCCTGTTCCTGGCTTGGAGACCGCTGACTTCTTGCTATGTCCTCACATGGCCTTTCCTCTGTGTGTGGGTGTGTGCATGCATGGAAAAAGATCTTTGGTGTCTCTTCTTTTTTTTTTTTTTAAAAGATTTTATTTATTTATTCATGAGAGGCTCGCGCGCGCGCGCGCGCGCACACATACACACACACACACACACACACACACATACATTGAGAGGTAGAAGCAGGCTCCACAAAGGAAGCATGATCTCGGGACTCCAGGATCATGCCCTGGGCTGAAGGCAGGCGCCGAACTGCTGAGCCACCCAGGGATCCCTGGTGTCTCTTCTTCTTATGAGGATACCAGTCCTATTGGATTAGGGCCTCATTCTCATGACCTCATTTAATGTTCATTACCCCCCTAAAAGTCTTATCTCCAAGTACAATCACATTGGCAGTTAGGGCTTAACATAAGAAATTTGGGGGACATGATTCAATCCACAACAATATATATATGTATGCACACATGTATCCATCTACATACTTACCTACCTACCTACCTATACTGTCTATCTCAATTTTGGGCTCTTCACTAAGTTTATTAATAAATTTACAAAAAAAAATAAGGCAAAGGCAGGGGAGGACAAAATAGAAAAGGATAAGGAAATTTTAATGCCCAGTTATCACACATTTATATTCATGTAACGATTTTAAAAAATCAAGTATTTAGCTACTAATGTGAGGAGGCAGCTAGAGGGCAAGATTGAGCTATAGGGCAGATGAAATTTAGAAGGATGAAATATAGACTATGATCCTGGAAGTCAGGTGTAGGTTGAGTGTTACTGGAGTTGGAGAAGGGGCGGTCATCTTGGGCACAGGAATCCACTCAATGCCTGAAAAAAGGGGGATTACTTGGTGGTAGATAAGGAAAAGGGGAGATAAACTTCCTGAGACTAGTTTGTCCTATGTTACCTTTTTGCGCCACCATTCCCACATCTGTAAAACGGGGACTGTAGTACTAGCTCCTTGTATTAATTCTTTTTGAATTAAACTATACGGAAGAAAAACATTTCCTTAATTGTCCCCCTAATTTGCAAATCTTCCTCTCTCTCCAGATGGAGACATTCACTGTCCTATTCCCCAGATGCCAATCACACAGTGGCATATATAAATGGCACCCCTAGGATGACACAGTGAATAGTATGTGTCCCTCCTAAAAACATTTTTATTCTCTTGCTGCTTTCCCTCTTCTATTTCATGCCTTCTTAGGCCTGCCAAAAGTCAGAACTGAGCCACTGCCTGGTTATAACCCGCCCAGTAGCTGCCCCCTTGGTAATACAAATCCTGGTTGAAGCCTTTAAATTGCCCCCTGTAAGGGCTTGATTGTTCTTTGATGAAAGACTAATCTTCCACTCAGCCTTGGGAAAGGGAGTGAGAATAACCAAAATGAATGAATAACTGAAATGAATGATCTCAATAGAAGGCACAGATGCTCCTTTCTGGCACACACACACATGGTCACACAGGAAGTACTACTTTTATCAGAGCTGATGGTCTCTTCAGGAGCATTTCTAGTTTCTACTGGAAATGCTCAGAGTTTATAAAATTTAAAGAGTTTTCCCTTACAGACTTTATAATGTTCTATTATGCAATATATGCAATAGCAGCAAGTCTAGACTTGCCTTCTTTTGATGTGTAGGCTTTCTGCTAAGGTCTTTGCAAAGGGGCTCACTCATCTTCTCAAATCCTCTGTTTTGTTGCCCTCTGAATCTTCTCCCTGACTTGATGGTTCGTGGATGTCTTGGTTTTAGATGAAAAAGATGTCTCTAAGGCCAATGCTCAGAGAACTCTTCTTTCTCAAAAGAAGCCCTTTTTTCTCTAGTTCATTATGTCCCCTCATCAAATAATATGCTGGTATTGAGGCTGTAGCCAATCTCAGGATTTCACCTGAGAAACAGAATAATCATTCTTTTAAAACTCTACTGTGCCAGAGGTCATGGCTCAGTTACACTACTCATAATTTGGTCAATTAGCTATATTGCTCTTAGCTAAATTTGCTAAAAATGTGCACATAAATGAAAAACTACTATTTTTACAAGTCAACCAGAAATTCAATGTTTTTCCATCGTATAGTGATGTAGCGAATGTTAAAAATTGGATTCTTGCCAGCTTATTAGTCTGAAACCTCAGGGAATGGTCAACGTGCCCCAAAGCACAGTGGTAAGAATGAACTTTGTGGAATTGGTATCATCCCAGTAATAATAATAGATTATCTTAGCAGTTCAATTCAGTAACATTACTGGCACTGTTTCTGAGCTCTAGGATTGCCTTTATTCTAGATGGTATCTGCTCTGACAGGGAAGAGCTGGTATGATAGATTTCCCTATCTTTTTCTCTCTAAGGTAGAATATTGTTCTAATATTCTCTATAGGCTTTCACGAAAAACTGTTTTTAGGAATCCAATACAGAGGATTTTATCTAATAGCCACTATTCAACTTTTAAAACAGCCACTGACAATTGCCTCTAGAGTGTCCTTATCCCAATCTATCTTGGTTTCAGAAAAATACTCAGGATATAGTTATTCCTTCTCACCTATTCTCTCCCCACAGCACACCCCCACACACACACACAAACTGCCCTACCCAGTGTTAGATCATTGTTATTCAGGCTTACAGTACTAATTTCTGCTTTAGGATTAATTTACCAACCATTTAAAAAAGAAAAGAGAATCACAAATGCCACTAAAAATAATACTGTCTGATAGACAATAAATGTCCATGTATTATATGAAAAGCAGCTCATGATAATTGTGCACTTGGAAATGTAATGAAATTTCAAAATGGAATCCCTATGTTATGTGCACTTTTAATTATAACCTATCCTATCAAATCATTTTACAAAGATTATCTCCTCCAAATGTACCAAGTCAGCAGCAATGTTTGTAGATGTTTCTACATGGTCATCAGCATTTACCCTTAGTCTTTACTTTTTGCCAGTTCGATGAGTGAAAAAACAATATGTCATTGCTTTAATTTTCACTTCACTGACTACTTGTGAGGTCGAGCACGTTTTTATGCTTGTGAGCCTTTGTGTTTCCTCTTCTGTCAGTGATCTATCTGTACACTTTGCCCATTTAAAAAAAATCAGGTCTTGGGATCCCTGGGTGGCGCAGCGGTTTGGCACCTGCCTTTGGCCCAGGGCGCGATCCTGGAGACCCGGGATCGAATCCCACATTGGGCTCCCGGTGCATGGAGCCTGCTTCTCCCTCTACCTGTGTCTCTGGCTCTCTCTCTCTCTCTCTCTGTGACTATCATAAGTAAATAAAAAAAAAAAATCAGGTCTTTGTCTTTTGTTGTAAAAAGCAATTTGTAGGATTTCTTCATATAGTAGGGCTATTATCTCTGTTTTGTCAGATACATCACTAACATTTTCTCCAAGATCATCATTTTTCTTTTGGCTTGGTTTATGATGTTTTTTTTTTTTTTTTGTCTTATAAAAAATTTTAACCTTTAGGTAGTCAAATTGGTCAATCTTTTTTTTTTTTAAGATTTTATTTATTTATTTAAGAGAGACCACACACATGAGCGTGAGCACAAGCAGGGAGAGGGACAAGCAGACTCCCTGCTGAGCAAGGAGCCCCACCCGGGGCTGGATCCCAGAGCCTTGAGATCATGACTTGAACAGAAGTCAGACACTTAACTGACTGAGCCACCTAGGAGCCCCTGGTCAATCTTTTATATATGAAGTACAAGCTATGCACATTAACGTATATATACTAAGATCTATTTTAGCATATATATGTGTGTGTTTATACAATATATGTACATATGCATATATATATAGTGTACACATAAGATATATATCTACTCTGTGGATAGATATATAACTGGTGACATATGTTTCAGTATTCTATGCTTAGAAGTTTTCTATGTAACTCATACCAATTAATCAATTAACCTGACCTAATATTATTTTTAACCATTAAAGTTAACTAAGGGCCTTGGAAGTTCTATTTAAAATGACATACTACAGGGGCGTCTGGGTGGCTCAGTGGATTTAAGCATCTGCCTTTGGCTCAGGTCATGATCCCAGAGTCCTGGGATTGAGCCTCATGTCAGGCTCCCTGCTCAGCGGGGCACCCACTTCTCCCTACCCACCCCCTCTCCCCACCCCGGCTCATGCTCTCTCTCACTATCTCTCTCTCCCAAATAAATACATACAATATTTAAAAATAAAATAAAATAACATACTACAGATCATAATGCTGACATACAACTTACATAGTGCTAAATGGTTGAACATATAATTTTACATTTTTCCTATTTTTAAACATTATGTGGGAGTAAAAGTATGTGATCAATAACATAGTACAAGAACTCAGGAAGTTCAGATTAACTAGTCTCTTTATGAGAAGACAAATCTAAGGCATAATCTTACAGACTTTTTAAAAACCCAAACTATCAGACAAGTGTGATTTACCCAAAGATTTTGGATTCTTATTTTAGATTTTGGACCTAGCAGTTTCTGTGAGAAAGGGTTTTTTTTCCCCCCTTTAAAAATCCAGTACCTAGTTTGGGTTTTTTATTTTCTGGGAATTCTAGGAAGATTAGACTTATGTAAGCACTTTATAGCCTCTAGAAACCAATCAGAATAAAGACCCTTTTATTTAAGTACTTTTGTAATCTAAGCCAGGCTGGCCAACTTTGGTAAATGATCTAAGGGTACATATCTGAGACTTCATGGGCTTTTCAGTCCCTGTTGCAACTACTCAACTCTGCCATAGATAATTCATAAATAAATGGATATGGCTGTATTCTAATAAAGCTTTCAAAAATTTGGTAGCGGACTCACAGTTTATGATCCATCATGTAAGGAGCTTGGAAGTTATCAATCTTGTAACAGCAAATAAAAACGCCAAACAAACTCAAAGATCAACAACTCTTTTTCGATCCAGAAGAGAAGTGAGGTCACAAGGCAAACTGCTAGCTCCCCATATTAGAGAGACAGGTGAATGCAGAGAATCACAACTTAGGAGCAGAAAGCCCTCAGCCGGGACCTCTTCAGGAACCAGTACTATGGCAGAAAAACCCAAACTGTAACTGATAAATTGCTGGAGGCTTGGAGTGGACAAGACTGAGAATTAAAAAGTCTGGGGGGTGGGGTGGAAAAGGCTGACACTCTTACGTGTGTCTCCCACACCTACGTAATTTTTACCTTCAAGAACTAACCAGGTTCCCAAGTGAATATTAGAGACAAAAACCACCTCACGCTTCTGGCAGCAGCAGGAGAAAAGCAACCATTTTTGAAATATGCCAGAGCATTCTATTCTTCTTAACAAGATGAGCTCTCCAGAGAAACTATTTTATCATGATCTAAATTACTGGGCTTTTATCTGGTCCTGGGGAAGGGAAATACCCAACCCCAGCCCTCTCCAGCCATCCTGGCTCACATCAGGGAGGGGGAGTGGGTTGGGGAACTGAAAACACTTGTGAGTTCACAGACCAGCGGTGCAGCCTCCCTAAAAGATTGAGGCCTGATCATAGGAGTGCAGAACCCTTCCCATCCTCTGCATCTCACCACCACAATCCTTTTTTTTTTGGGGGGGGGGTATGTTTTTTTTTAATAAATTAATTTTTATTGGTGTTCAATTTACCAACATACCGAATAACACCCAGTGCTCATCCCATCAAGTGTCCCCCTCAGTGCCCGTCACCCATTCCCCCCCACCCCCCGCCCTCCTCCCCTTCCACCACCCCTAGTTCGTTTCCCAGAGTTAGGAGTCTTTATGTTCTGTCTCCCTTCCTGATATTTCCCACACATTTCTTCTCCCTTCCTTTATATTCCCTTTCACTATTATTTATATTCCCCAAATGAATGAGAACATACACTGTTTGTCCTTCTCCGATTGACTTACTGCACTCAGCATAATACCCTCCAGTTCCATCCACGTCACCACCACAATCCTAAAGGACTGCTCACACTACTTCCTTTCACCAAGTAGATCACATCCAATCCTCAAATAAAACTTACAACACATTCTAAAAGGCAAAAACAAAACATGAAGAGAGAATAACAAGCACCAGAACCAGACTGAGATATAGCAGGGATGTCAATATGACCTATCAGGAGTGTCATACACTTGGAATCACACAGTATGTATGTCCCCATAATGTCAGAGACTTGCTATCTTTCTGAAGCTGTGCAATTCTTTCTGCATTTTTCTGCCTCTGGTAGAACTTGGTGTTGGGAGTTATGCTTAAGAAGTCCAAAATTGAAGACTCCTAACTCTGGGAAACAAACTAGGGGTGGTGGAAGGGGAGGAGGGCGAGGGGTGGGGGTGAATGGGTGACGGGCACTGAGGGGGGCACTTGACGAGATGAGCACTGGGTGTTATTCTGTATGCTGGCAAATTGAACACCAATAAAAAATAAATTTATTATTAAAAAAAATAAAGTACTTTAGCCGAAAAAAAAAAAAGTCCAAAATTTTGGGCAGCCCGGGTGGCTCAGCGGTTTAGTGCCTGCCTTCGGCCCCAGGTGTGATCCTGGAGATCCAGGATTGAGTCCCACGTCGGCTCCCTGCATGGAGCCTGCTTCTCCCTCTGCCTGTGTCTCTGCCTCTCTCTCTCTGTCTCTCATGAATAAATAAATAAAATCTTTAAAAAAAAGTCCAAAATTTGTTATATTCATATGAACCCCTAACATTCCTAAAAGTGCCCCATTCACTACTTTCTTTTGAAAATGACAAAATAAATTCTTTAGAAAAGAAAGAAGTGCATAAACTTTGGATTGAACGGATATGCCCAATAGGATATTATTACGTTTTCCTGTTATCCCAGAATTGCGGCAGAAAACAAAAGGCATCAAACCTATCATCTTCTTTTTTAAAATTTTATTTTATTTAAATTCAATTAATTAACATACAGTATATTACTAGTTTCAGAGTTCAAGGATTCATCAGTTGCATATAATTTCCACTGCTCATTATATCATGTGTCCTCCTCAATGCCCATCACCCAGTTACCCAATCCCCCTACCCACTTACCCTCCAGTAACCCTCAGTTTGTTTCTTAGAGTTAAGAATCTCTTATTTCATTTTTTGATGGCTGAGTAATACTCCATTCTATATATATAAATACCACATCTTCTTTATTCATTCATCTGCCGATGGACATTTGGGCTCTTTCCAGTTTGGCTATTGTGGACGTTGCTGCCAGAAACATTGGGGTGCAGGAAACCTACCTCATTCTAAGTGCAGAGAAATAGCTAGAATTTGAGAGCAGCCACCGGACACTTCCATCCCTAGCCTACTGAAAGACGCAAAAAAAGAAAGAAAAAGAAAAGTGGAGGCCTCCTCCCTACTTCCTTGTAGAGGCTGAATATTTACTTATTTATCTGAGCGAGAGAGAGAGAGACAGAGAGGCTCAATGCAGGGCTCAATCACACAACCCTAAGATCATGACCCTGAGATCACGACCTGAGCTGAAATCAAGAGTCAGATGCTTAGCCGACTGAGCCACCCAGGCACCCTTGGAGGCTGGATGTTTTTAAGCCGGGAGACCTGTGAACCTTCCTCTGGTTACTCTTGGAGGAAATAACAAAACAGTTGAGGAGCCAGGATCTTCATGTTGGGGGTGGTGAGTACTGTCAGATAGATATGGGATCAGAACCCCTTTGGTTAAGTGTGTGTGTGTGTGTGTGTGTGTGTGTGTGTGTGTAAGGAGATGTCCTTTGGAATCCACACCCAAATTTCAGAAGGACTCGTGCCTGGGAGCTTCCTTAGCAGAGCATCCTGGAATCACATAAACACCAGCAGTGGCTAGTGAGGAAGAAGACTGCAGGCTTTCCCGGTCACTGCCCTTCCCATCTCCCTCTTCTTTGTCCATCACGGGAGTCAAAAGTGCAGAGGAAACTGAGAGAGGTAGAAGTGCGTGTAGGGTATGCATGGTGTTCAGCCTTCAGTTCCTTAGGCTGAACTGCCAAAGAGAGGAAAACTTTGAGAGGAACATGAGATTCCAGTTTCAAAATAAAGTGGTCAGTCTTGGAAAATGAGACCGGTCCAAAAAGTGATAATGATTGGAATAGTAAGGTATGTAGCCAAGATGTTATCAGATGTTTCCCAAAGGGAGAAAGGGCTTAAGAGAACAAAGAGTAGGTAGGCATTACACAAATGAAATTGTTTTATATGTGTTATATAAACACATATAAACACGTAATAATACTACATGTATACGCCCACATTTAATTCTTGGACAACCCCAGGGTACGAATTCTGCGAGTGCACTCCGATGTAGGTTTTTTTTTTTTTTTTTGGCTACAGCACAGTACTGTCAACGTACTCCTCCTTATGATTTTGTTAATAACATTTTCTATGTCTCCAGCTTACTTTATTATGAGAATATGGATCATAATACATATAAAATACAAAATACGCGTTAATCAAGTGTCTATGTTACTGGTAAGGCTCTGGTCAACAGTGGGCTGTTAGTAGTTAAGTTTTGGGGGAGTCAAAAGTTATACTAGGATTTTTGACCGAGGAGGGGAGTGTTGGGGCCCCTAAACCCCTATATTCTCCAAGGGTAAATCTGTACATGAAGATGGAAAGTGCTGTAAATTAGCTGGGAATTTTACAAGCAGTGGTGAGATTTACAGGGAGGAAGACATTTCCCGCTAGGGGACAAAGGGAATTTTTTTTTTTTAAAGATTTTATTTATTTGAGAGAGAGGGAGAACAGAAGCAGGGAGGAAGGACAGACAGTGAGGGGGGAAGCAGATGCTGCTGAGCAGGGAGCCCCATGAGGGGCTGACCCCAGGACCCTGGGATCATGACCTGAGCCGAAAGCAGACACTTAATGGACTGGGGCACCTTTCACTGAGGACTTGGCATGTAAGACGGTGCTTAGGAAATGGGTTGTCTACCTGCTGGGGAGCTAGACATCGAGGAGAAAGGAAGAGAGCAAAAGGGGCAAAAACGGGACAGGCCTGCTGCAGGGAAGTACAAGACTGGCCCGCAGGAACACTTTGTAGGCCTGACTGGCTGGAGCATAAGGCTGTGTGAAGGGGATGGTGTGGGTACACGGGCAGGTTCCCCCAGTGTCGGTCACCCGGGTCAGTCATACAGGTAGCCAGCCATCGCTCGCTGAATGAACAAAAGAATAAACCGATCCGATTGCCAGGCCGTGGAACCCCATTTTATGCATTAAGCAACAGACAGCCAGCAAGGATCCCATACAGAGGGGAAAGACACAGGCAAAATCGTGTGGCAAGAACATTAGTAAAGATCTCGGGGGATCCCTCGGTGGCTCAGTGGTTTAGTGAGCATCTGCCTTCGGCTCAGAGCGGGCTGCTGGAGACCCGGGTCGAGTCCCACGTCGGGCTCCCCGCAGGGAGCCTGCTTCTCCCTCTGCTTGTGTCTCTAACTCTCTATGTCTCTCATAAATAAATAAACAAAATCTTAAAAAAAAAAAAGAAGATAGAATGAAGGGGCACCTGGGTGGCTCAGCGGTTGAGCATCTTCCTTTGGCTCAGGGCATGACCCTAGGGTCCTGGGATCGAGTCCCACATCGGGCTCCCTGCATGGAGCCTGCTTCTCCCTCTGCCTGTGTCTCTGCCTCTCTCTGTGTGTCTCTCATGAATAAATAAATAAAATCTTAAAAAAAAAAAAAAAAGCATTAGTAAAGATCTCCATTCGCACTTTAGGAAGGACGGACCTCAGGTTCAAGGCTTGACCGAAGACCCTGTGTCGGGGCACGCTCCCGCGTCTGCACACTCACTTCCTTCCCGAGACCCTCGCTCATCCCCAGCCTCACACTTGCTGCACGCTCCCTTCTTTTCCGAGGTTCTCTCTGGCGTCCGTAATTTCCAATCCCGTCGGGCCACGCCTACTCCTTGGAAGCCATTAAAGGAGACCGCAGGAGACACCCAAGGCCCCGAGGGACGCGGAGTCCCTGACCTCGCGCGTTCCCATCTCCGAGCCAGGTGGCCTGCCCGCCAAGGCTGGCGGCGTCTGCACCTCGGCCTCCGCACCTCCAGGGGGCGCCCGCGGCCCCCGGCCCGCTCCGTTCGCAGGCGCTCGCCCTCCCTGGCCGCGCGGGTTTGGGCCACATCCGCGGCCCCGGGCGCCGCGTCAGAGGCCCGCACGGCCCAATCAGAACTGTCCATGTACTCGTGGGGGCGGGGCCGCCGCGGCAGGAGGAAGATGGCGGCGGGGGCGAGGTGAGGTGTTGGCAGTAGAAAGGGGTTCGGGCGTGGGGGGCGGGGGAACGTGGAGCGATGGCCCGCGCCGGCCGCAGGGCTGGATAAAAAGCCGTCGCGCCGCGGGTGTGGGAGGGAGGGAGTAGAGGGTGCCCGGGCGCCACGAGAGTATGACGGGGCTGTACGAGCTGGTGTGGCGGGTGCTGCACGCGCTGCTCTGTCTGCACCGCACGCTCACCTCCTGGCTCCGCGTTCGGTTCGGCACCTGGAACTGGATCTGGCGGCGCTGCTGCCGCGCCGCCTCCGCCGCGGTCCTAGCGCCGCTCGGCTTCACCCTCCGCAAGCCCCCGGCCGCCGGCAGGAACCGCCGGCACCCCCGGCACCCGCGCGGGAGGCCGGGCCCGGCCGCCGCCCACCCCCGGCTGCGCTGGCGCGCGGACGGCCGTTCCCTGGAGAAGCTGCCGGTGCACATGGGCTTGGTGGTCACCGAAGAGGAGCAGGAGCCCAGCTTCTCGGACATCGCGAGCCTCGTGGTGTGGTGCATGGCCGTGGGCATCTCCTACATTAGCGTCTACGACCACCAAGGTGAGGTCCGGCGCGGGCAGGAGGGACCCGGGGCGTGCCGCTCGCCGGCTCCGCCAGCTGGCCCGCTCCCGAGGCCCTTAACTGCAGAGTACGGTGCCAGCGCTTTCGAGGAAGAGAGATAAGATTTCCCCAACACCTGTGTCTCCCTGTGTTCGAGTCAGCCGCTTTCTGTGCATTTAAAAAAAAAAAAAAGACACACACACAAAAAAAGACCCAAGCCCCAAACACTGCTTATTCTTTGTAGCGCCCCAGTAGGCAGACGGATCAGTGTGCCCTAGTGTCACAAAAGAGGATCACCGGCCTCTGCGCTGGCCCCGCGCTTGCCCCTCCGTTAACGCCGGTGTGATTCCCTCCGAGAAGATTCCCAGAACTGCTCTTAGGTCGCCGCGAGGCTGGGAAGGGTCGGGGCCAGGTGGCGTTGGAACCGCGGTTCCGGAAATAGGTGGGGGCGGGGGGGCTCGGGAGGCAGCACCGCAGGCGGTCGCCCAGCCTTCGGAGGTCTGGGGTGGCGTGCGGCCCTCGGTCCTTGGCGGCTAGCGCAGGGCTGGACAGAGTGCTCCCCTCCTCTAAGTTCTGGTCGCGGGAATGCATTTATTTGTCCCCGCGGGCGGCCTCGGTCGGTGGAAGAGTCGGGCCCTCGCTGGGTGGCCGGAGCCTTGAGCGCCGCGCCAAGCCGGTGCCTTGGACGGTGGCATCTCGGCCCGCGCGGCCCCGCAGGCCCCCGGGAGGCGGCCGCGCGCGTCGGCGACGTGGTTAGTAACGAGTCCGAAACCGCTGGGAGGACCCCGGAGAGAGGCTCTCGCCGAGGAAGTAGGCCCTCGGCTGGACCCTGAATGCAGTCGGAGGGAAGGTTGGGGAAGGCTCTCCATGTCAGGCTCGGCCTCCGCGGATCCTGAAAGCAGGGGAGTCTGGAGAGACCAAGAGGTGGTGCCTACCGTAATCTCGGTGTACCTGCCGAAGGAAAGAAAGGGAACGTGTTTTGTTTTGTTTTTTAATTTCTGTAGATTTTATTTATTTATCCATGAGAGACAGAGAGAGAGAGACAGAGAGGCAGAGACACAGGCAGAGGGAGAAGCAGGCTCCACGCGGGGAGCCCGATGTGGGACTCGAACCCGGGACCCCGGGGTCATGCCCTGGGCTGAAGGCGGCGCTAACCCGCCGAGCCACCCGAGCTGTCCCACGTTTGGTGGGTTTTTTTTTTTATGTTAATTTTTTTATTGGAGTTCGATTTGCCAGCATACAGCATAACCCCCCAGTTCGGTCACGGAAGTTACTGCCGCGCCCCGCGGAAGCTACAGTCTGATTTCGTTTTTCCCTTAAAATCTTCGTCAGGGAGGTGGGTCGTAAGAGTGGGGTTTTGTCCCAACGGCGCGGCGGAGGCCAGACAGTGACTCTTGGACGGGGTTACTCTTGCCTGGTCTGTCCCCTTCCTCGCAGGCAGCAGAGGAGTCTGGTGACTCAGTAGCGTGTCACCGTCAAATGATGGGTTAACCGGTAGGGGTAAAGTTTAATAGGGGCTGATATTTTTATGGGACTTGCCGAAGAAGTCAGCAGACCAGTAGAAATCACGAGACTGTTAGGAAGCGGGGAAAGAAAGAAGTGAGGAGCAGAAATGGAAATTACTCGAAGCCATTAAACAGTGTGGTGAATCCCTTGTATACAGGTGGTTGCTGTAAAGCAAGTACCTTGACGTGCCAGGAGGGAAGGCGGAGGTCTAGCTCCACAGTCTCCCTGGGTGGCTGTGCCTCCCAACCCAGATTGTCATATTGCTGCACTTCCTTGTTCCAGCAATTTCTGCTGCTGAGTTGCTGATGTGGTTCAGAAATAGCCTCTGTCATATTTGCTGAAAGAAAAACCAGTTAATGAAAAGGAAGAAGTCAAGCTAACCTGCCATTGACTGAACACAGAAAGGGACTTTTAAAGTTCTTGCCAGTGACTAGACTCAGGGCCTTTTTTGCCCTACTCTAGAAGCAGTTTTAGTTATTTTTTAAGGGGATAACTTCATTGTTTAAAATAAGAGGCTTTTGATTTACCCACTCTTGGTTTTGGTTCATTCATGCATTCATTCATTCATTCAGCAGTGACAATGGGCGTGTGTTAAATACCAGGTACTAGTGTGGGCATGGGAGTAGCAGTGGACAAAACAGACAAAAATTCCTGTGCTCCTGGAACTTACATATGTTATGAATGAGTAAAATACGTGATAAAGTAGATCATAAGTGAAATGAGGAAAAATAAAACAGGGAAAGGGGATAGGAATGTTGAAAGGCAGTAGTAGAAGAGGGGGTGTGGTGTTAAGTCGGGTAGCCAAGGAAAGCCTCGTTGACCTTTGAATATAGATTGAGGGAGGTGAGGAAGGGAGGTGTGTGGATATGTGAGAAAAACTGTCCTTTTTAAGGCAAGTGTAGCTACTTAAGCTTTATTGAGTTATCCCAAACAGACTTTTATTTAAATCTATTTCTGCATAGGTATTTAACTTTAAAAAAAAATAACAAATGTCATATTTATTGAGTACTTTACTATGGTTTTTTTTTTTTTTTTTAATTTTTTATTTATTTATGATAGTCACAGAGAGAGAAAGAGAGAGAGGCAGAGACATAGGCAGAGGGAGAAGCAGGCTCCATGCACCGGGAGCCTGATGTGGGATTCGATCCCGGGTCTCCAGGATCGCGCCCTGGGCCAAAGGCAGGCGCCAAACCGCTGCGCCACCCAGGGATCCCCTTTACTATGGTTTTTGAAGTACTGGGACACAAAGAAATACAAAAAAATTGTGTCTCTCAAGGACTTAAAATATCTCAAGTTCAGGTTGCCTACTAAAAAATAATATATAAATGCTGAGTGGCAGAGACTGTTTAAGGAAAGAAAAAACTCCTAGTGGAGCAGGGTTACCCCTCATATGCCCATAACCAGGAAGGAGGTGACACTTGCAAAAATAGGTGGAATTTGAATTAGCATGAACAGTAGTGTTCTCCAATCCTCTACCCACTGCCACAGCCCTGGTCTCTTCCCCCACTGTCTCTCCCCCCCCCGCCCCATATGTGAATAGGGAATTCCCTATTGGTAGCATTCCTATTAGACAGTCTTGAACAACAGCACCAAGTAGTGTTGGGAACAGTAAATATACTATGTAAGTTTGTGTAAAGAAAAGAAAAGCTGAGAAATAAGGTAGGGTGAAGGCTTGGGTGACTGTTCTGTTGCTTTGTAGTCTACCCCCAAAGCATAGTGGTTAGTTTGTTTTGTTTTGTTTTGTTTTGTTTTGTTTTGTTTTGTTTTAAGGCATAGTGGTTTAAAACAACTTCTGTGTTGACTCAGTTCAGTTGGTCAGTTATTTTGGGGATTGGTCCTCATAAGGTTGCAGTCACATAGTGGCTGGGACATACACATTTCTTATCATAAGTCTGATGCCTGCTTTGTGAGAGTTGGAATAGATGAAGGCAGGTTGGTCATCTGCCTTCACATAGTCCTTCTACATGGCTGGCTTGGACTTTATCATTTAATAGTGGCCTCATGGTAGTCAGATCATAGTTGACTTCCTTCAAAGAGTGTTCCCAGTGACCTGGCCAAAGGCCAAAGTTTGCAAGGCGTCTTTGGCTGAGCTTAGGAAATCTTGCAGTGTTACTTTGGCTGTATTCTCTTGGTTTGAGAAGTCACAGGTCTGCCCCAAACCAAAATGTCGAAATAGACTTCACCTCTCCGTGAGAAAACAGCTAGGAAAGATGGGAGAGAGGCAGCCGTGGGAAGGATGCGGGGTAGGCAGGGATTGACGACAGCACGCATCTTGGAGACAAGCTCCTGTACCATCTTACATTTTTCCCTGGCCTGTACCTCTTCACCTAAAAATTTGAGTTTAAATAAGCATTCATTTTAATCAGTTGTAATTGGGTCTAGATTATGTTTTGTCCTGAGACTAAAAAAAAATAAGACCCATTGATATTTATTTTGGTTTGACAGCAAAACTGAACTTTTCATTTTCGTTTACCTGCCATATTTCTTGATTCAAATAATTTCTGCCAGTAATTGCTTCATATTTTAGAAATTGGAGTTGTTTTCTCAGGAATTTCTTAACATCAGAATTCTAGTAAAGAGATTTGCCTAATTTGACTCCATGATTATAATTGAAGAAAGGACCGTAATTGGGTTGGCACAAAAACTGGAATTCAGGGGCTTTTGGAGCTACAGCCTTAGGGGTGCTGTGCTTGCCTGGCTCTCACTTGAAGTACGCTTAGCTCCATGTTGTCGGGGTATGTGTTAGTATCTTTGGTGATGGGACCTGTTCTTACTGCCCGGCCATATCGGTGCCATGCTGGGGACTTTGCAGTAGGGCAGGATTTTTCAAAATGTGACCTGTGGACCATCTAAGAGTGAGTCGTTGGGGATGCTTCTAACAGAGATTCAAGGTATTATCGATCAGACTGAATTAGGGGAGCGGGACCTGAGCACCTCCGTTTTTATCAAACTGCATACTGCCTCTGTACGCTGAAGTTTAATGCTAGCACAAACTGAGGGACATTCTGCTACTTGCCTTACTTCAAATTATTTGTTCTTCATGTTCCTTTTCATGCGTGAGGTAGTCTGGGCAGGGTCTTAGTATTAGTTCCCACAAGTTGGAGTGATCCAGAATAAGGCATTGCCTTCTGTGTGAGGATTCAGCAACAAGAGAACAGGAGTCTTTGTTCTGTGTTGCTCTTTCTGGTGTTACTTCCATAGTTGTAAAGTCATAAAATCTGTACTAGGTGTCTTCTGAAATTGTTTTTAGGTACAGATTTCTCACACTGGAATTAAAAATGTCCAGTACTTAAAAAAAACAAAACAAAACTGTCCAGTACTACCAGCCTCCCCGGCCTAATTCTTACTATTTCATATACCTTTTGCTGTATCCCAGGTTTAGGGGACTTGATGTTCTCTCCCATTGGAAGGGCTCTTCTCCTTTCCCTGACAAATGGCTGTCTACTTGTCAGAAGGCTGTCATTGATCCTTTTAAGTCCATCCTATCATCTCTATGTAGCCTGTCTTGATTCTTCGATGCTTTTCTTGCTCTATCCTTGAATCTCCTCAGAACTTGGTGTATCTCTAAAGGTATTTCTGTTTTCTTTCTTTTCTTTTCTTTTTTTTTAATTTTTATTTATTTATGATAGTCAGAGAGAGAGAGAGAGGCAGAGACACAGGCAGAGGGAGAAGTAGGCTCCATGCACCGGGAGCCCAATGTGGGATTCGATCCCGGGTCTCCAGGATCGCGCCCTGGGCCAAAGGCAGGCGCCAAACCGCTGCGCCACCCAGGGATCCCCGTATTTCTGTTTTCTAAAGCAGTAGTCATATATATGTGCCTGGATCATCTTACTGGATTGTAAGCTCCACAGATGCTATCTATCCTTTTCATATTTGCTTCTCCTACAGTGTGTAGTTTGGTGTTGTACATTGGTTTCCCAACATGAGCACCCAGGAACCTTAAAATAATGGAGAGAAACGAACATAATTTGCCCTAGTTATGTTTTTGCTCAGTGATCCAGATGCCACTGGGAAATATGGTTTTACTAAGTACTTATTGTTCTTATTATATTTGGAACATAGAATTGGAAGTTTTGAAGTCCGGTTGTATTGCGATTACATCTTGATATAATGAGCAATATAAACTGGAGTGCTCGTATTCCTCAATGTGGAAACTCATGTCAGGGAACATCTGGTCCTAGTCCTCACCTTTGTGTAGTTCATGTCTTGTGCAGAATTTTACATGTATCTTAGCATCCTGGAAAGTCCTCTTTTTGTGTCAGAGTTAGCTACCTGGCAAAAGGCTACCATTAATCCTTATAATGTCTACCCTGCTACTTCCTAGATAGCCTCTGAACTACTTCATCCCCAGTGTTGCTGACTTTGAAAAGCTTTATTCTGCTTTTTTTGGCTTTAGAAATGACCTCATTCTCTTGAGTACCCTTCTGTTTAACCATAGTACTGGATCTGTGTCTGAAAATAAACCCTTACTTAATAGGAATAGTCATTGTTGAATTCTTACTGTCTACCAGAAATTATGCAAAGAAGTGCATTAAATCCTTAGCAGCTTTTACACATCAAGAAACTGACACTTAGAAAGCCGAGGACCCATATCTAGTAAGGACCAGATCTAGAATTTGAACTAGATTTTATTGCAGAGCTTTTATACCTAACCATTTTGCTATACTGACTTCCACTGGTAAGAGAATATGACTATAATATAGTCACTTTTAGTACTATTCCTAATTATGTTGGGTCATTTTAAAGCCTTGATAAAGTGGAACTTATCTACAGGTAATAGGAATGATTTGTAACATATTTGAAGGCAAATGGAATTTTCTTTATACCACTAATACAAAAGTTTATCCTATGAATCACAGGGCATACATTTTTAATCAACTAAAATTAATTTTATGGAACTCCTGCTCTGTGTTGAACCATTTCTTTGTTCTGTAAGCAGAGTCTGTGAAGACATTCTTCTCATTTTTACAATGTGCGCCCAGAGGCTGAGAAAGCCCACATGGTTTGTAATTTTACCCATCTCTCTTGCTGAAGAGTTGGAACTGGAAGCCCGGTACTTGTTGCATTATGCCGTACCACCGTCACACATGTATCTTCCCTTGCTACAACAAGCTTATTATTCCAGTGTAATTGCTGTTCTGTGAAGTAGCCTGGGGCTCTCTCTCAAAATAAAAATGTTTAATGGCATCTAAGATTGATTTTGTTATGACTGCTTTAGTCATGTAAAGTTTTCATGGTAGTTTTTTTTTTTAATTTTAAATACTTCATAAGTATATATTTTCTTCTCTGAAGATTGCCTCTGATAGCGTAATTGGGTTGTTAGAAAAATTAAGTGAGGGTAACCACTAGGTAACTTACTTAGGTGTCTAGTTTAAAAGGATAGAAAGTAGGCCATTTTGAAGGATGGGCATTTATTTATAAAGAAATATTATATTAATTCCATAACTGGTTAGATGGTTTATAATTAAGAGAGATTGTTTTAGTGTTTATCCCACTTTTCTTTCCTCCCTTCCCTTGTCTTATAAATACTCGCTGCTGGATGTTTCTTGAAGTCTGTTTCTATAGAAGAGAAGGGAGAACCATGGTAAACATTCTAATTTCAGATTTTAAAAAAGATATTAAGTATGTGCTTGAAAGTCTCGTTTTATGGCGTTGATTATTCATTTCACATAAATTTCAAAAGAAGCAGTATTTAAGGAATATTTGCTGCCTGAATACTTGTCTAATTAAAGTCCTTCTTACTTAATTTGAAAGAAGTATGTATGTCCTGGTTGTATTACCCAGTTAATGTACAGTTACCCATGCTTGAGTGAAAGGGTAGACTAAATATTGAAACCTCTAATTCCAAAATGTCATTTCAATGAATATAGTAGAAATTTCAAAAGACTACAGTAAGGTACCTGAATACAGTATATAATCTGATAGGTGGATAGAACATACTTAATTCCACTCTCTTTGAAATAGTTTTCCCCTGGCTTCCATGACATCCTATAAGCTTGGATTTCTTCCTGTCTTGCTCTCTGTTCCTTCTGAGCCTCCTGGCTTCTCTTCATTTCTTCCACTTCTAAATGTTGGGTGTCCTAGAGTTTTGTACTGCGTATATGTATATATGCCCTTGTGGTTCCCTCCTTCATTCTGTCTTCTAGGTTAAAGATCAACAAACTTTTTCTTAAAGGGCCAGCTACTAAATATTTTAGGCTTAGTAGGTTAGAGGTCCCTGTTACAACTACTCAGCTCTGCCAGTGAGGCCAAAAAAGTAGTTATAAATGAACAGGTGTGACTGTATTCCAAACAGGTAGTTTGCTGACCCCTGTCCCAGATGGTTTCTCCAGTCTTACCAGGTGTCCCTTAAATGCTCTTACCAGGATTTGTAACTCCAGTCCTGATCTCTCCCATAATTCCAGACTCCCGTATCCAACTCACTAACAGGTTCACTTTTATTTGGCATTCAGCATGTCCAAAACAGTACTCTTGAATTTCCCTCCCACCCCAGACCTGTCTCCCAGTTTTTCTTATCTTAAAAAATACTAGTACCTTTCAACCAGTTGCTCAAGCTAAAAACTTAGATCTCTTCCGTGAGTCTCTTCTATCATATTACACCTGTAATCTATAAACAGGCCTCCTTGGCCTGCCTTCTGGAATATGTTCCAAATTGAACACTTCTTTTGGTTGTCCATTGCAGTCACTCCAGTTTGAGTTATTATATTTTACCTGGATTATTGCTGTAGCCACCTTACTGGTCTTCATTTATATTCTGGCCCCTGTATAATCCACTCTTCACTCATCAGCAAGGTGATCTTTTGTGATAATGTCATTCAAATTCTGAATAAAACCTTCCAAGTGCTTCCCATCACACTTGGAATATTTTCTCAGCTCATTACCAAGGCCCATAGACCCTTTTGTATACTACCCTTTTGCCTACGTCTCTGTCTGACCTCATATAATGCCTTTTGTTCCACTTAATTTCTGTGTTCACCAGTTGTACTGCCATTTTTTTTTCCCCTGAATATGATGAAAACCTAAATTCTGAGAGAGTATGCAATAGCTATAGCGGTAATGATCTCAGTTCTGGAAGTACTAATTTTTAAGTTTTGAGAGCTAAACCAAGTCAGCAAAGACTTTTTTGTTAAATAATGCAATTGTAATAATCAAGAGATAGCACCAAGGAAGGATACATATTATACAGGTGAAGAAAACAGGATACAAAATTACTTGATCATATAAGCCAGGATTACACATGTATGAGAACAAAGACTGGGAAATACTAAACATTGGGAGTACTATGATGGTAAGGTTAGGGGACACTCAGTTTAGGATGAATGGTTGGGGGACATTACCTTACCTTGTTGTCTAAACATTGAGCATTGTAAGTAGATTTCAATACTAGAATTTAAAATAGATATTTCTTAAGACTATAAAAAGTTCACATTTGGCCCCCAAAGTATACAGTTAAAGTTTATCAAGTAATACCAAAAACATTGTAGCCTTTCTGAAGTCCTGGCATAATTGTTTATATTTTTTATGGAAATTATAGATGTTCATGTGTGCATGTACATGTGTGTGTTTTAAAAAATAGTCCTTTCATATATCTTTTTTCTCTGTATTTACATGTAGTTTACAGTTAGGAAATTGAGAGTATGTGAGATACACTTGTAGAGCAACAAAACATAATATGACATTCTTTAAATTATATCATTGCAAAAACTTATTTTACATCCCCACATCATTCTTAAGGAATTTAAATAACTGTTAGCCCTGTGAAACCTTCTTTAAAAGCCTTTTAAAAAAGAGCCCTAGTCTTAGTTCTTTCTAAAGATACCACTTATTTGTAAAACTAGTTTTATGTATTTAATAAGAGTTCAACTTTGGGGGAGGGGAATTAAAAATTTCGTGGGTATATTAGTAAAGTAGGTTTAGCATTGTTCGTTTATCAAGATTAGAAATAGTTATTAAACTGAATAAGTAGAATCTAAAAGACCTGGATTTCAGGCCAAAGTCTTAGACTCTTGACCAAGGACAATTGCTTGACCTTTTGGGTCTCTTTCCTCATCTGTAAAAAGATGGGATAAAATAATTATTTTTAGCTTATTACTGTATGATTCTGTAAAATATGATTTTCTCAAAAATGTATTTGTAATTGTTTTCCCTTAGGTCAGTTATTTCTGAACAAATGTCTCAACTTCCTTTTACATAAAATTACTTTGGTGGTAGTTTCTTTTATGACAACATTTTGGCTTTTGTTTAGATCCTGTGAGGACAAACAAGTTGAATTACGAGAAAAAGAACTCCACAAGTATAAATACTTGCCTAATGTCATACTATGATATCGGAGGAATTGCTTGTCATAGTCAAAGGCACTCTTACATCTTGCTGGATTTCTTGTGTATCATGTGAAATATGTGTGGGTACACTTTGAATCCTGAAGAAAATTTTAAGTTGATAGTATTGCTTATAGGTAAGTGAGAGAGTTAACATGGTGTATAACCAGGATTTCTGGATGGGGCAAGCTGTGAGGTATAAGGAATCATCTTGCTGATACTGTGCTTTATGTATTTAACACCTCTCAAGAGGTGACTTCTGTATTTAATTTCTCCATCCAAATCAGCCAAAACAAAGGTTGTGTTTAAAATAACTTTACGAACATCTTTATTAAAGATAAGTTTGTAACTGTGCCTCTGTGTATTCTTCCTTTTTAACAGAATTTCTGCCTCTGTGCGCTAAGGAAGTACCTTATTTATTGTGAGAGGTTCCTGGAGACTTCTTAAAAATTCCATTCCGTGACAGGTCCGTTTAGGTTTTGTTGTTAGGTGGCTCTTTGTGCACTGATAATTCAGTTTATTAAATAAACATTGAACTCCTGCTATGTGGAAGGTGCCTTAGGGGAAAAGGGATGAGTAAGACACAACTTCCTAAGTAAAACTACAGTTCTGTAGGAGGATTAAGTTATAATAAAAAGTAAAATATTGTTTAGTATGGAGTTTTGAATAAAATGTGTGTTTGGAGGGGGTGAAGGTGAGTCCGAGGAGGAATGGGGCATATCTGGCTATGGGATTGGGAAGGGCTTCTTGAGGATAAGTGACATTTTAGCTGGCCTTTGAAGAGTTTTTAAGGGCACGGGGCTGGGAAGGTAACATAAAGGACGGAGGTTGGACTCATGTCAGATGTTTTGGGGGGAACAAAAAGCAATTCTAATTTGCTGGCATAAAGTATTATAGAGAAATAGATTCGTTTGTTTCATAAACAAATTATTTCTACCCACCAAGTATGGAACACAGGCTGCAATCTTAATGCTGATCTGAGCAGTATGTTTTTGGTACAGTAAACATTTTCGGAGCCATTAGAGATACTAAAATTAGAATATGTCAGGATTGAAGATGAACCCAAGGATTAATCTGGTTTTCAGTCTAGTTAGTAATACATGCTAGAAGGGGTAAGAAGACCTACTGGAAGGTGATTGTAATATTTTAAAGAAAAAGACTATTGCTTGGAACTGGGGACAAGGAACAAATGGATATGGGAAATATTACTGTAGGAGAGCATATGGATTTAGCATATTAATAGGGCATTGGAGGTGGCAGTGAAAATACTGGAGAGTAGAGAAGATGTCTGGGTGACTGGGCAGGTACTGGTGCCTTTATTAGAAATAGAACAACAAAAAGGATTATGCTTTTTTCCCCCCCTTCTGATTATATAGATAGCTTAACAGCAGTTAGGATTTCAAATCACCTTTTGTATTACCATCTTATACATTCACTGTTCTCATATTGCCTATTCCCGTCTAGACCTTTTCCTTAAGGGCATATAAGTCTTACACTTATGGTACTCCTCCATTTTTTTTTTAAACTTGCTATAAGTGTTTGAGAACTAGCTTTAAAAAATAAGCTGCCAAGTTTTAGGTTTGTTCATTTTTAGATGCTCATAGAACTTACAGGTAGAATTAGATAGTTTGAATGAACTGGAATTGTTAACAAAATGCTGATCCTGCATTTACTTAAAATTACAATGTTTTGTTCATGGTGGATGTTTTTGCATTAAGTTGTTAATGACATTACATTAAGTTATTATTAATCTTAGTTGCTGAGTTTTTTGGCGCCCCCTTAAGTTTTGCCTCGCTCATCTTATATTTGTCCTGGCCCTGAGTGGTTGTACAGTCCTGTGGGTGAGTAGACTTAAAGAGGAGCACATGGACAGAAAGAGAGGGCTGACATAGGAACTCTAGGAGTAACCTCCAGTTACAGGTGGGAAGTGGGAAAGGATTCAGTGGGAAGTGAGAAGGGGCCATCCAAGGAGCAGGTTGGCAGTGGAACCAAGAAAGGGTGTTCAGACAAGCTGGAGTAAGGATAGAATTTTGAGAAGGAAGCAGGGTAGTCACTAATGGTAACACTTCAGAAAGATTAAGGAAAGGATACAGATTGAGAAGAGAGAGTGAGCATTTTGGTGATAAAGAGTATCACCCACTGATTTGGAGTGAGCAAGAGTGCCTGTAACGTGTTCCTGTTTTAATCTGGAAGCTACAGCAAAGATGAGTGAGTTAGTGAGAACTGAAGCAGATCTTGAGAGTATCAAAGGAAGGGATCAGCGTGGTGTAAATAGACAAAAGCAAGGATTCCTACTGGTAGGTTTACTATTAAAATGAATAATTTTAGCTCATATGAGAAATAGATTTGGTTAACATTTTACTAAGTTCCATGTCCTGGCAGTAGTGTTGTGGATATTTTGCATTGTTTTTAAAATTCATATGCTTTCCATAATTGATACCTATGATGTAGACTGAAATTGTAGTCTAAATTATTTTTTATTTGCATAAATAATTGGAAATCTTGTACCGTTCCTAAGCCTGTATCATATAGTTGTTTCGTAGTATATGCCTTTGTGTTGTACATGTGAATTTTACGATTGACTTGAAGATGTTTATGTCCTACACATCTGCATTGTTGCCCAAGTGTTACTGTACTAAACATTATTTTTCAAATAGCTTCTGATATTAATCACCTTCCTTCAAAAATTTTGTTTGTATTTGGGACTATATTTTTTTGTTTACTCTCACTCTGGATATGGGTATTATGAAATGTTCTCTTTTATATTTCCTGGCTTTTCCTAAAGGAGCCATGACCTTGGCCCCTGTTCTTCTCCATGTGTGCGTCCTTACCTTTGGAGATCTCATTTCTCACTTGTGTGTTTGTCTTTCACCTTGAGGATGACTCCCAAATGTATGTCTCCATCTCTGTCCTCCGTCTTGTGTTGTTACCTTCCCAGCCCCACCCCTGTACAGTTCTTCTAATTAATTCTTCATAGGCCAGCTGAAATGTAATTTACCCTAAAGAGATCCCCCTAGTCTAGTCTCTGTCCTGTTGTCTTCTTTCGGCAGACATTCAGCGGACATTTGTTTGTTGAGTATTCTGTGCCAGGCACTGTGCTGGCCCCTGGTGAGCAAAACAGTTAACATCTCTACCCACGTGGATGACACTTTTGAATGTGCTTCCCTCCGATGTCTTAATCACTTTTTCAGTACCCCTTGCCTAAATATTCTATCATCAGCTGTCTAAAACTAAGCTTATGTTTTCCTCAAACCAGTTCTCTGCTAGAATTTTCCCACTTAAAAAAAGTTAATTATTTTCTATTAGCTAGGATTAAAGCTGTGGAATTTTGTGTTCATTTCTAATTAAGTCATGTTCTTCATTCTCTCAGTTCTTCTTCTATTAATGAACTCCTTCCGTTGCTTCATCAAGTTATGAATAGACTATCACAGTACTCTGCTGCCTGACTTTCTCTGTAGTCAGGTTAATTGCGAGGTTAATTTTCCCAAAGTTATACATTTCCACCATTCCCACGTTGCTTGCATATTGTTGGTTACCTGTTTGTTAGGCAACATGAAATGAAAATTAGACCTGTCCCCTTTTCTCAGATCCTTTGCCCCAGCAACATTGGTCTGTCTTTTGGGTATTCAGTATTTTTTTTTCTTAAAAACAGTATCCTCTTCATTTTCTTTTAAGTTTCTCAAGTCTTGCTTATTTTACAAAGCTTTTCCCTACCAAGGGAGACTGCTTTTTATCTTTGAACTGCTGTTACATGTATACCACCAGGTTGTCATGTGTATACAGGAGATTCAGCAGATTCTCTGTTATTTTATGTATATTTATTGTGTTCTCTCTCCCAGTTAATCGTTGAAGTGCTGTTAAAGTCAAATCTGACTGAGAATATGGAGTAGGAATAGGATAAAGGGTAAAAAGCCAATGGCCACTAGAAAGTTGATCCTCTGAAAACAACTAAAAACTTGTCACTGGTTTTTAGAGCTCTCCTTATTAATTGTATATTTTTATGTCACATAGTTCCTTCATCTTTCTCAATGACCTAATGGCAGTTAAAAGTTTACTTTCTGTGCATAGTTGAAGGATAAAACACGGTTTCATGTAATATATCTTCCATGCTTTGTTTGAATTTACTAAATTTTGATTTTGTTACTTTTGTGGATTCTCTCTACTTTTTACATAATTCATACTAATTCCCCTTACCATTAAAAAGGTGAATCAGGGATCCCTGGGTGGCGCAGCGGTTTGGCGCCTGCCTTTGGCCCAGGGCGCGATCCTGGAGACCCGGGATCGAATCCCACATCGGGCTCCCGGTGCGTGGAGCCCGCTTCTCCCTCTGCCTGTGTCTCTGCCTCTCTCTCTCTCTGTGACTATCATAAATAAATTAAAAAAAAAAAAAAATTAAAAAGGTGAATCAAAGAAAAAAAAAAAAGGTGAATCAAGGGGTGCGTGGGTGGCACAGTTGGTTGGGCATCCTATCCTTGGTTTCCACTCAGGTCATGATCTTGGAGTCATGGGATCAAGCCCACATAGGACTCCAGGCTTGGCCCAGAATCTGCTTGAGACTCCTCCCTCTGCCTCTCCCCTCACCATGTGTGCATGTACTATCTTCCTCTCTCTCTCTCTCAAATAAAAATCTTTAAAAAAAAATCACATTAAGGTAATAGTATTGAATACATGTGGTGGCTCTGCAAGGAAAGTTCATCGGACTGGGAGTCAAGAAGAGAAGGGCTTTAAATCACTACTGCAGTTTTTAAATTCTTGGACAAGACTCTTCAGGACTTTGGGTCTCAGTTTCTTAATCTGCAAATAAGGTTTCAGGTAAATGATCTCTTAAAATGTCTTTCTCAGTCTAATTTTATCATATGCATACTGACTAAGAAATCACCCTTGCCTTTTTTTTTTTTTTTTTTTTTTACATTATTCTGACTCCAGACTCTTGTGTTAACAGAGTTTTGTTGTACTTTTCTTTTAGATTCTAGTTTAGGTTCAGTCAGTTACTACTTCATTTGGAATTTATTCAGTTCTGAGTACAGTGTTTTCACAACAAACATCCACTAATTATTGAAGAGGATAAACTAACCTAATTGGGATTTACTTTACTTATTTACTTTACTTTTTTTTCTTTTTAAGGTATTTTCAAAAGAAATAATTCCAGATTGATGGATGAAATTTTAAAACAGCAGCAGGAACTTCTGGGCTTAGATTGTTCCAAATACTCACCAGAATTTGCAAATAGTAATGACAAAGATGATCAAGGTAAGCATGAGTGTGAAATTGAGTAACTTATGCAGTTTTGTGTTTCAAGGCAAATTCTGTTATCCATTCATTCTTTCTACCCTGTAGGTCTTTATTATCACCATCTTTAATGATCAGATTTAGACTTTGCTTTCTTCATCTTGTTCAAAGATAATTTTCAGAAAACAATAAAATTATGACTTTCATAGATGTTAAAAAAAAACACGTTAAAGATTTTATTTAACTCAAAAACAGCCAGGTATCAGGTGGATTTTGAAACTAGTTCGAAAGAGAATCTAGAGAATGGACATATTTTTAGATCAGAAATATTGAAATGAACATGTAAATGGAAGCAAAACTAGTGTTTCTGTGGCATTACAGAGAAGATAATTGAACCTCTACTAGACAAGAAATAATTTGCATGTCGATAGACAAGAATTTGGCATTGCTGTCAGTTATGTAGAATCCTATCAATTATAAAATAAGTCCCATAGAATTAGAGCCTAATAAAGTGGACAGTACCTATTCCACGGAAACACATTTTTTCCGTAGTCTTCATTTTGGTCTTGTGTAACTGCTAACTGTCTGAATTTGAAGGACTTAAATGATTCTTGTTTACTATAAGAACTATTATTTTAGTCTGAGCTTAATATTTCTTGAAATGGATTTTGAAATATGTCTGGAACAGGATGTTTTATTTCCTAACCTGTTTGTTTCTTCCTCCAGTTTTAAATTGCCGATCGGCAGTGAGGGTGCTCTCCCCAGAAGATGGAAAAGCAGATATTGTGAGAGCTGCTCAGGACTTTTGCCAATTAGTAGCCCAGCAGCAAAAGAGATCCGCAGATTTGGATGTAGACATGTTAGACAGTTTACTTAGTAAGTCCTGTATATATATATATATATATATGTATGTTATTAGTTTTATCCCACAGGGCTACGGTATGAAGGAGAACATCTAGGTTCTGTTTATACAATAAAGCCTGATTTTGTTATTGTTACCCTTGTTTCTGAAATTTTCAAGACCCACACGTGAAAATGGTTTTGAGATCATGAAATTTGTAGTCAACTCACTTGAATGAGGACTTACTGGTAAAGGAGAGGATGTTAGAGGATTTATGGGGCAGTGATAAATATCCTTGAATATAGGACTTTTGCTTGTCTCCCCCCACCCCCCCTTTCTGGGATGCTTTTCCTATACCAAGAGTGACTTCTCTAGTTCTCCAGACACCGAATGGGTATCCAGCAATTCAATTCACTTCCGATTCTAACCACCTGGAGTCAGTGTTTGACACTATAGATTTAAAGGCTCAGTTACACAAGACTCCCCCCCCCCCGCAGATGCCTGTTGCAGTTTTCAGCCACCTGCACTTGTCACCTGCCCAGACCACCTGATCAACAGCCTATAAATAAGGGTTTCCCGTGACTCTCTCCTGAGGTTTGATAATTTGCTAGAATGGCTCACAGAATTCAGGAGGGAACTTTACACATTCACCCGTTGATTATAAAGGCTACAACTCAGAAATGGTCCATCTAGGACAAGATATTGGCAAGGGGGTGCAGTCAACTTCCATGCTCTCTCTCTGGGCAAGTCACCCTCTCAGCACCACATTGTGCTCATCAACCTGGAGGCTATTAGCACCCTGCCTTTTAGGAGTTTTTATGGCAGTTCCTTTATGTTAGCAATATTAATTAAATCAATGGCTATTAGGGATTGAACTCAGTTTTCAGCTTCTCCTCCCCTCCCTACTTGGAGGTTAGAAGGGATGGCTGAAATTTCAGCCTTGTAATCGCATGATTGGTTTCTCTGGCAATTAGTTCCTATCTTAAAGCTATCTAGAGGCCCACCAAGAGTCATCATTACCATAAAGTCAGGTATGGCGGAAGGGGTCTTATGAATAATAAAAAATACTCCTGTCATTCAGGAAATTGCAAGGATTTTAGGAGCTCTGTGCTAGGAACCTGGACAGAGACCAAATATCTATTTTTTAATATCACACTCCTCTCACTGTGTCTTTTTAGTTTGAACTATCTGTTAAATTATAATTTAACCGCTATTTAGGAGGCATTACCAAGAAAATAATCTTATCATTCATTATTCTGTTTTTAATATTCTATTTCTTATACCAAATATACTTCCTATATTTGTCATGTTATGCCAGGTATAACCTTCATTATAGAGTTTTTTTCCTTTAAAGATTTATTAAAAAGCTTTTAAGTTGGTTATTCTTTCTAGAGCTCCCTAGGAACTTTTTGCCTTAACTTTATGGTCCTTCTGCCTACTGGCATTATCCTGGATCCTTTTGAAGAAAGGCAGTACTTCTTACAAGTTCATGTCCAGTGATAGCTTCTATAGCCATACAATTTCAGACATGCATTTTTTTGTTCATTCACATAGAATTTCCATTTATCTTACACTTTAATCATGCATTTTTTGTCTAACTCAGTCATTTATTTGACCCTCCATTCTTGTTTCTTCCACTTTTTAATGTGTCTGTCACAGAGCACAGTTGCTCTCTGACCACATGGTCTCACTGAGTACTGACTTTCACTGACTACTCACTTCTTCCTCTGCTCTCCTCTTGTCTTCTCTCTTATTGCCTATTGTATTCAATATTCAGGCTGAATGAATAGATTGAAAGTAGACCATTGTAGGGCTCATTGTAGGTTACTGGAGTGTTGACTGTTTCCTGGATTCTGTAAGGCCTCTCAACCAGAGAGTAATTTACGAGGGTGTCCTGAAAGTGATGCAGGGACTAAAAGTGGTCCTTCAGGTAGCCAGTTCTCACATAGTGCTACAGTGTTGAGCCCAGGTGTTGGCTTCAGGGGTAGTAAACCCATGATAAGTAAAAATGTACACAGTCCATAAGTTACTAATCTGATAGAAGCGAACCCTCTGAATACTGTCACCCCCAAAAGTTCTCTTGTGACTGCAGTTAATCAGCATTCCTACTCCTACACAAGGCAGCTACGTATCTGCTTTTTTACTATACTTTTGTCTTTTCTAGAAATTATATATAAACATAGTCATGTAGTCTTCAATGTCTTGCTTTGTTTCCTTGGTATATTATTAAGGTCCATTCACATTGCAAATATTAGTAGTTCATTACTTTTTGTTGGTGAATAGCATTCAGTTTTATGGACATACATTTTGTTTATTCATTCATCAGTTGATGTACATTAGGTTTGTTTGAATAATGCTGCTGTGACCATTCACATACAAGTCTTTGTGCAGACATGTTGTTCTTTCTTTGGTACATAGCTAATAGTGAAATTGCTAGTTTCTATGGTGAGTTGAATGTTTAAGAAACTGCCAAACTATTTTTCAAAGAGGCTATACTATTTTTACATTCCATGAGCAATGTACAGGAGTCTAGATTCTTCACATCCTTGCCAAGGCTTAGTATTGTCAGTTTTTGTATTTATTTATTTATTATTTTTAAATTTTAGCCATTCTGGTGGGTAATAGTATCTCATTGTGGTTTTTTTTTTTTTTTTAAGATTTTATTTATTTATTCATGAGAGACAGAGAGGCAGAGACACAGGCAGAGGGAGAAGCAGGCTCCGTGCAGGGAGCCCAACATGGGACTTGATCCCAGGCCTCCAGGATCACACCCTGGGCTGAAGATGATGCTAAACCGCTGAGCCACCTGGGCTGCCCTTCACTGTGGTTTTAATTAACATTTTCCTAATAACTAATGACATGGAGCTTTTTTTCATGTGCTCATCTGTATCTTTAGTGAAGAATCTGTTCAAAACATTCTGCCTATTTTTAACAGGTTGTTTGTCTTCTTGAGTTTTAAGGGTCTTTATTTTGGGTACACATCTCTGTTCAGTAGTAAGGTGGGACTTAGGGATGAATATTTTCTCATAATCCATGGCTTATTTTTCTTACTGGTTTCTTTAAAAGTGTTTAATCTTTATGAAATCCAATTTATCTTTTTCTTTTTCTGTTGTGGATCACACATTTGGTGTCATATTTGAGAAATCTTTGCCTAACCCAAAGTCACAGTTCTTCTAGATTTTTATCACTTTGGCTGTTAACATTTCAATGTGCAGTCTATTTCGACTTAATTTTTGTGAATGGTGTGAGGTAAAATCCGTTGTTCTTCTACCACCATTTTTTTTTCTCTGTTGAATTACTGTGACTCCTCTATTGAATCTCAATTTACTATAAGTCTTCGAGTTTATTTCTGGACTTTTTATTCTATTCCATTGTTCTATATTGTTTGTCCTTCAAATGCCACAGTCTTGATTACGATAGTGCCTACTATGGTTAACTTCGAAATCATGTAGGGTAAGTCTTTCAGCTTTGATTTTCTTTTTAAAAAACTTTGGTTACACTCAGGGCCCTTTCATTTTCATGTAAATTTTGGAGTCAGTTTGCCAATTTCACAGGCAAATTCCACAACACCCTGTTTTGATAGGTATTGGGTTGAATCTGTAGCTCAATTAGAGAATTGCCATCTTAACATTATTGAGTGTTCTAATCCATGAACATAGCATATCCATTTATTTGGATCCTAATTTTTCTTTTAACAGTGTGTTATAATTTCAGGATTTGGGTTTCTGCTTTTGTTAAGTTTATTCCCAAGTGTCTTATTCTTTTGGATGCTATTAATGGGATTGTTTTCTTGATTTTTGTTTTTGCATTGTTTGTTGATAATATATGGATATTTGGTGTTGTTTTTTTTTTAATACTGATTTTGTATCTTGCCACCTGGCTAATATTCATTTAATAGTTCTGGTAGTTCATTTTGCAGAGTCTTAAGATTTTTTAAAGATGACAACTGCTGTCTCTGCTCAGATTTTCTATTTCTGATTTTATTTATTAGTCTGACTGCCTGTGTCTGTCTAGTTTTATGTGTCAGACAGTGATATGCACACTGGTTGTGCTCAAACACTTTAAGTTTGTAAGGCTTCCCTGATCTCTGTGTGATGTTGGAAAGTGCATTCAGAGTTGCCACCAGTTCTTGTCTTCTTGACTGTTACTTTTCACTGGGCTTTCTTGCTGCCCTCTTTCATTCTTAGCATGTGGGTGGTTCCCTGGTCAGCCATGGATATGCAGAGAGCTTATTTCTGAGTCCTTGTTTCCAGGATCTTCCTGGTAAATTTCTGACCATTATACTATTGGCCCTAATTGGGGCTACAATATCAGGCTAACAAATGGTGGGTTTTCCTCATTTGTTCCCTTTTGAGTTTGCCACTGTTAGCTCACAGAACCCTAGGTTTTCATCATTGCTCCCTCTCTCCTGCCCACAGTCTTCAGTGCCAAATTGAGTCCATATCTTTTGGCTACAAGCAGCAAATCTGCTAGCTTTGCTCTCAGCCTCATGCTGATAAAACTATAGTTCTCTCTGTTTGATTGGGGGTAAAGTTAAGGACCTTCCCAGGCAGGAAAGACAAAGACCCTTACTCTGCTCTCACCTGAAGCTCTGGCTGTTGTTTCATTTGTTGTCCTTAAAAGAATAATTGTCTGCTTCTGGCCAGTATCTAGTGCCCTTAAGTCTTTGGTTTTATCCAGTTTAATATGTGTTTTTTCGGGGGGAGAGAGGAGGATTAATCACCTTCTTCACAACACCATTAGTGAGAAGTTCCTTCTTGCCATTTTTAATTTAATTTTTTTTGTTTGTTTGTTTCTTAGCTAAAGAGAATTTGCTTTTTACTAGGCAGAGGACTATATATTCTTCTTAGTCCACTTACTTTACCAAAATAGACTTTAAAGAAACTTTGTTGTGGAAATAATTCTTTATTACTGTTGGATGGGCCTGTCCAATCTAGTCTCCTTGTTTAACAAATGAAACAACTAAGTCCTTGGGAGGTTGTGTGACTGGAAATTAGTAGCAATATTGAAGTTATTAGAAACTATTAGAGCCTGAGTCTCTTGGATTATGGCATCTTTTCTGTTCTACCAGTGACTTTTTAAATTTTTTTAAAAACTTTTTATTTATTTGTTTATTCATGAGAGACACAGGCAGAGTCATAGGCAGAGGAAGAAGCAGGCTCCCTGTGGGGAGCCTGATGCAGGACTCAATTCCAGGACCTGGGATCACAACCTGAGCCAAAGGCAGATGCTCAACCACTGAGCCACCCAGGTGCTCTTGCCACTGACTATTTTAATATTTTTAAAGCAGTTATACACTTTCCTTATCCCCTCTTTTTCTTAAACCAGGCCTTGTATGGAAGCCAGTTTGTGAGACCAAATGGCCATGCCTTTGTTGAGGCAGAGGTATCTGGTATTTTCTGTCCCTAGGCTGGGGCTCTGGAGAAAACATTTATACTGTGTAGCTAGGAGTTGATCTTTTTGAGTCCTTAGCTATAAAATGAAGGGTAACAGGGAAGGAAGGACTTTTGAAGTTCCTTTTCATCTCTGAAGTTATATGATTCTGTGGCCAGAATAAGCATTTGTGCCCCTAAAGCAATGTGTTTCCCAGAATGCCAGGAAAACTCTTGTGTTGAAAGATGGATGGGATTTGAAGGCTACCTGCAAGGTTTAGAATGGGAATGGGGTTACCCTTTCTTATCAGGTAATCCAATTAAATGGTCTTTAGCGAAAACTTTCACATATGGAACTAAGATATTAAAGTGTATGATGCGCAGTGAGGTGGGAATTGGGAAAATACAAATAAATCTTCTGAAGGAAACATACTCAGAGCATAAAAAGCCAATTTGATTAATAGATTTTGCCTGTGGTCATTTTATTTGTAAGCAATGCATGTTAAATTCTTGTCTTGGTCTTTCTTTTTAAGGTTCAACTGGTTTTCCTGATCCTGATTTAGTATTAAAGTTTGGTCCTGTGGACAGTACATTAGGCTTTCTTCCCTGGCACATCAGATTGACTGAGATTGTGTAAGTATAAAAGCATACTGACTTTGGTTCAATTCAGCAAGTGTTTCTTGAGCCTAGCACTATACTATGTATGGTGAGAATTCCCAAAGACTTATACAGTATCAGTGGTAAGATAAAGACATAGATATAAATGATTCAGACACAAGGGAGTGTAGTTGTGCAAATACTTGGTATTGATACAAATTGTCATAGGATACCAAGAGTGAGAGAGACATGGGCCAGAGTTGTTGGTTTTACAGAAAAGGTGTGATTTGCCCTGGGGTATGTAAAATGGATAGAGTTTTCATAATTAGAGGAAAAGGTGAGAAGTGTGGGGGATGACAGGCAGGAAAAGAAAGGAAACCTGGGAGGTAAGGCATGGACATCTCATTTTTAAGAAATAGTGAGGGAACTGGCCATACCAGAGCAGAGACTTATTAGCAGTATATAGCATTAGATGATAGAATAATTGACCCTTGAACAGTGTAGGTGTTACAGGGAGGGGACCTCTCTGTGTAGTCAAAAATCTATATCTAACTGGAGTCCCCGAAATTTTAACTACTAATAGTCTGCTTTTGACTAGAAGCCTAACTTAATGACAGACAATTAATACAGTTTTGTGTGTTAATATGTATTATACACTGTGTTCTTATAATACAGTAAGCTAGAGAAAGGAAAATGGTAGTAAGAAAATTACAGGGAAGAGGAAATATGTTTATATATCAAAAAATATCTGTGTATAAGTGGACCCATGCAGTTCAAACCCATGTTGTTCAAGAGTCAACTCTGTAAGGTGAAAACAGATGATTTGGGTGTTTCGATGCTGGGAAGGCTTTATTTATTAATTTTTGGGGGGAGGGGGGAAGGCTTTAAATACCAGCACAAGGAATTGTATAACAGTTTAGACGGGAAGTAGGAAAGCACTGAGCCTGTGGATAACGTGGGAGTGGTGATTTTAGAAGATTTGTTTGGCACTTGTGTACTAAGATAGATTGGATTTGGGAAAGGATGAGGTAGAGAGTCTAGTGAAGAGGACATAGCTATGATTTAAGCGATAATATAGTGATGAGAATGAAATTGCTTACTTAGGACAGATTTGGCCAAACTTTTTGTATAAAGGGCTAGGTGGTAAATATTTTAGATAGATATGTGGGCCATACAGTCTCTCACAGCTACTCCTCTTGTTGCAGCTACTCAACATTGGTGGTGTAGCTGAGTGGCCACAGACAGTACGTAAACAAATGTATGTGACTGTTGCAATAAAATGGTATTCACAAAAACAGATGGCAGGCTTGCAGGCTGTATTTGCTGACCCCTGATTTTGAATAGAGACTTAGTAGCCTTAAAATAAATTTAAATTCTGAGTCTTAGGAGGGGCATGCTATAAATTCTATCTTTCATGAGAATTATTTACCAAGCATAATTGTAGGCCTCGTACTTTACTAGTTGTGCTAAAAGAAGAAATGAAATGGCTCTTAAGCTTAGTAAGCCTAATTGGATAAATTAGGTGTTATTGAGAGAAACTAGAAGATCAAGGGAACATTGGTTTTTGAAGGGAAAATTTTGAATTCAAGGATAAGATGATGGTTTTGAGGCCATAGCCTATTTAGTGGAAACACCAAGAAGAGCAGATAAAGATGTAGAATTGGTCCCTGGATGAGAAGTCAAGGCAAAAAATGGATATTTGGAGGTTGATCGTACCTAGGAAGTAGTAGTAGTTGAACCTGTGAGAATAGAGGAACTTTCTCAAGTCTATATAAAAGAGCACAGTACCAAGGGATCTTTTGGTCTTTTAGGAAATGCTTCAAGTTCAGGGGCCGGATGGAGAAAAAGTGTCAAAAAGGCAGAAAAGAACACGTAGCATGATAAGAGTTAGAAAGGGCTGTAGATCATCTGGTCCTACTTCCTCATTTTATAGGTGAGGAAAATGGGGAAGAGACATTGCTCTTATTGTTGCTGGTGATAAAGTGGAATTAGAACCTACATCTCCAGACTCTGGGTTTCCTTATGATGGGTGTATTTCTCTTGTTTCTTTTTCTCTAGGGGTTTTCTTAGTTATTTCAGGTGCCTTTTGGGTTGGGCTCCAAGAAAAGTAGCAGTAATCCCTTGTGAGGTTGAGAGTGGTTTCGAGTGGAGTGTGTTCCAGAACAGATGGATCTCAGTTTGAATCTTGGCTATGTGGTTCAATAACATGACTTTGGATAGTTATTTAAACTTCTCAGTATTTGTAAAATGGGTATTTTAATAAGAAGTTGAAGACTTCTGATCACGGGTATTAGATACCTGACATTTAACAAGCTTTCCCACAGATCTTTGTGCATATGCCAGTCATAGCCCTATCACATTACATTGAGGTTTGCTCTCTATTTGTCTGCCACCCACCAGGCGGGAAGCACTGTGATGTCTTAATGTCTTGGTGGAGACTTGAGAACAGAGGAGAATAGCAAGACCGCTGTGGAGGCACTGAGGGTTAGTGGCGCTAAGTGCTTCTTGAGGAGTGATAGGAGACGAAGCCATTGATGAAGAGGATAAGAAAGTAAAGTGGGTTGTTTGAGGAGGATATCTGAAGCAAGCTTCAACAAGAAGAGTGTCCTTAACATCGCCCTTTGAGGATATCTTGTGAGGTCATCACTGCAGTAGAGTAAGATAAAAGATTGATTAAGAGTTAAGGAAATGGAAAAGAAACTTCTTTCAGAATTTTGGACAGTTAAAGGAAGGGAAAAGGTCATAAGTCAATTGTATTTCAGTAAAGCTAGGGAGGGGCAAAGGAAGGATAAAGAAAGCATAGCTATGAGAACTGCAGGGTCAGGCCAGGAGTTCATTCATGGTAGGTTGGTTTAGTCTTTTTTTTTTTTTTGTGGTGTGTATCACTGGAACTCTGAATATGGCTTGGACTCTTACCAGGGGTTTGGCCCTGGTACAGTTTGGATTTGCCAAAGCCTCACAATACAGCTGTATAAATTAGAGAATTGTTTATGTTAATTATTGAATTTTTTTTTAGTTTTAAAATACTTAAGGGGAACCCTCTGGTTGTACATTCATTCTGCCTTTAAAGTGTTTATCTTCACACTAATTGCCTCCTTGAGCAACTAGAAATGGTAGAGGGAAATAGTTCTCACCACATGGCTTCAGCATGTAGTCAGAGAAGGGTACTGTGCCGCTCTGCCCGTGTTAAGCCTGGCTTTCATAAACTGTTCAAGTAGTAGTGGCTTTACTCTGACAGTTTTAAGATTTTATTTATTTGAGACAGAGAGAGAGAGAGGGAGGGAGCACAAGCAGAAGGAAGGGCAGAGGGAGAAGCAGACCTCCCCACTGATCAGGGAGCCGGAATCATGACCTGAGCCTAAGGCAGACACTTAACTGAGCCATCCTGTGCTCTCAGAAAGGAGTTCTTATAGTGAAGTTGAGAGAGGTCTCTTATTTATATTATAGATCTCCAGTTTTGCATTAATTTAGACTGAGGCTTTACAATAGATTCTGAATCTCCATCTTGCTACAAGTTCCTCGTCTCTTCTGTTGGAAAGGAGGAGAGATTATATTTTACTTTGAGTGTCTCACAGTGAGTTTAGCAGTCATTTAGTAGAAAAGGTTTGACATACTCTGTGCTTATAATTTATTTTCTTCTGTCGTTAACTTCTTTGGGGTCATTATCTTTCTAGTTCCTTCCTCCAAATTGCAGTGTATCATCTAATTGCTTTTTTTCCCCTGTGCTTTCTTTACAGCTCTTTGCCTTCCTACCTAAACATCAGTTATGAGGACTTTTTCTCTGCCCTTTGTCAATATGCAGCCTGTGAACAGCGTCTGGGAAAGTAATGATCCCTGGTTGCGTAATTTGAGTTCAGGCTTTTGGAGAAAAGGACCCAAGTGACTCTGATGTTTACAAAGCACCTATGAAACCCTGTACACACCTAGTTCATAATCCTCATAATTTATCAACACAAGAAAGTGTCTTACTTGAGAGTAAGAGTATGTGTGAGTATGAATGCGGGTGTGTGTGTGTGTGTGTGTGTTTGTATGTGTGTGTAAATAAATTTATAAATGGGGGACGTATTGGAGAAGGAAAGAGGTAGATCTGCAATTTGAGCAAATAGCAGCAATGTTTTAGGAACTGAAATTTCAAATTTAAAGGCTTTAGCCTCCACTGCTTCCCTGTTTTTGTGGGGAGCAGAGGGGGTGACTAGAGCTATTTGGCTGTGTTTTGGGGGGAGGGGAATAATTTTTGTTCAATCTTTCCTAGTGACCAAACTTACTTTTTAAAAATAATATATTGACTTACTAAATGGAACCGTTTTGAGTTTGAGGGATCTCCAGAGGAATGGAGTTATGTGGGGGTCACTTGTTAAAAGCTTACCTTTGGAGCAGAGGGCATACCTACTTTCAGATATCCGTCCATTTTCATCTCATTATCGTTGAGCAATGTGACTTGCTAATGTTGCTCTGGTGTCTGTGTTCTGGATTGTAAAGATCATCTGAAAAGGAACTCTTACTACATTGAAATGCGGAATTAAAAAAATTCAAATAACTGTATTAGTCAGAAAAAGGTGAAAAGGATATATAATCTTAAAGTAGGAAAATTTCCTAAAATAGGAAAGTGATTTTTTTTTTTTAATTTGGTGGGCAGTGTGTACCAAAGTTGGTTTAAAAATGTTTCCATTAACTATTTTTATTTAAAATAAGCATTGGAGGGAAGTTATCAAGGCAGCTCTTTTCTTCAAAAGCAGTAACCTGTTCCTTTTTGGAATAGCACATTTCAAACCGTGTTAGTACCCAGGATTTTTACTCAGTAAATCCTGATAGTGACTTTCCCTAAAAGCTCTTTTAAGATTGAGGCTTGTGTAGGTAATAAAATATTACCAAAGTCTGCAAAAATAAATTAATTTTCCATGTTCTCTTTCATGACAGAGAACAGCACTGGTTCTGTTATTTTTTAAATGAATAAATGATTTTTTGATAGGTATTTGATATTTCTTCCCTCACTGCTGATCCTTGGGCAGAAACCATTCTTTATATTTGATCGACTGTTTTCAGAAAAATCTTAAGTGTACAATAGTTGTCTAAAACTGTACGTTTAGAATGGAGTAGCTTAAATGCTAGGTCTCAGAAGTCTGAAAAATAGCAAAGAAGACGATTGGGAAGGCAAGGTCTGAAGTTGCTTGTCATATTCTGAAGCTATGAAGAATAAATGTTTCCACTTTGGATTACAAAACCCCATTTATGATTTTTAAAATTACACTTGAAATAAAATGATTAAACTAAATTTTGGTCCAGTGACATTACTTTGCACTTCATAGTCCTTTGTACATTATAAGACTTTTTTTTTTTAAGTCTTAATTTATTGCTGAAAGTTTTGTGTGAAACTATAGCATATCTCTGAACTTTACTAGACAACTTCTGATTTCTGTTCCCCTATACTGTGATCCATGTTCTATTGAGGCTTTTTTGCCTTAGTTTGAGACTGAATTTGTGTCTTTTATAAACACGGTATGTGTCTTTTATAAACATTCTGGAATATGTGTGGCTTTAATGAATTAAATCTAATGGGCCTGATTGAAGTGAAGGGATTTAATATTTGTTAAAATGAAGTTAGTCAAATTACCCACTGGGATATAGCCAAAGCTGCTAAAAGTTTAATGGTTGAGTCTTTGTACTTTTCTTTTCTCCTTCCATTTCATAGCAGTGTAGTATTTAGTATATTACACATCAAAGTAGCTCTAGAACTTGTGACCTGAGTCTGTTATAGTCCTAGGAAGAGACTCTTAAAACACGTTGCTAGGGATTCTGAATTCAGATATAGGCATTCCAGATCCTCATGAGTTTAACTGCTAGTATAAATCTCCCCAACTTGAGTGGCATTGGTCATTTTGTAATTCCTGCCAAAATCATCACAAGTTCTGCATCATCAGGGCTCCCTTTGCATTCCCAAGAAAGAACTGTTGTTTGTCTTTATGTGTACTCAAGGCTTTTGTCCTTAAATTGTTTCTTCTTGACACTCCCCACAATGAAAAAATAAATAAAATTAAACTGACTTTAAGGATGGCAGCTTGGAGCATAGCAAAAAGTTGGAGTGTTTGAATTCTATTCCCAATTCTGATTGTATTTTGTATCTTAAAACTGATTACTGTTACAACAAAGTTTGAAAGCTGCTTTTGATGTGAATAGCAAAATTCTGGTATATTGTGGCTAAGGCTTAAGAATACCTTGTCTCTGAGAAAAGGTGTTATAATGTTAATGAACAGTGCCAAATACACTGTGCGTATCTACGATTTAATCTTTGAATGTATGTTATTTGATTAGCTCCCTCCTCCTGTGTGATGGTACCACGCATAGAGTCAAATCCTTGTGATGTTTTGTATGGCTGTAGACTTTGGCAACATGTAAATAATGTGTAAAGCAAGTTTTTATGATTGAGGAATCAAATTTATTGAATTTTATTATTGAAAGTTGAAACTCAACATGTATGAACAAAGACAATAAAAGAATATACTCTTTTCATGGACTATAGTATTATGTGAATGCTGCATTTATTCTAAACATTTAGGGTCTGCAAAATGTACTGAGAAACTCATGACTAGATAGCAAAACTATTTTTTTCTTTTTAGATAGTATGTTCTTGGTTGAAATATATTCTCATTTTTACCAGGTTAAACATTTGCAATCTTAATGGTATTTGCTTCTTGCTAGATTACAGCAAGATGAAATTCAGCTTTGCCATTGCTAGAGTTGTCAAAATTCCACAGTAATTAAAATTGAAATTGATTTTTACTGAATATAGAATGCCAAATTAAGAACATATATGTGTACTCTTTTAAGAAATTTGACAGTCCTTGTTAAACTAGAAAATAGAAAGGGAAGAACCATGTCTTGTCTTACATTGCATAGAATATTCACTTTCTATGTATCTTACAAGACAGTTGACTTCTATGAACACTTGTATCTGAAATCGGGACTTTCGAAGGGTACATTTTAGCTTTGGTTAATAGGAAATGCATTTAACAAAAATTAGGAAGACTTTAGTATAGTTTGAAATAAAACCCAGGAACCAAGATTAATGTCAGCAGCAGTCCAAGAATCCTACTTAATACGCCATGAACTGTGAAAATTGGTGGGAAAAGGGAGTGCAAAAAGAATTTGCATATGGTTTTTAAAAAATACACCTTAATTGTCGAAAAAATAGAAAATTCAGAGAAGCAGAAGTAAAGGAAAATAATCTCTAATACCATCTCTCATTGTTTACATTTTTGGTGACAATCCTAGAATTTTTTTGTACTTAATATTTGAAAAAAATGAATTATACTGTAACAGGCTTAATAAAGAGATTCTTTTTAAGCCACAAACTATAAATTGAGAGTCTTACATTCTGTTTTGCATTTAGTTATTGTGTCTGGATATAAACAATCACATGAGCACATGAAAATAACCCTTAACAGGTATTTAACCTTGGTCCAAGTTCTTGTTTATACTCTCTCCCTCCATCTGTCTTGTAGAAATTGCGGGACTAAAAATAAGTTTTAGCATCTGGACTCATACATGCAGGTGAATGCAAAAAATAAAGATTAGATATACTCCTAGATCAGACTTACCTGCTATTGACTATAATTTCCAATCAGTAACAGTAATAATTTAAGTTGCTTTAATGAAGACAAGGAAAAAATAATGTTTGGCTCAAAGAAAGAAGGCCTGAGCTAAATGAAAAGATCTGAATGTAGGTTAGTCATTAACAGCATAGTTATATAAAGTAATATTCCCATTCTGATGAAGATGGACTTCAGCTGCTCTATCTTACAGACTTGGATCTATGAATCCTTCCCCCTTTTTTTTGTTTTAATTTTGCAGTGTTATTCCTCAGTAACAATTATACATAACTACTTTAAATTCCTAATTTTTACAAAACATAATGGAGAAGAAAATAGATAATAGTAATAGTAATTGTTTTCACCAGAAATGAACCAATATTTTAATTAGGTTTCAGATAATTAGAAAATGGGACATCAAGAAAAACATGAAATTTACTTAACTAGAGATGTTTGACAGCATCTGCCTAGGACTGGTTTTCAACTGGAGTGATTACACCCCCCTAGTGGACATTAGACAAGATCTCGAGACACTTTTGTTTGTCACGAGTGGAGGAATATTCAAGTAGAAAGAGGCCAACCTAGGGGTGGGTGATGGATGTCATCCAAAATATTACAGCATAATTTTAAGCAACAAATCGAGTTTGTTTAGATTTGAATCTATAGGTCATAGTTTAGAGATGAAATAAACATTCACTTATATATGCATATATTAAATATGTAAAATATAAACTTTTTTCTACTCATGAGTTCTAGTCATTTTCACATCTTCTCTTGATATATCGAGACACCAGTTTTCCAAAGCCTGTCATCTTGTTGTCTCAGCTTACTTGAAAGAAATCAGTGTTTTTTTGGAAGATGGTAAATGTTCATCGGAAACCAAGTACACTATATGTTGGCTAATTGAACTTAAATAAAAAAATAAAGATGGTAATTATTTTAACCATGTATGATGCTATAAGAAATCCCATGCTTCAAATATGTAGCATAAACATCAAGTTAGCAATTTCTTTGCTTCATCCTGCAGGTGGTTGACTTCCACATCATAACCACTTACATTGTTCCGAAAAATGCTTGTTGTAACATATCCTATGCTTGGTTTTGAGGTCGTATTTCCAATCATAATGACTAGACATTGTTAAATTTCTTTTTTACTTTTAAATAATTTATCTGGTGGCCATTTTTAGCATTATGAAAGTAATATTAAAGTGGCTTCAACCTAAGGTGATTTTCTTAAATATTACTTGTAATTCAAATAAGGGATTAGAGTGCCTCTCCTGAAGAGATTTTGGTGGGCCTGGAGAAAGATGTCTTTTTTTGAAGGATAATTACAGAAAAATAAACCTGCTTGTGTTCAGGTGTACCCTGGGTATATATGTGTATGTGAAAATAGTCCTGACAAGACTGTCACTGACTTTGGAGTTTGAGATGCAACACCAAATATAAAGCATTCAGGAGATTGACAGGAATGCACAAAACCTCTCCAGGCAAATGATTTCATTAAATATTAATTTCTGAGTTACTTGGACGCAGAAGCTCATCTATACATAAATATGTGGAATATCTAATTGCTTGCAAAATCAGACCATATCAGCTGTACTCTGAGGTACTCAGCTTACCAGATGGGTAAGACCAGCTATGACGCTCACAGCATATCAATTGGTGATACTTTTAATTAATTGGAAAGAAAACTGTGGTTTCCCTGGGCCCCTCGTCTTGTGGGCCCAAGAAAAGAATAGCGAAGTTAACTAAAGGAGTGTGGGTGCTTCAGAATGTGAGTTTTTGTCACTATAAGAGAAGAGACATATCAAACATACCGAGTACTACTACTTGGTTTCTGAACTGATGATTATATCTCAAGAATTCTCTGTATTTTTTTTTTTTAATCTAGCATTTGTCTAAAATCATGGCCCTAAAACTTGGTAGTTGGGCCTGGCATAGGGAAGGTTTCTCCAATCTAGATGTGAACATAATTCCTTTTTACCTCAAAATTCTTCCTTCGCCCTGTAGTGAGGAAAAGATTTTCTTCTCCGTGTCACAATCAATGCCCACACTGTACCTCTGATAGCACCTCTTCCTTTCTTCAGGACTTTTGCTTTTTCCTTCCCATTTCCAGTCTCTGCTAAATACAGTTCTCTCCGTGTCACAATCAATGCCCACACTGTACCTCTGATAGCACCTCTTCCTTTCCTTCAGGACTTTTGCTTTTTCCTTCCCATTTCCAGTCTCTGCTAAATACAGTTCTGAGAGAACTCAGGTTCTCTCCCTGAGTTACAAATGTGCTCAGGTTTTCAACCTTTCCAATCCCTCAAATTATGGCCTCTCTCTTTACCTTCATTGCAAACCCTCTTGAAAGTCTGTAACTGCCCATCATTTCCTTATTTCTTTAAAATTCCCGATCCCTTTACCCTGCTCCCATTCCACTGATCACTGTCTAACACACTAGGTGATTTCCTTAAGTTTTTTTTTTTTTTATAGCCTGCCTCCCCTTAGGGTGTAGTCTCAAATGGGGGCAGGAATTTTTGTTACATTTTTATTCAATACCAAGTGCTCAATAAATATTTGTTTAATGAATGAATATCTACAAAAATTTTTTAAGGAGGCTCCACACCCAATGTGGGGCTTGAACTCATGACCCTGAGATCAAGAATCGCATGCTGTAATAACTAAGCCAGCCAGGCCCCCCTCCACTATTTTTTAAAATCAACTTTTGCCAACCTGCTCTGTTAAAACATCCTAGAAGTTAACTAATGCCAAAACTCATAACTTACTGTTGTATTTTACAATTCTTACAGTTCTATTTTGTTTTCTTTACTTTTCTTTCTTTTTTACATTTCTAGTTTCTGGGATTCTATCCTTGGGGTTTATGATTCATTTATTTCAGCTTTGCACAGTAGCAGTATCGCAGCCAATGAGGTTTATCTGAGGCTCGATTATGGCCAACTGAAAACTTTTCATTTGTTTTCCTAAAAATATATATCCTCAAAAGACCTAGCATTACTTCTTCAACTTGTTCTTGTTGTTTAATTCAAAAATCTGCAAACTATTCTGACCCTCTCTTCTCCTCCAGGCGTTATGCTAGATACAGGGGCGGGGGGGGGGGGGGGGCGGGGAGGATGAATGACAAGAGTCCTCACCTTCAACACATACACCGCGAGATTAGTCTTGACAAGGAGGAACACTTTTACTCCAGAGACGGGTCAAGGTATGTTGAGGAAAATGGTCAAGATATGTTGTGGGAAATGGATACCTGGATGGATCATCAGGCTGCAGTGTGATGAGCAAAGTCAAGGTCGCTGTGCCATTTTGGAGTAAGGCTACCTACTCCAGTGCAGCGGTTGGAAGGACCGGAAAGGATTCCAAGAACTGGCTTCTGAGCTGCAGAAGAATTGCTTATTGACAGTGAAGGCAGTGGGGACAAGTACAACATCTCAGGAAGAACAAGAAGAAGAAGTGAACATGGGAGCCAACAGTGTGAGGCAGAAAGTACTAATAGGGAGGCTCCAGAGGGACTCGGTCTTGAATGCCAAGTTTCAAAGTTGAACCCTCACCTTTCATAGGTGGCAGATTAGGGAGTGAAATGGTCAGAATTGTATCTTGGATCATTCCAGCTGCTGTGGGAAGGAGGACCCTGGAGGGCCGAGACAGAGCACTTTGGGGCAGGGAAATCCGCCTTCGAATCCCTCTTGTACCCACGTGTGTTCTTTGGACAACCTCACCCACTTTAAATAAATGATTCAGTCTGTGTTTCTACCCACCGTCTCTACCGAGTCCCAGCTGCCTAATTCGACCACGTGCTGAACATCTTCCCATGAGGTTCTCTGGACCCCTCCTCTCCTCACCGAGTCTTCCTCACGTCCTTCCCCCCATAGACTTTGCTGTCTCTGCTAGTTCATCTGGGATCCACCCAGTCATCCTTTCTTTAACATCTCAGTCACATTAGTAATAACTATTTCTTTGCCCCCCAATACACTTAATTTTGATTGATTCTTCATTCCCCAAACTTCTGACTTTTTTTTTTCCAGTGTCCATGCTCAAGACTTTTGCTAAATCATTATGTCTTACTACACCATTATGCTAAACGCCCAGGATTATCCAGCTTTGTATCTCCCTTCCTTGGTCTTCTACAGATTGGGATCAGAAGAATTTCCTTAAAGTATCATTTTGCTTTCTTATTCCCTAATGTAGGGCCTCCTATTTTCTACTCAGTCCAGCTGCTAGACTGCCATTCGAGACTCCTATACATGAGTCCTATATGAGTCCAGGCATTGTGTCGAGCTGGATCTCTTCTTATGTTCTTTAAAAACACCCAGTAGGCCAGTCCTGAGTACCGTACACTTTCTCTTAATGACCTCCTACTTCCTTCCTTGTGTTTGCTCAAATTATTGCTTTTAATTGAAATGCCCCCCTTCTGTTTCTGCCTTTCAAAACCCATCTCACTGGTGCCACTTTCTCCATGACTTCTTGTCCATTTCTTTAAACTAGATACAATCTTGTCCTCACCTGACCACCCCTCCCCAGAGCATTTTCCCCTTTTATGCTGGACTTACTTCCCAATGATGTAGTAATTTATGTATTCCTTTTGTCCTGTACAAATGTAAGCTTTGCAAGAACTGGGACGTTATCTATCTGGCTTAACTCCATATCTGGCACATACTAGGTTCTCAATATTTTTTAATGAATTATAAGTATTTTGTGAACTGTTTTAGTGTTATTTTCCTATCTCCTGTCATATGTAACATGGTGCTTGGTATATAGTAAGAGATCAATAAACTGTCTAAAATAACTTGATGTCTTGGTATTTCCTATGTATATACTACTGTATTCATCTTTTTAAAATGTTCTTTTCACATCACTTTCCTACCCAAGGGCTTTCCTCTAATCTACAACATAAAGGCAAAACAGACATCCAAAATCCTGGATACCTAAATCCAAGTTCTTTAACTCTTCTGAAAAGTTATCAACTCATTGATGATACCATATCTGTCTATTGGTGGGATGGTCTCTTCCTTGCTACCTAAATAAGTCATGGCCAACTTCATGACTCGGATGCCACATCTTCTAGGCCTTTCCAAATTCTATCCATCTCCAAAGTTGCATCCAATTCAAGTTTTACCTCAGTTACATTGTCTTGCCTGACTATTTTAGGACACCTTTTCTCCTCTTCAGTATGGTTTAGCAGAGATAGCAGGAACTCTGGAGCAAGTTAAACCAGGATTAAACAAGGATTAAACTGATTTACTGTATGATTGTGGGCAAGTTAAACAAGGATTAAAACTGATTTACTGTATGATTGTGGGCAAGTTACCCAATTTCTATGAGACCCTCTTTTCTTCTCTGTCTAGTAACAACATAATGGTCACAAAGTATGACTATGGGTTTAAGTGAAACAGTATACCTAATCCATCTAGGTACTTAATACATGCTAGTTTATCCCCTTCTTTTTCCAATCTTTCTTGAGAAGGGGCATTATTGCATTTTTGGTCATATTTTTTTTTTTTAAAAGCAAAAACTTTTCCACAAATACTTTTAATAAAAATGTTCAAACTTTAAAATGTTGAAAGAATGGTAAAACAAACACCCATAGAGTCTCCATTTAGATCCAACAATTGTTAAATATTTTCCAGTATATGATTTGTCTGTGTATCCATCTTGTGTGTAGGTAGATATATGTATATATACATACCCACACTATATATATATATATATATATATATATATATATATATATATATACATATGTGTGTGTGCATGGGCACCCATGTATGTGTATACAAGTGTATACAGTAGCAGTAACCCCTTATCTGTGGAGGACACATTACAAAATCCACAGCAGATTCTTGAAACTGGAAAGAACTGAACCCTATGTATACTATGTGCTTTCCTATACTTAAAAACACATTATAAAATTTAATTATAAATTGGGCACACTAAGAGTTAACAGTAATAACTAATAATAAAATAGAACAATTATAACAATAAACTGTAATAAAAATTATCTGAATGTGGTCTCTCCCTCAAAATACCAGTAGACCCTTCTTCTTGTGATGATGTAAGATGATAAAATGCCTATGTGATGAAATGAAGTGAAGTGAATGACATAGGCATTGTAATATAGCATTAGGCTACTGCTAAGTAGCACTACTACTAAGTAGTACTAAGTACTTTATGACCATATGTCAGAACGATTACCTGCTCCCAGACAATGGTTAACTGCAAGTAACTGAAACTGGTAAAGTGAAAAGACAGGTAAATAGGGACTACTGTACTTTCTTTTGCTGAATAATTTGAGAGGAACCACAGACATAAGACACTATACACCTAAATTCTTCAGGAAGTTTCTCCTAAGAAAAAAGACATTCTCCCATGGAACCATAATATTATTCTTACGAATCCCTGACTCATACCTGGAATGCCCTAGCTTTTAGTTGTTGTATAGTTTTTTGCTACAACAAATAATACCACATATTTTCTTGGGTGCATATTCTATCCGTGGAAGGTAGAAGTAGGGTTATGATTGCTGTGTCAAAGTGTAATGATTGCTAAGTTGCCCTTCGTGGGACCTTTCACTTGCAATATATGAGCACCTATTTCTTTGGAGTCTGTTGCCAATTTTTAGATTTTTGCCAATTTGGCGAATGAGAAATATTTTCTTGTACTTTTAATTTGCATTTTATGGTAGATTGTGTTTCCAAAGATGACTGTAATAAGAGTTCATGGCCCACATGCTTTTTTTTACATTACCTTGCCAATTTTCCATAAGGAAGTAAAGTCTGGTTCCCTTTTCCTTCAAACTGGGCTAACCCTGTGACTGTCATTAGTCACCAGTATATGCCAGAAGGATGCTGTGCAACTTGCAGAGGGGAACCTTCAAGACCTTGCTTCCTTTCTGGCTTTTTTTTTCTTTTTAAAAAGATTTAATTAATTAATTAATTAATTAATTAATTAATTTCACAGATAGAGAGAGCGCGCACAAGCAGGCAGAGTCCAGGCAAAGGCAGATTAAATTATATTACGTAAATTATGCTTTAGGAACATTGGTTTAATAAAATCGACCCATCAGATTTACCTGTTCCATTTCTTAGAGATCTATGCTCACTTTGTTCTGATCTGACGTTTATTTTGAAGATAAAGCACAACCCATTGTCCTAAATGCTGCATTAACCTCTGACCAAAGTTACTACAGATCTGACCTGACCCAAAGAAACGATAATAGCATGATAAATATGATATATGAAGTAATTATTTTTGCATCTGTGCAGAGATAATTAAATAAGGATCTGATCTGTTGCAAGAGTAGCTAAGATTTTGTCAAATGTTTAGCACGTAAATGCACACAATGCTTGGCTACTAAGGCAGCTGCAATGCTGCCAGCCATTACACCACTGGTGCACTTGGATATGTTTCTTTGGTGATTCCCAAAGGAGTCCTTGTGCAATCTCTTGAATCAGAGCCAATCCAGTGACCTGCTTTAACCAAAAGTGAGGCAGAAGCCCTGGAAGCTGTTGCTTTCATACTCTTGGGAACCCTGAGCTGCCCTGTAAGAAGTCTGGCTTCCTTGCTGGAGAAACCACACAGAGAGACCATATGGAGACACCAGTTAGAGAGAAAAGGTCTTGAGGGACACCTGGGTGGCTCAGTGGTTGAGCATCTGCCTTTGGCTCAGGGCGTCATCCTGGGTCCTGGGATTGAGACCCGCATTGGGCTCCCTGCAAGGAGCCTGCTTCTCTCCCTGCCTGTGTCTCTGCCCCCTCTCTCTTTGTCTCTCATGAATAAATAAATAAAATCTTTAAGAAAAAAAAAAGGAAAGATTGAGATTACATGGAGAAGAATTGGGGAACCCAGCCAACAAAAGAACAAGGCACTAAACATGACCCCTTCATAATCATTCAAGCCCTTATCATTGATGACTTCCAGGTAGAGATACGAGACATGCAAGTCAAGAAACCACTTGGACATTTTAGCTCCGGCAGACAGAGTGGGAGCAGAAACAAGTCATCTCTGCTATTCCCTGTCTGAATCCCTGCCCCATAGAATGGTGAAAAATAATAAAAACAGTTCTTGTTTTCCATCAGTAAATTGTGGGGTGCTTCATTATGCAGCAGTAAAATAACTGCAACACACCTCATGGGATAAGCTCCAGAGGGAAAGTTGGGGTCAGGCGGAGGAGGAGTTAAGAGACAATTTGAGAATGAAAGTGAAAGAACAAAGGAAACTCAGGCAGATGGATGATCCTGAGGAAGAGGGAGGATGCCGATATCACAGCCTTGTGCCTCAGACAATCCACCCCACAGGCATGCTGGGCCTTTAGCCCACCACAATAAAGAGGTAAACTATCATTGCCTCAGAGTATGGGACGAGGACAGTTCAGCCTTAAACGTCAGCAATTTCTAGCAGTTTGACCATGAAACCTAAGCCACATTGACTTCGTTAAAAATTATTTTTAGTCTACACCTCTGTATCAAGATTCTCCATATGGTGTGCAGCTAAGCTACAAAACGGAGATTACCTCAAGCAATCCCAAATGATTTTCTAGATGGAGAAGGTGTTCCTCAAAGGAAGATACATTAAGATAGCCCACTACTACTGCTTCTATATAATCATTTTATCTGTAGCAAATTAAACTACAGATTCATTTCTGAAATTAATTCTGCAGATGGCTTCAATCTACATCTGCTAGGCCAGCCACACTGTCTGTATGTGGTGCTGTTCTGAGAGCCATACTTAGGTTGTAGATAAAGGACATTTTAAGACCTGCAGTGACTGAATTGTCTAGACCCGGTTGCACCTGAGAAGTCAGAAGATCTTAGTGAATTGACTTATTAAACTTTCTGGTTAAAGTTGTGAACACTAGGAATAACACAACTGTTGACTGCCCCCTGCCCCGTGTTATCTTTTGCCAGTGTCTCCATTTCCTTGGAGAAGAGGGATTTTATTTTATTTATTTTATTTTTTTATAAATTTATTTTTTATTGGTGTTCAATTTGCCAACATACAGAATAACACCCAGTACTCATCCCGTCAAATGCCCACCTCAGTGCCCGCCACCCAGTCACCCCCACCCCTTGCCCACCCCAGCCAAGTGGAAGAACCTGGCTTCAAACCCTCCCTGCCCACCTCCCCTTCCAACACCCCTAATTCATTTCCCAGAGTTAGGAGTCTTTCATATGAGAAGACGGATTTTAATGGTCCCTGCCTCATGAGATTATTATGAGGATTAAATAAGATAATATGTATATAATGCTTCAGACAATGACTGGCATACAGTATGCATTATTCGATAATAAATATAATCTGTTATATTATTTTGTTTAATCAACAAAAATACCTTATCACCTTTATCTTATGCAGATTAAGCATTAAGCAGAATTCCAGTTATCCCGAGGGTGATAAGGATGCTAAAACACTTGCTAGCTGTCACAGACACTTGAGTAAGATGTTTCAATTACCTTACTCATTTTGGTATGTCTTGAAAAGATAATCAACATTAATAATTTTAAGGCTGTACTGTCACTCTCTCTGAGTTAGAAATCCTATTGGAGGGGATCCCTGGGTGGCGCAGCGGGTTGGCGCCTGCCTTTGGCCCAAGGCGCGATCCTGGAGACCCGGAATCGAATCCCACGTCGGGCTCCCGGTGCATGGAGCCTGCTTCTCCCTCTGCCTATGTCTCTGCCTCTCTCTCTCTGTGTGTGTGTGTGTGTGACTATCATAAAAAAAAAAAATCCTATTGGATTATTGAAGCCTGAACACCTAAGAAAATATTAAGATATAGATACAAAAATACTAAGAAAAACCATTATATCTGTTGGAAACCTCCAAAGTGGAAATAACAGAGATGACACCAGTTCTCTAGAGGAAAAAGGGAACTTATCGAAGGATATTGGGAGTTCACATCATTAGTAGATTCTGGAAGACCAAACTTGGAACATGGCAAACACCAATGCAGTGATGAAGGAAGCTGTTGGCAGAAATAGCTGCCCCTGCTGCTCTGAATCATGCCTAAGTGTCCCTGACTAAAGAGTCAGAGTCTTGGGCGGGAGCATTTGATGACTAAGACCTGATAAAATGACCATGTCCTGGATCCTGGGAAAAGGGGAGAAACTGGGCTATTTTGGTTACTATAATGGGAGTTAGAACCCTGTGTCCCATGGAGACAGGCAGTGGGGTCATCCCACACAGGAGCAAACATTTGAAAGGCGCACGGCCAAAGAAATACTGACTATCCACTTCACCTTTGAACTGCTGGACACCGCAACAGGAGACTGGCATCCACCTTATAACTAGTTGTTCAAAAAACAATCTTCTCCAGCTACTTGTTGGTTCAGTGAATTTGAGGGCAAGCCACCCATTCCTTTTATTGTGAAAGCCAAATTCACACTCCCCTCAGCCTTAAATGAACTCTGCCTTTCAAGCAAGTTGTCTTAAAAACTTTAAGTCTATATTAGCACAATAGTTTGAGTCAATTCAGAGATGATATAGATGGTTACAGATTATGTAAATATTTTAAATGTTAATTACATAGTAAGACAAATGGGTTATTTGTAAATTGATTTGACACACCCACATCAGTTGATAATACCTACATTAACCAGTCAGGCTATTTCCTCCCACCATGGTCATTTTAATGATTATGTTAGTAACTTTCTCATTTTTTTCCATCTGTATTAGCTTCCTATGGTTGTCTGTTGCAATAAATTATAAAACTGGTGGCTTAAAACAACAGAAATTTGATCTTTCATAGTCGATGAAAATGCCAAACGCATTTGATTTTTTTAAACTGTTGATCAAAGGAGAATATAAAATCATATAGAACACTTCAAAACAAAAAAACGTCTAAACTCTATATAAGTAAAATAAAATACATATCATACACAGAAAATATCAAACCCTGGCTCTTACAATATAAAATGTATTTACTATATAGGTATTCCCTTATAAAAAATATGAATTTTTGAAAATTTAGGAAGCATGAAACAAAGGGGGTCATCAATATTTCATTTTTCATTTGTGTTTTACTTTCAAATACATGAAGAAATTAATTAAAAAACCATCCTCACCAGATCCCCAGTTTTTTCCTTCCTGATTTCCTATCCTCAATCAATTTATAGCTTACTAATTTATCAAAATTGTTTTACCTACTGCTGTTTGTTAGATCAGTTGAATTACAATAAAAACTAGATTTAGCAACTTCACAGAAGCATATTATGTGCAGAAAATTAGTTGCAGTAAGCAAACTATGTTTTGCCCTCCAGCGAATCCGATTTTATATCCAAAGCACTTACTTCCTTTTAAAGATAAGTTGTGCTTTTCTCTTTTTCCATGCTAAAAACATCCACATTTAAGTGTTACATTCAAAAGTAATTTTCTCACAATTGACTGGAATCACGTCATATTGGCGACTTCTCATTGGAAACCTTTCCTAATATTAAAGTATTTTTATATAAACATATAGTGAAATGAATATTGAATGATAACATAATGGTCTTTCGCTAATGGAATTGAGGGTTAATTGTTAGTTTTTCAAGTATCGATTTCCCAGAGACCGGCTCCCAGAGAGGGAACTGGAACATGAAAAATCCCACAGACACTGGTTATGCCTTGTATCTAAGGCAGGCCTTCCCAGGTAACCCCAAATCTTGAAATCCTGTGTCCTCATTATACCAGGAGAGGAACAGGTAAATCTTGTCATTATCTTACCACATAGGACTTGGACCCAGCCCCTGATACAAATGAGGAGACTTGCTTCAACCCATACCCTCATCTACCCACCTGGACTCAAAGCCTCAGCTATTAGGATAGCCCTGATATCAACATCCCCCATGGCCCTGATCATGCCAATGGAAAGCACATATTTTCTTACTTACATAGCCTAGAGGCAAAAGGATCCAACTGTCCTTTTCCTGGCATAGAATTTGACAGTCATTATACTTTGACACAGCAATCATAACCCTACTTCTACCTCCCATGTGTAGAATGTTCACCCAAGAATATACGTGATATTATTGGTCACGGTGAAGAACTGGACAACCCGAATATCTATCACTACAAGCTTTGGAATAAACTATGGAACATCTAAACAAAGCAGTACCTCTTAGCCATAATTAGGAATATTTGTATGTAATAGCAAAGACATACTTCCTGGATAAGTAAAAATAGCAAGATGTGGAACAAACCCACTGATATTGGAAATACCAATTTTGCCTCAAGATTAAAAAAAAACAAATCTTCTTTTCTTGCTGTTTACTGAAAGGACCTAGAAGTAATGACAACAACAATAAGCACATCTCTTGTCCATTTCTTGGTTTTTAAATACAAGGCCTGGGCACCTGGGTTGCTCAATCAGTTAAGCATCTGCCTTCGGCTCAGGTCATGATTCTGGGGTGCTGCGATCAAGCCCCACGTTGGACTCCCTGCTCGGTGGGGAGTCTACTTCTCCCTCTCCCTCTGCCACTTTTGCTCTCTCTCTTTGTCTCAGTCAAATAAATAAATAAATAAATTGTTACATTTTTAACAGGTCCTTTTTTTTTGTCCAGTGATCTAAGATTCCATCTTTATGGGGATGAGCACTGGAAACTCCTACCTCACCCTCTTGCTCATGTGACTCCAAACTATCTTAAAACAAGACAAAATAAGGGCCATTTTTTGGATGCAGTGATCTTGTTGCTATCCACGGCTTATTGCTATGGATCCCACTTCTCAAAAAAAGTTGCAGCACCAGCAAGTTCAGACAAATTAGTTATTAAGCATATTGGCCATGAGGAAGGCAGACTTATTTCCTAATGATCTTTATCAGATTGAAAACAGCAAAGCGAGGTCTTTGTTGGTCTTTGAACGTTCATGTTTCCTTTATTTTCCCAGCCATGTAGTTTCAAATAGCTTTTGACAAAAAATCAGTCCACTGAAACAAAATTCTGAGGTCACCTTAATGCCCATTCATTTCATTAGGGATACAGTCATATCTATTGTGTTCATTTTTCTTATTTTGCTTTCATGGCAAGACACATGACTTAAGGGAAATTTACTTGGGAAAATCACATTTATAATACATATGCTACATGAAAAAGGAGGGAATGAATTCCTCCATCAGAGCACAGGAATTGGTTATATGTATCTATATGGGAGTATGTATGTATACACACGCATGTGCACACGCACACACACACACACACACACACCCCTGCCTCATTGGGAAGAAAAGATTCTTTTGGTGACTCCTGAGAATATTCAGGTTTAGTTGTACTTCTGAGTTACTAGTTAATATTTCTGCTATCAACACTGTACATCTTCATGCAATAGATCCTATCCTGTTTCTTCCCCTGCATTAGCTACTGGCATGCTCAGCATCAAATGGGTGTCCCACTTTTATTGGGTATTATTATTAACTCTGCCTTCGTATTATAATTTTTAGCTTCATTTTTCATGAATCCCTATTTTCTCATTTGCCTCTTTTAGTTTTTGAAGAATTCAACCTGTCACATATAGGTTGTGCTAAAAACGTGGCTCTGACTCTGCCTACATTAGATCAAAGAGTACTGGAGATGCGGTGAGGGTGTTACCCAAGCTTCTTGAGGCAACTTGAGGAATCCTTCCCATCAGCAAGGCTCGCCCAGGTCTCGCTGCCTGTTGCCCTTGCACTTCTCTCCACTGGGCACCGACAACCTGCATACCTGCTAACAGCTCTGTGCCCTCTCCCTCCTCTCCTCTCCTTCCACCAGAGCACGAGCTTCTCTAGGCAAAAGTTCTCCACCCACTCTCTCCCATTCAAAGCAAATAGATGTCACAAGCTTGCAAATGCTCTCCATCATTAAAATTGCTGAAATCCTCTATCAACTCAGAGCCACACTGCAAGTTTATCCAACCTGGAAAGCCAACAAATGTACCAGAGAGCACAGGAGAATGACCAGACTTGCTCTGTTTTCTTCCCCTCTGGTTTCTCTTCGACCCTAGGGCCATGCTCCCATTCCAGCTAGACCACACAACCACTGTTCTCTCTCTCCCACCATTACTAGGTCACAGTGTCTCCACCAGGATGCACCCATGCTGGTGATGACCTCTCACGTAGTCTTTCCCTCTCTGATTTTTTTTTTTAACCTCTGGCTTACAATCTGTTGGATGTAGATGGAAATGGCTCAATTAATTTCTGGACACTTAGATACATATGTAGTTCTTGAGAAAATAGTGTGCTGATAATTCACTGAGACAAGTATGAGGATCCTATACCCTTTATGGATTCAAAGAAAAGAGCGTTAATTAAGGAAATTATTCCTCTCTTTATTTGAGTCCATCCAAGTAGTGTTTCTTCCCATTCTTAATTTATTCCCCTTAGCTATTTGATTCAAGTTAGTTCAATTAAATATTGAACTATATGTAAGGCAGAGTTACAAGCTATAGAATAAATACTACTCCTACCTGTATGAGATTTTAGAGTAATTCTTTTTTTTTTTTTTGTCACCTCTGGCTACATAGAAGAATCACTTGGGGAGAACCTAAAACCATTGATGTCAGCAATCTATTTGCAGGAACTCTGACTTAAATGGTTTGGTCAGTGGCATCTAGGACACTTTTTTTTTTCCTAAGATTTTATTTAATTAATTTATTTACTTGAGAGAGAGAGAGAGAGCGTGAGTGGGGGAAAGAGCAGAAGGGGAGGGAGAAGGACAAGCAAACTCTACGCTGAGCCCCACACAGGGCTCCATCTCAGGATGCTGAGGTTACAACCTGAGCCAAAACCAAGAGTCAGATGAATCTGAACCACCCAGGTACCCCAAGGATTTTTTTAAAGTGATACGATATTTTTTTTTCATTAAAAAATGATTTATGATTAAATCTGTAATAAAACCATGTAACGTTCATCACCGCATTCAGTAAGCCCAGTTTCATCCATGGAACATAAACCACTTTAAAACAGCAGTTTTCATTCACATCGTATAAGGCTGTCAAATTAAAAGTATTTCTTATAATAGGCTGTTATCCAAGAAATCCATTTCACTTCATGTTATGTGCTGAGATTGACGGATGGATCCCCTTAGAATCTGAAAGTAGATTCTGCCCCTTGGTGGTCCCCATTCAGTGTCTCTCAAACAAGTTTCACAACAGGAAAGTATTTGTGAGCAGAGAAATCAAATTCAGGAGGAACCTTAGATTCCTTTTTGTGTCCTCCTGCTAATAACTTCATGACCACAAAGTTGGGTTTGGCAACCTTTAAAATTCTATTCACCTCATGGTCTGGGTTTGGGATATTTTCCAGGATCATTTTGCCTGTTGAAAGTGCTTACTAGCTGCCACATACAGTTCTGGCCCCTCTCTGTGCAGCCAGAGCTGAGGACCACTAAGGCAGGCACGTGTGCAAAAAATAGCTGTGCTACAAAGCAGAATATAATTTAACGCTTATAAGACAGGTACCATCGCTAAGATGAGGTCCCCAGGGCTTCCTCATAAGCACCTGCCCCTTTCTCCTCACTGTGTTCTGGCTTAGTTGCTTGACTAATCTCATTTCATAAATCTCTACAGACATTGATTGCTAAACTTTTTTTTTTTTTCATTCATCTCTAATCAGTGTTTTGGCTGTTGGACTAGGTTCCTTCAGGTCATGGACCAAGGTCTGCAGTCAGATTAAATGATTTCACACCTGGGCAGCTCACAATATAGGCCAGTCACTTAACGTCTATGCATCCTAATTATTTATCTGTAAGATGGCAATTATAATAGTGTGGGTTGAAGTGAGCAACTCAAAGCACAACTGAGAGGGTTGGCGTGAAGATATAATAAAATATTGCCTGTACATTATTTAGTTTCAGTGCACATAACGAGAGAGCCAGGAGCATGAGCTATTGTTATTACTAGTCTCTCTTGCCCCAGAATCTGGCATGCTGATTTGCACTTAAGTACTTAATAAATAAAAATACCCCTGTACTTGACTTTACAGGCCAGGTTTATTGAAGTCCAGTTGATGTGTAAGCACTTCTTTGACAAAAGGCAGGCTGCCAGTAGTCCAAACTGTGCCTCTGTGCAACTTAGGAAAAGGACACTGTGCTTGTTTTGCTCTGTTGTTGTTTTGTTTTGTTTCCTGGGGCAATCATCCATGGTCAGTGCCTCAAGAGACTGACCTCTCCTGCCTCTATCACATGGGCACCCTTGTAAGCAGACTTGGGATCTGCTAGTGGGAGACCCGAGAAGAGGAGTCAAAGGGCAGAAGGAGGGGTGGGGCATTTATTCCGGCTCCCTCCCCACTCCAAGCCTGCATCTGTGGCCCGTCCACATGTCCACATGGGCAGCTTTCACAGGATTCATCCAGCTTTCATCGGATTCTGCAATCACCACTTCCTTCTGTGTTCTTGGGTCTAGGGATGATGATGGCTTCCGGCTCTTGCCAGTCTCCAAGTGCAATATCCCTTATCAGTCTCCTTAGCCTTGTCCACACCTGGGAAGGGTGGGGAGGTCATCTCTCCACTAAAGTCTTTTGAACTGAGCTGGACTCAGTTTCCTTTTTTTTTTATTTTTATTTTTATTTTTTATTTTTTATTTTTTTAAATTAATTTTTATTGGTGTTCAATTTACCAACATACAGAAAAACACCCAGTGCTCATCCCATCAAGTGTCCACCTCAGTGCCCGTCACCCATTCCCCTCCAATACCCGCCCTCCTCCCCTTCCACCACCCCTAGTTCGTTTCCCCGAGTTAGGAGTCTTTATGTTCTGTCTCCCTTCCTGATATTTCCCAACATTTCTTCTCCCTTCCTTTGTATTCCCTTTCACTATTATTTATATTCCCCAAATGAATGAGAACATACACTGTTTGTCCTTCTTCGATTGACTTATTTCACTCAGCATAATACCCTCCAGTTCCATCCACGTTGAAGCAAATGGTGGGTATTTGTCGTTTCTAATTGCTGAGTAATATTCCATTGTATACATAAACCACATCTTCTTTATCCATTCATCTTTCGATGGACACCGAGGCTCCTTCCACAGTTTGGCTATTGTGGCCATTGCTGATAGAAACATCGGGGTGCAGGTGTCCCGATGTTTCATTGCATCTGAATCTTTGGGGTAAATCCCCAACAGTGCAATTGCTGGGTCGTAGGGCAGGTCTATTTTTAACTCTTTGAGGAACCTCCACACAGTTTTCCAGAGTGGCTGCACCAGTTCACATTCCCACCAACAGTGTAAGAGGGTTCCCTTTTCTCTGCATCCTCTCCAACATTTGTGGTTTCCTGCCTTGTTAATTTTCCCCATTCTCACTGGTGTGAGGTGGTATCTCATTGTGGTTTTGATTTGTATTTCCCTGATGGCAAGTGATGCAGAGCATTTTCTCATGTGCTTGTTGGCCATGTCCATGTCTTCCTCTGTGAGATTTCTCTTCATGTCTTTTGCCCATTTCATGATTGGATTGTTTGTTTCTTTGGTGTTGAGTTTAATAAGTTCTTTATAGATTTTGGAAACTAGCCCTTTATCTGATATGTCATTTGCAAATATCTTCTCCCATTCTGTAGGTTGTCTTTTAGTTTTGTTGACTGTTTCCTTTGCTGTGCAAAAGCTTCTTATCTTGATGAAGTCCCAATAGTTCATTTTTGCTTTTGTTTCTTTTGCCTTTGTGGATGTATCTTGCAAGAAGTTACTGTGGCCAAGTTCAAAGAGGGTGTTGCCTGTGTTCTCCTCTAGGATTTTGATGGAATCTTGTCTCACATTTAGATCTCTCATCCATTTTGAGTTTATCTTTGTGTATGGTGAAAGAGAGTGGTCCAGTTTCATTCTTCTACATGTGGATGTCCAATTTTCCCAGCACCATTTATTGAAGAGACTGTCTTTCTTCCAATGGATAGTCTTTCCTCCTTTATCGAATATTAGATGGCCGTACATTTCAGGGTCCACTTCTGGGTTCTCTATTCTGTTCCATTGATCTATGTGTCTGTTTTTGTGCCAGTACCACACTGTCTTGATGACCACAGCTTTGTAGTACAACCTGAAATCTGGCATTGTGATGCCCCCACCCCAAGATTGCTAGAACTCATACAGCAATTTGGTAGCGTGGCAGGATACAAAATCAATGCCCAGAAATCAATGGCATTTCTATACACTAACAATGAGACTGGAGAAAGAGAAATTAAGGAGTCAATCCCATTTACAATTGCACCCAAAAGCATAAGATACCTAGGAATAAACCTAACCAAAGAGGTAAAAGATCTATACCCTAAAAACTATAGAACACTTCTGAAAGAAATTGAGGAAGACACAAAGAGATGGAAAAATATTCCATGCTCATGGATTGGCAGAATTAATATTGTAAAAATGTCAATGTTACCCAGGGCAATTTATACGTTTAATGCAATCCCTATCAAAATACCATGGACTTTCTTCAGAGAGTTAGAACAAATTATTTTAAGATTTGTGTGGAATCAGAAAAGACCCCGAATAGCCAGGGGAATTTTAAAAAAGAAAACCATAGCTGGACTCAGTTTCCTATTAGGTCCCTGCCTAATACCTGCTTTTCCCTCGATGCCATTTTACTGCCCTCTGCTGGAAACTTGTGGTAAGCAAACTACATTTATTCTGTCTCCGAAGGCAATGCTGCCATTTAGATGTGGGTTGAAGTGAGCAACTCAAAGCACAGCAAAGTCGGAGGCACAACATTGATGATTTAATGTGCCCATCTAGCCACCTTTGCCTCAGAAAAGAACCCCAAAGCCTCTTCACTTCGTTATTCAGGGTGTTACCTGTGAGCGCTTCTTAATTCTGTTTTTCTCTTCAGATTCTCTCAAGTCCCCCTGTCACGTAATCTGCGTCCCTTGGAAAACTCCACTCTTCCCTACCAGGTAAATAATCGTAATTTGGGCGGGGAAACATATGTCTATGTAAAATTGTTCATTGTTTATCTGAAATTTAAAATGTAACTGGTCGTCTTGTGTTTTTATGTTCCCATTGCTTGTTTGTCACTTGAGGAAACTTGTCTTCATCAGTGTGGGTATGTGTGTGCCAAGTGTGGCTACACCCCCTCTCCCTGGGATGTGAAAAGAACAAATATTACCATTTACAGGTGGAATGTAATTTTATTTCTTTCTATAAGATCCAGATTATGAGCAATAATAGAAAGTAAAGGGGTGGGGCACCTGGGTGGCTCAGTCGGTTGGGCGTCCATCTCTTGGTTTTGGCTCAGGTCATGATCTCACACATCAGGCTCTGTGCTCAGTGAGGAGTCTGCTTGAAGATTCTCTCCCTCTGCCCCTCCCTCCCTCCCTCCCTCCCTCTTTCAAATAAATTAATATTATTGATGATTAATAATAAATGCTCATTTAATCATGTCATTTTAAATTTATTTGATGTATTGCTTATAGCCTGATGTAAAATTTCATATATCATCATTTCTTTCAAAGACCTTATTTTTTTTTTAAGGTTTTATTTATTTCTATGACAGAGACAGAAAGAGAGCACAAGCAGGGGGAGCAGCAGGCAGAGGGAGAGGGAGAGGGAGAAGCAGGGAGTCAGACATGGGGCTCGATCCCAGGACCCCGGGATCATGACCTGAGCTGAAGACAGACACTCAACCGACTGAGCCACCCCGGTGCCCCTCAAAGACCTTATTAAAACACAACAGTTATTCAGTTTTTGACCACATCAAAAAATTATAAAAATACCCCAAATACCCTTACTCAAAGTCTTTGTCTATGGTATATCTGTCTCTTTGTTATGCTTACACTTACCCTTCATTCGCTAACAAATACCTTTAATACATCTAATGAAAATGACATTTGATAGGCACAGAGTACGAACAGTGTAAGACCCCTCCTGGGCTCTCAGCCTCATACTTTGACAAGGACGCCACAAATGCTTGGGGGCTTATGGTAGTCCCTTCTATATAACAAATTAATTCAAGTCTCAGTGGCTTGAAACAACAGTATTCGTATCTCACAGTTTCTGTCAAAATGACTCAGACATGTAGTATTCCTTTTTTTGTTTTTGTTTTTCCTTCTGCCTCCAACCTCATAACTATCCCTCCCTTCGCCCCACTGCCATCCTGGTTGGGAACTAGTGGGCTCCCATGGGGCCTCCCACCAGCTCCCACCAGCTGGTGGCCCCTCACACACATTGTCTACACAGCAGGAGCGTGATCTTCAGACAAAGCCAGACTGTACCACTCCCTTCTCAGGACCCACCCAAAGTTTCAGGCCTCTATCACTCACAGAATCTGGGTCCTTGGCTCCAGAGCCTCACAGGCCCAGTCCCTGTTGGCCAGGGCTAGAGTCTCACCTTAAGGCTGGAGTGGGAAAGGAGCTGCCCTCAGCCCCCTCACGTGCTTGCAGGCAGGATTCAGTTCTTCAGGGGCTGGTGGGCTGAGGGCCTTACTTACTCACTGGCTGTTGACTGGAGGTTGCTCTCAGTTTCTTTTCACGTAGACCTCTCAGTACTGCAGCCAGTTTCCATCAGAGGCAGCAAAGGCCAGGGACTACCAGCAATAAGCTGCCATCTTTTGTCACTTCACCGTAAAAGTTACACATCTTGATACTTTTGCTCTATTCTCTTTGTCTAGAGGAAGTCTTTTAAGTCCAGCCCTTAAGAAAAATTAATTTTAGGAGTGAAAACTGTAGTCACCTTTACTATACTTTATTTATTTATTTTTTATGAACTGTTACATAAATCTTTTTATTTTATTTTATTTTTTTGTATATTTTTTTTTTATTGGAGTTCAATTTGCCAACATATAGTGTAACAGCCCGTGCTCATCCCGTCAAGTGCCCCCTTCAGTGCCCATTTTACTACGCTTTAATTTCTGGCTTTGTTTTTTTTAGGAAGTATGACATCACTGAAGTGATTACATTGATGGAAGAGAGCAGAGGGGAATGTTTTTTATGTTAAGGGAGGGGTGGGGGTGGGTGGGGGAGCAGGAGAGATGGCCCAAATAAAGAAGTTGGCAGCCAAGGAAACTGTTGAATGCTGCTGCCCTCAGGTTGAGTGGGGTGAGGGAATGGAGTTGGTTTTAGCTGGATTTAAAGACCGAAAGTGGATATTTCTGACACCCCCATGTAAATGTGTGGACTGAGAGTCACAATCACTTCTGATGTTTGTTGATGTTTCTTCACTGTAAGAGCGGACACACGATGGAGAGAGGCCTGACACCAGCGCTTTAAACTAACTGCATGGCTATTTATGGATTTAAATCTTGGTGTGTCTAATTTAAATTGTTTGTAGAAATCTGTATAAAACCTATTAAATTGTGTTAGGTAGAATTAGTTCCAGAAGAATTTTTGATGCTTGCACCAGACTTAATATTCCGTTTCATAAGTATTTTCCAATATATGAAATGCTGAAAAAAAAAAAAGACCAGAACAAATGAGTTCTTGCTAATTTCATTTGCTATTTTTAGCTATCAGAATATAGTGTTTATTGGACTTAGGAGATAAAAATGTTACAAACATTTTTGAGTTTGAGATAAAATCTTAGTAAAATGAACAAAAATAATGATATACTCCATGCCTCATTCTTACTTTTATTGCTTTTTCCAATAAGAAAAAAAGAAAAAAGGAGAGGCATTGGCAAAAGCATAAGCTTTGGTAAAAGAGTCAAGAATTCATAGAATGACTTCCACCATTGTATCAACTGGAGTTTTGAAGTAAAAATGTCTCTCTACCCCACAAAACAGAAAGCTGTTTCAAATAAATGTAGAGAGAGAGAGAAAAAAAGGATTGTATTGGTCTCTTTTGGACAAGAAAGCTACGAGAATAACCGATCTACTGTGCTTCAGTGTAATTCCTTAGTTAACTGCAATACCATGTAAAAATTATGAAAATAAACATGGTTGCTCAAGAAAAAAGGGAAGAAAAAGATTCCACCTGGGACCTCAGCAATCAGGTCACTCGACTCCTTTTTCAAGACACGCCCCCCCCCCCAACGCTTCTCCTGCAGGTTTGAACAAATGGATCAGATCTCCCCAGCCAGCCTCTCCAGCATTGATCCCTCTCTTCTCTCCTCCATCCTTTGTTCTGGTCCTCACACTTACTAACTTCTAGAGCCTCATTCAGGCGAGTCAAGCACCCTGAAAAACGAATGAGTAAACAAAAAGCAAATCTGCTGGAGGTAGTCAAAGTATGCATTATTTTCATCAGACAAGTTTCCCAATAGCTTTCGCCTGGATCCATTCAGGCTCTGACTCGTGGTAGCGTCTAGTTCATTCTGTCAAATGACTGAATATAATTGAGAACTTAGTGTGGGAAGCAGATTAACACAGGCTGCTTTGCCATTATTCTCCAAGGTGAGTGAAAATGACCTGTTTGGCTGTGCAGCTAATCCTCTGAGGAGAATTAAAGGGTTCATAATGTATCCATTTGATGAAGTTTAGCAGTAATATCTGTGGGCCAGATATTTCATGGTGTTTAGAGACGAGACAGTGGATTGTGAGCTCGGGGCAAATTTATTTGTTATTGAATTCTTTCTCAGCTCATCAATCCTCATGAGCAGACGTGTAGTTTTCAAAAATAGCCTGTCAACAACTTCGGAATCCCCCAGCCGGGTAGGTCCTTGGAGAGGAGATACATTTTCTTGATTAAACAATACACTGTCGCCAGGGCTAGACTTGAAAGGGAGGGGAGAAATGTTGGTGTTGATCATTCTCAATGCTTTTTGGAAAATGCAATTTCTACTTCAGCAAAGCAAATCATTTCTCTTTGCTTACATAACCCAAGTGGCCTATAAACTTTACTGACCTTTGGGTCATGCCTGAGAACTCAGGTCTGTGAAGATTCCATAGGGCCCACTTCCTTCTCCCAGCTACCCGTGCACGGTGGGCAGAGGTGAGGCCAAGCTTCGGTCATTTTTCCTGGAGACTTTATGCTATGACTCCTTAGAGCTCTCCCAGGGCACATCCTGCCTCCTGCGCTTCAAGTTCTCAAAAGAAAATATAAGACGATACCAAGTCGCTGTATGATTTCTAGCAATCTTGGGGTGGAGGCTTTTGGGTTTTCTATGTAGAGTATCATGTCATCGGCAAAGACGGAGAGTTTGACTTCTTCTTTGCCAATTTGAATGCCTTTAATGTCTTTTTGTTGTCTGATTGCTGAGGCTAGGATTTCCAGTACTATGTTGAATAGCAGTGGTGAGAGTGGACATCCCTGTCTTGTTCCTGATCCTAGGGGAAAGGCTCCCAGTGCTTCCCCATTGAGAATTATATTTGCTGTGGGCTTTTCGTAGATGGCTTTTAAGATGTTGAGGAATGTTCCCTCTATCCCTACACTCTGAAGAGTTTTGATCAGGAATGGATGCTGTATTTTGTCAAATGCTTTCTCTGCATCTAATGAGAGGATCATATGGTTCTTGGGTTTTCTCTTGCTGATATGATGAATCACATTGATTGTTTTACGAGTGTTGAACCAGCCTTGTGTCCCGGGGATAAATCCTACTTGGTCATGGTGAATAATTTTCTTAATGTACTGTTGTATCCTATTGGCTAGTATTTGGTAGCGTGGCAGGATACACAATCAATGCCCAGAAATCAGTGGCATTTCTATACACTAACAATGAAACTGAAGAAAGAGAAATTAAGGAGTCATTCCATTTACAATTGTACCCAAAAGCATAAGATACCTAGGAATAAACCTAACAAAAGAGGTGAAGGATCTATACCCTAAAAACTATAGAACACTTCTGAAAGAAATTGAGGAAGACACAAAGAGATGGAAAAATATTCCATGCTCATGGATTGGCAGAATTAATATTGTGAAAAGGTCAATGTTTCCCAGGGCTATTTACACATTTAATGCAATCTCTATCAAAATACCATGGACTTTCTTCAGAGAGTTAGAACAAATTATTTTAAGATTTGTGTGGAATCAGAAAAGACCCCGAATAGCCAGCGGAATTTTAAAAAAGAAAACCATAGCTGGGGGCACCACAATGCCAGATTTCAGGTTGTACTACAAAGCTGTGGTCATCAAGACAGTGTGGTACTGGCACAAAAACAGACACATAGACCAATGGAACAGAGTAGAGAACCCAGAAGTGGACCCTGAACTTTATGGCCAACTAATATTCGATAAAGGAGGAAAGACTATCCATTGGAAGAAAGGCAGTCTCTTCAATAAATGGTGCTGGGAAAATTGGACATCCACATGCAGAAGAATGAAACTGGACCACTCTCTTTCACCATACACAAAGATAAACAAAATGTATGGAAGATCTAAATGTGAGACAAGATTCCCTCAAAATCCTAGAGGAGAACACAGGCAACACCCTTTTTGAACTTGGCCACAGTAACTTCTTGCAAGATACATCCACGAAGGCAAAAGAAACAAAAGCAAAAATGAACTATTGGGACTTCATCAAGATAAGAAGCTTTTGCACAGCAAAGGAAACAGTCAACAAAACTAAAAGACAACCTACAGAATGGGAGAAGATATTTGCAAGTGACCTATCAGATAAAGGGCTAGTTTCCAAGATCTATAAAGAACTTATTAAACTCAACACCAAAGAAACAAACAATCCAATCATGAAATGGGCAAAAGACATGAAGAGAAATCTCACAGAGGAAGACATGGACATGGCCAACAAGCACATGAGAAAATGCTCTGCATCACTTGCCATCAGGGAAATACAAATCAAAACCACAATGAGATCCCACCTCACACCAGTGAGAATGGGGAAAGTTAACAAGGCAGGAAACCACAAATGTTGGAGAGGATGCGGAGAAAAGGGAACCCTCTTACACTGTTGGTGGGAATGTGAACTGGTGCAGACACTCTGGAAAACTGTGTGGAGGTTCCTCAAAGAGTTAAAAATAGACCTGCCCTACGACCCAGCAATTGCACTGCTGGGGATTTACCCCAAAGGTACAGATGCAATGAAATGCCGGGACACCTGCACCCCGATGTTTCTAGCAGCAATGGCCACAATAGCCAAACTGTGGAAGGAGCCTCGGTGTCCATCGAAAGATGAATGGATAAAGAAGATGTGGTTTATGTATACAATGGAATATTCCTCAGCCATTAGAAACAACAAATATCCACCATTTGCTTCAATGTGGTTGGAACTGGAGGGTATTATGCTGAGTGAAGTAAGTCAATCGGAGAAGGACAAACACTATATGTTCTCATTCATTTGGGGAATATAAATAATAGTGAAAGGGAATATAAGGGAAGGGAGAAGAAATGTGTGGGAAATATCAGCAAGGGAGAGAGAACATAAAGACTCCTAACTCTGGGAAACAAACTAGGGGTAGTGGAAGGGGAGGAGGGCGGGGAGTGGAGGTGAATGGGTGACAGGCACTGAGGGGGGCACTTGACGGGATGAGCACTGGGTGTTATTCTGTATGTTGGCAAATTGAACACCAATAAAAAATAAATTTATTATAAAACAAAAAAACCCCAAAAATAAAAAAAAATAAAAACACTGGGGGGACTTTTACAGATTAAAGAGACAAAGACATATGATATTACAATACAACATGGGATCAATCCTTTACTAGAAGAAAAACAATACTATAAAAAAGGCATCATAAACTGACTAAATGAAACACACACACACACAAAAAGAAAATATAAGATGGTGTGTAAACCACAGAAATGTATATTAATGGGATGATGAAAACAAACACAAGATGGTCCATTAAAAGCGTTCATCATCTCCTCCAGAGAGTCAAAGAAATGCCTATCGGGCACCTCCAGGGTGCTTAGTACTGGGTTAGGATGAACAAGCCATTTACTGGGCATTCGGCAATGGCATATATACAACAGTAAATAATAGGAGTCAAACATAGCGAGATAGAAGACAGTCAGGGACCATGGGAATCAAAAGGATGGTGATCAAGAGAACCGAGATCAGCAACAAAATCTTGAAGTCTTCAAAGATGAGGACCAGTTGCCTAGCAGCCAAAGCCTTCATTGTTTTCCTTATGGAGCCAACACAATAGCTTCCTGACTTTTTTTTTTTTTTTTTTTTGTCAGCCGACAATCCATGCCCTCGGAAATGCGATCATTTAGGCCACAGCAGGCTCCCTCTGCAGAGGTCGAAGTCCTCCTGAGTTCTCCTAAGTACCTGGGCCTCCAGGAATTTGCAGTGTGTGGTCAGGCTAATGAACTATCCAGTCTCCTTTTTGCCTTCAAATCTAGACTCCGGTTTCTTTGGAGGCAACCTGACCATTTCTTACCAACGCTCTGCTTAGAATCTACAAAGGATTGATTGCCACAGGACTCCTCAGTGTGCTGTGTCCACGCATCTCAGGATGCAGGCGGGAGGCCACTGTCCCAATCCCCAGTGCTCCTAGTAAGCCACCACCCTGGCACACTCATGGACAAGAGCCTTTCTCTGAGGGCTTGGAGCTTTAGGCTCTCTCTTCATCACAGTCCTCAGAGCTGATCCCTCTTCCACACAGTAAGGGCTGCAGCTCACTGCCCCTTTCTTTCCCTTTCCTTCTCTTTCTTCCTTCCTCTTGTCTTCTTCTCCCTCCCCCCTCCTTCTCTTCTGTTTCCTTCCTTCCTTCCTTCCTTCCTTCCTTCCTTCCTTCCTTCCTTCCTTCTTCCTTCCTTCCTTCTTTCCTTCCTTCCTTCCTTCCTTCCTTCCTTCCTTCCTTCCTTCCTTCCTTCCTTCCTTCCCCTCTCTTTTTCTCTCTTTCTTCTCCAAAAAGCTTTATTGTTTCCATTTGGCCCAAGACTTGGGAGGGGGTTCCCAGGTGGTCAAAAAGCTGCCTGGTGGCTGCAGGGCGAGGCTTACCCACAAGCCCCAGCACCAGGAGGATGCCACAGGGGTCCTTCAAAGGCTGCTGGGCTTCAGAGGCTCCCAGTCATGCTCAGGTGAGCCTTTGGAAGAGGTACTTGCCCAGGCCAGCCTGGGGGCCAGCCAGCCTGTGGAGGTTAGTCAGGTGGTCGCTCATCTCCTTGATGAGTTTCACCTCCTCATCCAGGAAGTGGTTCTCCCAGAAGTCAGAGCTGCGGGTTTGTGTAGTCAGAACCTGGGGCATGCAGATCCAAAAGGGCCTGGTTCAGGTTCTTCTCCAGAACCAGAGTGGCTTCCATGGCCTCCAGGGTTTTACCCCCAGGCTGTCTTGGGATAGCTTCTGCACAGCTTGGGATAGCTTCTGCACAGCTTGGGAGAGGGCACAGCTGCTGCTCTGGTTTTGCATCTTCAAGAGATGCTTAGTATCCTCAGGCTTCTCAATCAACTCTCCAAAGAAGTGGCCCATACCCCAACCCCCATCTCCAGCCACATTCTTGCAGTAGAAATGGAAGCGCAGATGGAGGTAGGTGTGGGAGACCCGCAGATGCATGTTGACCAGGGGGTCGACAGTGGCCTCCAACTTAATGGAATAATACTGACAAATCTGGGAGCTCACTGTTGATGAGTAATTAGGAGCTAAGCTCAAAATAGGAGGTTGGCTGGTCTCACAGGCAGAGGGTGATGCAGAAGATAGCTCTGAAGGCTGCAACTGGAAAAAAGATTGGAGGGTGGTCAGGGACTGGAAGAAGGGGCATCCTTGGGTCTGTTCCATCCACACGCTGTTGAAGCAAGAGACAGATCCGCGGGACCTCTGGGCTCGTTGGCGCACTGTGGCCCTCTTCATCTCAAGCCCCACCATGATTGAAGGAGCATAGGCTTTGGAATCAAAGAGGACTGGCTTTGAAACACAGCTCAACCCACTACCAAATGTAGTTGCATAACTTCTTCTTCCATCAACCTCCCTGGCACGCAGCCACTTTGAGCTTTGGACTACCTCACCGCATTTGGAATTGTTCCTCCAGCAAAATCCTAAAGATCTACATTTTCCCCATGACCTTTTTCTAATACTCTAGCTCTCTTACTTTTTTTTTTTTTTTTAATATTTAATTTATTTATTCATGAGAGACACAGCGGGAGAGGTAGGCTCCATGCAGGGAGCCTGACATGGGACTCGATCCCCAGACCAGGGATCATGCCCTGAGCCAAAGGCAGATGCTCAACCACTGAGTCACCCAGGCGTCTCTCTAGCTCTCTTACTTTTACACACCTGTTTTACGCCTGTTGTGCCTGTTCTCCGATTTGCCTTGCTCCTCCATTCCTCCTTGTTCTCCTTCCTCTCCCTTCCCGTGTCTCAAAGTATAGACACCATCGTGTCATTGATAACATTCTTTGACAGCTTCCTTGCTTCCTCGTCTTTACAGCAAAATTCTAATGCTAAATCCAACCGGGTGATTGTCCCTTCTGGTTTTATACGTGCTCTCTAGAGATCTATTAGGAAAACAAGATTAAACTTTGGTGAGGGGGGTGCCTGCATGCCTCAGCAGTTGAGCGTCTGCCTTCAGCTCAGGTCCTGATTAGGATTAGGATTCTCTGTGGATGATCTTGGCTGCTGTAAAGTGATTCGTCATAGGCTCTGGGGTACCCATGTGGTTGTAGGAAGTATCTTCACTAATGCAACACCAGACAGCCATATTATGAAGAAATTAGGTGGAAACCAACAGTAATGTCAATTTATTGGCTGTACTATTGATATGTACCATTCGGGTTGATCTATAAACACTGTCAAAAGCTTCAATTTTTAAAATTTACTTATTTCTGGGTATTTATTTCAACATTTATGCAATTACAGCATTGGCAAATGGTATAATTTTTAAATCTCAAATGTTTATTCATACTATCATTGAATACATGTTGATCACATCCACATCGTATAGAATGTGATAATTAACATGTAACCAGGACATGATCTCATGTTATTTCTCCCCTTTATTGGAAAAACTTGAGTTTTATTTTTCTCTAAAAATAAATCAATCACACATTTGGTTATGAAAAAAAAATGAAAAAAAAAAAAAAAAAAAGACCGGAATCGAGTCCCGCATTGGGCTCCCTGCATGGAGCCTGCTTCTCCCCTGCCTAGGCCTCTCCTCTCTCTCTCTCTCTCTCTCATAAATAAAATAAAATCTTTAAAAAATATATAAATAAACTTTGGTGAGGATCCACAAGTACATATTCCCCAGCCTGGCTCGTCACACTTCGACCTACGATATTCTCCTTGCGCTGCCTACACATCGCCTCCCCGAGAGCCCCCAGCTGAAGCTCCAGCCAACCTCCCTCACTTCCTGCCGCACCCCCTTTCTCAGTCCTTTCCCAGGTTCTCCCCCAATAATTGCATAGCTCCACATGATAGAAGGTTCTGCATCTCGTCTTCTCCTATTTGCTTAAGGATGGCATCCTGTTGTCCATCTCTGCTCTCTCCTGTTGCTTTACCCTTCCTCCACCTGCCCACTTTCTCTCTCAAAATATGAGCGTGTTCAGGGTCTTCTCTGCTTCCTATGCTCCCCTTCCCCAGACACTGCTGCCTCTCAGCTTGAGACATTCGTCCTGGTGTTTGCTGTTATAAAGCTCCAGCCTCTCCTTCTTTCTCCTCACTACCCACTCCTCCGCCTTCATCTTCGGGCCTATGAACATCTCACAGGGCTCTGTATCCTCGACCCTTTCCTGTTGTCATCCCGGATCCTCTCCTATGGGGGAATATTAACAACTGGCATGGGTGGGCACTGACAGGTGGGAGCGGATTCTGACCACAGGCCCGTGACAGAGCCATACCACAGCCTAGCGTGCCATCCACAGTCACTTGTGCCCCAGATCTGTGCCACCACCCCACACCTCTTTCATAAATCAAAGTGGACACATTCCCCGGGACGTAGCACGGGCACCATAAATTTGCCATTTGCCAACCTGAGCTCTTCTTTTCCTCCTCTCTCCAAACGTTTCTCCATCTGCACTGCTTGTATGGCCCTATTCTATCTTGAGGACAACTGTTTGACCACCGTGATCTTGGCCTCTCCTACCTTTGCTGCAGTGAGAAGAATACACGTCTTCAACTGGGAGCATCCCTGCTAAAATCCTACAATGGCTTTGTACTGCTTTTGGGATCAAAGTCACGCTCCTTAGGGCATACAAGGCTCTTCAGGACGTGGCTTCTGCCTGCGTCTCTAACCTGACTGGCCTCTCAGCACTTCTCTCACCCCCCCTTAACCCTTTGCACCCTCCACTCTGTGCTAGGTGGAACCCCAAATATCAGCCCCCAAAGTTTCTGCTAGTTTCTGCCTTGTGTCTTTCCACAGCATCTCTTGGCTACCTGGGCCCTCATTGTCACCACCAGCTTGCCCTGACCTGCTTGTTAGAATAGCTCCCTGCTCCCTTTAAAAAACCTAGTCCCCCATCCCCTGCAAACAAACAAACAAACAAACAACCCTAATCAGAGATGTTATTTCTTTTAGGAAGACTTCTTGAGCTCCCCAGTGCCCAGTCGGGGGTAAGCACACCCCCCCTGCGCTCGTTATGCTTCATGGTTTCCTCTTCCACTTTGCTTCTCAGAACCAATTGCATCTGTCTCTTTGCCTGCCTAGCTCTTCCCTGCAATCCGAAGTCTCTAAAGGCAGTCAGGTTAGTGGTTGGTGCACAGTAGGAGCTCGAGTTTATGGGTTGAAGGGCTGATTGCACCGAGCAGGAAGATCATAAACGATGAACACCAACACATCATATCTGTTCACTGTCGGTATATGGGTTTGCTTATCATTTGAAAAAGCTTGAAATTAGCGAAGCAGATAATACTGTCTGGTCTTTGTTCAGTGTTTGGAGAAACTATCAAGACACACGAAGTGTCCCTCAGGAGTTTCTGAGAATCTACTGCTGATGAGAGGGCTCTGTGAGCACCTGCTGCCTCCCTGTGGACACTGTGAGTGCCTAATGAATCCTGACTGACTAGCTCTACCTCGCTCCGTGCTTTGCCAAACAGACCCATAATGCTTGAGGTTAGTTTCATTTGCCACCGTCCTCCTTTCTAGATTTTTCTTTCATAGAGTAGAGATGGACATGCCAAATGGACATAAGTAACATTCTCAAATCACCTTGCTTTGTATTTTGGGTGCTCTTTCAAATCCTGCCTCTATAGTAATCATATCAGTAGGAGTAAATAATTTATCTTTGAATGTTGGTCTGTTGCCCTGTAATTTTGTTACATCAAAGCATGTTCCAGACGCAAATTGTGATTTAGCATGTGTTGTACTGGATCTTGTATTGCCTGCAGCCATTTGATTTAAAATTCAAGAGGGAGATGTTGCACTTACTAGGGGCTAAGTGACCATGTCTGAGGAGGGGTGGTATCCATGTGGGGAAAATGCAAGTTTCATTGTGTGCAGTGAGGAAGCGGTCACCTTTAGTCATTGGAGCAGACAAAGTAATTGGGAGTAAATTAACTGCACAATAGTAAAGGACTCTTTCTTTAGAGTTAACTTTTAAATTATTGTCCAAATTGTGGTTAAACATTCCCTCATTTGGGATCTCTGGGTGGCTCAGTGGTTGAGTGGCTGCCTTTGGCTCAGGTCGTGACCCCGGAGTCCTGGGATCGAGTCTCACATCGGGCTCCCTGCATGGAGCCTGTTTCTCCTTCTGCCTTTCTCTCTGTGTCTCTCATGAATAAATAAATAAAATCTTTTTTTAAAAAAAATTAAAATAAAACATTCCCTCACTTGCCCTTCATTCACAACTCTTACTGCCCCCCATGGGAGATTAGCAAAAGGTGGATATAATTAATTTCTCAAATTCTTAAGGGAGAAATTCAAGCCTATTATATTAGAGCATTTTATCTTTCTTGTGCTAATGCTGTTGATGATAATTTGAACTTTGCTTATGATTGAAATGCAAAGTAAACTTCTTCCATCACATGATCCTTGCTGGGGCTTCCTGGTCTTACTGTCTATCTCAGAACATTCTCAGTGTCTCTCTTTCCAAAGCTAACCATCACCGGGCCTTGTGCTGTGTTGTGAATGTCCAAATGGCAAGGCTGGTGTTTATTAATTCCACATTAGCATTAAGGAATGTAAGGGAATTAGCATTTATTGATCACACACAATGTGCTAGAACAGTGCTGGGTGTTTACAGATGGTATCTCACTTAATTCTCACCATAATCTAGTTGTGAAGAGATTATTTTCATCCTGTTAGATAAGTACTTTGGGGTTCTGACAGCTTAAGCAGTTTGATTTGACCAACAGAGCACAGAACGTAGGGGAGCCTGGACTTGAATCTAGTTATGGTTGATTCTGAAAGCTCGTTATCGTTCTGTTATACAAGCTACATCCCCTTATGACTAGGGAGTATCACAGATTTAGCATTTAGTTTCTCTGTTATTAAGTCTTTCTCTGAAAAATTTCATTGTGGTTCCCAGTGAATTCTCTATGTCTCTATAAAGTGCTGCAGAGGATACCATGCGCACACATACGCAAACGTGGGGATGCGTTAGAAAAGTAGAGATGGCTTTGTTTATACATTAGGGTATTTAGCCAATAACACTCACACTGAGAATTCTTCCCTTTTCTCTGCTTCACAATATGAGAGTTTTATAAAAATGGTCTATAACTTACAAAATCAAGGTGTGGATCAACAAATGATTTGTCTGCACAAACTTCGGAGTAGTTGACGCAGTCTGGATTCCTTCGCTCTTCTTCATCTGTCCTCACTACCTCTGACTTCATTTTCATCTACCTGTGTTGTGTTCCCTTGGGACTTGGTCTCAGTTGATACCAATTCCTAGCGGCCTACTCCACCCCTCTCTCCCCTTCTCTTTTTCTGGGCTTGTCTGTATCCTTTTCTATGAAACCTTTCTCTGTCAACTCTTGTCTTTGATTTTTTTCTCAGTCCAGAACCACCCAGTTGAAGCAATGAGAGAAAGGCTAAATTATTGTTAGCAGTATTTCTACAATTAGATTAAAACAGCAAGGATATTGGTTAATGACTTCTTTTTTCTTTTTAAAACTCATCCACAGTGGTTGGACAATGCTGGTATATGGTGGGCCCTCAACAAATATTTCCAGGTTGTTGGTCAGGGCTGCCTATGAGGCGATGCAAACATGAGGGCTACACAAAATGCCATATATATGTTTTTTCTTTGTTTCTTTGTTTCTTTCTTTTTTTTTAGAGAGGGAGAGAGGGGGTGGGGAGGAGCAGAGACAGAGGGAGAGAAAATCTCCAGCAGACTCCCTGCTGAGTGCAGAGCTGAGGCTGGATCTCACAACCCTGAGAACATGGCCTGAGCTGAAATCAAGAGTCAGTTGCTTAACAGACTGAACCACCCAGGTGCCCCCCAAATGGCATGTTTTAACCGTTGTTGGTTTCCATGTCATGTACTTGGAAAGTGACGAACCCAGTGAATGGGGTGAGGTCTACCGTCTGTCAGGTACATGTAGAGTCAAAATCTTCAGTGAGGAAAGGCTCCTTAATATAAGGAATACTTCGGTATTATTTAAGTACCAAGTTAATTAGATGATGTGATATAAATCATAAAGAGGGGCTCACATTACCCAGTCTTTCCAGCCTTGTTGTTCTTCTGTCCTAAAGGAACCCAGTGCTTTGGCCTCCTAACACCTGCTTTGTGGCATCAGCCCCAGTCACAGTCTTTTCTCTATTATCAGTTACTGAAATTGCTTAAGGCCTCCGTGTGCTCCCAGAGCATGCCATCTTCTGCTGGCAAAGCACTTACAACAGTTTAAATGATGTGTGAGGCTGGGTAATATATCATAAACCCCCTGTGAGGCTATTATATGCTCATTGCTTCAGAGGAACAATGTGGAGAGCAGAAAGCAAAATGCTCCTTTAACATCTTGGAGGGAGAAGGGCTTCCCCCTGTGGCGGAATTTGCTAACGTGCTCCCTAAAACCTCTTTCTTTATTCTCTTGGACGCACGGCTAGATCACATTTCTGACTCCCTTGTAGTCAGATGAGACCATAACTAAGTGTGACCCATGAACTGTTGACAGAAATGATCTCTGCTCTTCCATACCTGGACCCAGAGGCCCCCAATCATTCCTCCACTGTCTGTCTTTTCCACTGCTGGCTGCACGGAGAGGACACTAAGGACGCAGAGGACAGTGGAGCCGCAGAATGGAAGGGAAGTAGGTCTCTGCATCTCCATATGGAAGATTTCAGGCTAAACACTTTCAACAAATTGTTTAGTGACAGAATGGGGATGGGTGGCAGAAAGACCTGATACAGACAGGCTTGTGGAATCTGAGAAAAGATGTGGAGATCCAGGTTGGCAGCAGAACTCTAGCTGAACAGGTATGGAGTGAGTCTAGGATCCCAGAACACTATGCGCCAGAATAATTCCTATTCCCACAAGCACAGATCGGGCACAGGATACAGAGCTGCTGGACACAACGGTCTGCACAGATGGGTCGGGGTCACATCTCAGTGGTGATCGCATAGGCTGATATCAAGCACCAGATGGAATACTGGATGTCTCAGCAGATGCAAGTGCTCAGTAGCCTCAGGTGGCCTCAAGAGACACTGTTGCCCTTCCTAATCCCTCCCCAAGAGCTCCTCAACACTTTGTAAGACCCATCTCCAAAATTATATGCTACCCATGGTAAGAAGAGGTCTCTAATGCGCTGAGATGATGTTTCTGTTACTCTGAGGGAATGGGAGCTTGACATGGAAAGTAGGTTAAGTTATAACAAAAAATCAAGAAATATATGTATATATACGTCACTGAGTATGAGGAGCAAGATTCATCCCCACTACCTCCATTGCTTATCTGTCTTCCCTATGAGTTCTATGAGGCAGGGCCTGTCCAGTTCACCAGGTTGTCGCCAATGCCCTGCACATGGCAGGCACTCAATGACTATTTATGAATGTGTGAACAAATGAATGGTCTGGGACCAAAGGGCGGTTCCATTTCTGCCTATCAGTGGTGGTTGTGGAAATAACTTCACATCAGCAAGCACAGAAAACCAGGTTGGGGGAGTCTTCTGTTGAAGATTTTGTCCTTTTCTTCTAAAGGTCAAAAAGCTAAATGTCACTGAATCTATTTCCTGAGAGACAACATTAGCTGCTGGGTCTTAAAATAATAATTAACAATGCCAGAACCCTGTCCCCCTTGTGAAGGCTTACTCTCATCCGTGTTAGGGTGTTAAGCTCAGAAGATAATAAGCAGCTGTTTAATGGCAGGCTTTCACTGTGATATACGTTTTTTATAAAACATGGGCTTATATGGATATTATGTCTTCATAACTTTGATTTCAATCATAATAAGCACAAGCAGGTATCAATAATGTTTTTATATGAGCTGGAAATGATACATTTGTTCATAATTTGAGAGGGGCTACTTTTATTTATTTATTTTTTTAATTTTAATTTAATTTTATTTATTTATGATAGGCACACAGTGAGAGAGAGAGAGGCAGAGACACAAGGCAGAGGGAGAAGCAGGCTCCATGCACCGGGAGCCTGACGTGGGATTCGATCCTGAGTCTCCAGGATCGCGCCCTGGGCCAAAGGCAGGCGCCAAACCGCTGCGCCACCCAGGGATCCCGAGGGGCTACTTTTAATATACAATGATGTAAGATCATTTCAAAACTGGGTTTTCATTTTTTATGACAATTATAATCACAACAATGATTATCGGCATTGTCATGATGGGGCACCATTGGCTGAGTGCTTACTTGGAGTATCAGTTGTTTTAAAATTAATTTTGAACCTATGGCTCAATTAACCTATGGTTAATTGGTTTTCAACCTATGCCTAGAGAAGAAGCAGGTGTCCTTCTCCTGTGCCCCTTTGGATCACATCATGAGAGGCACATGGGAGCAGCAGAAAGTCCCAGAGTGGTCTAGAGGAATCAGAGTATTGGAGGCTAGAGTCTTGCTTTCCTGATCATAGCCCAGGAGGGTGCCAATCTTAAGAAAAGCTTTTAGCTCAGCATGGTAGAGGGTCGTATTATAGGCCCCAAGGGATATGTCCTCCCAGAACCTCATAATGTGACCTTAGGTGGAATAAAGTTCTTTCTGATGCAATTAAGGATCTTGAGGTGATATCATCCAGGATTAGGTTGGACCCTAAATCCAATGATGAGCATCCTTATTAGAAACAGGAGACAGATACAGGGAGAAGAAGGCCTGTGAAGAGGGAGGCAGAAACTGGAGTTATGCAGCCTTAAGCCAAAGAATGCCAAGAGTTGTCAGTGGCCACCAGAAGCTTTGAGATTCTTCCTTAGATCCTCCAGAAGGAGCCAAGCCTGCAATGCCTCGATTTCATATTTCTGGCCTCCAGGACTGTGAAAGGATAAATTTATGTTGTTTTAAGCTCCCCAGTTTACGATAATGTGTTATGGCAGCCCTAGGAAACTAACACCAGAGCAGCAATAGCTAGGCATGGGCCTGTGGGCGCTCTTCAGTCATATCCTGCACATCAGAGCACAGATGGCCTCTGAGTGTCCCAGCCCAATGGGTGCTACTCCAGCAGAGAGCTGGAGCAGCCCAGATGAGGCCTCAGGCCAGCATTGGGGAGGAAAAGAGTGTGGAAGCCCAGGGGCAATGGCTTGGACTCCCTCATTTTTAGTGACAGAAGCCTGATGTAGAAGCAGCTGGTCTACTCTGCAGGGCAACTGGTAAGAACCCAGTATAGCAGGTGGCTGCCCAGCTGCCAGGAAGAGTGAAGGACATCATGGAGGAAATTCTCAGGACCTCAGAGGAAGCATGTAGCCCAGGAACTTCTGTGTCCATGGCCAAGGCGTGGTGTGAGCTGTCTTTGGTGTTTTGTTAACCAGGAAAAGGAGAAGAGATGAAAGAGGAAAGAAAGATTTCCTTAATATTTTCTTTTCCCTGGCTTACTTTATAGTAGGAATACAGTGTTTAGTATATATAACGTATAAAATATGTGTTAACTGTTTACAGCAAGGCTTCCAGTCAACAGAAGGCCATCATTGGTAGTTAGGTTTTGGGGGAGTCAAAAGTTACACGTAGGTCTTCAGCTGTGTGAGTGTCAGTGCTTGTTGAGTTCAAGGGTCAGCTATATTTATCCAAAAGAGACCAAGTGTTTACCTGAAGGACACTATTTTATATTGGCAAGGAGAATTACTTTTAACTGACATGTTTAACTTTTTCCCTGGTATTTGTCACATAGGAGGCTGGAGGAATAGGTGAGTTAACAGAGAACAATTTACTTTTTTTCTGCACATCTGAATTGTTTGCACAAATTCAAGAGTTGTATACTTCATCTCCCTCTTATTTGGGATGAGGTCTTCCTCACCTGACTCCTGTGCTTCTCTTGCAAGAACTTCGTGGTTCCAACCCCACCCCAGAAGGCTTCCACATGGCTCATGGCTCCGTGTGGGATCCCAGCAGGAAGCCAGCGTAAACTCCAGATAACATCTTGTCTAATGTGTATCATACTCGACAGGTGTGAGCTCTTTTCTTTTCTTTTTCTTTTCCCTCCCTGACTTTTGATCATGAAAAGTTTCAAATATGCAAAAGAGTTGAGAGTAGTTCAATGGACAGTCTCATACTTACCACTCTCTTAGATTCAACAACTGCTAAAATTTCCTCCCTCTTCATATATATATATATATACATGCATATTCATATATAGGCTTTTTTGAAGTATAATTGGCCAACAATAAACACGTATATTTTTTATTCTTTTTTTTTTTTAATTTTTAAAGATTTGTTTGAGAGAGAGCGTGAATCGGGGGAAGGGGCAGACAGAAGGAGAGGAGGAGAGACTCCCTAGCAGGCTCCATGCTGAGCATGGAACCTGATGCTGGGCTTGATCCCACAACCCTGCGATCATGACCTGAGATGAAACCAAGAGTCAGATGCTTAATTGACTGAGCCACGCAGGTGCTTTTAGCATATATTAAAAGTACATAATTTGATCAAGTTTTGCCATGTGTATATACCAATGAAACCATCATCACAGTTAAGATAACAACCACGACCATAACCTTCACCTAAAAGTTTCTTTCTGCCTCTTTCTGATACCTCCCTCCTCCACTCTCATTTCTCGCCATTCATCCCAGGCAGCCCTTGATCTAATTTCTGTCACTATATATTAATTTACATTTTCTAGAGTTTTATATAAACGAACTCACACAAAATATACTCTTTACTGGAGTATACTCTTTACTGGGCTTCAGCATAACAATTTTGAGATTCATCCAAGTTGCTGCATGTCTCACTAGTTTACTTCTTTTAGTCCCAATGTCCTATTGTATGTAAACCAAAATCCATTTTTCCATTCACCTGTGGATGGAAATTTTCATTGTTTCCATCAAATAAAGCTACTGTGAGCATTCCTATAGGGATCTTTGTGAGGACATATGCTTTCATTTCTTTTGGGTGCGTATTTGGGAGTGGAAAACTAGGTCATGTTACCGTCTGTGTATGTTTAACATTTTAACAAACCACCAAGTTGTTTTCCAAAGTGGTAATACCAAGTTACATAACCACCAGTAGTGTAGGAGCCTTCCAGTTGCCCCTAATCCTTGCCACCATTTTTTATGTTTAAGCTTTATAATATTAGCCATGCTAGGAGGTGTGTAGAGGATTCTCATGATTTTGATTTGGGTTCCTCTAATGTCTAACAATGTTGAACATCTTTTCAGGTTCTTCCTTACTTCTTTCATACATTTGCTTTGGTGATGCATCTGTCCAAATCTTATGTGCTCTTCAAAAATTGGGTCGATTGTCAAATTATTAAGTTGTAAAAATTCTTGATATAGTGTAGAAAAAATCCTCTATTAGATATATGTTTTGGAAATATTTTATCCGAGTTTGTGGCTTGCCTTTTCATCTTTCATAACTGTGTCTTTAGAAGAATGAAAAGTATAGAATTTTGCTGATGGTGAGACATGGAGATAGATCCAGGAGGTGCACTCTGACTCTGGACCCAATCATTGCAGAAGCAGTGGTTTCTTGTCCCTGCATCACACCTAAGGAAGGAGATTCCTGGAGCTAAGGCCCACAGCAGCCGTTTACTGATCCCACAATGTGCTGGTCATTGGCCTCTTTGCTTCTGCTCCACCCTGGCTTCCTGTGCTCTGTGTGCAGGCGCAAGGTCCCTTTGTAGACTCCCTTCCCAATGGGTGCCTGGTTATGTTTGGCCAAGGTGGCAACGTCAGGAGACTGGGCAGTATGGGAATAGAGAAGTGATTTTTTTTTCCTTCTTTCAGCGTTTGGAGGAAGAGCAGTGGGGACCACAGTGGCTGACACTGTAGAGACAGGAGCTGGAGCACCTGCTCTGGTTTCCACACCCACAGCTCAGGTCTGTGAGAATTGAGATTCTGGTTGGTTCTGCAGGTTGCTTCTGGCCTGTGGGAGTGCTGTTTTCCCTTTCAGCTCCTCCAGCTCTAGCCAGTTGGGGTTTCCCACAGTTACAGATCTTTGGGGAACATCTCTCTGGCCTAGCTTCAGAGTGAGCCACACATACATGGTCAGTGAGCCACACATACATTCTGGTGACCAGAGATCCAGAATCTCTGAGTGTCCTGAGTGACTGCTGATTGCTGGCAAGGACACAGGGCCGATAGGTCGGGGGTGTTTGTGGATTTCACTTTGTTGGGTATTTGTGACCACAGTGATCAGTTATATGATGTTCTTTGTAGGTCTTTTGGTTATTGTCGTTTTTTTTTTTTTTTCACACAATGACATTAAAAGAAAGAGTAGCAGATATGCACACGTTCTAGTCAGACAGATCTGAGTGAATTGAGCTCTTCCAACCTGTGGCCTGCAGGATAATTTCACGTAGCCTCAGTTTTCTCACTAGAATGGGGGTAAAATGTCAGCAACAACCTTATATGATTTTTGTACAGGATTAAGTGAGATAAACTGTGTATATATGTGTAAAGTGCTTAGCTAAGATCGGCAGGAATATAGCAAGTATTTGATTAAAAAATAGCTATTATATTCCAGAATTTGTACATGGTTTTGCCTATAGGTAAACCTCTTAAGGACATGAAGGTGCAAATTACCAATTTAAGCAAATCCACCAACTTGAGAGACCACCTGGGCCAGGGACAGGCTGTGTCACTGGATGCTGTGCTTGCTTCTTCTGAGATGGGAATCCAGAGGGCTGCTTTGAGGACTAGATGAGAACACGGCCGCTTAATCCTGCTAGCCACGGTGATGGTTGATTGTTCCGGCTGAGAGTGTGAGAGAAGCACTTTAGGAGGAGCCAGGGGAATCTGCTAGCTGGTTTCATCCACAGACCTTTCCCAGTAGGCAAATGTAGTCACCGCCATTTCATAGCATACTGCAAAAGGCTGGTGATAAATGTGCTCCCCTTCTCAGTAGAGTGCAAGTTTTGAGTTTGGGGATGATTTTGGGGGAAAGTCTTAATTCATCAACAATTTTTAAAGAAAGTCTTTCTGAAACTTGGGATGTTTCTGGGGGATATGCCTCCAGACACCCAAGAATGATTCTTGATAGGGAACCTGTAGAGAGAATTTTGGACATCAGGGTAGTCAAAGGGCTGCCATGTCCACTAATGTGGGAACCTTATTTTCTATGTTACACATTGAGGATAGCCTAGTCGGTGGTCAACCCTCCTCTCCTTGCTAAAGGAATCCAATTTTGTTTGGACTACAGCTTGCCCAGCCTCAGGAGACCAGTCATGACTGAAATAAGTCAATCATAGCAATCTTGTTCCCCTTTGCTAATGATTGGTTTAGAGGTCTAGCCAATGACTTAAGTCGGCTAGGGAATTCTAGAAAAGATCTTCCTTCCGGCTACAGGAGACTTACTTTATCCTCCCTGCTTTGGAACTTGTCAATGTTGTGAGACATTGTGATGCTCGGTGCTGCTGCAGCCATCTTGCAACCATAAGGTCAAGAGAACCACAGAGACGCACAGGTAGCACTCTTCTGTTATGACCCCACCCCAAAAGTGCCTGTCCCCAGATTTGTGTTTAATGAGATCATACTCATAGGCCTAGTCTGTTGTATTGCTTTGACCCTGATTCAGTCTGGGTGCAGTATGGTGTCCGGGTTGGAATTTGAGAAGATAGTTTAGTACAAGATCCAGTTTATAATGTTTACTTGGGTGTCCCTCCCAAATTGTTATTATACTTTCCATACTAGACTGTGCTTTAAAATATATGGCATAAGAGTCTGCCTCCATTGATAATTTTCTGTCTCTGAATCAGTCTGGTACAAAGGAAGATAATGTAGAGTGGCTGTTCCTCAGCCTAGTGTGTGTCTGGTAAATAAGCTCACTCATGCAGTTGTGTGGGAACAGCAGAGAGTTCCATACTGAGAGGTCTTTAGTTATATCATTGCTAGTTGGTGTAGACGGAGTCATGCCTGCTATTATAGCCTCAATAATTAATTCTACAAATAATGTTCCCTACCATTCCACCCCCCAAACCCAACAACATATTCCTAATAGTTCTTTATTTTTTATATTGGCTCTTTATAGCATTTTTTGACATCCTGAGGTTGTTTTTTTTTTTTAAAGATCTGCTGCATGCTTGGCACAAAAACTGTGTTTTGCTTGCCCCAGTGGCTAATTACTTGAAGTGGGAAAAAAATCTCAACTACAGACTAACAACATAAGCTTGGAAGTTACCACCCACATGTAAAGCCACTCTTCTTCAACAAAAATATTTCATAGGATTACATGGACCCACAAAGAAGCTTACACCATACATTTTGGGAGAAGAGGAAGCGGGCTTCCTGTAGAAAGACCTTGTGACCCCTATTTAACCACAATAAAGACCTTGTTATATGTTTATAGCCCTGATTGTGGAGTCAAGAACATGCAATGAAACTGCTGGAAATTTTGGTCTGATAACCTGACTGGATGTACACTTTAATAAGAAGTTTTAGAAAAAGTTATTATTCTAACAATTTCCATAAGATACAATATTTATGCATAATACCACTTCAATAACATCCTGTAGACTTGAAAAGGAGCATCCCTTCTTTTAAGGGAGATATCTTGGTTTTGTTTTGATTACAAAAGTAGCATATGTTCTGTGACAAAAATGCAAACTATGTATTCAAATGTTCAAATGTATAGTGCGGAGGTTCCCTGTAAGCTCATCTCCCAGAGACAACCACAACTATTTAGTGCACAGACTTCCAGTTTTTCATGCATACATAATATATTTATATAAATAGGATCTTACTCAACATACAGTTTTATAAACTGCTTTTGTCACTTGAAATATATATCTTGAACATTTTTTCAACTTAAAAGTTACATACTTCATATTTTAAAACAGATGCAATAGTTCAATGGGTAGACATCCTTTATTTTATTTAATCAAACACTACACATTTAAAAACTTTTTTTTTCACTATTTTAAACAAATATACAGGTAACACCTACACACCTGCATCCTCACATAGTTTGATGATTTTTCTGAGGATATATTCCAAAAAATGGAATGACTTTATCAAAGGATAGTGGTTTAAAATCTTAATACTCTTTGGCAAATTTCTTTTGAAAATTTATTTCAATTTGCACTCTTGTACACAATGAATGAACACAACCCCTCTCCCAATATCTGTACCATTGCCAGTGGTAACAACTGTTTGAATGTTTGTCAGTCCAAAAGCTAATATCACTGATGTTTGGTCTCTATTTAATTAATGAGTAGTGAGGTTGAAGATCTTTTCATTGGTTTATTGGCCACTGGTATTTCATACTTTGTTAATCGCTTGAGCATATCTTTTGCCTATCGTCAGTCGGAGGAGGGGGTAATCTTTTACATTTGAGAGGTTTTTTTTTTTTTTGAGAGTTTTTATATATTAAAGACCTCAGTTGTTTTTGTTTATAGAAGCTAATTGCTTATTGAAGATTATTTATCCAGCATCTGGAAGGTTGTTCACTCACAAAGCCCTAGTCTTCCTGGGGAAGCAAGTTGAGTTAGATGATGCGCCCCCCCCCCCATTTTTTTTGATGGCACTTGAGATATGCATTTACTAGAGTACTTGTCACTCAGTACTGAGTGCCTGGAGGGCTGAATCCTTCCTTAGACATGCAGCTCTGAGAGGCAGGGAAAATCTTTGTTCATCTCTGTGTATTAGTACAAACAGGACACTCTGAGACATTGAGAGTGAGTGGTACCAGCAGCAAAGCCAGTTGGTGTCCTTTTTTCTCTGTCTTCCACAGTACAGCCCAGGCTGAGTCTGCAGAGTGGTAAGGGAGCAGCTGTGCTCTCATCAGCCCAGTTTGAGGCACTTTCGGTGTGTCAGCATTATAGCAGAGGCAGGTGATGTTTACAAAAGAAGAACTAGACCCTCTTGGTCATTTGCCTGTTTTTCAATTCAAGGGAACTCTCCCCCAAATTGAAAGTAAGGGCCAAAATGAAAAGGCCACTGTCTGCATATGTGGTACTGTGTATGAATGGAGACCATTAAAGCAGAATGATTTAGCCTTACAAATGCCTCCAAAATGGTACATATAGAAAGGACAATGACTCTATTTTGATATTTATGCATTTATTTCTAGATGCAAATGTGTATCTAGCTTGTGTAAATTCAATTTGCAACTTATTCTCTTTTTTAGTGATCATGCTAATAACTGAAATTTCTGAAGAGCTGTTGCTAAGCAATATAACTTGAAGCATGTAATGAAGCTTTCTGGTGACTACTTAAATGTAAGAAAGTACTATCTTAAGTTTACTACTTCATTATCCATCTACTTTTAATGTTTGTGTGATTGCATCCTTCCTCCTTTCTTAATTAAAAAAAATTTTACAGTCATCTAAAACTGATAGAATGATCTAACCAAAGACGAAGGGGGAAATCTCTTTCAGGGAAAAAAGGTTTATATAGTGACAAGGAGACAAGACTTTGGTATTCAACCTTGGATTATCTGTCATTATCTAGCTGGGGGGCTTGGAGCATGTTCCTCCCTCTTTCTGACCCAAACTTTACTGGAAGGCCCAACCAATGTGGTAAGACAAAGGACATGGAGCAAAAGCAAGGGGAATTTTCTAATTGTACTCTATTGTATACATTGAAAATTTCCAAATGACTTTACAAATTATTAGATGTAATAAAATAGTTCAGGGGATCACTGGGTGGCTCAATGGTTTAGCACTGCCTTCAGCCCAGGGCGTGATCCTGGAGACTCGGGATCGAGTCCCATGTTGGGCTCCCTGCATGGAGCCTGCTTCTCCCTTTGCCTGTGTCTCTGCCTTTCTCTCTCTGTCTCTGTCTCTCATGAATAAATAAAAAATAAATAAAATTTAAAAAAACACAGCAAGTTTGCTGTATAAAAAATCGCCATACAAAAATCATTTGTATTGCCATATCAGCCATAAACAAGTAAAAATATAAACTGAGGAAAAGATGCCATTCTAAGAGCAACAAAAGACAGAAGGTAATCTAGAAATAAGTATGTACAAGTTATCCACGGAGAATATTAAAATGCATTACTGAAGAACCTAAGGAAAAAACCTGAACAAGTAGAGGTATATACTATGTTAATAGACGAAAACAATTGATATTGTTGTCATGAAGATACTCGATGTCATTTCTTCCCCACAAAACTTACAAACTCAACAACATTCCCATAAAATCTCAATAGGGTTTTTTTGTGGAACTTGACAAATTGATCCTGAAATTCATATAGAAAAAGGCCAAGAGACCTCTCATATAAGGGCCAGGAGGAGCTAAAACAATTCTGAAGAAGGCAAGAAGGGGAGGGGAGGCCTTCAGATATGAAGATAAATTATAGCACTATGGTAACACAAGGTGGTGCTTTTTTTCCAGAGATAAACAGGAAGATTAATGAACAGGTTGGTACAAAATAGAGATCAACAAAAGCCCATACTCATATGAGCATTTGATACATGACAGAGACACCACCACAAATCAGTAGAAAAAGCATAGGCCTTATTAAATAGTGACAGTACAATTTAATAGCGTTAGATAAATTTAAAGATAAATTCCAGGCAGATTAGAGATTTAAATATGAAGGACAGAATTTTAAAACTCTTAGAAGAGAATACAGGTGACTATCTTCATAATCTCTGTTAGGAAAGTATTTCTTAAATATGAAGTCAAAAAAAGCATAAACAAAAAGTTTGATAAATTTGGTTATATTAATGCTGAAAAGCTCTGCCTTTATAAGAAATATTTAAGAGACTCATTTACAACCTGCAGACTGGGAAAAATAGTAGAAATAAATATAATCAGACTCCTGGCTGGCTCAGTCAGTAGGGCATGGAACTCTTGATCTCTGGGTTATGAGTTTGAGCCCCATGTTGGGGAAGGAGATTACTTACAAAATAATGATAATAATTTTAAAAATGAAACTAGCAGTTATTAAAGAAAAGGAAATAAGTATAACTGACAGAATTGGTATCTAGGCTATGTAGAAAACATTTATGAATCAATAAAAAACAGGCAAACAGCCTAATAAGAAAAATGGGCAAAAGATACATACAAACAGTCAATCATAGTAGAAGAGAACACCTAAGTGGCCAATGAACATATGAAAAACAGCTCAACTTCTAGGAAAGTGAAAATAAAAACATTAGTGAAACAACATCTCATATACAGAAGGTTGGCAGAAATGGAAAAGCTTGATAGTAACAAGTTTTGCAAATCTTCGGGGAAATGAGAACTCTCTTCTATGACCTTTGGAGCCCAAAGAGATGGGAACTTAGTGTTTACAAGTGTGGACTCTGGAGCTGTGTGACATTATCAAGCTATTTCAAATACCCAAGCCTCTACTTCCTTGTCTGTGAAACACAAATCATAAAAATAGCCAAACTTAAGTAGAGCATCATGGGACCAGGCCCTGTTCTGAGGTACCTCAGAGGGTTTGTGTGAAGATTCAGTGAAAACAGTGGCTCCTCACAGAGTTCACACTGTACAAGTGTCAGGTATTTTCATTTGTTAGCATCTAGTAAAGCTATAGCTGTCCATTCACTTCTATCTGATAATTCCATTTGGAAGTGCAAATTCTTGAAAAACTCTTGCTACATTCGCTCAGGGGACCTTTATAACAATAATGTATTGCTGTGATGTTTATTACAGCAAAAAGTGAAACTACTCAAACAAGCAGGAGGGAAATGGATAGTAAATTGTGATATTTTCATTCAATTGTGTAAGAGCTACACATAACAGCCTGGATAAATGTCAAAATAGAATGTTAAATAAAAAGCAACACCTAGATTGGTATATATGATAGGGTACCATTTATTTAAAGTTTAAACACATGCAAAACAACATGATATGTTTATGGGTAAATATAATGTGTAAAAATATAAAAACAGTTATGAAGGACTTTACCAACTTCAAGATAATGGCTACATGAAGATAAGAGAGGGACATCAGGAATCAGGGATCTAGGCTGATGGGAGCAGAGTCGTATCATCTAGAATATACAACTTCATCTGTTGCTGCAGAAGCAGACAAGTAAGACAGGAGGAGCACTAAAGGGGCTTTCTCTGACCCCTGCCCAGAAATGACACAGGTCGTTTCTGCTCACATTTCATTGGCTAGAAAAACTTACATGATCCCATCTATCTGTAAAGGAACTGGGAAGGGCATTCTTTTGAGGAGCGCTTGTGATGTTTCCCCACACTTGGTCTGCAAACTAAATGTAGACAGACCACACTTAGATCCAGAATATATAACCTTATATTGGTCTGAAGCTCCTCAATAATGCAGTGTCTCTGGATCCCTTGATCATTGGAGCTTCAAGGAATAGATCTGCCATCAAAGCCTTGAATGCCTTCATAGATACCAACTGTTCGTTTTACAGAATCATCAGATGGGATTACCAGGGGTTACCAGGATTTTCTCCCTCAGCGAGTCAAAAAGAAAGTCTGGAGTGGGTCCACATCTTTTGCATGTTTTGTACAAGTGTCTAGAATATCGTGGGTCAAAAAAGTAAATGTCAAATAGGAATTGTTTGTAATTATTCTTTAAAAAAAATTAGGATTATCCATTAGTGACTTAATAAGGCTCTTTGACTGGAGTCTTTGAATGAGGTGCATGCTGACTGTAGATCTTCCACGAGCTTGGGAGGCTTGGAAAGGCTCATTCATCAAAGCCAGCAGTTTTGGCAAACTCTAAGCCACAGCTTTAATTAGCATTATGTTGCTTTCTTCAGTTTGGATTTTGCATAAGTTAAAGCAGCCAGGGAAATATTTTCCTCAAATCCACCTGCTCACTCAGCATCACCTATCCCTTTGGTCTTCCATAAATAGCTCAGGATGAAGAGTTGACAGTCTATTTGTTTCTGTACTCACAGCTTGGGTGCCTCAATTGAACATATGGAGAGGTAGGGTTCGGGGGCTTTGTGACTCTTCTTGAGCCAGGGAAGTGAGCACCTGAAGCTGTTTTCTTAGTGCCCTCCTGGATCCCCATATGGCTCTTAGATTTGGAGCTGGCTTTAAAATTAAGCCAGAGCTCTAACTGGCTTTGATGTTGCCCTGGTGTGATCTCCTACTTTTTCTGACTATCTTTAGAAACCAGCACTCTCAGAGCTGTCCAGATCCTTGATGTAGGCACCTGTGTCAATCTGACTTCTAATTAAGTATCAGTGATAAGTAATTTGGGCCTATTATTAAGCCAATTTCTATAAATATAGAAATGAAAGAGAACAAAGACTACTCGGCAGGATATACTGCATTTTGCAGTTAGTTCTTCCTATTATTGGAATATTGTTCACTCACTTCCGTTTGAATAGTGCATGAGATCTCAGCATTTCTCTCCAGTCCTGGAGGCAAGAGGAAGAGGAGCATGGATGAGGGTGCGCCCATTGTGATGGGGTTAGGTATTCACCATGGTCAGAAGCAGCTTAATGCATCATGGCAGTTTGGGCTGATTCTCTTTGTTCTCCTTTGTTTCCAGAAATAGATACCTGACTACAGAGAGAGAACCCATATCTTACTGATCCCTTTTGAACCCACTGAGCCCTTTCAGTGCCTTCCAGGATAAAAAGGGAAGTGGATCTTTTCTTTCTATATTCCATATTCTTCTATGAGCAGATGAGTACAACTGGGTTCACTCTAAGTAAGCAAGAGCATGTTGAACACCCCCAGATTCTTTACAGTGGAGTATTTATTACCAGCTGTTTACAGAGAGCCTCTCACTGCTCCTTTGGCCTCAGCTGCCTCACACAAGGGCTCAACTGGGCAAGATGCAGATGTAAAGACCCGGACACTCGGGTCTGATGTGGGCCAATTCTGATGGGCAACATCTGCTCCTGAGGTCCTCATGAGATCTGCTGAGGCTTTATCATGCTTGCATCACAGACTTTTCCCTCCTCCCAATACTGCTTCTTTCCTCTTCCTTTCATAGGTGCTGATCCTTCATAATTCCCTTTATGCCAACTCTGTCTCAGCATCTGCTTGTGGATAACCCAACGTGCAACACAAGGCAAAGCTCTTTCCTTTCCAGCCAACCACATATGCCAAGCTCAGCTGTAACTCCTCTATATCCAAGAGCAGACGCCTATGGTGGTGGTGGTGGGGAAGGGTACAGAACCCGGTGGGGCCCTAAAATTATGGATTCCAAAGATATTGAGAACCAAGGATGTGGGTCCTTTGAGTTCATCGAGTCCAGATTTTCAAAAATTACATTTAGAGGAAGATGTTAAGAGAGCACTCCCCCCAAGAAACTTCCCAAGACGAAAACATTTAGGAACGACAGCACACTACATTCTCTTTGGAGGTTTGTTATGCATATTCATGAGAAATTCTGTTGTAAAGAACATAATTTAACTTTAGCTTAATGATCATTATCCCAATTTATTTGATTTTGGAATCCTTCTATTCCCATGAAACAACCATTAGTAGCTCACAGTGCTAGAATTCTTTTCATAGCCCTTTGGGAAGCTTCAATTGAGACATATGTAGAAATTGAGTCTCAAATCGACAAAGTAACTCCCAAAGCCAGCAGAATTAACTCTTGGTAGAATCAGGACTGGAATGTGGGGCTCTTGATTTTTTTCTAGTACTTCCTGCGAGGTCTAGCTGCCTCTCTCAGATAGTCCTAAGAAGATGCTAAAATAAAATTTTTTTGACCTCATTTTCAGCTGAAGCTCAAAGACAATAAGAGCAAACTACTCCAGATTCCAAAAATGTGATGCTAGACCTCTGAGCAAGGTTCCCCAGTGGTGAGGCCGACCACCAGGAAGCAGCTCTCACCAGGAGGCTGAAGCCGGAAACTGGACAGTTGTCTTAAGAGAGTGGTTGTTGTGCTGATATAATGGGATGGAAGGAGGTTTGCCTCTTCCTTCCAGCAAAGTGGCAGTGGCCTCCAGGGGCTACCCCCAAAGACTGGTGCACATTTCCTGCCAGAGGGAGGCTGGAAATCAGCCTTGCATGTACAGATCAAAAAGCCATGCTTTAGAAATCCCTGCACTCCCACCAGTGATGGGACAAAAGTGACTTTTTTTTTTTTTCCATGTGGGCTTGAGAGAGAGCTCACCTGGAGTAGTAAAAAAAAAAAAAAAAAAAAAAAAAAAAAAAAAAGGCTTGACTCAAGAGGGCTGCCTAGAGTGCAGAACAAAACAGAAAAATGGGTTTTGTGAAGGTGGGTTTTGAGATTCAGAGCCAAAGAAGGGTTTTAAAAAGCCATGTGTGTCACTCAGCAATTGGGGGTTCTCCAAGGCATCACAGAGGTCTGGCCCAGAGACCAAGTGGGCTTTGAACAGCAGTGTGGCCAGGGTGAGCTAATGTGGGCTCAGTGTAGGACAGAAGGCCCCCCAGCTCTCCCTTACCTGATTTCTTTTTCCTTCCAAATCACCATCACTAGCTAGTGGGGAAGCTGGAGGACCTCGCTGGCCTAGCAAAGAGGCAGCAGACTGGCCTCCGCCCCCCCTCCCAGCTCAGTGCCTGCAGCAGCCGTAAGCTGGGAAGTGCTAGGTGCTAGGAGCTTCCTGGTTGGAGCTTCCCAAGTTACTATTACACTGTACTTCATCGATTATTTCCTTCATAGTGGCTGTTCTGACCCCTCTGAAGTTCCTGGAAGCCCTTTATTCTCTAGGAGAAAGGCTGTGAAACCTGCCCAGGATTTTCTTCAGGGTGGAGGGGTCAGGGTTATGCATAGAAAGGAGCTGACAACAGGTTTGCAGAGGCAGCCCTGGGAAAGAAAAGGCACCATAGGAAACCATGAGACCAGCGTGGTGGTGAAGAGACTGTGGAGCAGGATCACCTCTGTTCACATCCTGCATGTCACTGTTCCTAAGATCCTTAAACTCTGTCCCTCTGTTTCCTGATCTGTAAAATGGGAATAAAAACCTACCTCCTACAGCTATTAGGAGAATTCAACTGGCTGACCCATAACAAACACACAGAATAGTGCCAGATGCCATAATAAATGCTTTATGAATAGTGGCTGTCATGAGGCTAGCACTTTTGTAACTTGTCACATGCGCATGTATGAAGCTCCCAAGAATGACTGTCCCAGAGTTGATGGTAAAGCAAGACACAAGTTATTAAGTGAATTTTCTCCCATCTCAAACTAGGAAGGACTGGGCTGTGTCCCATGATCAAGAGGTAAGCCCTTCATCATTCTATTGATAGTTCTACAGATTTCCTTTCTCTCGAGGAAAAGGTATGATGTATGCACAGCTGGCTGTGTAGACACTGGCATAACTCCCTAGTAGGCACTGCTAAATGCTGTTCTATTTATGAACATGGAAAACTTCAGGTCTTCCCCGAAGCCCCTGCACCGGGCCTTGCTGTCCAAGGAAGATGTCATTGGCTCCTCGGCAGGAGGTGCAGTCCTGGTGCAAATCTAATGGGACTGGCACATGCCCGGCAGCATTCGGACCTCGTGCTCTAACGTGAATATTTAACGTCATCTGAAAAAGATTTCAAGTCTATTTTGTGGATTCATATAGTCTGTAAATTCCAGCGTCTCCTTAATAGAAAATCTTTTTCGGTTCCTTGCCCATGACTTCAATCTGTACCTCTGCAAAGGAGGGAGGAGTAAAAACTCAGATTTTTTTCCCCCCAATATCTTGGAAAATGAGATGTTTGAAGTTGGGAATCTGTCTCGTGGTTTCTGGGTAGTCAAAGCAGAATTTAAAACAGGAAATTTAAGAGAATTTGACATTTAATTTCTATATTAATGAGTCATGTCGCTTGTTCTTAACTATGATCTATATCCTTAGCAGTTAAAACCAGCAATCCAGTTTGCACCATATGCAGCTGAGTTAAATAGCCACATATGAACAAGGTCAAAGATGTATTTTTTTTACTTTTGTGTTCCCAGTTTGCTTGACTCCGTTTTGTAGTTGCCACATAAATGATCTGAAACACGATTTTCTGGCATTAAGAAAATGACTGAGACTCTACCAACATGATGACTATATATATGAATATAACTAAATTATTAAGAACACAGAACAGATATCACCTTGTCAATGCGGAACATATAGACACACATAAATTAACTGGAGGTACATTATTTCAATTTCGTATGTATCTTCATCTGTGAGTTCTTTGAGTTCTTAAAAATATGACTGAAGCTGATGACTGTTAATTCCGTGCCCCCCACCCCCCATGGGCCTTTGGAACAAAGAGCCATTTAATCAGTTCTGTCTTTGTAGGATCCTTGTCACTTCACCCGAGACAGTGAGGGAGGTTTGGCCTGGTTGGGGTATGTCGGAAAACATGCTTCAGCCAACTGTCATCTGGAATGACTGTGCTACTCTGCAAGGTAAATTTTCTGGCAGTTTCTTTCATAGTTTGCCATGTACCTGTTGGGAGGAGCGACTTGTCTGAAGTTCCATTTCCAAAAGGAGAGTGTTTGCAGTAGAGCAGTGACTGAGCACTCAGGGGCTCTATGACGTGGGTTTTATAATATTGACTTCTACATACAGAGAGAAAGCACGTAGAATGTGTGTTTCCTTTACAGTGAATTCAAGGAAATGTGTTTTCGAAAACTCCGCATCTCTTATACACATTAAATAGTAAAATCCAAATAGCTCTTACTGATCATACATATTCTAGGTAAGAGAGAGACCCCAAGCAATCTACTGGTTTCAGAAGAAACAATCATCAATCATGTGATTTAACATAGTATAATTGTACCTGAACCTAGCAGCAGACCTACCCTGACCTAAAATATAAGACGTTTAGCCTATTCTTGGTAATAGGTGTTTTTTTGTTTTGTTTTGTTTTTGTTTCTAAAATAAGCTCTTTGGGCACATCTCAACCAGAAATGGAGCTAATTGGTGAGTCAACTGCTGTAGATTCGAACACACTTCTCAAGGGAGAGTGAAGTCTGATAGGAATGTTGCTAGCCCAAGGGATGAACCCTTAGGCAGAAGAGGCCTGGAGGAAATTCACTCTGTGGGGCTTGGTAGGATTTAAATCAGTCCCAGTTAAATGTGTGGATTCGATTGTGCATCTGCAAGAAACCAGAGCTACCACAGAGACCCGCGGCTCTATGGAGTAGGAAGATGCTGCTTTTCCACTATTGTCTAGTAAGTTTTTCATAAAAACCAGAGAGGGTGACCAGACCGAGAGCTTTATAACCACTGAGGACAACAGGGTAGAAAGAAGTTGTGAAACTAAGGAAGATTCTCTTTGAATTTGGAGGACAACTGAAAACTCACTTGTAGTTTTGTTTGTTTCATCTTTTCTTTCCTCCATTCTCCTGATTATTCTGTGAATTCTGTGCATAGATACAGTGCAATGAACACTGGTGGTAATAGACTCTGTGTAAATGCTAAGGTTGCTATAGATTTTGATTTCAGATATTGTTTGAAGTGGAGTCCCAGGTTGTTGCTGAGGATTTACTTGGTATTTTTAGAGGAATCTCTAGCATTTTGATTTAATTACTGACAGGCAATGAAAAAGCAACAATTCTGAATGGTGGCATTTGTGTAGAGGTTATAAATTCATTAGAAAGTGAGAAAGATTTATTCCTGAACATTTCAATGAGGTTTACCTTAATCTTAGTTATAGCAACTCCTTAGGAATTCACTGGGGCTTAGTTATTGGAAACTCATTAACAACCCACAGAAGACATTAAAAAGTGTCAGTGATCAAAAATATACCTACCTCATTCTACTTGTAAATTATAATATGAAAAATAATTCATCCAGTTTTGGTGAATTTTCCATTTATTACCTGACTATTATTACCTGTTTTTTTTTTTTTTTCAGATTGGTCCTGAGTGCAGTAAAGGTAAAATGTATTCAGTTCATAAGTGGTAAAAAGAACTAAATAAATGGTGAAAAGAGAACTATATTTGTGCATATCAGAAGTGCTCCTGGGTCAGGCTACATGTGTGGTATCACAGTTGAGCCTAGGACTGTGCTGTCACATGGGAGAAAGTGTGACATACTGATCTCGATTTAGGCAGACGCCTTGGGGAAAACTTCAAAACCATTGGAATTTTATGAATCAAGGCGTGAGTGAGGGTTGGAGAGATGGTACCGGGTCATGCTGTTTGGCCCAGGCCCAACTTTCTTCAAGGGCTTTTTCAGATTTTGATGTTGTTTCCAAATCAGCCTGCTGAATATCACAGAGATACAGTTACAGCATTGAAAGATGACATTTATTACCATCTTCCACTTGTGTTCCATTCCCAGACCCCATTGACTATAGTAGACTATGAATTAATATTCTGTTGTATGTATTTTCTATTAAAGAGCTTATTTACTAAAGGTAAACGTTCAAAATGTACAGAAAATTTGTAACATTTTATTTTTAATATAAAGGTAGCCTTGTAAAAAAAATGGAAGTAGCTTGGTCTCTGTTACATTGTACGTAATTTATAGTCCACTTACAAGTGATTATTTAGCATTTGAAAATTACTAATCAAGAGTCAAAAGTCCAGAGGTAGTAGCTAGTTTAAATTTGCATCAGACGTTTTGTTATAGAGCCAAAGGGATGTTAAAAATAATTCTTCATTGGAGAAATGAGTTATATATATAAAAAAGGGACCCAGCAAACAGTCAGTAAATATAGCAGCATAAAATGTATGGAGTAACATCTTAGTTCTAGAACTTCCTTTGATCATGTGAGTCTCCCATCATGGAAACTGAAAGGCTTATTGATCCTATCTTCAAACTTTTGTTAGATCTGCTTTGGAATCTCCTACAGGATGTTTTCTGGAGCCAAGAGTTGTCCTAGTCAGTTGTCTATAGCAGACACTTATTTCTCACAATTCTAGAGGCTGAGAAGTCTGAGGTCAGGTTGCCATCATGGCTGAGTTCCATTGAGAACCCTTTTCTTGACTTGTAGATAGTTGCCTTCTTGCAGCATCCTCACATGGTGGAGACACACACACATACACACACACACATGGGCAGAGAGAGAGAAAGACACAGAGAGAGGTAGAGAGAGGCAGAGAGAGAGCACACAGACACTCTGGTGTCTCTTCTTAATGAGGGTACTCATTCCATCATGGTGGGTTCACTCTCATGACTTCAGTAAAGCCTAATTACCTCCCAAAGGCACCACCTTTAAGTACCATCACACTGGGTGTTAGGGCTTCAACTATGAATTTTGGAAGGGCACAAACATCCGGTCCGTGCCAGGGGCACTTTGAGGGAGGACTCTATTAAGCTCTTAGGAACTTAATTAACTTAATTAACTGCAATTCTGTTTCTTCACCTGCTTGTAAAGACAGGTTTGCATTTGTGGCACAATTCAGTTGACTTATATCCATATCACATACAGTCTGGCAGCCAGGTGGTAGGAAGGAGACCCATAGTCCTCAGTTCTCTAATTGTCGCTGTCAACCTCCGGAGGCCCTGCTCTGAATACAACAACTTCATTCTGTATCTTTCATTAATCTTTCAAGCTGGAGGAGCAGTTCTCAACTAAATTATATTTTTTCACCAACAAATCCAAACCATGTAAATAGTGTGAAAGTCTATTAATGAACTATGCATGCAAAGAACTTCAGACATGATTTTGAGATATTTCTTCTTGCAAAGAAATCATTCTTTATTACTCTGAGTCCTGAACCAAAGGGATTCTGGTTCAAGGATGATCACAACAGAAAGGTGTGAGGCGCTGAACACTGTCCTTAGTGGTATGTAGAAGGCATGAGGACAATCAATTGATTGTTTAATTCTCAGTGACTCAGATTCTTCCATTAACTGTGGAAGTCTATGTAACTTTTTATATTCCTAGCCTACAAGTTGGAAAGGCATTCTTTTTACTTAATTTGAAAAAATAATTTTAATTCAAGTATAGTTGACATACAATGTTACTTTAGTTTCAGGTGTAGAAGGGCATTTTTTAGTGCAAGTATTGCAAAGCCTTAAAAAAAACCTATTTATCTGGAACTTACTTTTATCTTTTTTCCCCAGTATTAATTAAGCTATTCCATAAGTGTTATTTACAGGTTTATGATTTTAAAAGGGGGACCATTTTGAATCTCTTTGCATGGGTACCAGTGTGGATTTTTTTTTTTTTTTTTAGAACCATTGCAGATATTTTATCAACACTCTTGGCTCAGGGATGAGGTATTTGGAGTGTGGAATGTGAAGTAGAAATTCAAAAAATGAAAGCGAGAATGAACAGATAAAAGATTCCAGGCACAAATTGGTGATAAATTAGTATAATATGACTTACGGATTTGCTTACGCTAGATTAAGAGTCTTATCCATTAAAGTCACTGTGTATATGGAGCCTAGTAAATGTGCCATTAGGAGCTAATAAATTCTTACTTGACCAGTGTTTGGAATAATATCTTAAAGTGCCCCAAGGCATTAAATCAGTCAGGCAGGAACTTGCTGAACAAAAAACAGGTTCCCTCTTCCCACATATGGATGTTTGTTCGAGTATCCATCCAGAGACCCTACCTGCCAGTAAGAAAATGAGACCCATTGACTTTAGAACTCAAGGTCTCTCCTGCAATCTTTCATGTGGATGAATCCTAAGGGCAAGCCATCAGACCCCCAACCGTGAGGTCCTATGGAATATAAGTTTCATTTTGTCAATAATTCCACAATCAAACTCTTGAATTTCTTCAAAAGTTTAGCACAGATTATTATTTTTTTTTATCTCTAACTTACTTCCTAGTGTCTTTTGATTAGGTGTAGAATATCAGTGTGTTTATTATTATTATCCAGTGTAATATCTTAGATCTCTCTGCTTCAAAAGACAATTTGAAAGTGGAAATCTTCCTTTTTCCAAAGTAAAGACCAAAAAAGATATCAAATGAATCCACTTTAAAATAACTGAATGGTTTTCATGTTCAAGGCACCGTGCTAAATGCTCTAAATAACAACCAAAGACACATTCCTTTTGCCTTTAAATCTACTGAATGCACCTTTTGCTCTGTGATTATGAAGTGTTCCCTCAGAATTTGAACCCAGTTATCTCTCTTTGAATTTTTAAAAATGCATTTTTACTCCTTTGTAAGGTTGTCCTAGAATTCCTTCTTTTGGTTTCTGCACAATTTCTGGTTTGCCCTTAATTTCTAGTTTGAATTTGCTTCTTCTCCTCTCTTTAGCCATCTTTCTGTTTTAAAAGGATGCTTTCTTCTTTATAATACTCCTCCACCCCAGCCCCTGGATCTCACTATTTTGTGCCTTGGCCCATACATATTAGAGGGCTTTAGGAAGTTGTATTAAGTTATCTCCCGGCTTCTTGGGGGCTTCAGAAGGCTCCTGTTCTAAAGTTAATTATTTGTCCTTTACTAATTTGTTTTTCTATCTTTTATGATGAGATAAAATTCTCCATTATTATCTGACCTATTACTTTTTCAATGTCATATAGCAGATCAGTTTTCCAATCCAAGTTAATTTTGTCAAGCACAGAATCACCCACAGAGGTTCTGTAGTTTCTTTTTGGCCCAGCAAGTTCTTTTTGCAACATTTCTACATTTTTTTTTCTTAGATACAGTCTATTTTATTTCCCTTTCTTAAAAGGTTTATTTGGGAAAGAGAGAATGCAAGGGGGAGGAGCAGTGGGAGAGGGAGAGAGAATCTCAAGTAGATTCTGTGCTGAGTGCAGAGCCCAATGTGGGGCTTGATTTCACAACCCTGACAATCATGACCTGAGCAGAACCAAGAGTTGACCTAACTGACTGTGACACCCAGATGCCCCTTTAAACCCCCGTTTAAATGAATCTGTGTCCTTTAGTTAGAATTCTTGGCTCCATCAAATTCCATTGGCTGTCCTCATGTCTTCAAGGTGCTAAGATGCTGTTTTAATCACCTTGACTGTTTTAGTCACCTTGAGCTGCTGTAACAAAATACCCGGGGGGTATTTTAACTGAGAGGCTAAACAACAGACAATTATTTCTCATAGTTCAAGAGGCTAGGAAATCTACGATCAAGATGCTAGCAGATTCAGTGTCCGGAAAGGAAATTCTTTCTGGTCTGCAAACACCTGTCTTCTTGCTATATTCTCACATAGCAGAGAGAGTCCAAAAGGGAAGAGTCCCTTTCCTACGAGGGCACTAATCCCATCCTGAAGGCTCTACCTCCATGACTTTATCTAAAACCTAATTACCTCCCAAAGGTTTCACCTCCAGATATCATCACATTGGAGATGAAGGCTTCAACGAACAAATTTAGGGGGAGCAGAAACATTCAGTGCATTGCAAATGCCTATTATATGAAAACTCTGGATTGTTTTTTCCTACAGAAAGCTTTAGGAACACACACACACACACACACACACACACACACAGTTTGTTTTTTATAAGAAAAACTTTATGAAGAAAAATAATCTGGGGTGCCTGGGTGGCTTAGTTGGTAAAGCATCTGCCTTTGGCTTAGGTCATGATCCCAGGGTCCTGGGATGGGGTCCCACATTGGGCTCTCTGCTTAGTGGGGAATCTGCTTCTGCCTCTCCCCTCCCCCACTCATGCTCGCTCTTGCTCTCTCTCTCTCTCTCAAATAATATAAATAAGTAAATAAAATCTTTAAAAAAAAGGAAAACCAATCTGATTGTGATAATCATTAATATTGGGCAAGATCATATGTCATAAACTTCAAGATAAAAATTACCTTAAAATAAGACATCTTTGATCAGTAGATCTTTGGAAGTAAGAGATCATTGCAGTGTATGTGTGCTGATTCTATGAGGATCACTCTGTAATATAAATTTAATCAATATTTAATTATCTCTTAAATAGAATGAATTATTTGTTCTCCTGTGGTTAAATTTATTTAAAAAAAATCAAGGTTGTAGTGGTGATATTTGAAACACAAACTGGAGTCAGAAGCTGTCAGTGAATTTACATATTGTTGCTGCATTTATTTCCTATGGGGACACAAACACCTTGTGATGGGGCAGAAAGAAGCAACACTTGTATTTCCTGCCAAGCACAGTCAAATGTAATGTCTTTATTTTTTTCAAAGACAATATGTGTTCATGCCTGATATTATGAAGTTATGAAGAAAACCGAGCCTTTGATTGTTAAAAATATTAGAAATGATGGCACAAAACATAAGGCTTTCTGCTGTTGACTTTTATAAACCTTTAAAAAATACTTAATAAATAAGAAAATATACTCTTTTGGGTGACATTTCTAACACCATATGTTTTAGTTTGAAAAAAAAATGTAATTCAGCATCATAAGGAGTAACAATATAAATAACCAAAATATATCAGGAAACAAATTCTTGAGTATTTCTCCTGAATCAAGTTATTTTCTGAGAAAATTTCTCTTTTTTTTGATATAGAGATTCACTCTTTCAGTAGATGGCTCTGTTCTCTGCTTCTTGACATTAGAACTAGGCTGTCTTATTAGGTGATGGTGATATTCCAATATTAGCATGTAATGACTCAAAACCAAATATGTTTTACTGGGGTTTGTAAACTCTTCATTTGTGTGATTTTATCTTCATAGAGTTCTGGTCAAGAAGTCATTCAAACAACATTATCCACAAAATCAGCAAAAATAAATGAAACGGAGTTTGCCTTCATTCAATAAATTTTTATTGAGTTCCTACTGTGTGCTAGGTGCTGTTCTAACACAATAAGCCAAACAAACCTCCTTGACCTCAAGAAGTTTAGCTTCTAGTAGGGAAGACACACAAAAATAAATAAATAAATATGTAACTATATGTATATATAGAAAGGTCTAGAATATTGGTTGGCAAATAATAGGCATTCAGTAGCTTTTACAAAAATGGTTTTTATTGAAGTAAAATTCACATAAAATGTAGTAGGTAATACAATGTCTCCCCTCCCCCCATGAAGATTTCCATGTCCTAATCCCTGGAATGTGTGAATGTTACTTGACAAGGAATTAAGGAATTAAGGTATAGATGAGATTAAGATTGCTTAAAGTAATTATTTTGCTTTAAGGGAAGGAAATTATCCTGGATCATCAGGATTGATCCAATGTAATCACAATGATCCTTTAGGTGTGAAAGAGAGCCAGTGTCAGAGTGACTCATTGTGAGAAGGACTTAAATGTCTATTGTTGGTTTTGAAGATGAAAGGGAAGCAGGAGCCAAGGAACGTAAGCAGCCAGGCCCTAGCACCTGAAAAAGGCAAAAAAAAAAAAAAAAAAAAAAAAAAGGATTTTCCCTTAGAGCCTCCAGAAAGAACCAGCCTTGCTCACAACTTGATTTCAGACCAGTGAGACATATTTAGGGCTTCTGACCTTCAGAATTATCATTTCCAGAGTTCTTCATTTCTTCTTGTAGGTCTGACTTTCCATGTAGAATTTCCCTTTAATGTAAAGGAGCTTCCCTTCAGCAATTTCTAATATAAAGTTCTGGTTGCAGAAAAGTTCCCTTACTTTTATTTTATCTGAAAAAAAATCTTATTTCATCCTTATTTTTGAAGCATATTTTTACTTGATATAGAATTAGAATGTTTGATAGGTCTATAAAGCTGCCTTTTGCTATGGGTTAATTTGCATATCTCTCCATCCCACAACAAATCCTAATCCCCAGTACCTCAGAATGTGGCCTTATTTGGAGATAGGGTCTTAACAGAGGTAATCAAGTTAAAATGAGGTCACTAGGGGGCCCTAATCTAATACTAGAAAAAGATAAAATGTGGATACAGAGCCCTACATCCAGGGAAGACAACGTGAAGAGGCATAGTGTGTCTACAAGCCAACAGATTCCCTCATAGTCTTCAAAAGGACACAGTTCTCTCAGGACCTTAGATTTTGGACTTCCAACCTTTAGTACTGTGGGACAATAAATTTGTGTTATTCATCCAGCTAATCCATGGTGTTTTGTTATGGCAGCCCTAGCAAACTAATACACTTCTTATCACATTAAAGATTTGTTTCATTTTCTTCTATTTTTTTTCTAATGAGAAGTTAGTTGTCATTCTTATGATTACTCTCCTATATGTAATGTGTCTCTTTTTTTCTGAATATTTTAAAGATCTTTCTTTATCTTTTATTTTCAGTAGTTTGAAAATGATGGGCTCAGTGTGGTTATCTTTGTATTTATCCTTCTTGGGGTCATCTGAACATCTTGGATGTATGAATTAATATTTTAAAATCAAATTTGGGAACATTTCTTCCATTACTTTTTAAAAGATTGTTTTTTCTAAGTCATTCTATTTCTACTCCCATGGATGTCAATCATCCAAGGAAATTATATTGTTCCATAGATTATTGAGGCCCTGTTCATTTTTTCCCAATTTTTTCCTTTTTATTCTGCAATTTGAGTAATTTTTATTGATCTGTCTGTATGTTCACTGATTCTTCTGTCACCAAAAAAACCTGATTTTAAACTAACTCAAAATTTTGAATTACAGATTTTGCATTTCTTTAGGTTTCAGATTTCCATTTAGTTCTTTTTATATTTTTCATTTCTCTGCTGAACTTCCTCATCTGTTTATTCATTCATCGTGCATAATTTCTTGAACAAATTTACAATGCTTTTGAGAGTTTATTTCTTAAATCCAACATCTGGATAATATTGGGGTCTGTAGTTGTTACCTGACTATTTTTTTTTAATTATGGATCGCATTTTCCTGCCCCTTCCCTTGCATGTCTAGTATTATTTTATTTTATTTTATGCTGGATATCATTTTGGATGATAAATTGTGAGGAGTCAGGACTATTCTGAGTTTTGTTCTGGCAAGCAAATCAAATTAATGGTAAATCCTCTTGACAGTGTCTGGATTGGTTTTAGGCTTTACTGAGTCATATATTTTGGTTTTGTCATCATTCTAGGTCATGACTGCTATTCTTGGGATGGCTACTTACTCTGAGACATGGCCGTTCTGGGTCATCTTTGAATGCACAGTAATCAGCAAGGTCTTTCAACTCTGGCATTGCTGTGACACCAACTCCTCCCAGGACAGCCTGACTTGAGCATCTTTCTTCAGCTCTTTGCCACCCAGGAACTGCTCTCTGCTATACCCTTGTAGTCTTGTGTTGCTTATGTTTAGTCCAGCACTCAGACCAGTACCCCAGAGTAACCACCACACAGATCTGGGGACCCATCTGCATTGTTTTCTCTTAGCTATACCATGATATGTGAGTTTCAGTCACTTCAGTAGCCCCAACTTTCTCTGCCCCCTTAGATCACTAAGATCATTGCTCTTCTCCTGGGTTCCATATCCCTGAGTTGCCAGGAAAGTGTTCCAAGGAAGAGAATGGCAGTGTATGTGTAGCTCACTTTGTGTGTATTCTTTTAATTATCAGAGCCAGTGCTCTCAGTTGTTCAATGCCTGACAAAATTTTCCATTTATTGTCCAGTTTCATAGCTGTTTTTTAGTGAAAGAATAAATCCAATACCACTTACTGCATCATGGCCCAAAGTGGAAGTCCAATTTTCAATACATTTTTATACATAAATGTGTGCATTGAGTTCATGTTTCTTGTGTTCAACATAAAACCTGGCACAGTTGGGGTATAATAAATGTTTGTTGGATAAACTTCTAAGATTTCAAAGAAATCCTGCCTTCATATTTCATTATAAAAGTGGAAGATAGGAAAGTAGGAGTAGAGGAAAGTATTAGATTTTAATATGACACTTTTTTCTTATTTCAGTTATCTTTTATTTCATGCAAATAGAAATGTTTCTATATCCAGAACTGTTTTATTGATAAACTCTATAGAGGAGATCAAGGCGCATAGGCACAATGATTACTTTCTAGCTAGAGAGAAAATTGACATCTATAGCAGACTTGGCTGGGAAGAAATAACCATGTTGTTGAGAGCAAAAGAAGTACACATGACCTTCTGCAAGGTGAAAGAAAAAGGTGTCTTGTGAAGAGATTCATATTTTATTTGATTGTGGATGTCATGATCAGCTTTTCAAGGAGCTATGTAAAGGACAAACTTCTCCCCTTTTCAGTAATCTTCACCTTGTTTTCTGAGGGATTTTTTTGTGGTTTCACACCAGGCCTAGGTGGGTCTAAGCAGAATCAGCTAGGGGATCCTGCTTTGGGGTCTTCAAATTCACTCCACATCACCCACTAGGGTGGGAGTTGTCAAGCTTAATCCTCAGTGCAGCGACTGCCACCACCCACAGCATGTGATGCCTCACCTTTATGCTAACAGAATAGAATGTTAATGCTTCAAGTTTTCATAATGACAGTGCTTTCGCTTCTTTTCAAACTGGGACTCCCTCTAGAATAACTGTTAGGGGAACCAGCTGGGATTCACTGTCATAGCTTGATGCCCACTCTTTTTCTTTAACCCTTTTACTCCAGTTCTCTGCACATTATATGTAGATACAAATCTCTGTTCTTGTTTCCTACAGAAACAACAAGGCAGCAGAGTTAAAATTTGCTAGTAAATCATGTGACCATCTGTAGTACAAATTTTATTGAAAAACGGACTAGAATTATGCAGATCTCCCTAGCTGCCTGAGTCCTGACATTTCTTCCTTCAGAGAATTAATTTGATTCAAGACTCTGGAAGGCAAGAAGATGAATAAGATATTAATAAGATTGATTTATGCAAAGGAAGCCACAACAATGAATATATTGTGCATTATGCAAACCGGAGGCAATGCACTTCAGAACCAGAGTCACTTGAAATCTTAATTACAATGGCTATATATTGAAGTGCACAGCAATGACAATGCCCCACATTAAACATTTAACCTCAGAGCTATCAAATAGAAAACGTGGATTTGAAAGAAAATTTTTAAAAAGCAATTAAAAATCACAGCACCTAAACTGTTATGAATTTATATGTATCTGTTGACTTAACAAGTATGACAAGATGACAAGTGATAAGACACATCTGACGTGTGACTTCCTGCTCCACAACACACCTTATATGCCTAATGAGGCTATAACCTTTTCTGTTATAATACGGCTCACATCCCACTGGGGAGTTAGATGGCCATTAATGTGCAGCTGTTAGCTTCTGTGTAATAGATGGATATGGAAGGAAACAACCTCTATTTAGCCGTTGCCTTTTTGTGAACCAGCAGCGAAATTTCCTACAATAATAGTAATAATAATCCCTTACGTTTATGCAGTGACTTACAGCTTACTAAGTGTTTGAAGAGAAAGGATAACAATGGCTATTATTTATTCAGGGTCGTGTGTCTGTGGTTCAGGCACTTTCTTAAGTGCTGCATGTACTTTGTTGGTTTAACTCTTACAATAACTGTCCGGTAGCCGTTGTTTTTCACATTTTCCAGATGAGGAACCGAGTTTTGAGAGATTAAGTGACTTCGCTGAGATCACGTAACTAGGAAGAGGTCAGAGCTGAGATCCGTGTGACCACAGAGTCAATTGTCAAAAATGCTGCTAAACTGCCTCGTTCGGTGTCACAGCAAATACATTCTTGGGTTAAATAATTATAGCCGCTCCCTACCATGCTTCCAAAGTGTTGCATACTGGTATGATTTGAAAAATAATGTATTTACATAAAAGGAAAAAAATGGAAAAAGCTGTTGCCTGGCTAAATTTTTTTCCCTTCATTTGCATAATTATCCTCCATATCTTCTACAGCTTCATATACTAACACTTCAGACACAGCTTGCCATTCTTTAGCCTGTCGCCTGCTGTCCCCTATCCTGGAAATCCTCCTGGCTCCCCAGTCATGAGACAAGCTGCGTTCAATAGGGGACTCTGTTCTTCCATTACAAATACTCCCCTGTGTGTGTGTGTGTGTGTGTGTGTGTGTGTGTGTGTGAGAGAGAGAGAGAGAGAGAGAGAGAGAGAGAAAGAGAGAGAGAGAGAGAGAGAGGAGAAAGACATACAAAGGAAGCAATGGGATTTTCTGTGGCAAAGGTGGTAGCTCCCATGCACTACTTGTGAGGTTTTCCTGAGTCGTGCCTGGATATTATTCACATTCACTCACTCATTCATTCATTCAATGAATAATATTTGAGCATTAGCTCTACACCAGGCTTTGTGCTAGATGCTGTGCAGTTACATGTACAGTAACAGATATATTCCTTGCCCTCAGGGAGCTTATCGTCCAGCTAGGAAAATAGCTATTACCCATTTCAATATATATGAAGGGGGTTTTGCAAATGGTAACAAGGCCTAAGTCAGAGGCCAGCAAAAAAGCAAAGTAGCTTTTGGGAATGAAGGAGCACTGCCTCTGAACTCCTGATGTTTCCCTCTTGGCTGGGGGCCATGAATTAGTACAACATCCAGCATCTTTCAGTTTGTATTTCATCCTCTGGATGTCACTCTTGTTTGTCTTCACTTTTGCTGGTCACCCTTTTCCATTCAATCGCACCTGCTTGGTGAATTTGGGAGGAGGACTCAGACACATAGAGCTCCACCCCTTCCATTCCCCTTCTCTTTGGAGCTCCATGCCTTTGCTCCTCCAAGCTCCAGCTCTGCCTTCTGGGAAGGCTTCTGGATTTCAGCCAAGCCTGACTGATGGGTGAGTCTGTCTCATTCCGTGGTGCAGCACTAGACACACACTGCTGCTGAATATTGAAGCCACATTCTCCCATAACAACTTAAAGAATAAAAATGGTGATATTTTCACCCCAGTGCATCTTACTCTCTGGTGTTATTTCTCAAATGGCTCAAGAAACACTTGAGCGGGGAGAGACGGATGTAAATTAAGTTCTGTACAGATCATAGCAAGTATCTTCTAAAACGTCTCTACTTTAGAGGAAGACTAAGAAACATGGAATTATTCTCCTAACCCGACTGTCAAAATGATTACTCCCTGTTATTTTATTTGCTTCAGCAATGTCATTCCTAAGGCAATTTTTGAATAAAAGTAGTGCTGGAGTGAAAAGTCAAAAAATTGTCCTGTGTTCAATTATTGATCTCTGATTCCTTTTTGACCTTTACTACTTAAATAATTATTCATGGTAAATTTAACTTGTGACTTATTAAGAATGAGTTTTCCTTATTCTGTAATATTAAACCATGAGATTCATTTCATTTTTTATCATTATATAACATTTTTACAGAAAAGTTTACAAAATATAAATGCCTACCAGCCCATGAATTGAATTATTGAATTCTTTCAGTTATTGCTGGGCATCCACTGTTCAAAGTGCAAATTCTAATGGGGAAAATGATACGACAGTTTTGTTTTTAAGTTTTTTGATTTCTTCACTTGTCAATGAATCCAGGAAGGTCTGACATCAACTAACGTTCTGGTTCTTTATTCTCATCTGAGCAGCGCAGCGCTCAGCAGGCAGTCGGTGACCAGGACTCCACCTCCCAATGTGTGAATTGCCTCTCACTGACCATGTGGGTGCTGTGAAAACTGCTATTTCCTCTTACCTTATCAGCATCTGTCATCATGATGTGTAAGTGTAGAAGGTTCATAGAGAGAAGCTGTCAAACAGATAATATTACTACATTTCCTTAGGGACTTAGGAAGGTTGGAGGGAAAAAAATGGGAAAATTTAATCATCTTTTCTTTTTTTTTTCATTTTAAGTGATAGGAGTTATATTTTCATAGATGAATCCTCCAGTTCATTTAACTGAGAGCTGCTGCTTTGCTTGATTAACTCTAGTCCAAATACAATCAACTCTTCCTCTAAACCACATGCATGTGCAATTTTGACCACACAAATTTGCATTTGCTAAGTGTCGTTCTTGTGTTCATTCAATCATTTATTTAATGCTTGGTAAAGCCTTTGCTAGGTTCTGGGAGGGCAAAAATAAATAGGAAACAGAATTATCACAAAGGAACAAGCTGTAGAGTAAATTTAGGGAATAGATGTGGGAGGGAGCATGGAGGAGAAAGTGCCTAATACTAGATTGGAGTCAAGAGAGAGGACTTCACTATAAAGAGAGTAGGAAAAAACACCCTGGAAGGAGAAATTCATATAGAGGATTTGGGGGTTCAGAGGGCACAATGGAACAGGCAGAGGTAAAATTCAGAGGTGAGGAGATATGACCATGGAAGTTTGGCTAGGAGAAATGAGGGTAGGGAAAAAGATGGATGATCTCAAAGGTTTGCATTTTGGAGGACCATGCAGAGTGATGTGAGGAAAATTAACTGGCTTCAAGGTTCCAAAATGAGCTATTTTGGAGATGCCTGGACTTCAGCTATTTTTTTAAAATACTCCTATTTTTAAAATATACTCCAGCTATTGGGGTCAATACTGCTTGCTGTCAATTAGAAAGGAGAAATATTGGAGGGCAAGGATGGCAAGAAAGAATCTATACTTCAGAAAATGCTTTTCTGAAATACCTGGGTTGTGATAATGAGAACTATCCTCTTACAGTATATGAATGTGACCTTAAATTCTTTCACATGCTTGTGTCCCTGTGATCTTTTTTTTTTTCTAAGTAATATGGAAGCTGTTACATTTCAGGAATCCTACTTCTAATTTCTGGATCTACTTCCCCATCCCTCACTACATAGTACAGAATTTTATATATTTTGTTGTACGTCTTAGGTACATGACATATCTCTTTTGGTTATAAACTTCTTCAAAGCTGGAATTTTAATAATTCTTAGTTATTAGCTTATATTTAGTGATCACTTACTAAATGTTTCTTGAGCTATAAAAACAGAGGAATTTATTTGTTTATTTATTTATTTATTTATTTTTTCAGAGCTCAATTTAATGGTGGAAGCTGAGAGGTTGCTGTCTTCTATGAGCCTAAGGAAGGCAAAGGAACAATGCATTATTTCCTGGCATGGAAACCAAACAAGTCTGCATGACTGTTACTCTTATTACCTTGACCTGTAGACATCCAACATAGATGCTCAATATCTACTTCCACCCCAAGGAGAATATTCTCTGTGAAATAACAGAATATGCCAAGAACTATCAAAGCTAAGAGCCTTAAATATTAATAATTTTTCTACCCCTTTTCCACCTAGTAATCCTAGCTTAGACTTGAAGATAGAAATGAGAGAAGTTTTTCCTTTTCTTGTCTTATTGATGTGGAGGAGGAAAATTGAAACTAAGTATTTAAAAACTAAGTATTTTATGTTTTTTGTTAGGACACTTGCCTCTAGGATATTTCAATTTCTGTGAAAACTCTGTATTGATCTCCAGATCCCAGAGGGATATTTTTAATGAACAGAGAAGAAAGCAATATGATGGTGAGTGCCAATTACCTGACAGTGATTTTCAGCTTCTTTTCTGATTTTTCAAATATGCATTTAAATTTTAAAATAGTTATAGGTTGACAGAAAAATTGCACAGATAGTACAGAGTTCCCATATCCTTCTCACCCAGTACCTCTTATTATAATCTTAACATGGTACATTTGTCAGAGTTAAGGAACCACTATAGAGGTATTATAATTAATTAAAGTACATACTTTATTTGGAATTCCTTAGTTTTCCTCCACTGTCCTTTTCCTTTCCAGAATGTCATTCTTAAAGGTAATGACACTTACCTTACATTTAACCTTACATGTAAGGCTACTTACATGTAAGTAGCCATACATGTCTCCTTAGGCTACTTTTAAAAGTTGGACATGTGGTATCAAATAATAGAAGCTACTGTGAGTAAGCCTGTAGTGGGTGGATTTATGTTAATTGGGCTGGAAGTTGCACTATATTAGTGTCTGCTGTTTCTACAGGTGTCAGAGCCTTAAAATTCCTCTAATGGTCTTGGTTTTGTCTCCTTTCTTGACTTGAGACTTCCCTAAGTACTCCCTGCCCCCCTAGAAAGGGCCTGAAGTTTTCAGCCACAAGCCGTTGTTATTATACGGGAGTCCCGTTGGTATTATGATAAAGTGTGGAAGTGAAATAGCATTCTATCATCTTATGATTAAATCTCAGTCTTTTTTTTTTTTAAAGATTTTATTTATTTATTTGAGAGAGAAAGAGAGCCAGAGAGAACGCATGAGCAGAGTGAAGGGGCAGAGGCAGAGACAAATGATTCCCCACTAAACAGGAAGCCTGACATGGGGCTTGAACCCAGGACCCTGGGGTCATGACCTGAGTTGCAGGCAGATGCTTCCCACAGAGCCACCCAGGCTTCCCTAGTCTCAATCTTTTAGTGGGCCCATGTCTTGGGGTTGTGACCTTCCTAAATATTTCTCCGGTGGTTTAACTTTCCCCTCTTGTTCCCTACTCCTTCCTCTCCCTGCTCTATTGCCAATCTATACTTTTGAAGCCTTAATTTCTAGTGACTATACTTTTCCCCCTTCGGTGTGTACATTCAACAAATATTTCTTTAGAATCTACTATGTTTCAGGTACTGCTCTGGCACTGGGGGGAATGATTTAGTATTGAGAAAAAAAAATGATGTTGCAGGGGAAATTGAGGATGATTTCTGGAATGATGTCCTTGATTAGGAGCTAAAGGATGTGATTCAGTTTACAAGTGGAGAGACTGGCTTTAGATAGTAGCTCATATAGTTGATCCTGAGAGCTGGTAACAGGAAAGAAGACAATAATTTGACCCAAAGCAAATATCTTGGTTGATTTGTCTTCAGGAGGGACCAAAGCCAGGAAAGTCATCAGAAACAGACAGCTATTCATTGTCTCTCTTTCTCTCTGTCATTTTTGAACTTCATGGTTTCTTGTAACTCTGCCTGTTTGCTTCATTCTTTATTGTCTAAAGGTTGACATCCAGTGCTTAAGCAGGGCTGTGATAAGAAATGGCTCCACCAAAATTCTCTCAGGTCATTGCCTTCAGAGCGTAGAGCTGCTGTGTCTCAATTTGAAACTTCTGGAAGAGAGAACTACATGATTTTCCCATCTGAGGTTGGGTGTCTATCACTTTTTCAGTTATCAATAGCCAGTAATTTGCCCCACTGCTCACTTTGCAAAGATTGACGAACAGATATGAGCAGTTCCGTAAGAGTATGAGGAGTTGAGGAAATGATTTCAATTTCTAGCTCTGTGTGTGTGTGTGTGTGTGTGTGTGCACACGCAGGCTAGGTACATTTCATTTCACATCCTTAAAAATATATCTCTGCTCAAGTGAATTTAAGATTTTATTTTGGAATTAAGAACTCAAGAATAGGGCAGCCCGGGTGGCTCAGCAATTTAGCGCTGCCTTCGACCCAGGGTGTGATCCTGGAGACCTGGGATCAAGTCCGACGTCGGGCCCCTGCATGGAGCCTGCTTCTCCCTCTGCCTGTGTCTCTGACTCTCTCTGTGTCTCTCATGAATAAATTAATAAAATCTTAAAAAAAAAGAACTCAAGAATAGGGAAATTACAGTTTAAATTGTTGGTATATATTTCCTTACTATGTTTGGGTCCCTTACTCAAAAATATAATTAAATACACATTGCCAGGTAGATTCTACAGTATGGGGATGAACGGTGGCCCTGTAGGTACAAAAGTGATTAGCCCTCTGTTTCCCATCCTTTTACCCCAAAATGTCTTTTTAAAGCTAGTCTTTCAGCCCAGACGGAATCCGCTGTTATGCTGGATGAGCACTTATGATAAAAACGAACATTTCTTTGTTGTAACACTTTCAAACACCAGCTGAATTATTTAGACAGTCAAACAATATCGGGACTATTTCTGAAAAAACAGGGCTTTGTCCCTTTGGCAAACAGCAAAATTGCATAAGCAGTAAAATGCCATAGGAAAAAATTCTTTTGGGGTTTTATGAATATTAATATTTCTTTAATTATTAAGTATTATAATTGCACAGTCCATCCAGAAAACAATGAGTCTTAAACTTAGAAAACTGCTTTCATTTGGAAAGAGCCCTAAATGAGAACAGAAGTGAGGAAATAGGTATCTTTCTTTCTGTCAGTATGGTTTGTTTGTTTTTTAAAGATTTTATTTATTTATTCATGAGAGACACACACAGAGAGAGAGGCAGAGACACAGGCAGAGGAAGAAGCAGGCTCCCTGCGGGGAGCCTGATGCGGGACTCGATCCCAGGACTCCACGATCATGCTCTGGGCCAATGGCGATGGTGCTAAACCCCTGAGCCACCCAGGCATCCCTGCTTAGGTTCTTTTTTTTTTTTTTTTTTAGATTTTATTTATTTATTTGACACAGAGAGCATGAGCAGGGGAATGGGTAGCAAGCAGGAGAGAGAGAAGTAGACTCCCTGCTGAGCAATGTGGGGCTCCATCCCTGAACCCCAAGATCAAGACCTGAGCCAGAGGCAGACACCTAACCGACTGAGCCACCCTCTGTCAGTATGTTTTACTGGCACATGAGGCTTACCAGTTGTCCCCCAGAATCTAGCCTTCCTTTCTTCCTTACTGACAGAACCCCTTGTTTTTATCAAGGCACAGGCAATAGAAATACTACATTTTTTATTCTTATTCCTTATAATTGGATGTGTCTATAACTTACAGGTTTCCTTAAAAAAGAGCATTTGTCTCTTTTTTCATCCTTGTTGGTTTCCCACTGGCTGAGATGTGTGCATTTGGATGTGATGGTTCAGCAGCACTATTAGATGATAAAATAGAAGTCACAAATTGAGGATCAAACCTACAGAATACAAGGAACTTGGGTCCCTAACACTTCTGAGCTTTCACGCTTGCGCAGACTGCTTTGTTCCTATATTGGTTCTCTATTGCCACAATAATGCTAAAGAAGAAATGTTCACAAAACCTCAGCAGTCTACAAAAATACTTATTTCTTGCACAGCTGTGGAGTTGAGCTCATAAGGGCTCTCTCCTGCTTCTAGAGGTCAACTGAGATTTGATGGGTCTAGGCTGGGTTCAAATGGGTCTGCTGGTATGACCCAGCTCTGCTCCATGTGTCTTTCATCCTCCAGCAGAGCGGTTGGGCACATCCCTCTCTTGCAACGACAGAGGCACAAAAGAACAAGTGGACACATGAAGACCCCTTAGGTTTTTTTTTAATGATAAATTTATTTTTTATTGGTGTTCAATTTGCCAACATACAGAATCACACCCAGTGCTCATCCCATCAAGTGCCCCCCTCAGTGCCCGTCAGTTCGTTTCCCAGAGTTAGGAGTCTTTATGTTCTGTCTCCCTTTCTGATATTTCCCACACATTTCTTCTCCCTTCCCTTCTATTCCCTTTCACTATTATTTATATTCCCCAAATAAATAAGAACATATAATGTTTGTCCTTCTCTGATTGACTTATTTCACTCAGCACAATACCCTCCAGTTCCATCCACATTGAAGCAAATGGTGGATATTTGTCATTTCTAATGGCTGAGTAATATTCCATTGTATACATAGACCACAGCTTCTTTATCCATTCATCTTTCGATGGACACCGAGGCTCCTTCCACAGTTTGGCTATTGTGGACATTGCTGCTAGAAACATCGGGGTGCAGGTGTCCCGACGTTTCATTGCATCTGAATCTTTGGGGTAAATCCCCAGCAGTGCAATTGCTGGGTCGTAGGGCAGGTCTATTTTTAACTCTTGGAGGAACCTCCACACAGTTTTCCAGAGTGGCTGCACCAGTTCACATTCCCACCAACAGTGCAAGAGGGTTCCCTTTTCTCCGCATCCTCTCCAACATTTGTGGTTTCCTGCCTTGTTAATTTCCCCGTTCTCACTGGTGTGAGGTGGGATCTCATGGTGGTTTTGATTTGTATTTCCCTAATGGCAAATGATGCAGAGCATTTTCTCATGTGCGTGTTGGCCATGTCTATGCCTTCCTCTGTGAGATTTCTCTTCATGTCTTTTGCCCATTTCATGATTGGATTGTTTGTTTCTTTGGTGGTGAGTTTAATAAGTTCTTTATAGGTCTTGGAAACTAGCCCTTTATCTGATAGGTCATTTGCAAATATCTTCTCCCATTCTGTAGGTTGTCTTTGAGTTTTGTTGACTGTATCCTTTGCCGTGCAAAAGCTTCTTATCTTGATGAAGTCAGGGTTTAGTGTTGGAACTGGAACACCAGCACTTCTGTCCCATTCTATTGGCCAAGGCAAGTCACAAGGCCAGCTCAGATTCAAGATATGGATTCCACCTCTTCAGTGAGAGGAACTACCGGTTACATAACAAGGGATGATATAGGAAAGGGGGAAGAATAAGGCTATTTTTGTAATCTTTCTCTTTTTCGGACTTCTTTTACGTAAGAGACAAACTTCTGTCTTGTTGATGCTACTGAAATGCAGTTTAGCTTAGTTTTGTTTTTGTTATGTGTAGCTGACCCTAATCCTAATTGACTTACTGAGCTCCCCTTGGAATGTAATTCCATGAGGACAAGGATTTTTGCCTTTTTAAATTCACAGCTGTATGTGCAGAATGGAGCAGTGCTTGTTCCATAGTAGGCTTTCCATGTTTATTAATAGAATAAATAAATGATATGGCAATTAAGCTTAATATTTTAGAAAAGAACCCGTCTGTAGAAAGAATACAAACATGAAGAAGAGCAACACCCCCAAACAGACAAACAGGATGATGAATAGTTTTAGAGCCAAATTAGACTGCTCTAAAATAAATATTTTTTCAACTGCGGATATGTCTTAAAATAATTTGGTGTCTGCGGCAAATACTATAATTTGGCTCAGGTCCCATTCCAATCACTTTTATCTTGACGTCTAGAACCATGAAGACTATAAAACTAAAACCTACATTTTTACACTCCCTAGCAACTATGGTGTTGCAAGAAATCTAGTTTTCTCCAAGTCGACCCGCCTAGAGTTGGTTTAGAGGTAGCAGTGTGCAACACAGGGGGAGGATGGTAGAAGTGCCTGGTCCTTCTGTGTTACCACAATGAGGTGTCTGGCTTGGGGTCACAAGTATCGAGTGATGGGGGCAGTACAGTTGTGTTTTGTCTTTCAAAAGTAGTGTCTTTCAACTTTTCCCCGTCTGCTCTCTTTTGGCTGTGTGGTAGTCAAACCCAGGACTCAGATGGTTTAATATAATCTCTAAACTACATACTCTTTCTAAAAGAACTTTTTATTGGCAACCAGCTAGAGGGAGTTCTGTTGTCTGCAATTGCTTCCAGTAACAACCAAAGAGTTCATCATGCAAGTACTACCATACTTGCTAGAGTGGCAGTTTTTGGATCTTCAGTTAAAATGTTGTGGAAACTTAATTTTGGTTAAGGATAGAGGTGGGGAAACCTCATAAATAGATACATATTGAAGATACATCTTTGACTTTCTGTTTATTTAAAAAATATTTCTTTGGCCAGCAAAAAGAACGTAACATTACCAAATGGAATATAGAATTAAAACATCAATAAGTGGAAATTATTAATACTCCAAATGGGTTTTACAAAATTGTTTTCTATATCCATGAAGTATAAAGATCAACCTTTATTTTAATTCTTGTTCTGGGGATCCCTGGGTGGCTCAGCGGTTTAGCACCTGCCTTTGACCCAGGGTGTGATCCTGGAGTCCTGGGATCCAGTCCCACATCAGGCTCCCTGCATGGAGCCTGCTTCTCCCTCTGCCTGTGTCTCTGCCTTTCTCTCTGTGTGTGTCTCTCATGAATAAATAAATAAAATCTTTTAAAAAAATTCTTGTTCCTTTTTTCTATGTGTCCTTTCTTATATCCTTGAATAGATTTTTAATCGCACGCAGAACACTGATAAACATGAAAATGTTAGAAATAATGCATTTACTTTTAATGATCTTTTTGATATGGTAAGTGCTTCTAGACAAAGTAAACTGATTTTTAAAAACATTTTTGTTTATTTTGAAGAAGTGGACATAAATCTACAGGTAATGCAGAGTTGTCAGAGAAACAAATACAAATTTACACGTGTAAACTTACACCTGGCTCTCTTAACCTCATCATTAATGATGTTTTGCTCTGGGCAATCCTCTGCTATGGGAGGCTGTTGGGGGAATTGTAAGATGTTTAGCAGCATCCCTGGCTCCTACACACTAGCTGCCAATAGCACACATCTTCCCAAGCTGTGACCATCAACAATTTCTCTGGGCATTGCCAAATGTTGTCCACAGGGCAAAATTACATCCCTCCCCACACACAACCTGTTGAGAACCACCGACTTACACAGTTACATAAAACACGAAGCAGTTTCTAATGGAGCATTTAACAATATTTTTCACAATTTGAAGAACAACATCTTAACGCATGAAATATGTACCTTACATAGCATCTTAGTAGCATATTAAGGCTCGTAATTAAATCGATGCATCTTTCCACTTTTTCAACCTTATTGCACTAAAGATACAAAATGGTGTTCTGCACCTCAGATCTAAATGAGCAAACTGTCAACTTGATAAAGACAAAAAAGCCAGACATATATACAATGGAAAAAGAAAACACAAAGCTAGAGGCACCTAGTAATTACCTGTGATTCATTTTTGAGTCCGTGGTATTTTTATTTTAATTCCTGGGAATAGTCTTAACAGTTGGAATCTGGTCCTGGGTGTGGAATGAAAAATTATATTCTTCTTTTCTCGGCAGCTGAAAAGAAAAATGACTATTTATCTGAGTTCTGTTCTCAAACATGTGGGGTGGCCCTTGGGCTGTCTTGTCACCATTGTTTGTTTACGTGTTCTATGATCCCGGTCTGGGAGTGCTTCAGGGCTGCTGGAGCAGTTCTGAGACCTCAGAAATAATAATTAATTTTTAAACACCCTGTCAAAATAAAAATTTTCTTTGTGGCTCAACAAACATTTGTTTCAAACTCAACATCAAGGATTTTCTATGAGAATGAAAGTTTCAATATTTAAGACTCACAGGGAAAGATTTTTTAAATATTATGCCAGAATGACAAACAAATGAAAGATGTGGTTATAAACATAGACCTTTGGCTTGGTTGGGTAAATTAGATCAACGACCTTACTTTTAAAAGTACATGTGATTTAACAGAAATTTAGGAGATCCAAATTTTCATCCTGCTTCTGAAACAAGCTAGATCTATGATTTTGAGAAGCGGAAAAGGAGAGGAATCTTTTTAAAAATGACTCTGTGGGCCAGGGGCTCAACATATGTTCTCTGAGATACCTTACTCTTCTACGTCTGAATCCCTCACCTCCAAATTAGGTTGCTGGTTCTGGCCAGGTTTCTTTTTTTAAAAAATTAAATTAAGTTTTTAAATATTATTATTTTTTCATTTGAGTATAGTTTACATACAATGTTACATCATTTCAGGTGTACAATATAGTGATTGAACAAGTTTATACATCATGCTGGGCTCACTCCAAGTGGAGCTACTGTCTGTCACCATAATCACTATTAGGATCACTATTAGGATATCACTGCCTATATTCCTTATGCTGTGCCTTTTATTCCTGATTTATTCATTACATAATTGGAAGCCTGTATCTCTTGCTCTCCTTTACCCCTTTTGTCCAAACCCTACCTTTCTCCCCCTGGCAACCATCAGTTTGTTGTCTATATTTATAGGTCTGATTCTGCTTTTTGTTTGCTTAGTTTAGATTCCACAGATGAGTGAAATCGTGTGGTATTTGTCTTTCTCAGTCTGACTTATTTCACCTAGAAAATACTCTCTAGGTCCATCCACGTTGTTACACATGTTGGCCAGGGTTTCTAAGGTAAGAATCCATGCACGGGATTCAGGACAGTATGTGAATTCCCTAGAACTGCCTGAAGAGTTTTGGGTATGCATGTTCGTGCGATATTCTGTGGGAGATGGTTCAGGGTGCCCATCGGTTTCTCAAGGGATTCAGATCCTAAAAAATCATCAATTCACTTAAAACAAGCTAGGATTGCCCGTGGGAGTAGGCAAATCCAGGAGATATGCTGACATGGAAAGCTCTAAGTACATCTATTTGTGTTCCTTAACTTTTTTTTTTTTTGTATATTATGTGCCAAAATGGATCTGCCTGAGAGAATATGAGTATGAAAGCCCATGTGAGGGCGGCTGATTCTTCTCTCCTATCTCCTCCTTCATAACCTCTGTTTTTCATTTCATAGAGGAAAGTTTTCCTTCCAGTATGGTGCATTGCCACCATGGTATTAAAAATCCCCACCATGCCAAACATGGATATTTCAAAGTATTAGTGCTGGGGTTAAGGAATTAAATGACTTAAATGTTTGGATAGTAATTCCTTTGCTTCTTCCAAGGTTTTCATTCAACCAAATTGAAAGAGGACTTAAAATATGAACTGATAGGGATGGCTAGGTGACTCAGTGGTTGAGCGTCTGCCTTCGGCTCAGGGCGTGGTCCTGGGGTCCTGGGATCAAGTCCCACATCAGACTTCTCATGGGGAGCCTGCTTCTCCCTCCGCCTGTGTCTCTGCCTCTCTCTCTGTGTCTCTCATGAATAAATAAATAAAATATTTTTTAAAAAATACAAGCTGATAAATCATTACATTTTTTGATGATTTGTTCCAGGAATTTTCTCTACCCTGTATGTATATCTTTCTCGATTTCATTCATTTCTGCTCTTATCTCTATTATTTCTCTCCTATTTCCTTTGCATTTACCATGCCATTTTTCCCCTTGTTTCTTGGGGTAACTATTTCAGTCATTGATTTTTTTAGCCTTTTTTAATCTGATAAATATACCAAGGCTGCAAATTTCCTTCTAAGCTTCAATTGATGTCCACAAATTTTGAGAGGCACTATTTCATTAACATTCAATTGTGAAGTTTTTCTTATTTCCAATATGATGTTTTTTGAGCATGAATTATTCAGAAGTGCATTGCTTAATTTCCAAACCTTGGTTTGGGAGATTATTTTGGTTATCAACTTCTAGTTTATTTACACCATGTCTATAAAACATATCATGAATGATTTCAATTATTTAACATGTTTTATGACAATCTTTTTTTTTAAAAGATTTTATTTATTTATTCATGAGAAACACACAGAGAGAGGCAGAGACATAGGCAGAGGGAGAAGCAGGCTCCCTGCAGGGAACCCAATGTGGGACTCGATCCCAGAACCCCAGGATCACACCCTGAGCCAAAGGCAGATGCTCAACCGCTGAGCCACCCATTTTATGACAATCTTAACAAATGTCCCATGAACCCTTGTAAAGGACATGGAACTTACAGTTTGAACTGACAGCAATTTTTGCCTTCCCCACTTCCCTCCCTGCTTTCCCTTATGGGCCTCAACCGTATAATTCTTTTGTGTGGCTAATCTAGTCTTGGTATCTGCTTCTTAGAGGACCTGGACTAAGAGCCCATTTACCTCCTACTGCCTTTTGTGCTATTGTTGCAATATATTTACTTGCACATATACTTTAAATCTCAGAAGATGTTGTCTTTTATTTTTTTTTAAGAATTTTATTTTATTTTATTTATGATAGTCACAGAGAGAGAGAGGCAGAGACACAGGCAGAGGGAGAAGCAGGCTCCATGCACCGGGAGCCCGACATGGGATTCGATCCCGGGTCTCCAGATGGCGCCCTGGGCCAAAGGAAGGCGCCAAACCGCTGCGCCACCCAGGGATCCCAGATGTTGTCTTTTATAAGTAAATATTCATTTGAATTTATCCACATAACTTTTTTCTTATTAGTCTTTAACTCTTCCTACATTTTCATGGTCCTGTTCTCATAGAACCGGGATCACATTCTTATTCTGTGTTCAGAATTTCTTTGGTATTTTCTTTAGTGCTGGTTTCCTGCTGATGAATTTTTTTCCTGTTTTGTTCACCTAAACACAGTTTTATCTTGCCTTTATTTCTTAAAGATATCTTTGCTGGATATAAAATTTTAGGTCTTCTTTCTCCATTGAAACTGTGGCAAGCTAATTTGTTAGCTTGCAAGTAGGATACGATGTCAGATCCTTCACAGTTCTTAACAATTATTACATGAAATTGTATTTTTATTTACTGGCTTGTATGTCATCTGTCTTCTTCTCTAGAATTTAAGTTCTTTGAGGGGAAGGACTTTGTCTCTTTCTACCCTCATCTTCAACACATAAAACAGTTCTTGGCACATAGCAGATACTCAATAAATATTTGCTGACTGAATAAATGAATAAATAAAGATCTTTTCTAGCATAACTTTTTGGAAATCGAAAGAGTCATCCCTCATTATATCCTAATACTAAACAGAATCTGTTTTCTCAAAGTTTCTGCTGCCTTGGTAATTTTTCTCCCCGATGGGACTATTACTTCTAGTCTTTTCTCAGACTACTCATGTTATTTACCATTTCCTCCAAATCACATTACATTTGTTCCTACTGTAGGAGTTTAGCAATGTGGGGAATACAGAAGAGTATGGAGGGTGTAGACTTTAGAGTAAAATTGCTTCTTGACTTAGTGCTGGCTTCACTCATATCTAGCAGTGTATTATTGAGTAGTTAAACTTACTAGACCTTAGTTTATTCATCTTTAAAATAGGGATAACAATGATGCCTAATTCATATTGTTGACTATAAGCAGAGTACTTGACGTAGTCAGTGAGCTGAGTTGTCCATGGAATGTGGATATGGTTATTCCTCCCTGTGATGCTGCTAGTGCCAACTCTATGTATATGCTGTTTGTGCCTGCTGAGGGAAATTGCCCAGCCAGGGAACGATTGGCTCATAACTGTAGAGCTCTTGGATGTGCTACTAAATTTTCACTCTGTTTTTTATTGGCTGTGGATGATCTGAGAACCTGTCTCCAGAGCAAAAGAGGAGCAGAACAACTGGGCAAATCTTGTAAACATTCCAGAAAGTCAGAAGTGATGCATTTTGGTTTTGATCTGCATTTCTATGTTTATGGCAGTTGAAATTTTAATGTGTTTCCTTTCGCAGAATTTCCCCCTGAATGATAGTCTCAGGGCTCTGCTTTATTAAAATCAGAGAGTAACAATGTAGTTCAAGTCTTATTTTATAAGAGAGGCAACCTGAGATGTTGTGGCGAAATGACAAAAACCTAATAATGGAGATGCAGAGTCTGGCTGGGTAGATATTCGTGAATCTACAGCCTAACTTTAGGTATAAAGACCTGAGTTGAGTATGTGGGATTATTGTGTAAAATAGCAGATTATCATTGTGCTGCTAGGTAAGAGAGTCACCATGTAATTCTGATATTATTATTATTTTTTTGACTGCAAAGACTATCTGAAAAAAGTTTCTGACCAAGCAGAAATTTTGAAGATGGCAAATGCTTCTTTTGTGAGGTGGCACAGAGACTCCGCAAAGACTTTGATTCATCTTTCTCCAAGGCTGGCAGCCAGCAGTCATGGGCAACTTCCAGCTCACACAAAGTCACGGTTCCTCATGAACTCCATGTCAACACCAGTGCAAGCAGTTGCTAACAAATAGACTGAAGAGTTAGTGGTTATGGGTGGATTTCTTGAAATAGATGAACTTCAACAAACAGAAACAGAAAAGGCTTGACATTCTCAGATGGTGTTATATTTATGAGTAGCTCTAGCAAATGAAATTGAACGCTGGTGACAAAGCATTCACCACCAGAAAATAAATAAGTAACAGGAACAGTGCCCCAGGCCTGTGACTGAGGATGGCATTTTGCTGCATCAGGCAGAAATAGGTAAGGCTAAACCTAAACAGTGTGAGACACAATGAATATAAACAGCAGCTTCGCAGATACAGAGTTTGTGACAGATGCCAAACACAGAAACCCATCACCTTTTCCTCAAAGAACATTTTTATGGTCCTCGTTACTATCAGAACCCCGTGTGGGCACTAGGTTGACCATACACCCTACATTCTGGTTTGTCTGGGCAATACTGGTTTATACCTGTTGTTGGTGTGACCCTGCCTGCTAGGATTCCCTTTCACTCTCACAAATGTCCTGGTTTGGGCAATACATTATATGGTCACTCTGTGCATGACACACTTTTAGGCATTTGGAGGTTAACCAAGAAAAGCTGAGGCACCTGGACTTACTGGTCTTTCTTTTTCTCCTTTGTGGGCATGAAGCGTGTCTCTTGCAGAAGATCAGGGGGTAGGGGGCAAGGGCATGTAGCCTCTGGGCTCCTATAAGACTTAATAGTTGGGTAGGTTGGTTGAATTAACCACTTAACTACACCAGAGTTTCTTGGGTTTGGGTGAATAATTCATCTGTGCTGAAGTTTCCGTGGCATTTAAAGAATTCTGTAGTCCAGTCAAAGAGAAGTTGTGTTCAGATTTACCTATTGGAAAGCAACCACGCCACAGTTTTTTGGCTGGAAGGCTGACTCTTCCAGCATCAGCAGACCAGCCCTTCTCTTTATGCCAAGAAGTGAGTAGAGGGAGCTAATCCTTTCTATTGTCTGGATGAAAAAGTCCCAGGCATGTGCTTTCCAGGGTTAATGAACTTGCAAAGCTACTACTTAAACCTGTGTGTGGACTGAGCATCCATTTGCTACTTATCAGGGAAAGTAATCAATCACCTGGGTCTTGAATTGAATTTATTGTTTGGAGATTTTTTTTTAAAGATTTTTAAAAGCTTTTATTTGTTTATTTATTTTAGAGAGAGAGCATGGGATGAGGGGGACAGAGGAAGAAAGAATCTCAAGCAGATTTTGAATTATGAGCCTGACACAGGGCTTGATCCCACAACCCTGAGATCACAACCTGAATGGAAACCAAGAATGCATCACTTAACTGACTGTGCCAGCCAGGCATCCCTGTTTGGGGATGTTTAAGTTCCCAAAGTATCACTCCAGAAATAGAGTTGAGACTACCTTTTTAAATGAGTAATCTATTCCTTGTAGGCATTAATGATAAAAGAAAACAATATTTAAAGTTTAAGCAGCATCTTAGATTTTTAAATAGCACCTGACTCCAAGACACTCAAAGAAGAAGATTTCTCAAAATGAATTCTCACATTTCGATGAAGAAAGAAATAGATATGAATATCTCCAATCTCTGTAAAGAACAGGCATTACTACCTGTTTAGTTGAGAGGGGAAACAAAACATGTTGTTTCAAATATGCATATATCAGTGGTGAAATAATGACATTTCGTTGAGTTTTACATTAAGGAAAATGAATAAAAATGATTAAATCGTTATCTTGTTATGATGATAAGGATGTACATTGAGATCAGGGGCTCAGAGCCCATGCTGTAAAGAAAGATTAAAGAATTTTCTGGCAAATTTATTCCAAACCTTACTCTTAGTTGAATTATCCTGGGTTATTTGTCAACTGAAAATAATTAATCAGAGTCATTTATCATTCGGAATCAGTTATTGCTCGTCTAAACACATACATCAGTTCTAAAGAATGCATTCATTCGTTCAACGAAGATTTATTTACCACCTGTTATGTGCCCGTCACTTTTCTGAGAGCCGAGGTGAACAAGACCGATGAGACTTTGCTGAACTTTTGTGATTGATGAAAGACAGATGTAAATCTCAAGAAACGGGATGACTCCAGACAGGGTTAAGTGCTAATGCACGATGAACTAGAGGCTGGTATAAGCTTTTGGGATTTAGACTAAAAATTTCAGGATGATGAAATTTAAACAAATGCAAGGCCAGGGACAGAAAATGTGGTGTAAGAAATCTCACTGGAAGAAAATCAGGTATTAGGAGTAATTTCTCTTTTGCTCGCTGCCTTCCTTCAGTGGCGGATGCCTCTCAGTTTTCCTGCAGTTAGGCTGTTTGCTGCTCCCTGCCCAGCTCTTACATTGAGCTCCTCTGCCACCCAAGGACTCTGAATCCCACCTCACCCAGAATCAGTTTGCAATCCGAATGCGCTCTTCTCGCACATATTTTCTTTGATGCGGTCAACTTTGGCAGGTGTGCCCCCAGTTCAGTCCTCTAAGCCTGGCGATGTTATTGTTGGCCTGGTTCCTTTCTGGGAATTGGCCAGGTGCACAGAGGAGAAGGCGGCCCTAGCACCTTGCTCTCCTGGGGCCCAGGACAGCCGATCATCATTACTGGTGAGTGCTGCGGTTGCTGCTTGGTTTTTATTTAGGTTGTTGTTGATGTTGTTATTCTATTTTATTCTACTTTTCAAAACAGATTTTATATATTTATTTGAGAGAGGGAGAGAAAGACAACATGAGTAAAGGGAAGGCGCAGAGGGAGAGGGAGAAGCAGGCTCTTCGCTGAGCAGGGAGCCTGATGCTGGACCCGATCCTAGGACCCCAGGGTCATGACCTGAGTGGAAGGCAGAAGCTTAACTGATTAAGCCACCCACCCAGGCTCCCTGTTCCTTATTATTTTAATAGCTCCCTGTCTAAGTTGTCTGCTCCAGTGAATCCTCCACAGTTACCCAGAGATTGTTTTTGTTCCTCCCTTTTCAGGAACAAAATCTAATAGTTGTCCAGGTTGTGCTCCTGTACTCCCTGCTAAAAATTTCGTGTGGACACACTTAGACCTGGCTTGTTAATTGGCTCTCTTATAGCTATTGTATGGACATAGGACATTTTGTTTGTCTATTCTCTTATTACTGGCCTTTTAGCTTATTCGAAATGCATATTTTCAGTAACAGAAATTGCTAAATACACAAAATGGTAATACAAATTTATCCTCTCTTTGGTGCTTTATGAGCATTCCCATATTCCCATATCATCTCAATACTCCGGTAAAATTTTTGCCAATTTGATGGGGGGGGGGGGGGGAGGGAGAGGTAGCATTGGATTGTTTTAATTTACATCTCCCTGATTATAATAAAGTCAAGCATTTGAAATGTTTATCATAATAGGAATTCCCTTTCATATCCTCTATCCATTTTCATTTTGGTTTGTCTTTTTTCTTCTGTTGATTTTTAAGAATCTTGTGTATACTTAATAAATCTTTATGTGTTTTATTGCGTGAGTGCATTGCAAAAATTTCTCCCATTCTGAGACTTGCCTTGAAGTCTTGAATTTTGACATAATTAAGAATATTAGTCATTTTTCTTTATTATTTATGACTTTAGCACTTTTTGAAGAAATCCTTCTCTAAGGTCATGAAGACATTCACCCATAATTTTTTCTAAAATATTTTAAGTTTTATTTTCATTTAGGTCTTTAATTCATCTGGTTTTCATTTTTCTAAATGGTATAAGAAGATCTAAGATACTTTTTTCTTTCAGATGGATAACTTTCATCCAAACACTCCTTACTTGGTAGATAAGCCCATATTTTCCTTGTGAACTCATAATGTGACATCTGTCAGATAAGATCTTAGGTATGCATGCATGTATTTCTGGGCTCTCTAGTCTGCTCCACTGACCTATTTGAGTCTATCTGTGCCAACACTATGGAGTTTTAATGGGTATTACTTCGTGTTAAATCTTGATAACTGACAAAGCAATTCCCCTTTTTATGTACTTCAAAATTATTTTAGCAATTGTTGGCTATTCCACTGGAACGAGTTTATAGAAGTCTGACAAACTTTTTTGGACTTTGACTGGAATTGCATTTAATATAGACTAAATCTGACAGTACTCAGTTCTTTTAAATACTGATTTTTCCTTCCACAAATATGCTATGTCTTTCCATTTATTTAGATCTTCTTTTATATCCCTCAGTAAAATTTTATAAATTTTTTGACAATAACTCTGTGTGTCTTTTATTAAGTTTGTTTTTTCATAGTTTATCATTTTTCTTATTATTCTATCAAGGACCTTTAATACAATATTGAATTTCAGTGGTGATAGTGGGAATTCTTGTTTTGTTTTTGATTTTAAAAGAATGCTTTTTAAAAAATAAAAAAAATGAAAGAATGCTTTTAAATTTTCACTGTTAAGTATAAGATTTACTCTGTGGTAGATACCCTTTACTGAGGTAACAAAGAATCATTTTTTTCTTCATTTTATTTAAGTCATGAATGTGTGTTGAATTTTGCCAAGTGCTTTTTTTTTTTTTCATCAATTAATTTCACCAAATGTTTTCTCCTTTAATTTTTTGTTGTGGTAGGGGATCCCTGGGTGGCGCAGCGGTTTGGCACCTGCCTTTGGCCCAGGGCGCGATCCTGGAGACCCGGGATCGAATCCCACGTCGGGCTCCCGGTGCATGGAGTCTGGCTCTGTCTCTGCCTGTGTCTCTGGCTCTGTCTCTCCTTCTATCTCTCAAGAATAAATAAATAAAATCTTTAAAAAAAATTTTTTTTTGTTGTGGTAAATAATTCTAATATCTAGGTCAAAACTGTGATAGATGTGTCTTGTCTCTTATAAATAGAATGTAATGGGATTTTAAAAAATTCATATATGGCTACTTCCTTACCTTCTAGCACTTTAAGATGCCCTAGACTCGTATGTTCCCTACTCCAACCCTAGAAGTAGCCATTTCTTCAAGGACCCTGCTTCTTTTTATTGGAGAATGGCCTTTAGAAAGTAGGACTGGACACTAGGTGTGCTCATTGCTGTTGGTGTATTCTAGCCCCCTCAGTGGACAGAAGGAGGAAGTATGTAACTATATATCTATGCTTATACTGAATTTTAATTTCTAAATTTGTGGTTTTAACTTCATGCAGGTGGTGAAAAATTGAGCTTAATATCCAGGCATGACTTTTAGTTTCAGTTTCTTGAGGGAAGCTCTTTGTCCATTCATCATTCAATGCTGCCAACATGCTTGTCATGATGTGTTCTTGGGCCAGTGAGCATAAATCTTTCCCTCCTCTTCACAAACCGGACTCTTCTTTCTAGCTCCTATATTTAAGCAGTTCCAATGTTCCATGAAACACAAGTTTGCAGCCTTAGTCATAATCCTCTGAGGCATCAGATTTTTACCGCCTTTCTTCATGTCTCCTGACACTCCTCAGGGCTATTTAGCTTTTGATATGGCTGGCTTTGATTTTAGGTTTCTTCGGGGTTTCTGGTACCTATGGGGATCTTTTTCTTATTTGGAACTCTAGTAAGGATGAGAAGAAATATTTGATATATTGTATCTAGTATTTTCTTGTGGGATGTGTATGTATGTGTGTGTCTGTGAGTGTGTGTGTCTTCTCATTGTCTTCGCATGGTGTGTTGAATAAAAATTATGTCTATTTACGGTTAAGGAAACAAACACTAAAAAATTTGTGTGACCCAAAATCAGATAGAAACTTAGTGCCAGACTATCTGCCCTCTCATCTCTGGTCTTCCCACATTACACTGTTGTCTCTGTGGTAACTACAATAATTTCACAGAGTTTTAAAACTTTTCATATATGACTTTTACTTTCCCCAAACTAATTCATTTCTAAAAAACTTCCAAAGGGGACACCTGGGTGGCTCAGGGGTTGAGCATCTGTCTTTGACTCAGAGCATGATTCTGGGGTCCTGGGATCGAGTCTCACATCAGGCTCCCTGCATGGAGGCCTGCTTCTCCCTCTGCCTGTGTCTCTGCCTCTCTCTCTGTGTCTCTCATGAATAAATAAATAAAAATCTTAAAAAAATTTTTTTAAATAAAAAACTTCCAGAGTTCTCTACCAACTTCACTTGAAATGTTACCATAAAGCTGATGGGGGGGGGGGCGGGGCAGAAAAACACAATAGACTGAGAATGGATTCCTCTTCATTCTAGGACAATCTGAAATATATTTAATTTGTCAGCCTAATTATAGAATGCAACAGTGCTTGGGAAACACAAATACCCCCCAAATTGCAGAATTCATCTAGAATCTAGAACTCGAATATTAGTCATGTGTAAAGTCATTGATTTGTTGGAGTTTATATAGACAATATTTACAGCCCCTTATTTTAAAAGTATTTTAAATGATTAGATTTAGTGTCTAGATTTAGAGGTAAAATTCTGGACTTTCTCTTGGTAAGGAGGAAGCTGATATGGGGTATATAAAAATGGGAGTAAATGTTTGCATTATGGTTAAAAAGCTCTCCATTGTGCTTCATTGATTTTTCCTTGTTGCATACTTTGTAACTCTTGATTGCCTATTTATGACTGTCTCATTGTTTAAAAAGTACTAATACTAAGAAAACGTTTACATAATCAAATGCTTTCAAAATTAAAAGTCTTTATTGATAGGATAAATTATATAAAATAATATGTTAAGCGTAAGCTTATAATTTTTGTGGAGAAACAAGCAAAGGCAAAACAAACTAACAGAATAACCTCCTCCTGACTTCTAACTAAACTCCTCTATTGATACCAGATGGATATCAGATATAAAACATGATTGATACTTCATTACTCATATTATTTTTAAACAGAAGAAATGACCCTATCAAATGCATTCTAAATAATTCACTGCTGGGATGTGAGAATCACTTAACTAGATTTCTTTCCTTAATCTGACATTGACATAAATGATGTATAATGCTAATTAAAATTCAAGAGTCAGTTATGCTTGGGTAAACCACAGAAGTGGCTTTTTAAGCCTAAATTCTCCAATTTTTTTATAGCAAATATCATGTATAAGGAAACTTTGGCATCTACTTGTGGGCTTCCCCAAAGTAAATCTTGGGGTACCTGAGTGATTCAGTTGGCTGAGCTTCTGACTCATGATTTTGGCTCAGGTCCCAATCTCACAGTTGATGAGATCAAGCCCTGTGTTGGGCTCCACGCTCAGTGGGGAGTCTGCTTGAGAGTCTCTCTCCCTCCTTCTCTCTGCCCCTCCCCTAACTCATGTGTGTGCACTTTCTCTCAAAAATCAATGTCTTAAAAAAAGTAAATAGTAAGTTAAAAGTGTATTTGTTTGTTTTGTGGAAAATTATTAAGTCTTTCAAAATATATTTATTAAGATATAGCCACTGGAGCTATATTTCAGTTGATTTATCCTAAGACCCAAAATGCAATGTACAACCGGAGGATTTTTATTCACGGTCATTTGTTATGATTGAGTATCAAAGTCTGATTAATGTTAGCTGGAGATGACCGAGTCCATTGAGTGTCAATATTTATACAATTAAAAAATTTTTACTCATCCACATAACCTGGCAAATGTTAATGGAAGTTGCTATTAGGCATGATGTTCTCCTTCTGGAAATAAACTTAAGTAGCCTAAGTGGAAGAGAGAGAATCCCAATCCCAATTGTGGAAGACAGAGATCCCAAATCCAAGATTATTAGCTGTCATTGACTACAAGCTCTTTTATCTTTCATATGAAAAGAGAATGAGATATAAATTAAATAAATTAAATTAAATTAAATAAATTAAAGTATTAATCTGTGGTAGTTGTTCCAAAGATGCTTACGCTATAATCACTGAGAGACAGTTTGGAGACCCAAGAACTGTGTGCACAACTGATGAACTAATGTCTCAAGTGACATCATGGGTGTGATGAAATCCCAGTAGTTCAGATTATCTTCTCTACTTTGGGATTCAGGCAGTTTAAGGCCAGGGACCTAAATTCACAAAGAGAGAGCCATCACCTCTGGAATGAAAATTCCTGCTGGAACTTACTCGTTATTTATGCTCACATCTTTACTGGACGGATTAAAGCCTTGTGCTGTGCAACCATTGGCTGTTCTAACAGTACACTCTTTTACATTCCCCCCCCCCTCCTGCTTTCAGAAACTTTGACAGCAATTTATTAGAAAATAGCATCCATTCCCATAGCAGCCACCATTGTGAACAGATCACTTCCAGGGTGCTTTCCCTACAGGGGTGGGTGGCTCGTACCTGCAGCCAGGCCGGCAGCAGCATTGTGTGCACGGGGCAGCGTGTGTGCCCTATCCAGAGCCCTGTTAAGGCATCTGCATTCATGGCCTTCTGTAGACGCAAACTGTAATGTTCTTGAAAAGAAAGGAGTAAAGTATTTTCATTGTTCTTTTTTACCCTTTGCCTTCTTCTGGTTCTGTCATGAACATGTGTTTTCTCTAAGGAAAGAGGTCACCATCTGACCCTTTGATTTATCCTATAATTCCCAATTGTGCTTCACAGAACAAAAAGCCTTTTCAGGAGGACAGTGGGAACATTTTTCATTACTCTTTCTAAGAAAAAGAAAACTAGCGTAACATAATAGAGTGGTGGTTCTATAGCATTAGAGGTCTACCTGTCTCTTTTACTCATTTCTTTCTGGAGGTTCTAAAAGCAGAGCTTTCTACTTGCTTCTGGTAGGGGGGGAAAGGATGGGGGGGGGGTAAATGTGCACACACGTGTGTGTGTGTGTGTGTGTGTGGTGTTAAATAAGATGAAACAGTTAAATAATTGGAGAAAAAATAAGCCACTTTTTATCCTCCCCACTCCCCTTTGACTAAACATGTCCACGCTAACCAGCTTTGCTAAACATCCCAGCACGTGTCCTTATTGACCTCATCAGACAGCAAGGCCAACACCTAATAATACTCTTTGGTCAACAAACAGGTATTTAGTATTTGGGGAAAAAAATCCCTTTGAAAAGATTTGACTTTTCCCTCTTAAAAAACAACCGAGTTAAAAAAAAAACCGAGTTATTTAAAAAATAGTGGCATATTAGCAATTGCAATTGTCCCCACCCCCCATGGGATCCCTCCTGCTTGCTCTTGAGGAAGAGTAGCTTCCTCTACACTGAACTTGGTGTTCTCGCTGGAGCGGTGCCCCTACTGTTGCTTAGTTAGGTGACCTGTCTTCAGTTTATTTATGTTTTCTAGATGCTCTTGACGAGTAAACCATGGTGATGTGGGAAGAGGCTTGCCACTTTCACAAGATGATAGCACCCTTTGATGCTGGTGAGACCCCACAGGGAAGAATGGATATTTTGTAGAAGTCTTTTGTGAAGTAAGTGGTAGCCATGGGTGAGATATTGGAAATTGATTGATGTCCAGTTATCAGTACTTAGTGGGCAGTAGCAAGGATGCTGAACACCCTGCAGAGCGTGGGATAGCCTTATAAAAAAGGAAGAAATGTCCCATCAAAATGTTAGAAATGCCTCTGGAGAAAAACCCTGGGTCTAGTGTGTATTGAGAAGGGAAGAGGGGCACCTGGATGGCTCAATCAGTGAAGGATCTGCCTTCGGCTCAGGTCATGATCTCGGGGTCCTGAGATCGAGTTCCGCGTCAGGCTCTCTGCTCAGTTAGGAGTCTGCTTCTCCCTCTCCTTCTGTGCTCTCACTGTCTCAAATAAATAAAATCTGAGAGAGAGAGAGAGAGAGAGAGAGAGAAGGGAAGAATGTTGTCTTAAGTTCTTCCTAAACTCTCCATCTGACAGTTCCTCCTCTGTGTCATACGCACCCTTGTTGCTCCCCATTCCATGATGGGCCACTAGTCACCCTGTTTCTAGTCACTTTCTGACATTCCTTTCAGAACCTGTTGCTCCCCGTTTCTAGTCACTTTCTGACATTCCTTTCAGAACCTGTTGCTCCCCGTCCAGGGCAACCAACATCGGGACCAGCTCCACTGTGCCTGTACTCTTCCCAGTTCCTCTGGGTTTTGTATTTGATTCAACTGAGATTTTGGCATAAGCAAAGGGAATGACCTTGTAACCTGGAAAATATTTAGAACTTTATATTAAGAATGCTTTTTTCCAGAGTTCAAGGGTGATCTCTCAAGGGAGATCAAAGCACTGATGTTTGTGATCTTGTTAACCATTCTTAAATCTGAGATGCAAGTCTGAGATGCTTCAGTAGAACATTCTCTTCTTTTCATCTCTGCCATGTGAATCTATCTTCCAGAAACTTTGTGCCATACCCATCGAATTATCTATCAGCTTTCTCAGCAGCACATTTCCTGAGCTCTTGGGTAAGTCTATCTAGAAACACAAACACACGCACACACACACACACGCATGCACGCATACACACACACATACACACATGGTAATGGTATATTACAGCCTCTGGCACTAGTAGGGATTCAATCAAGACTTGTTGAATGAATGAATAAATGGATGAATAAATGAAAAAGCCCCTCTCTCCTCCTTTTGTATTTCTTTTCCTCCTCCTTTTTCTTTTTGCTAGGGTAGTTAGATTTGGTTTCCATTGATTGAAGTTAATAATCCTGATGGATATTGAATTGAATTGCTTTTTTTTTTTTATTTATCTTCTGAGAGGCAAAATTTAATCCAAACCCAGTATTTGCCAACGGATAGAGTTTATCAGTTACCCTCTGTTCAACTCTGCCCTTGAGCATTAGATAAAAGCCCTTCTCAGAAATACAGTTGGATAATACCCGATTCATGACCCCATTTCAAATGTTTAGCAGAGTTTCTTCTGGTGCAGCTCTGTTGAACTGAAATGAGGTCTCCTAGCCTTGCTTTCTGGCTTTCTAGCACTCTGAGTAAATCACATGCACCAGAATTTCCATCCCCATGAATGCTGTCATTAGCTCTTCCTGACCCCCTCACCTGAACCTTTCTGAGGACCAAGCCTTCACATATATCACCCCTTCTCTCTTTGTGCCCAGTTGCTTTCTGCAGGTAGCCATCTCTGTGACAAGAGAAAGAGATTCTGAGGGAGAGGGAGATGGGGGTAGGGGAAGGGACTCTGACTTCTCAAAAAGCATCACTCATATGGCAAGTTGCCCACTTTTTGGATTGCAATTTTTCTGACCCAGTGATTAAACAGTGAGGAGTGGTAAAGTGGTCTTGCTCCTCATTTTCATGTGGGTATCACACAGCTGCTCTGTCTGCTTTGTCTTAGCTGTTAGAGGAAATTCCTCTCAAACTCTACAGATCAACTGAGTATCATTTTTAAGTGGCAGCCTTGGAAATGTATACATCCTTTTTTTTGGATTTGTCACAAACATTTTAGTAGAAGTTTGGAGAAATCATGTTAGAGCTTAACCTAGAGGCCTCGTGTTTATTTATGTACAAATGATATTTTAAGTATTTTGTAGTTTGTCCAAATATGACACATACACTCATGGATGATCAAACTAGGACTTGCATTCACACACTTCATGTTTCACTAATGTGATTCTCCAACTGGGAGGTATAATTTCAAGCTCTGAGCTTTCACCATTGCCAGTGTTGAGACTCTGGTCCCTTGATCTTTATTATAAACCCTTCTAGCCATCAAAAAGGTATGAAAAGGCTCAGCAGTTAAGTTGTCAAAATATGCCTCCTACTTTGAGGCCCTCTATTCACTGTTGGACCATTGTTTCCGATGATTCTGGTAACCCTGACATGACTTTCAAAGTTTATCTGAAGCCTTATCGAAGGCAGGCACAACTTTCATTTTCCTCAGTAATGAATGCTCTTGAAGTTCTTCTAATTCATTAAAATTAAATGCTTTGAATGTGGGAGTCATGCCTATAATTTGTAAGCATCCCGGAGACCACTTATACACTCTGTGTCTTGCACAGAGGGGATACTTAGTGGCTATTGGTTGATTGATTACCATCAAGGCTGTGGTTGTTAGGTGTCAAGTGGTAGGCTCACAGATGGGGATATTGAATCTCAGGTCTACCAGTCTTTAGAAAACCATTATGTGAATGGAAGCATTACAATACATATTACATGTATTTATTGGCATTTTCTGTTTGTAGTAAGCACTTACTATGTGCTGTCTCATCTAATTTACTCATTTATTTATTTAAAAACGTATTATTGAAGTACAGTTGACACACAACATTATATTAGTTTCAGGTTATAGCACGGTGATTCAATATCCAAATGCCTTACAAAGTGATGATTACAATAAGCGTAGCAACCATCTGTCACTATAGAATATTATGGCAATACTGTTGATCGTGTTCCCTAGGCCGTACTTTTCACCTCCATGGCTTATTTATTTTATAACTGGAAGTTTGTTCCTTTTAATCCTCTTCACCTATTTTGCCCATCCCCTACCCTCCTTCCTTCTACAAACCACCAGTTTATTCTCAGTATTTATGACTCTGTTTCTGTTTTTTTTGTTCATTTGTTTTATTTTTTAGACTCCACACATAAGTGAAATCATATGGTAATTCTCCTTCTCTATCTGACTTATTTCACTTAGCAAAAACCCCTCTAATTCCATCCAAGTTGTCACAAACGGCAAGATCTCATTCTTTTTTGATGGCTGAGTAATATTTCATAGGGTGTATACACCACATCTTCTCTATCCATTCATCTACCAGCGGACATTTGGGTTGTTTCCGCACCTTGGCTATTTTAAATAGTGCAGCAGTAAACATAGGGATGCCTATATCTTTTCAAATTAGTGTTTTCATCATTTAATTTACTCTTTGCTGCAGATATTTATGCCATTTGTACCAACAGGAAAGTGCAGGCTCAGAAGAAGTGATTACATGGTCATAGTAACTAGAACAATAGCACCTACGTAAAATTACATGCTGGGAGCTAAAAAGGAAAAATCAGAAGATGATATATTTGGGAGAGATTTTTAAAGTGTGATGAAGGGTAAGCAAATATATCTGCTAGGGAGATAGCCTGGCCCAGAGACATAGCTGGCACTCAGTGGAGACTTGGGGTTCTAGAAGCATAGACTTCAGTAGCTGGAACTTTCACTTATGGGGATTGTTAAGTTTTCTTTTTCCTTTTTGTAATTTTTATTCTGAAGAGCTACAGCAGAGAATTTGAGTGATAGCATAAAGGAATTTGGAATTTCTTTGAATGCTTAGCATTTTACGTTATTAATCATGCTTAAGTTAGGCATCCAAAGGTCCTATCAGAACAGTAGCCTATTCCTGATTAGGGAAAGCCATGTTTCCTCTATTACTGGAGGCCTTGTCCTCTAACTGTCCTTAGGAGGGAAATGTTTCCCATTCTGTGTTTTCAGCTTAACAATCTTCCCTTGAGGCACTGTAGTTTGATAGAGTAAGACCCAGCCAGTAGATGGGTATTTGTCTAGTGCAGCACAGTCCAATGAAATTTTCTGTAACGATGGATATGTCCTCTATCTGTTCGACTACTGTAAGCCCCAAGCCACACGTGGCTACTGAGCATTTGAAATGTGGCTAGCATGACTAAGGAATTGAAAATTTTATTTTATTTAATTTTAATTAATGTACAGTTAAATTTAAATGACCACATGTAACTAGTACTTGCCATGTTGGATGACACAGCTTAGTGTCTGGGAAAAAAAAAGAAATGAATCAGTTTCAGGTTGCCCTCAGTCTGCTCTTCCTACCGAATTCTTGCCTCCACAGAGCTTTTTCCTGTATATGATCATGTGATTCCTTCCTGTTCTCACCTCACTCAACTAACTTTCTCTCTTATCACTTGTTTCTCAGCATTTTAAAACAATTACCTGCTTGCTTCCAGCAGGAATTTCAAAATTGCTTTATTCGACAATCTTTTCATGGAAGCATTGTTTTCCTCATTTCTCCCAATATTTGGAAAATAAAACTAATAGTTTGCCAAAGCCGTTCCTTTTCATATTACTTATTAATGCAGAGAGGTATTTCCCAAAGTGTAGAGCATGTGCCCCCAGTGGCATGAAAGACAATTTTAGGTGATACGATACTACGCATTTATATGACTTTATTACTTATTTTTATTCTAACGACTATTGGGGAAATGTGATTAGTACCTCAAATGTGTAATTTCATGGATATTATTGCTTAACATGAAGCTAAAGTAGACGTTTATATTTTACAAAGAGAGTCATTTACAACAATATTAAGTAAATAGTAGTACAGATGGTATGCAGATATGGCAAAACTCATTAATTTATTTAAAAAATGTGAACTCTGGGAAATGCAGTTGTTAAATTAACTTTCTGTATTGACTCCATTCCCTGCCGTTCCCTGCACGTTCTCTGAGCTCCCGCCCAGTGCGCAATCACCTGTGAACACGCTGAGCATTTCTCCATCAGGCCTTTGTTGATTTGGTTACCCTTCCAAGGCTGCCCTTCTGTCCTGGACCTCTCATTCTCCACTAGGTGAAATTCTGCACAGCCATCGAGGCCAGATCAAATCTTTGTAGAAACCGTCCATGCCACCCTCTTCTTCCTTGACTCCTCCATAAAGTAAAACTCACCTACCTTCTTAACCTCATGACATGTTATTCATTCTTCCAGCATAGCACTTACTTTTGATGGTTGAGTTGGCTTATGTGTGGATCTGTTTTACTCCCTGGGATTGAGAATTCCTTGAAAGGAGAGACATTGTCATAATCATCTTTAAACCTTAGTGCAATCACAGTGCCTGGCACATAGCCAGTGTTTGTAAAATATTTATTAGGGGACAAACTGTGTTTTTAAATCAAACTGAGTTATGTGAAGCCAATTTTAAGCACCCTTGCCCCTTTCTGCTTATAGTCAATACATTTGCAGGCAGCCGTTGGCTACACTAGGCTAGTCGATGCTCAGAATGGCAGGTTACATGTAGTATTAGCCGAAAGGAAACACATAAGGATTTAAATCTGGGAGGAAAATGGCAAAGCTTTGCAAAACTAAAACAAATGACTTTGTAAAAATAACTCACACTGCTGCTACCAAAGAGATTTTAGACTGAGAATTTAATTTATTCAAATAATGCAGGCTAACATGCTCTGCTTTATTTCGAGGAAAAAAAAAACATCTTTTTGGTTTCAATTTCAATTATGCACCTTGTCTATGATGATTTCTGTCATCATTGCTTAATGCTTCTTTTCACTTTGTTTAGCAAGCTGTATTGCAAATATAACATTACATAGCTCTTTGCTATTGAGGTCAGATAAGATATATACAGAGAATATCTGAATACAGTACATTTTCTGCAAACGTCCTTATGTGAATGAGTCATTTACTTATGTCTAGGACAGTAAAAGTATTCAAGAGAGCCAGTATTTATAGAAACCATTTCTGTTTGAATAAAAAGTTTACTACACTACTTTCTAGAAAGCTCTTGGACTTTTCTTAAAGTGTTTTTTGGTTTAAATATGCAATATATTTGTTTAGAAAATATTTCCTTTCATATGAGCTTTCCTCCAACTTTAAATAAAGTCTAGTAGCTAAGAGCTTATTCCATCTATATATTTTGTTAACAGAATCTGATTTTTGACAATGTGTGGGACAGATTCCTAAGTCTATTTCTTCATTGTCAGTTAATCATTTGACAAATACTATTATTTGCTGGACTCTGTACCAAGTAGTGGCATAGAAGCTGAATAAGACATGAAGCTTTTAGTCTCCGGAGAACCATATAGGAAGATGATGCTGTGTTTGGTGCACACAAAGAGTGCTGTGATTGTATGAGGACATCTAACTGGATGATGGGGTCAGGAAAGCTTCTTGGAGGAGGTGACTCCTGAGGTAGTTTTTAAACAGTAAATAGGTCAGCTGGTCCAGGAAAGAAGGGAAGAACAGTCAGATCGAGTGGTATGTGGGAAGGCCTCTAGGCATGAAACAATCCCTGACAGTAGGGAAACAGGGCATTCTTTGTGGCTGTGCAAAGGGTGCTCTCACTGGGGAAAAAAAGGAAATGAGGCCAAAGGGGGTTGACATATGGTCAGAATATGAATGGACCTTCCACTAAGCTAATGAATTTGAATTTTGTCTTGATTGCTGGTGGAGCCCTTGATGGGTTCATAGCAGGGAAGTGACGAGTTAGATTTGTATTTTGGATAGGGCACTCTGGCAGCTCGATGAAGGGTGTACTGAAGTAGGGCCAGACTGGGATAAAACACCCAATTAAAAGTGGGTGTTTTATCCCATCCACTGATTTGATCCCAGTCACTGTAGTGACTGTACTAAGATGAAAAAAACTGTGGGCAAGGCTTAGTGATACGAGTGAATGGGGAAGGGCAGGAGGGGATTTTAGGAGATGACACTGTAAGACTTTGTGCCTTTAGGGTGAGTGGGAGTTGCAGTGTTGATGCTACCTCCCAGGCTTTGCTTGAGCACCTGCGTCTGATATAATGTTATTCATGGAGCCAGGTGTCATAGCCAGAGGAGGAGGTGGGTCAGTGGGGTTTGAAACACAGTGTTTATAATGCACCTCTGAGACATCAAGTGTCGGGATTCAAGATTATCTGAAAGTTCTGAGGAAGAAAGAGAGGTCAGAGAACAATTGGAAGTACCAAGAGATAGCCAAAGCCAAATATGTGGCTAAGATTATCCAGGGATCATGTTCTGAATAAGAAAAGCAAAGAGCCAAGGTTGAGGCTCTGGACAAAACCAACAGTTAAGAGGAAATTGGTAATGGATGTTATATGTGGTAATTGGTGTTCATTAGGCTTATTGTGGTGACCATTTTATAATATATACAAATACTGAATCATTATGTAGTGCACCTAAATTAACATAATGTTTTATGTTTATTATATCTCAAAATTTAACAAACAAAATAAAAAATAATAAAAGAGAAAGGAATAATAAAAAAAATTGAGTCTGTAACTTCAGAAAACTAGATGAAATAACAAATTTAGGCAAAAGCCTGACATTTTCCTGCTATGAGTCCAAATGTGTTAAAAAAAAAAATAGTCCAGAAACCAGTCACAAAAGGACAAATATTGTTATAATTTTACTTATAAGAAGTACCTGGAGTAGTTGAATTTATAAAAACAGAAAGTAGAATGATGGTTTCCAAGTGCTAGAGGGAGGGGTGAAAGGAATGGGGAAATTTCTGTTTAATTGGAGGAGACTTTCTGTTTGAGAGGATGAAAAAGTTCTAGAGATGGATAGTGGTGATGGTTGCATAACACTGTGAATATACTTAATGCCATGGAAGTGTACACGTGGCTTGTTTGATTTTATGCTGTGTATTTTACCACAAGAAGAAAGAGTGAATAAGTTTTGTTTTTATAGAAGATATTTAGAGAAATGGTTTGTTTCTCAAATTTCACCAGTTAAAATAATTTAAAAAAAGTAAAATAAAAAAAGAAAGGAAGGAAGGAAGAGAAAGAAGAAAGAAAGAAAGAAAGAAAGAAAGAAAGAAAGAAAGAAAGAAAAAGGAAAAGAAAAAAAAAGAACAGACAATTGGTGGAGAAAGAAGCCTATAGCATAAATGGAGAACCAGAGGTGGGCAACAACAAAAGAAGCATTCTTCTAGAAGCAGGAAGAGTAGAAGGTCAACAGTGTCAAATGCCACAGAGTGTGCAGGTAAAATAAGAACAGAGTGAAGTCCACGGGCTCTGGAAAATGCAGGAGATATGGAAGTTTTTGTTGACCTTAGTAAATGTTGTTTCAGTGGCAGGGTGGGACAGAAACCATGTTTGAGCAAATTAAAGAGTGAATATAGAGCAGAATGGAATTATAGACAAGAATTCAAAGCTCTTCTATATTGAGTGTTTAGAAGACGACTTGGGACGAGAGACATCTTAGTTTTGTTTTGCTTTTAAAGATGAAGGTTCTTCAAACATGTTTGTATGCAGAAAGATAACTCAGTGGGGATGGAATCCAAGCATGGGGAGAGAAATCAGCCTTAGGTGAGAATGAGGGAGACACATGTACTAGGCAGAAAAGGAGGAAAAAATGTTTTTAAAGAAAGATATTTGTAGGGCAGAAAGAAAGTTGAGGAAATTTTCACTAGATAATGTTCATTGTCTCATTGGGGAATGAGAAAAGGGAAGGTGACAGGGGGTTTGAAGAGAGGCAAAGTTCTGTGCATCTTTTTCAGGCTTATGGTGACCGGAGGGAAGGAGCAGAGAATTTGAAGGATTGAGCTGATTAGGCCAGGAATTTTGTCGGATACTGTAATTGGAGAACAAAGGAGAGCAAGGAATAATTTAAAAGAATGATTGAAATGATAGTCTAATGGACAGAAGCTATTTAGGGAATTTCAAAATGTTGCAATAAATGGGAAGAAATATGACAATTTACCAAGGTTTGTTTATTTATTTAAAAAATTCTATTTAAATTCAATTTGCCAACATATAGTAGAACATGCCATGCTTATCTCATCATTTAAAAGATAAGTAACATCTAGGGAGAGGGGGGTATGAGCAAGTTTCCATGAAGAGAGTACTATGTAAGAAGCCTGGAAGTGAAGGAGAATGTGTGTTGGGTTCCATTCAGGGGCCTCATCCCTTTGAAGGCAGCAGGCTGTAGTAGGAAGGAGGCAGTGGGAGTGGAGTGAATGGATTCAGGAGACATTCTGGTGCTTGAATGAGATGTTGAAGGTGGGAGAGAAATGTTGCCATTAAAATGATTCCTGGGCCCACTTCTAACATATGTGCAGAGGGGCGCTTCCCCAATCACCATGGAGCAATTTCAGACAACAGTAAGATGTCTGAGAATTCAACTAAATTCTGACAGAGGTTAAGGGTTAAGAGTTCAGTCCTACAAGAACCCTCCCAGCACCCCTAACACCCACACAACTTCAACAGCCAGTCATAAATCCCAGGCTGTTACTGTGCTTCTGATGGACAGACTCAGATTGGAGGTTACCACGACCCTCTCTTTAGACTTTAGATGCCAGTCACAAGTCCATATTGTTCTTTATACTTCTGACTGGCTGTAAATCAGAGGTTCCCACAACCGCCTTCTCCTTATGTTTGTTTAATTTGCTAGAGAAGCTCTCAGAACTCAGAGAAACATTTTACTTACTAGATTACTGGTTTGTGATGAAAGGATATAACTTAGAAACAGCCAGATGGAAGGGATGCATAGGGCAAGGATGGGGAAAAGGCACAGAACTTCCATGCCCTCTAGCTACGCTACTCTCTAGCACCTCCACTTACTTATTCACTCACCCAGAAGCTTTTCGAAACCAGTCCTTTTGGGTTTTAATGGGGGATTCATTACATAATCATGATTAATCATTAGTGATCATTAATGATTGAACTCAATCTCCAGCTCATCTTCTCCCCATAGGTTAGGAGGGTGGGGCTGAAGGTTCTAACTCTCTAATTACAAGGTTGTTTCTTCTGGGAACCAGTCTCCATCTTTAGGTATGGTTCAAAAGTCACCTCAGATATACACCAAAAGATGTCTTTAGTGGTCTCATTACTTAGGAAATTCCAAGGGGTTTAGGAGCTGGGAGTCAGGAACCATGGACAAAGATGAAATATATGAGAAATATATGTCTTATGTCAACCTTAAAAATACAATATTTTACTAGCAAAAAATGGGTTTATTTGGGAATAGCAGAGAATTGCAATTCAGGACATGCAAGCTATGGAAAAACCATAGGGAAGACTGAAGAGAGAGTCAGTTTTAGGAGGAAACTCAAAGGATTGTTTTGAACAAAAGATCACTGAATAAGAGTCTCGGATTGTGGCAGTTTCTTACTGGCTGTAGGCGATGCTGATTAGTGTATTGTTGCTGGGACAGGGTGGGATCTTCCTTCTTTCTTTCAGGAGAAGATGAATTTCTGTGTGAAAAGTGTCCTCCTGTGTCAAGATAAAAATTATTTTCCTCCTCCCTGCTGGTTATGCAGACTGTAACGAATCAAATGTTCATGAGAGCTCCTCCTTCAAGGGCTTCCATACTCTATTTATAAATCATAATATCGCAGCCATTCATTGGATTAGTGAAGAAGTCATTTCAGGAGAAGAGTACTGAGTTCAGTTTTAGCATCTGGGGTTTGAGATGTTCGTGGGATACATAAGTGGAGATGTTCAGTAGGGAGTAATCTATACTAGTCAGAAGCTCTGGAAAAAGACTATGCCCTACATAGAAATTTCAAAATCATGAGCTTATAAATAACAACTTAAGCCATAGAAATAGATGAGATTGCCTACAGAGAACTTGTGGAGCAAAAGAGGATCACAACTAAGGGACACATGGAGAAAAAGGTTCTTGCAAAAGAAATAGAGAAGGAACAGTCAGAGTAAAATATCCAAGAGTACTGAAACTGAAGAAAGTTTCAGGACAGTCATCTGGGTTATATGTTGTATACATTAAAAATATGAGTCAATAAATAAAGACCGAGAGAAGTGTCTGTAGGATTTAGCAACTAGGAGGTCCTCAGTAACTTTGGAAAAAGCAATTTCTGTGAAGTGGTGAGTGGGAGCAGTGTGGGCAGAAACCTCGCTGCATAAAATTGATGAGTGGGTGGAGGTTAGGAGAAAGAGACAGCAAGTGTAGACAACATTGTCAGAAGCTTCACTGAAAAGGAGAGAAAATGCCTTTAACTAGAAGGTATTCATTTCCTCTGACATAAACTCAGAGGTAGCATTATTATTTTTTCTCTTTTCAGAAGAGAAAGGTTTGAACATGTCTGAATGCTTACAATAAGGAGACAGAAGAAGGGAGAGGATGAAATACAGGAGAGGCAGCAGTACTTCCTTGATAAGGTTCCTTCGAAAAGCAAGAGGCCACGGGATCCAGCACATAGGTGAAGAGCATAGCCTTAGGAAGGGTGGGGAATACCTCCTTTACCAAAGGTGAGGAGGAACAAAAGAGGTAAATTTGTACCATCGGTTGTGGGAAACTGAAGGTGTTCTCAATGGCTTCTATTTTCTCTGGGAAGTAAGCAGGTAATGAAAGAAGAGGTGGTGGAGATGGTACAGGTGATGGTGATGATATATACTTTGATATACATATTTCAGAAGGCACTCAGCTTTTTGTGATGATAAGGATCATGGGAGTGAAGAGTTAAAGAAAAGATCCTTGGGGGACGCCTGGGTGGCTCAGTCATTGAGCGTCTGCCTTTGGCTCAGGTCATGATCCCAGGTCCTGGGATTGAGTCCTGCATTGGGCTCCCCGCAGGGAGCCTGCTTCTCCCTCTGTGTGTCCACCTCAATCTCTGTGTCTCTCATAAATAAATAAATAAAATCTTAAAAAGATCCTTGAAACTAAGGAACAGAGCTCTTGAGGCATTTGGTGGCTCGTTTATTTGAATATTTAAATGAAAGTAGTCATGGGAATAGAAAGAAGGAGAAACAGTGAGTCAGACACTAAAACGATCAGTTAATGAGGGGGATTGGCAGCAGATCTGTAGATGACAGCAATAAGAAGGGGTAGCAGGTCGTCAAGTGTGATGTCCTTTAAAGAAAAGATGTCATTTTTTTAGAAGTGGGAGGAGAAATGTTGTGAAAGCAGCAACAGGAAGCAGGTGGTGCCTACCCTACTTCTGGGACCAAAGGTGAGCAGGATGTAAGGGAAAAAGCAGCATTCACTTGAAAGAGCTGCAAGGAAAGAGATGTCATCAGGGGATATTCAAATTTCAATTAGGCCAAAAACATGAAGATGCTGAGGATGAAAAGAATAGTTTTCTGCTAACATATCACAAGTTCTAGAAGACGTAGAGAAAAAGTGAAGGGTGTGGGAAAGGTGGAAGATGATCTCAGATTAAAGGTTATACAGATATCATTGTACCTGGGTGATGGTTGATGATTTAGGAAGCTTGGAGTTTTGAAGGTAACAAATAATCAGATGTGAGACATGATGGCATACAGATGATAAGTAAAATCATGGGCATGGTGAGCTTATCTTGGACATATAGAGTGACAAGGAAGGGCTCTAGAGACTGAGACTTGAGATATTCTGACACTTGATGGCTGGGTATAGAAATATAGGAGAAGGAGCTTAGAGAGAAGGCCAGGAAGGAATCACAAGGTTAGAGCACAACCAGGAACATGTGGGTCATGATGAGATTCACTGGGAAAATATGTTTTCCAAAGAAAGGATTAGTTAATATTGGCAAAGGCTCAAAGGAGGAATAAATGCCCCATTATAACACAGAGATCATTGATAATCTCAGTGAGTTTTGTGTAAAGTCACTGCACAAAAGCCAGATTGATCGAGGAGAAGTGAGAAAACTGGAATAATGAATTAGCAAGTTCAACATTTGGCTTTAAGGGGATGATAAGAAATGAGGGGGGCGGCTCCAGAGCTAGAGAAGGCCTGTGTTTTTATGATAGGAGAAACTCAAGTATGTTTGAAAATCTATAAGACAAGGAAGAAGTTTTATGTACAGGAGAAAGAATAGTGATAAGGAAAGTTTCCAAGAAATGGAGAAGCATGATGCAATTGGTTTTTGTTGTTGTTGTTGTTGTTTGTTTGTTTTCCCCTCAGAGAACACACCGGGAAATTTGGTTGGGAGGTCAAAGAGTAGAATAACAGAAGAAAGAGTCTGGGAGATAGTTAGTGGTCTTTGTGTGACTCCTTGAAACTTTAATCTCAGATGTTTAGTTTTAGCCAATCATGGTAATGTCACTCCCTTACCTCAATAGTCCAGGACTGGTATTTGACCCAATCATGGCCAATGGGTAAGAGAGAAGTCTGCTCATGGGTTTCTGGAAAGGAAGACATGGCTCCTTTCTTCTCCTGGATGATGGTGTATTTGGATATGACACCCAGAAATGCAATATGCTGGCAGCCCTGAGGGGAACCGAGCTGAGGGCAGAACCAATTCATTGAGGCTCCATAGAGAAAGATGGAAAGAAGCTAGGTTTATGATCATATCTTTGAGACACTATTAACTCTTCTTTTTTTAAAAAGATTTTATTTATTTATTCATGAGAGACAGAGAGAGGCAGAGACACAGGCAGAGGGAGAAGCAGGCTCCATGCAGGGAGCCCAACATGGGACTTGATCCCGGGTCTCCAGGATCACGCCCTGGGCTGAAGGCAGTGGTAAACCTGCTGAGCCACCCGGGCTGCCCACTAATTCTGACTCCTACCCAATCCCTGGACTTTTTTTATACAAAGCAATAAATTTCCTATTGTGTGAGCCAATTTGAGTTAGAGTTTTCAGCTACTAGCAGTTGGATATATCCGGACAAATGCAGTAGGATTAGTTGTTCCCAAGACTTAGTACTGACACAAGTGTGCTGGCTGGCTTATAAGGCTAAGTAATATTCATATTGAGATCCCATCAGAAATATTTGGCCTTTATACTGGTTCTAAATAGAACTTTGATGCTATTTATTGTTTCTGGATTGTATAAACCTCAGTGCAGGGTGGCAGGGACATTATTTTATGACTGAATCAATACATAAATAGCTAATGCTCACAGGGTCTTATGACCTTGCAAAGTTCAGCTCTAACTGAATTTACCATGGAAAAAATTGGCCTTCTGTAAGGTTTTTGGCCTTTATGAAACTTATTAATAAGCAAACAATATGGCATGTTCAAGTCTGAGTCACAAAATAAGAAACTGGCATTAGGTACAAAATTAGGAGCTCACTTGGGTTTCCAGGTAAACAAAAATATCACAACCCTATTTTCATATATTTTTCAGGAAGTATAAGTAGAAATGCTTTAAAATAGAGTTTAGAAATAGAAGAAAAGTTGTTACTGGGCTGGAGGTAGACTATTTGCCTTTTCAATATTTGACAATTCGATGTTGAAAGATAGCCAATGTGAGATAACTTACTCCCATTGACTTTAAACAACTAATTGACAAGTACAACTACTGCAGGGAAAAGGAAAATGTAGTGCATCCAGTTGGATGAAAAACTCAAATAAGTTCAACTTTTGATTTGAAAAGTGAGAAAAAAAGCATATTTACTATCTTCCTTCCCTCCCCACTTTGATGCCAAAGTATGTTGACTAGAAAATGATGTCTCACTGCTTATTAATTTTCTACTTCTTTATGTCAATGTAAGACAAGAAAATGTTTGTTGAATTGTGGCTGAATTCATCTGTTGGGAAACTGAAGGTTTATCAATGAGGAAATGATAGATATCTCGAGAGAATGGAAGCACAGTTATCAAATTAATGAATCTGCCTGTAGGTTTACCAGTTATTTGTTAGTTTAAGTAAGAAACTGTTGCAGCTGTTGGTGGCCTCTAGTCTTCCGCCTTAGCTGCAATCTGCTCAGGAAGATGTCTTGACAACACCAAGAACTCAGTTGAGAAAATAGTGTGTCAGGGTTACACTTCTATATTTTCCTTTCTTTTTGAAACAAAATAATTTTTGATCAAATTTATACCTGCACATGGTTTAAAGAGTCAGATCTATAAGGTTTTGTTGAGTAAAACAGTAGTGCTCCTCCTCCCTCTCCACAATTTTCCCCTTCACCATAGGCAGTCACTTTCCATTCTTTTTTTTTTTTTAAGATTTTTTAAAATTTATTCATTTACGAAAGACAGAGAGAGAGGGGGTGGGCAGAGACACAGGCAGAGAGAGAGAAGCAGGCTTCATGCTGGGAGCCCGGTGTGGGACCTGATCTCCGGTCCCCAGGATCACACCCTGGGCCAAAGGCAGGCACTAAACCGAGGAGCCACCCCGGGATCCCCCTCATTTTCCATTTTTTTAGTTGATTCTTATATTGATTTCTCACCATGGAAACAGCAGTTTTAGCTTTCTTTTTTCCTGTCCCCAAATATATGTATATCATTTCATTCTCTCATCAATCAAATGTAGTTATAAATACATCTAGATAAAAATTCAGTGTCTATATGGTTATGGCTCAGAAATACTGTTCAGATCAGTTAGAAAGCTATAATTACTTTTCATCTCCTGCCTCAACAACTATTGGTTATTGCTGAAGTTAATAATTGCCATTTTCTTAAAATTCCTTTTTACTCGTTAAATTCAGTTACAACTTCTCTACCAGTTGTCTAAATTTACACTCAAGAGGTTAAGATGCATTAGGTTTTATTTTTTTTGATGCATTAAGTTTTGCTTGTTGGTTTCTTTGTTTGTTTTATCAATTTCATCTTGAAAAGACACTCTCCCAGAGTCTCTTGGCATTTTCCAATGTGGACTATTTGTCCTCGATGACTTGTGCACACCTATAGTTTTGAGATCTCCCATCATCATCACAGGTAATCCCTTTGCTTCTCTCCTGTGTTGGATCTCTTTATTCCTATTTCTCCTTCTTCATGGAATACCTCAACATGGAACACATGCTGGAATACATGTATTTGGTGGAATTCATCAACAAGTACCTTCCTGATAAAAGGTGCATGGGAGGTAAATACTGTGAGTCCTTCTATGTCTGAATGGATTTTTACCTATACTCAAGAAGATTGATAATTTGGCTGGATATAAAATCCAAGAATGAAAATAATTTTCCTCCAGAATTCTGAAGACAGTTGAACTGTCTTCTAATTTCCATTGTTACTACGAAGGAGACCCAAACCACTCTGGATTTTATTTCTCCTCCAGAAGCTAAAATTCTTTATCCCCAAATTATTTGATTTTCATGATAATGTACTTGGTATACTTTATTGTGTTTGGCCTTTTTAGACTATTAACTCATGTTTTTGCAGTTTTAAGAAATTATTGCATTATTTCACTGAAATTTCCTCCCAATTTCTCTGTTCTCTTACAAGGAACACCTATTTTTCAAATGCTGACACCCTTAACTGACTTTCTGATTTTCTTACCATTTTTATCTTTTTCCACTTTTTTTTAAAATTTCAAAGTGAATTCATTAGATTTATCTTGCATACCATCTATTGGGTTTTTCATTCCTCCTTCAAATATTTTAATTTCTAAAAGTTGATTTTGTTTTTTGTATGTGTGTCATTCTGTTTCTACTTGAAGTTTTCAAAATCTTCTCTTACTTTTTGAGGATATAGGTGATGTTTTTCAACTTTATTAAGGCATATTTTGCATATCATAAAATTCACCCATATCATGCTTACAAATCAATGATTTTTAGTAAATTTATCTAATTGTTCAATAATCATCATAAGTAAGTTTTATTTTATTATGTATTGTTTATTTATTATTTGCCGTTTCCCCCCCACCCCCAACTTTTAAATTCTTCTCTTGCTCTTTTTTGTTGGGTGCTTTGTTTGTTCAAGTCTGAGATTTGGAAATGTTGATTCTTTGTTAACAAGAGCCAGCAGGAAATATAGGATTCCTTCTCTCCCCTGGCCTGTCTCCGCTGAAGCCACCACCATACCTTGTTGGCTGGGCACTAGAAGAGTCTTCCATGTGTGTGGATACTGGATGACAAGGGCAACCTCCTTTAGTGGTTGCAGGGCTTATGAACGCTGCAGTATCTTTTGGCTTTACACATCTCTAAAGTATTTTTAAACTATTTTATGTACATGGTTCAGTGCACTCCTCCCTTTGCTTGCTTTTATAGTTTTCCACCTGATGTGAGGGGTGTATAAACAACATCTTCCATGACTATGATTTTTTCTTGTCATTTACAGTCTCTAAAGTTCTTGTGTATGGTCTGGAAGAGCTGCAGGCTCTTTAGGGAGACACCAGCACTGGGCCTAGCTCAGCTTCTTTTCTTTTCCTGTCTGTGCTTGCTGGCAAGCTTACTCACATTGAGTGCAGTTAGGTTTCTTGTTCCATTATTAATTATCTCCACTTCTAAAACATACTGTAGGGGGAGGAGGGGCAAGATGGCGGAAGAGTAGGGTCCCCAAATCACCTGTCCCCACCAAATTACCTAGATAACCTTCAAATCATCCTGAAAATCTACGAATTCGGCCTGAGATTTAAAGAGAGAACAGCTGGAACGCTACAGTGAGAAGAGTTCGCGCTTCTATCAAGGCAGGAAGACGGGGAAAAAGAAATAAAGAAACAAAAGGCCTCCAAGGGGGAGGGGCCCCGCGAGGAGCCGGGCTGAGGCCGGGGTGAGTGTCCCCAGGACAGGAGAGCCCCGTCCCGGAGGAGCAGGAGCTGCACCAACCTTCCCCGCGGAAAGGGGCTCGAAGGGAGTTAGAGCAGGACCCAGGAGGGCGGGGATGCCCTCCGGCTCCCTGGGACACTAACAGACACCTGCGCCCCGGGAGATGCACCGAGCTCCCTAAGGGCTGCAGCCCGCACGGCGGGACCCGGAGCAGCTCGGAGGGGCTCGGGCGGCGGCTCCGCGGAGGGGGCTGCGGCCGGGAGCGCGAATCCAACAGCGCAGGCCCCGGAGCACAGGGCACCGGGACACAGCCCAGGATCCGGCCTCCCCCGGGACAGGCAGAGGCCAGGAGGGCCCAGGACAGCGAGGACGCTCTTGCCCCGAGCTGAGCAGATCAGCGGCCCCACCCCGGAGCGTCCAAGCCCTGCAGACCGAGAGCTCCGTAGTTACGGCAGGAGCTGAGTCCAGGGTCCCAGAGCTGCCCCCGCCACTGTGGCTTCCTCCTGGGGCCTCACGGGGTAAACAACCCCCACTGAGCCCTGCACCAGGCAGGGGGCAGAGCAGCTCCCCCAAGTGCTAACACCTGAAAATCAGCACAACAGGCCCCTCCCCCAGAAGACCAACTAGACGGACAAGTTCCAGGGGAAGTCAAGGGACTTAAAGTATACAGAATCGGAAGATACTCCCCCGTGTTTTTTTGTTTTTGTTTTTGGGTTTTTTTTTTTCTTTTTGCTTTTTGATTTCTGTTTGCTTCCCCCACCTTTTTTCCCCCTTTCTTTCTTTTTCTTCTCTTTTTTCCTTTTTTTCTTCCTTTTTTCTTTTTTCTTTTTCTCTTTTCTTTCCTTCTTTCTCTCCTCTCTTTTTCTCCTTTTCCCAATACAACTTGTTTTTGGCCACTCTGCACTGAGCAAAATGACTAGAAGGAAAACCTCACCTCAAAAGAAAGAATCAGAAACAGTCCTCTCTCCCACAGAGTTACAAAATCTGGATTACAATTCAATGTCAGAAAGCCAATTCAGAAGCACTATTATACAGCTACTGGTGGCTCTAGAAAAAAGCATAAAGGGCTCAGGAGACTTCATGACTGCAGAATTTAGATCGAATCAGGCAGAAATTAAAAATCAATTGAATGAGATGCAATCCAAACTAGAAGTCCTAATGATGAGGGTTAATGAGGTGGAAGAACGAGTGAGTGACAGAAGACAAGTTGATGGCAAAGAGGGAAACTGAGGAAAAAAGAGACAGACAATTAAAAGACCATGAAAACAGATTAAGGGAAATAAACGACAGCCTGAGGAAGAAAAAACTATGTTTAATTGGGGTTCCCGACGGCACCGAAAGGGCCAGAGGGCCAGAATATGTATTTGAACAAATCATAGCTGAAAACTTTCCTAATCTGGGAAGGGAAACAGGCATTCAGATCCAGGAAATAGAGAGATCCCCCCCTAAAATCAATAAAAACCGTTCAACACCTTGACATTTAATAGCTAAGCTTGCAAATTCCAAAGATAAAGAGAAGATCCTTAAAGCTGCAAGAGACAAGAAATCCCTGACTTTTATGGGGAGGAGTATCAGGGTAACAGCAGACCTCTCCACAGAGACCTGGCAGGCCAGAAAGGGCTGGCAGGATATATTCAGGGTCCTAAATGAGAAGAATATGCAACCAAGAATACTTTATCCAGCAAGGCTCTCATTCAAAATGGAAGGAGAGATAAAGAGCTTCCAAGACAGACAGGAACTGAAAGAATATGTGACCTCCAAACCAGCTCTGCAAGAAATTTTAAGGGGGACTCTTAAAATTCCCCTTTAAGAAGAAGTTCAGTGGAACTATCCACAAAAACAAGGACTGAATAGATATCATGATGACACTAAACTCATATCTGTCAATAGTAACTCTGAACCTGAACGGGCTTAATGACCCCATCAAAAGGTGCAGGGTTTCAGACTGGATAAAAAAGCAGGACCCATCTATTTGCTGTCTACAAGAGACTCATTTTAGACAGAAGGACACCTACAACCTGAAAATAAAAGGTTGGAGAACCATTTACCATTCAAATGGTCCTCAAAAGAAAGCAGGGGTAGCCATCCTTATATCAGATAAACTAAAATTTACCCCGAAGACTGTAGTGAGAGATGAAGAGGGACACTATCTCATACTTAAAGGATCTATCCAACAAGAGGACTTAACAATCCTCAATATATATGCCCCGAATGTGGGAGCTGCCAAATATTTAAACCAATTAATGACCAAACTGAAGAAATACTTAGATAATAATACACTTATACTTGGTGACTTCAATCTAGCTCTTTCTACCCTCAATAGGTCTTCTAAGCACAACATCTCCAAAGAAACGAGAGCTTTAAATGATACAGTGGACCAGATGGATTTCACAGATATCTACAGAACTTTACATCCAAACTCAACTGAATACACATTCTTCTCAAGTGCACATGGAACTTTCTCCAGAATAGACCACATACTGGGTCACAAATCGGGTCTGAACTGATACCAAAAGATTGGGATCATCCCCTGAATATTCTCAAGACCCCTGCATTTCAGACCATGCCTTGAAATTAGAACTAAATCACAACAAGAAGTTTGGAAGGACCTCAAACACGTGGAGGTTAAGGACCATCCTGCTAAAAGATGAAAGGGTCAACCAGGAAATTAAGGAAGGATTAAAAAGATTCATGGAGGGATCCCTGGGTGGCGCAGCGGTTTGGCGCCTGCCTTTGGCCCAGGGCACGATCCTGGAGACCGGGGATCGAATCCCACGTCAGGCTCCCGGTGTATGGAGCCTGCTTCTCCCTCTGCCTGTGTCTCTGCCTCTCTCTCTCTCTCTCCCTCTCTCTGTGTGTGTGACTATCATAAATAAATAAAAATCTTAAAAAAAAAAAGATTCATGGAAACTAATGAGAATGAAGATACAACCATTCAAAATCTTTGGGATGCAGCAAAAGCAGTCCTAAGGGGGAAATACATCGCAATACATCTCTTTTCTTTCCTTCTTTCTCTCCTCTCTTTTTCTCCTTTTCCCAATACAAGTCAAAAACTGGAAAGAACTCAAATACAAAAGCTAACCTTACACATAAAGGAGCTAGAGAAAAAACAGCAGATAGATCCTACACCCAGCAGAAGAAGAGAGTTAATTAAAATTCGAGCAGAACTCAACAAAATCGAGACCAGAAGAACTGTGGAACAGATTAACAGAACCAGGAGTTGGTTCTTTGAAAGAATTAATAAGATAGATAAACCATTAGCCAACCTTATTAAAAAGAAGAGAGAGAAGACTCAAATTAATAAAATCATGAATGAGAAAGGAGAGATCACTACCAACACCAAGGAAATACAAACGATTTTAAAAACATACTATGAACAGCTATACACCAATAAATTAGGCAATCTAGAAGAAATGGACGCATTCCTGGAAAGCCACAAACTACCAAACTGGAACAGGAAGAAATAGAAAACCTGAACAGGCCAATAACCAGGGAGGAAATTGAAGCAGTCATCAAAAACCTCCCAAGACACAAGAGTCTGGGGCCAGATGGCTTCCCAGGGGAATTCTATCAAACGTTTAAAGAAGAAACCATACCTATTCTACTAAAGCTGTTTGGAAAGATAGAAAGAGATGGAGTACTTCCAAATTCGTTCTATGAGGCCAGCATCACCTTAATTCCAAAACCAGACAAAGACCCCACCAAAAAGGAGAATTACAGACCAATATCCCTGATGAACATGGATGCAAAAATTTTCAACAAGATACTAGCCAATAGGATCCAACAGTACATTAAGGAAATTATTCACCATGACCAAGTAGGATTTATCCCTGGGACACAAGGCTGGTTCAACACTCGTAAAACAATCAATGTGATTCATCATATCAGCAAGAGAAAAACCAAGAACCATATGATCCTCTCATTAGATGCAGAGAAAGCATTTGACAAAATACAGCATCCATTCCTGATCAAAACTCTTCAGAGTGTAGGGATAGAGGGAACATTCCTCGACATCTTAAAAGCCCACAGCAAATATAATTCTCAATGGGGAAGCACTGGGAGCCTTTCCCCTACAATTAGGAACAAGACAGGGATGTCCACTCTCACCACTGCTATTCAACATAGTTCTGGAAGTCCTAGCCTCAGCAATCAGACAACAAAAAGACATTAAAGATATTCAAATTGGCAAAGAAGAAGTCAAACTCTCCCTCTTCACCAATGACATGATACTCTACATAGAAAACCCAAAAGCCTCCACCCCAAGATTGCTAGAACTCATACAGCAATTTGGTAGCGTGGCAGGATACAAAACCAATGCCTAGAAATCAATGGCATTTCTATACACTAACAATGAGACTGAAGAAAAAGAAATTAAGGAGTCAATCCCATTTATAATTGCACCCAAAAGCATAAGATACCTATGAATAAACCTAACCAAAGAGGTAAAGGATCTATACCCTAAAAACTATAGAACACTTCTGAAAGAAATTGAGGAAGACACAAAGAGATGGAAAAATATTCCGTGCTCATGGATTGGCAGAATTAATATTGTGAAAATGTCAATGTTACCCAGGGCAATTTACACGTTTAATGCAATCCCTATCAAAATACCATGGACTTTCTTCAGAGAGTTAGAACAAATTATTTTAAGAGTTGTGTGGAATCAGAAAAGACCCCGAATAGCCAGGGGAATTTTAAAAAAGAAAACCATATCTGGGGGCATCACAATGCCAGATTTCAGGTTGTACTACAAAGCTGTGGTCATCAAGACAGTGTGGTACTGGCACAAAAACAGACACATAGACCAATGGAACAGAGTAGAGAACCCAGAAGTGGACCCTCAACTTTATGGTCAACTAATATTCGATAAAGGAGGAAAGACTATCCACTGGAAGAAAGACAGTCTCTTCAATAAATGGTGCTGGGAAAATTGGACATGCATATGCAGAAGAATGAAACTAGACCACTCTCTTGCAACATACACAAAGATAAACTCAAAATGGATGAAAGATCTAAATGTGAGACAAGATTCCATTAAAATCCTAGAGGAGAACACAGGCAACACCTTTTTTGAACTTGGCCACAGTAAGTTCTTGCAAAATACATCCATGAAGGCAAAAGAAACAAAAGCAAAAATGAACTATTGGGACTTCATCAAGATAAAAAGCTTTTGCACAGCAAAGGATACAGTCAACAAAACTAAAAGACAACCTACAGAATGGGAGAAGATATTTGCAAATGACCTATCAGATAAAGGGCTAGTTTCCAAGATCTAAAAAGAACTTATTAAACTCACCACCAAAGAAACAAACAATCCAATCATGAAATGGGCAAAAGACATGAACAGAAATCTCACAGAGGAAGACAGACATGGCCAACACGCACATGAGAAAATGCTCCGCATCACTTGCCATCAGGGAAATACAAATCAAAACCACGATGAGATCCCACCTCACACCAGTGAGAATGGGGAAAGTTAACAAGGCAGGAAAGCACAAATGTTGGAGAGGATGTGGAGAAAAGGGAACCCTCTTACACTGTTGGTGGGAATGTGAACTGGTGCAGCCACTCTGGAAAACTGTGTGGAGGTTCCTCCAAGAGTTAAAAATAGAGCTGCCCTATGACCCAGCAATTGCACTGTTGGGGTTTACCCCAATGATTCAGATGCAATGAAACGCTGGGACACCTGCACCCCGATGTTTCTAGCAGCAATGTCCACAATAGCCAAACTGTGGAAGGAGCCTCGGTGTCCATCGAAAGATGAATGGATAAAGAAGATGTGGTCTATGTATACAATGGAATATTCCTCAGCCATTAGAAACGACAAATAGCCACCATTTGCTTCAACGTGGATGGAACTGGAGGGTATTATGCTGAGTGAAGTAAGTCAATCGGAGAAGGACAAACAGTGTATGTTCTCATTCATTTGGGGAATATAAATAATAGTGAAAGGGAATAAAGGGGAAAGGAGAGAAAATGAGTGGGAAGTATCAGTGAGGGTGACAGACCATGAGAGACTCCTCTAACTCCGGGAAACAAACAAGGGGTGGTGGAAGGGGAGGAGGGCGGGGGGTGGGAATGAATGGGTGACGGGCACTGAGGCGGGCACTTGAGGGGATGAGCACTGGGTGTTATTCTGTATGTTGGTAAATTGAACACCAATAAAAAATTAATTTATTAAAAAAATAAAACATACTGTAAATTTATGAGCAAGAAGATGTCTGCATGGTTGGGCTTTCCACTGGAAGAAAAACGTGTTTTTTTTTTTAATTTTTATTTATTTATGATAGTCACAGAGAGAGAGAGAGAGAGAGAGAGAGAGAGAGGCAGAGACATAGGCAGAGGGAGAAGCAGGCTCCATGCACCAGGAGCCCGACGTGGGATTCGATCCTGGATCTCCAGGATCACGCCCTGGGCCAAAAGCAGGCGCTAAACCGTTGCGCCACCCAGGGATCCCGAGAAACCTTTTAAAGCCAGCATTTCAGACTAGTAGTGGAAGGCTACCATTCACCAAGCAGCTGAGGCTCCTGTCACCTCCCTCAGGATGCGTGGCTCCCAGTGCTTCAGTACTCCACCCAGAGCAGCCACCATCTTGGGAGAGCAGCCTACTATTTGCTATTAATCCTCCCAAACTTGTCCCAGGCAACCACTACTTTACATTAATCTATCTCCATAGATTTGCCTGTTCTGAACATTTGATATAAGTAGAATCAAATGTTCTGTGCTCCTTGTGTCTGCCTTCCTTCACTTAGCAGAATATTTGAGGTTCATCCATCTCAGCATGTGTGTATCAGTCGTTGATTCCTTTTTACTGGTGAGTAATATTTTTCTTATAGCACATTTTTGTCTATCCATTGATCAGTTGATTGACTTTTAGGTTTTTTCCAATTTGGAGCTATTATGAATAATGATTCTAGAAACATTTATATGCAAGTCTCTGTGTGGGTATATAACATATGCATTTCTCTCAGGTAGATACCGGGAAGTGGAATATCTAGGTCAAGTGGTAACTTTATGTTTAACTTTTTAAGAAATTTCCAACTGTTTTCCAAAGTGGTTCACCATTTAAATTCCTAACAACAATGTATCAGTGTTTCTGTTCTTCACATCTTGCCAACATTAGTAATTGTCTTTTTTATTATAGCCATCCTAGTGGGTGTGAAATGATATCTCATTGTGGTTTTAATTTACAGTTTCCTACTGACTAATGATGTTTACATGCTTATTAGCTATTCATACATCTTCTTTGGTGAAATGTTTATTCAAATCTTTTGCTTATTTTTGAATGGTTTGCTTGCTTCCTATTGAGTTGTAACAATCCTTTATATACTCTGCAACTGTTTATCTGTATATCCTTCATCAGATGTGTGTTTTACAAATATTTTCCTCCTGATCTGTTGCTTGTATTTCCATTTCTTTTTTTTAAAGATTTTATTTATTTATTTATTTATTTATTTATTTATTTATTTATTTATTTATTTTAGAGAGAGGGAATGGGAATGGGAGGAGCAGCAGAAGGGGAGGAAGAGAGAGGGAGAAAGAATCTCAGGCAGACTCTGTGTCAAGCACAGAGCCTGTTGTGGGACTTAGTCTTGTGATCCTGAGATCATGACCTGAACTGAAATCAAGAGTCTGACACTTAATCAATTGAGCCACTCAGGCACCTCCATATTTTCATGTCTTAATGATATATTTTAAAGCAGTTTTGAATTTTGATGAAGTTTACTTCAACTTTTTTGTTTATGGACCATGTTTTTAGTGTCATATCAAAAAACTGCTTAATTCAAAGTCTCAAAGATTTTATCCTATGTGTTCATATAAAAGTTGTATTGTTTTTGATTACGCATTTAATTAATTAATATTTTATTTATTTATTTGAGAGAGAGGGAGAGAAACCACAAGCAGGGAGAGCGTCAGAGGGAGAAGGAAAAGCAAGCTCCCTGAGGAGCAGGATGTGAGGGGCAGGAAGCCCGACGTGGGGCTTTATCCCAGGACCCTAGGATCATGACCCAATCTGAAGGCAGGCACTTAACTGACTGAGCCACCCGGGTGCCCTTAGATTGCCCATTTAAATATGTCATCCAGGTGTGTCTGGATGGCACAGTCAATTGGGCACCTGTCTCTTGATTTTGACTTAGATCATGATTTCAGGATCATGAGATGGAGCTCTGCATCTAGCTCTGCACTCATGAGGAGTCTGCTGAGGATTCTTTTTCCCTCTGCCCCTCTCCCAGCTCAAGTTCTCCGTCTCTCAAATAAATAATAAATAAATAAAATCTTTTAAAAAAATGTCATCCACCTTGAGTTAATTTTTGTGTATGGTGTGAGGCAAAAGTCTACGTTCATCTTTTGCATATGGATATCCAATTGTCCCAGCACCATTTACAGGAAAGATTCTCCCCAGTGAGTTTTCTGGGAAAATCACCCAATTGATCATAAATATAAGGACTTATTTCTGGACTCTCAGTTCTGTTTCATTGATTTCTGTGTCTTTCCTTAAGCCAGTATCATACTGTCTTGATAACTGTAGTTTGATAGTAAATTTGAAAGTGGGAAGTGAAAATCCTCCAAGTTCATTCTTCAAAATTGTTTAGACTATGAAAGTAAGATATTTTGCATTTCCATAATAAATTTGTAGATCAGCTTGTCAGTTCTTGTAAAAAAAAAAAAGCCTGGATTGATTTTTATAGGGATTATATTAAATCTGTAGATACATTTGAGGAGTACTGCTGTCTTAACCATATTATGTCTCCTGATTCATGAACATGGGATGGCTTTCCAGTTCCTTAGATCTTCTTCAATTTATTTCAATAATCTTTTACCATTTTTCAGGTATACATCTTGTACTACTTTTGTTGGATCTATTCCCTAAGTATTTTATTTATTTTTTGATTTATTTTAATGGAATTATTTAATTTCATTTTCAGACTGTTCATGACTAGTGTATAGAAATACAATTAATTTGTGTATAGCGATCTGATATTCTGCAACCTTGCTATATTTGTGTGTCATTTGTGTGTTAGTTGTAATAGTGATTTTTAATAGATTCCTTAAGATATTCTACATATAAGATCATGCCATCTGTGAATAGAGATAGATTTACTTTTTTCTTTCCTATCTGGATGCCTTTAAATACCTTTTCTTGCTGATTGAATTGGCTAGATCCTCTAATACAACATTGAGTAAAAATGGTGAGAACAGATATTCTTGGCTTATTCCTGAACTTGGGGGCATTTGGTCTTTAAATATTAAATACGGTTTTTACTGTAGTTATTTTTAGGTGTTCTTTCAGAATCAGGAAATTCCCTTCTATAACTCATTTTTAAAAGATTTTTATTGTGCATGGGTATTGGATTTTGTCAAATGCTCATGAAAATGTGTTCTTTATTTGATTAATATGGTCTATGACATTAATTGATTTTCAGATGTGAAGCCAGCCTTGTGTTCCTAGGATAAATCCTACTTGGTCATGGCATATAATCTTTTTTTTTTTTTTTTGTATGTTGTTGGAGTTGCTTTTCTAATATTCTGTTGAGGATTTTTGCACCTATGTTTATGACTAATATTTGTCTCTTTTTTATACAGCCCCAAGCCTAGAATAGGTCTTACATTTTTAATTGGATGAAAAAAGGAATATTTCTTGGCATGTGAAAATTATATGAAACTTAAATTTCAGTGCTTAGGTCTAAAGTTTTATAGAAACACAGCCATATTCATTCATTTACCTATTGTCAGTGGCTGCGTTCACACTGCAACAGCAGAGTAGTTGCAACAGAGACCATATGGCCTACAAAGCCTACAATATTTATTGCTTGCTCTTTTAACAGAGAACATTTCTAACCCCTGCTATGGATTATTAGTAACTTTTTTTCCTGCTTCTCTGTATATGTAGTAATTTTTGGTTACTTGTTGAATGTTGTGAGTATAGGCAATACAGATCTTGGATGATGGTATTTTTCTCAACAGAACATTAAATTTTAATCAGGAAGGCAAACATCGCCTTTTTCATGTTGAGGTTTGATTTTTGGCTCCCTTAGGGAAGATCTATCATTGTTACTTAGCTCTTACTGCTATGACATGGTCCTTATACTTAGGGTATGGCCTTTGAGTCTTCACCCGAAGCCTTGGGAGTTCACCAAATACTCTCTGTAATCACTGGGCATAAATCCCAACCTCTGCCCTCCCAACAGTGCTCCATCTAAAATCTCTGTCCTGCTCTACAGCTTTCTTTGCTGGGCCTCCCAGAACTGTGCTGTGCACACGTATTTTTCAAGAGTTGGCTCTGAGTGCAATTTTCACACGACGTTTTTAGGCTCCTTCTCCTAGGTCCCTCCTTTCTAAAACCCTCTCCAGAAAATCCCAGTGGTCTTTGCAGTTCTAAACTCTAGGATCTGTCTCCTCTACCACTCTCTGATTGGGTACTATTTCTCTGAACATGGACATGCCCTCAAGGTGAAACTGAGATGAATATGGGGCTCATCTAAGGTGCTAATATGTTTCATTTCTTTTATGTTTCTTTTCTCTAGAGGATCATGACCTTACATTGTCTAATATTTAATACAGCTTTTAGAATTATTCGTGGGAACAGTTAATTCTAATGCCATCCACTCCATCGTATTAAAATCCAGATCAATTGTTTTTTGAATACCTTTTATGCCAGATTCTTTATATGCATTATTGCTAGTCTATGTGTGTCCTGCAAAGTATACATTATTATCCTCATTCTTATTGATTAGAAAACTGATGCTTAGAAAGTTTTAAGAACTAAAATTAACCCAGCTAAGTCAATGGAGCTGGATTTGGAACCGAGATTTCTTTGGCTTCAATTTCTACTCTAACATAGTTTCTTCCCAGGTAGTCACTGGCGAGTCAGTATATAAATTCCACACGAATCACTACAATTTTACCAAAAATTTGCATTAATATTTTTGTGAATTAAAATGTTTAGAGGGAGAGGTTATTGGTGTCATCAGTTAAAAATGATAAATGAGGTTTTTTACAAGGATTTTGCTGCCCTATTCAGAATTGATATGTATATTTAAAATAGTGTTTGTAACAGATTATTTTAAATTATTTTAAATGTTTGAATAAACCTTGTACTCCATCTAAGAAATATTATTTCTTTTCATAATTCCTACACAAATTTTGAATTTATAATGCTACTAAATGCCTAGGTAAGAGATTATTGAAGTCACATAAACTCTTCTTGCAAATGGTAAACTTAAGAATTTTCTTTGTTCTTTTTTCTCCATGTCTTATATGATAGAGAATGCATTTAGAATCTAATTCATATCTTAACAGTTAAGAATATTTTGTGTTTTTTTTACATCAGCCTTCTAAAGAAATTATTGTTAGGGGGGCTGTCATTGGCTCTGTCTCTTCTTAAATGTGGAATTTAAAGTTGCAATGAAACTTCTCTATAATATTTTCTTAAAACCACATATAAATTTTACGTAGTAGGGATGCCTGGGTGGCTCAGCGGTTGAGTGTCTGCCTTCAGCCCAGGGCCTGATCCCGGACTCCCGGGATTGAATCCCACATGGGGCTGCCTGCATGGAGCCTGCTTCTCACTCTGCCTCTCTCTCTCTCTCTCTCTCTGTCTCTCTGTCTCTCATGAATAAATAAATAAAATCTTAAAAAAATTTTATGTAGTAATACTCCAACAAACCAAAATAATAAATTATCCTATATATTGCCAAAAAAGTTAAAACAGTGAATGTTTCTGGGGCATTCCTATGAAATGAATGTCTCTGTCCCCTCCTCCCTCTCCACCAATTTGTATGTTGAAACCCTAATCCCCAGTGTGATAGTATTCAAGGGTGGGTCTTTGGGAGATAATTAGATAATGAGGGTAAAGCCCCCATGAATGGTATTAGTACCCTTATAAGAGACATGAGAGAGATGATCTTTCTCCACCGTGTGAGGATACAGCAAGAAGGTGGCCATTTGCAAACCAGGAAGTAGGCTCTCACCAGACACTGAATCTCTTGGTGCCTTGATTTTGGACCTTCTGGCCTCCAGAACTAAGAAATACATGTGTGTTGAGTCTGTGGCATTTTGTTATAGCAGCCTAACCTGACTAAGACAGAAATTATTTACATATTTTTTTGGCTAATGTCCTGAGATATTAGGATGACCATGAGGAAACTGGTACTACTGGATCATGCCATTGCCAAATATGGCAAGATTTTTGTTGTCAGGAACTTATCATGTCACTATGAGAGATAGGCCATCTTATGCTTTCAGAAATGGAATACTTGGCAAATAATACTTAGAAATTTTTAACCTATCATAATGTAGTCTGACCCTGGAAAATTAGCCCTTATTCCCAACTAATAACACCAATCTCCTTCTCTGAGCACTCCATGTCTCTTATCAGGAAAGGTTATTTATAAACCTGCAAACAGTGTTCAGAGTTTCCCCCAAAGAACTGTTTCCCAAACAAAAGAAAGAGTCAGTGTGAACAGTCTTTGAAGCCTGTTGCTCATTGTCTGTTTCCTTGCTCTGTGCATCTTTCTTATATCCACCAATACCCTCTACAGACTGTCTTTAACAATGAGGAGCCTTGCTGAAGTTCTGCCAGTTTGATCTACCAATTATTTTATCCATTGCTTGGATCTAAATGTAAAGACCTACTCATTCTACTCCTTTCCCTTTCCTTCTGTAAGTTTCCCACCAGCTTTGTTTTCTTCTCTCCTGTGTGAATTCAATCACGTGAATCAAAACTCTGATGCTCTATCATTCTAGCTGCCATGTGTTTAGTAGTGTGTTTTGAGTAGATTCAGCAAGATTTAAGAGAGAAGGAAAAAGAGTAAGAGAATGGCACAGGTAGAGCAGATGGGCCACTGGGCACTTGGAGCACAAGCAATTCCAGGCGACTATTCAGCAATTTGGAGAGAATCATCAGTCACTTCAGGAGCATGACTGTGAAGCTTTTATCCAATACAACACACCAGTACAGTCTATGTGAAACAGAGGAGTCAAAATGCCTGGTGACTCTGAGGACTGAAACACAGGCTAGATCCTACTCTTCCCTACATGAGTGGAAATGTCTTCAAAATGAGCACCATTAAAGAAGGTGGAGCTGAGAGTCAACTTCTACCTCCTAAAGGAATCCAACAAAGCTAGCACTGGGTTAAGTGAAAATCAGATGATGTAATAGTAAGGGTGGAATGGAAATTTTGCCATGGTGTGGCATCATTAACTATACCTGGTCAAAGAGGGGTGAACTGAGCAATGTGATCTTGGAATCCACACGCCCCGGCTATGAAAATACATAGAGATCCACAGTCTATTGCCTTTCATCCCCTTTTATTTTTTCCCAAGCTCATGGAAAATGGATTTTGAGGCCAAAGAGGCAGCAGAGAGAAGGGAAATAGGCCTTCCCCACATCTCTTTTGTTTCATTCCATGTCAGACTCACCACGGTGACACATGTGCACTTTTAACACCTGTTTCCTTATCTCTCAAATGCTATTTTGCTGCTTCTTAGGAGATGAGCATGAAGCACGAAACTGGAGGGTAAGAATGGATCTGAGGCTATATAAATCCGATGCTCCCCTTTACCAGAAAGAATAATGAAAACATAAGGCTTGCGACTGCATTAGGTCTTTTCTTAACAGCAGGACAGAAATTTTACATCTCTCATCTTGTTCCTCTCCCATCCCGGCCTTCTTCCTTCCCGACTCAGGGGAGATTTAGAAAATTTGGGTTCAGTGGTCCATCCGGAGAAATGACCAGACACAAACGCAGACCCTGTAGTGCAGACACAGCACTGAGTTGTGATGTGCCAAAAAACGTTCAAAAGGAAACAAGCCAAATGTGAAGGAAGAGGACCCTTCCAGTCATTACAAGGAAGACACATGAAATGACCACAAATGTTTTAACAGAGAGATTCCCACCGTGATTTACTGCCAGGTTGAGATGAAGTGCATTTTGTTAATATCTCCTACATTTTGTGGGTCCCCCAAGGGTAGACTCATTGTGATCTATTAGAATTTTAATGCCCACGAGGTGACAAGCTTTGGTCCTGTTTGCAACAATTCTTCAGGGTGTCTTGTACAAATCTGAGGCGGAAAAATCTCAGAGCGAAAGGTTCTTGAGAAAGCACAGAACAGCATATTAATTATAAATGGGGAAATGTTCTAATTTGGGTTAAGTTTTGTAGAAAAAAAAAGACCTCAGGGCTATTTCAGGTACTAACCGGGTTTTCCGTAAATTGAAATATAGATGGGAGGGTTTCTTTGGACAGCTGTTTCTTCAAATTTTTAATAGTCAAAGAAAGGGTGCCCCAATATTGTTAAAGGGATGGCATCTTCTTAACCAAACAATGAATCTCATCTTGTCATCCTCTCCTCTCCCTTTTGTTAATCACACATAGCGCATTCCTTTCTGGAATGTTATTTTTTCCCCCAACCCCATTCTCCTTGGCAAATCACCAGTATTTTTTTATTTGTGCATTTGGACTCAGTGGCGGTCTTAGCAGGCCTTCCTGTAAGCATGCTTATTTATTTATTTATTTATTTATTTATTTATTTATTTATTTATTTATTTATCATGCTTACCTTTTAACCACGTTCAGGGCTAGTAATTCTACACGCTGCACCAACATGGAGAGAAAAAAATAAATAAAAAATGCCTGTCATTTTTCACAGTCGGATCCCTATCCAGGCAATCTAGATAAAAGAAAATGTGAAAAAAAAAATACAACTCTCTTAAGAGTCAGTTATTTAACTGGACTCTGGAGCAATGGGCGTAGGAGATGCCCGAGCCAGGAAATCAGTTTCCTTCGAGAGAAATACGGTCTTGTGTTAGGTCTAAGTTTTCTGTGCCAGATTCTCAGGGGTTTGTCTCCCTTTGGGGAGTGGAGCTGCTCTGGTCGGAGCCCCAGTGAAGAAGCCATCAGGGCCCCCTGCTGGGTGGTTTGCCTCCTTTAACTCTTACACCACCACGGGCGAGAAAGGCGCGCGTGGCCTCCGTGCACAAAGGAGACTGTGTCTCAGCGCCTTAAGTACCAGGTCGCCGCGGGAGGGTCTGCGGGCAAGTTTCAGAGGCGCAGCTGGAAGGCGCATCTGCCTGCGTTCCCTTCAGGGCGCTGCAAACACCGAGCGAGCCGATGCGCTGTGGCCTGGCGTGCTTCCTCTCCAGTTTCTAGAATGAATTCTTGGTGCGAAGTTGTTTCTCCTCCCACTTCCTCCGGGCCCGTTGCGGTGAGCGTTGGGGTAGTAAGTTAGGGTACTCGAGCCCGGGTGTTTAACTCGGGGCGGGCGGGGCCCTGGCGCTGTCCCGGGAAGCGGGTGCTAAGGTTCCGCGGGGCGGCCGCAAACCAGAGAGGGAGGGGCTCCCCCCAAGCCTCACGGCAGCAACGAATCAACGAATGAATGAATGAATGAACGAACGGACGAACGAACGAAGCAAGCTCCGCAACCGCGCGCTAGGGCCTCGGGCGCACCTGCGGGGAGGGTCGCGGCCGAGAGGCGCCTCGCGAGCGCCCTCTGGCGAGGACGGAGCGCGCGTGTCCCCGCCCCGGCCCCCCTTCCCGCCGCCGCGGCGCCCCCGCCCGGCTCTCCGGGTTCACTCTCGGTCTCTCACTCCGGGAGACACAGACGGCAGCTGCCCGGGCGTGCGGGGACCGGGGCGCCGAGGGAGGGACGCGAAGCCCGGAGCCCCAGCCGCGGTCTCCGCGCGGGTGGGCTGAGCCGACCCCCTCCCCGGCCACTTGGCGGGCGCGCCCGGACTTGGGGACGCGGCTCGGGAGGAGCCGGGGCGGCGGCGGCCGAGACAGGGGCGCGCACCCGGACGGGAGCGGAGTGAGCGGCGGGCTGGGCGGCGGCGGCCGCAGCGGCGGGTCCCCGGTGCCCCCCGCCCCCCGCCTCGCCGCCTCGCCGCCTCGCAGGCAGCGCCGCCTCCCCGGGCCGCGGCCGCCCGGCCGGGTCCCCTGCGCGTTCCCGGGCTCCGAGCCGGCGCACGATGCGCCCGGCTGCGTTCTGATCGCCGCCGCCGCCGCCGCCGCCGCCTCCGCCGCGATGATCCCCGCCGAGCCGCCGCCGCAGCCGCTGCAGCCGCCGCCGCCGGCCCCGCCGAACCATGTGGTGAGCACCATCGAGAACCTGCCGGCCGAGGGCGGCGGCGGCGGCAGCCTGTCCGCCTCCTCCCGGGCCGGCGTCCGCCAGCGGATCCGCAAAGTGCTGAACAGGTGAGCGGGGCGCGGGGCGCGGGGCGCGGGGCGCGGGGCGCGGGGCGCGGGCTGGGGCTCCCCCGCCCCGGCCCCCAGGCCCCTCGGGACGGACTCGCAGGGCGCCCGGCGACGGTGCGCCCGGAGCCCGCGGGGAGGCCGTGGCAGCTCGTCCCGGAGCGGAGCGCGGAGCCCTGGGGCGCGCGGGCGGCCGGCGCCGGCGGGTCCGGGGCGGGAGTTCGCGGAGAGGCGGGTCCGCACTCGCGCCGCGTCCCCGCGCGTGCACATCCCGTTACCCGCTGGACCCCGGCTCTGCGCCCCGGGGACCGCGGAGGGCGGGAGGGATGGGGGGAGGGATGGAGGGAGGGAGGGAGGGATGGAGGGACCCCCCCCCAGGGGGCGCGGGCGCAGGCGGGAAGGCGCGGTCGCCCGCCCCGGGCCCGAGGTCTCCAGCCTCCACGCGGGGGCGGGGGCACGAGGTCGCGGCGGGGGCCCCGCTGCTCGCCGTCCGACCCTCCAGTGGCCGCTCGCCCGCGCGCACGCGGGGACCCGGGAGCGCGGAGCTGGAGGCCGGGGGGACCCAGGCGGGGCGCGAGGACCTGCGAGGAAGGTGCGCGCGGGGGCGGCCCGGAGCCCGGGGAGGCGAGCGCAGACCGCGCTGGGAGCTGCGCAGTGGACGCACCAAGGACGAGGCGTTTTAGGAGGGGAACCCGGGTTGACGCGTAGACGCGGGCCCTGGCGCAACTGTTGGGCGAAAGGCACTTTTTCTACTTAAGTAACTTGAAATGGTCGAAGAGCTGACGCTTAAAAAAAAAAGAAAGAAAAAAAAAGGAAAAATCGGGTAATTGGTTTTGCGTGTTTCTATTCGAGTGCGTGTGTGCCTTCTGGATGCATCGGTGCGGGGGACTCTTAAGGTCGCCCTGGTCATACAGGTTTGTGCGCGGCGGTGCTCTGCGTAGCCGAGTCCCCCGTGGGGCTCTGCATAGGACCCCGCGCGGCTGCAAGCTGTAGTGGGAGCAAAAAATATGTACAGAAGTGGAAGCTTGGAGCATGGTTTAAATCAGGTATAACAAATCCCAAACCATTGGAGACGCCTAGTGAAGACTTGACGTGTATGTGAGCTTTCAGTAGGTTTCCATGTACTAGGACACCACAAGAAATTCACGTTGGAGGAGATTATGAGTTGCTAATAGGAAGTCAAGCCTCTACTTTCCTCCAAGTTGTAGGTTAGGACAACACCTTCCAGAATATTACACTTTAAAAGCGACCAGAGCAAATCAAGAAGATGCTGGCTTGGTACATAGTATGTGGGTTTCCTAGTCCTCATGAACACCTCTCGGTGGTTTTTTTTTTTTGAATTGTAAATATCTTGGCATTGGATGTTTAGATTTTTAAGCAGAGTATGTTAAATATCACTGTCCGTCATCAAACTGGAAGGAAAAAAAAAAACCTGGTGCAAGCGTTCATTTTTCTTTCCTTGATTCTAAGTTATTCTTGATTCCGTGCAGATTGTTTCTTGGTATTTAATGAGTCTTAGAGTCCGGAATAAAAAGATCACCGAGGAGACTTGGTTGTCATCATCTCTCAGCAGCCAGTAACTAGCCACGTGGCTCCCGGGCAGAGCTGCGCATCTCCCTGGGTCTCGGTTTCTGCATTTGTAAAATGTGTTTTATAATACCTGTCTTCCTGCTCTTGTCATGAGATAATACTAAAGAAAATACTTGGGCGAGTATAAAGCTCTGCATGAATTCATGCATTCAGTGGATTTTTGTTGCCTGAGGTGGGTCTGTGGGAGCATCGCAAGCAAATGAAGTCCTAGTACATCAAGAGTAGAACTTTGTGTTTTACTAAGCCTTCAGTGATCTGCGTGACATGAGCTGTACTAGTCCCAATTTTTAGAGGAAGATTTTAGATGGAAAGATTGGGTCAATGACATGTCATCACAGGCGCATCTGTGAATGGGAACCTATCTAGGGTAGTAGCCTTCCCACTTCAACTAAAACGTTTAGTTGTCTTTCAGAATTCTTGAGAATTTTCAACGTAGTATTTTGTATTGAGTTAATGGTCTTTCCTTATCCTTCAAGGGAGAGAAGAAAAGATTTCTTTTTTTAAATAAATTTTTATTTATTTATGATAGTCCCCCCCCCCCCCACACACACACACAGAGAGAGAGAGAGAGAGAGAGAGAGAGAGGCAGAGACACAGGCAGAGGGAGAAGCAGGCTCCATGCACTGGGAGCCCGATGTGGAATTTGATCCCGGGTCTCCAGGATCGCGCCCTGGGCCAAAGGCAGGCGCCAAACCACTGCGCCACCCAGGGATCCCGAAAAGATTTCTTTTGAGAGGGAGCATCTTTGGTACGGAGACTGAAAAAAAGATTAAATATAGAAATCTCAATGGAATAATTTCATTAGCATGCTGATGAGGTTGGCTTCTGCGCCTTGATTATGTCAACAGGAGGCCATTGGTAGTGGCTGCTGAGTGGGCTCTACAAGCAACAGTGTGGGAGGAAACTGGAATTTTGGAGATCTTGTGCCAGCATTTAGCTGTGGCTCCCCTCTAGTTTGAACCCTCCAAGTATGATGGATCTAGCCAGTAATAGTTATCAGGCTGGGCCACTGGGGCCAAATCATAAGCATTGTCCATTTTCTCAAAACTTATGATCATTTTATCACCCTTCTTTTTCTTCTTCTTTTACTCTTCATTTTTCCTTAATATTTCTGTAGCCTCTACCTGCGTTGCCCTATCAACTTACTGTCCTCTGGGTTTCAGTTGCTTTTTTTCATTTGCTTCTGGCATGCAGCAAGTTAGCTGTTAGCAGAAAGTGAGGTTGCAAATCTGGAAGTTTAGAGCCAATATAAAAAAATATCCCTCCAACTTTTGGCATGCAGATTTATGGTTGGCAGCATTCTATTGCTGTGAGCTGGCCAGTAGTCTCTTCAGTGACAGAATGGGACATTGCACCACTGTGAGTTAGCTCTTAGCATCCCATTGGGCCAAAGGGGCAGTGCTGACAGTCTGAGGATGGTGCAGTGAGATGGAGATCATTAGTTAGACTATGAGCAACGTAAGCCCATGATTTGCTTGCCACTGGTGGCAGTCTGTAACAATAGCTACCTGCCAACCCAGAGGAAGAAATGCAAACACATATGCTATCTATATCTATCCAGGGATAGGTAAAAAGAAAAGTACTGATTAATAATTAATTGTAGGAACTTATTCTCAAGAAGCGTAGAATGAAAATGTAGTGTTACCTTAGTGTAATCTGCCTGATGTTGTCCTGCATCATTTTACTTTCCTCAGTATAGCTCCTCAGCATCCCACCCCCCAATTTTTATAAGCTTGTAGAATTGGATTGCTGCATTTTGTACATGAAAATTGGGCATCTCATTGATAACTCACTTTCTGTAAAGCAATTAGATTAGGATCTAATAGTATCCAAGATTTTGATGAAAAAGGAGGTGCCAGGTAATTTTTAAAAATCAGTTAATGGGATGTGTCACATTCTTCTCCCTGTGGTATTCAAAATTGTTTTGGCAGTAGGACACAGGAAATCCAAGATGATTCCAATGCTGAGATAATTGTTATTTCTTTCATTCTCAAGGGTTTAGAATAATGTATCAGTTCAAGCAAGGAAAACATATGGCAAATTCTTCCTCATTTATTTCTTAGCAGGGAATAATATTTATTACCCTGTCATGGGCAAGCAGTATATGACAAAAAAAGAAAACACCTCAAGGGCAACAGTTGATGACGCTTTCACAAGAACTGCTGAATCCTGGTAGATTTCTTAGAAAGATAGAGGAGTAGACACTAGTCTATAGAGTAGCCAGAGATTTACTCTTCTAAAATGATCACTTAATGAAATGTTTGTGAAAAACAAGTAGTTGCTTGTTTGGTGTTTTGCATGCGTATGGTTTTATTTATCGTTTCCCAGTTGAATATTATTTTCAGATCTTAACAAAAATGACTGTGAATTTCTAGTTTTGACCCACTTTCTTCCCCACAAGACATTCATTGTGTTGTCTCAAGTTACAAAGGGGTTTCTGCCTTTTCGAGTCTTGTAGTAGGGATATCTAATCACTAAAATGGATCCACTCGTGTGACGCTGGGTCATCCATTCGTTTGATTTGGAACCGATTTCCAATTTACGTTTTGATTCATTTTATTAATTTTAAAACGTCTGAAGAATTTTTGAATTGAAAACCAAGAAACATTAAGGAGGATACATAGAGAGTTGGTAGCAAGCCTAAATAAAATCAACATGGGAAGTTACCTGTGTAAGATAGGACAATATGTGCATATCACATATATCATGAGTCATTAAATAAGGTGGACAGAATATGGTAAACTAACAGAATGGCTGCCAAGGAACAGGATGATGCTTGAACTAATAGGTACAGTTGATGAAGACATAATTTAGATGATCCTTTATCAAGTCAGAAAGCTCTTGTTGAAAAATTGATAGTGAGGCTCTTTCTTAAGCTGCTGCTTCTAACAGATGTCAAAACAAAAGGGAAGACCAACTAGTAATGAGTATAACTGATATACAATATTCCAAATGGAACCGGGTGGTGTGATCAAAAACAGACATTTCTAAGATCAGTAGTAAACAAAAGATGTCGAAGGATGCATTTATTTTTAACCAGAGGACAAAATTATGAAAATAAAAGATCATCCCGTATGCTTATTTTTTATACAGAGGGCTTGGAGAAATGAGCATTTATATTAAAGGAATATTTGGTTTATGTGGGATAGAGATGATACATTTCCAAGTAATGTGTAAGAAAATGGACGTCTCTTTGCATAATTTTCCTTTCAAGATCTTCAACGTCTCAGGGTCATCATAATAGAAGTCTATTTTTGCCAAACACTGCTGTAGATGCAGATGATATAGGAAATTGAGTTGGCTGCTCATATAGTTCTAAGGTTATCTAATGCAAGAGCTGATTTATTATTTAATTGCCATTTCTCATAAAAGTAGAATGCAGAATGTGAGAATACCACCACCAGGTTTTAGCTTAGCTTTCTCAAACTCATTAGTTTGAGTTCAGGCCAGTGAGCATTCACTGTACATTTTTCAAGCACATTAATTCTTAATTATGTTTCTAAAAAAAGTATTCTTAGGAAGTTAAACTCCAGTAGCCACGTGGAGAAATACCTCACAAATATTTTGCCTATTTCTTGACTGAGGCGCAAACACATACAAGTATACATTCGTTTATTCTTATCTTTAATGGCCAAACCACATGACATGAAATTTACCATCTTAACCATTTTTATGTGTACAGTAGTGTTATTTGTATGCACACTGTCATGCAGCAGACATCTAGAATTTTATCATCTTGAAACTGAAACTGAATCCATTAAACACCCCTTTTTCCCTTCCACACTGACCCTGGCAACCACCTTTATACTTTTTGTTTCTAAGAGTTTGACTGTTTTGGATGCCTCATATAAATGGAATCATGTAGTATTTGTCTTTTTATGACAGGCTTGATTCATTTAACATAATGTCTTCAAGGTTCATCCACGTTGTACCACCGTGTGAGAGGATTTCTTACCTTTTTTAGTCTGAATAATATTCCACCGTATGTATATACCACATTTACTTTATCCATGTATCCGTTGATGGACATTTAGCTTGCTTCCATCCCATGGCAGTTGTGAATAAAGCTGCAATGAACATGAGAGTGAAAATGTATCTTCAAGATCCTCTTTTCAATTTTTTGGGATATGTACCCAGAAGTGGGATTGCTGGATCGTATGGTGACTCTATTTTTATTTCTTGGAGTTTTTTTTTTTTCTTGGAGTTTTTCATTGCAGTGGCACCATTTCATAGAAGTGGCACCACTTTACATTCTCACAGTGTATAAGAGTTCCAATTTCTCCACGTACTTGCCACTTGCCAATACTTGTTACTGTGTGTGTGTGTGTGTGTGTGTGTGTGTTTTGATATTGGCCATCCTAATGGATGTGAAATAATGTCTCATCGTGGTTCTGATTTGCGTTTCCCTAATGATTAATGATATTGAGCAGCTTTTCTTATGCTTTTTGGCCATTTGTATGTCTTCTTTGGAGAAATGTTGATTTAAGTCCTTTGCTCATTTTTAAATTGGATTATTTGTTTTGTTTTTGTTTTTTTTTTTTTTAGTTGTTGAGTTGTAGGAGTTCTTTATATATTATGGATATTAACCCCTTATTAGATATATGATTTACCAATATTTTCTTCCATTCCATTGACTGCTTTTATACCCAGTTGATGTTTCTGTGTTTATTTGTTCTTAATCTCTTACTGAGTGTTGAGCCCTCTTCTGGAGGACACATACATGACAAAATATTATTCTTGGCCTCAGAGACCTCAGAATCTAACTGGGTAACATGACATATGTTCTGCTACTGGGAGTTAATCATTATAATCTATAACCTGAATTTTTATGAGTAATGTCTAATTATATGTTTCCAGATGTCTAGATACTAAAGTCCTATAAATAAATTGTTCACTCTGCAATCCATGCTGAACTTCTCATTCTATCGTTTTGACCTTATACAGGGACTACTTGAATGCACAATAGTTAGGAAGAAATTTCATTGGAAATGCCAAGGAAAACAATAAAAATAAATATGTTTTAGAAGATATTTTCTTAGAAAAATGTCATGCTCCAGTCAATGGCAATAAATGTAATTTGTTTAAGAATACTCATTAAAATTTTTTAAATATTGTTTTCTACTGGAATTAAATTCTAAACTTTCTCTAATGATAATTTATGTATATGACTCTGTGATGCTTGAAAAAGTACCATTTTGCAAGTTCTGATATTTATACCACCAATTCTTGCCATTTTAAACAAATTAATTAGGGAAACCTACTATGAACTGAATAAACATGGGATTTTACAAAAACCACATCAATCTAATTATGTCCATATTTAGAGTTACAGGGCTACAATTCCTAAATCATCCCTGATTTTGAGCTAGTGAAAGTACTGATCTATTGTATAAGACAAATACTTTACTGATTTCTCATTCATTCATTCATTTATTCAATGAATATTTATTGAGTTCTTCCTATAAGTTGGGCACTGCAGGATCAAGGTAGTGAACCAGATAGGTATGGGCTGAAGAGGACTCTTGGGTACCATTGGTAGAGTTTCTAACTGTTATTACCCTTTCAAGATAATTTATCAAGGGAACAATTTAAGTAAAGTAGAAATAACAGTAACATACATCACCTATCAAAAATGATTAGATTTTCAAGCTGATCTAACAGAGGTGTACAAAAAACTCCCCCATAATTTAGCTGTTTCACCTCTAGGCAGACTACTCAAGAGGAAGACTGAACCCATAATAAAATTACTTGAAGTGTACACAGAGTCCAGAGGTCGATCTTTCTTGATGAATACAATACAATTTGTTTCATCTAAGACTTTAAAAAAATCAGGAATAGCCATTAATGTTTATCAACCTTAAGAACGTTAGGGGAAAAAGGAGAATAGATTTGAATTTCATTCTGCCATTACAGGATGATCCTATCAAAGGTCAATACTATATAAGTCAGGAAAATAGAATTTCCTAAAAATAAGCAAACAAAAAAAGAAAAGAGAGATTCCTGACAATATTAACATTATGACAGATGCATACTCAGGTTTGAGGGACCTTGGATACATGTTCATGTGTTGCAAGTAAGAGAGATTTAAAATATGACAACAGCATGAGGATGAGTTAGTGGAAGGACTGCATGCTTTCTTATATAATTTGATACAATCTATTGAGAGTATTTGAGTTAAAATCAGCATGTAGACAATGGATCAAATTCTTAAATTTTACATTATAAAGTATACATTTTTATATTATAAAATTTATATCACATTATTCTTATAATAATAAAAGTAGTTATATTATCATCCTGTTAGAGGGAGAGAGAAAAACCAATTTTTGGTGGTCATATAGTTTAGTGCTTTTATAGGACTACAGAGGACAGAGAGCCCACACTAGACTGTAAACAGGGTGGGAAGGTTCAGGGATGGCATTTGCCTTTGGCATTGAGAGATAATGTCTTCTTGGGGCTGCTATAACAAGATACCATAGATTAGGTGGCTTAAACAATAGTCTTTTATGCCTCACAGTTCTGGAGGCTGCGAAGTCTGAGATCAGAGTGTCAGCCGATTTAGTGTCTGGGGGTGGCCTTCTTGACCTGCAGACAACCATCTTCTCATATCTTTGATTTGTAGAGCAAGAGAGCAATCCCTCTCCTGTGTCTTTTTATAAGGGCACTAATTCCATCATGGGGGCTCCACCTTTGTGACTTCATCTAAATCCAATTACGTTCTGAAGGTCCCACCTCCAAATACCATCACATTGGGAATTTGGGCTTCAATTCATGAACTTTGAGGGGACATAAACTTTCAATACATAACAGATGGATAGGAAAGAACCATGTGGAAGAAGAGGGGTAGTAGAAGGGATGAAACCAAATATGGGGTGAGATAGTAAGTGTCCAGTTTGACAATATTATGTGGGGGTAAAGAAGGTCTAGAGTGAAGTAAGGTTGGAATGGTAGGATGGAGTCAGACAATGGGCACCCTTAGGTGCTCCGATAAGGAGTTAGACTTCACTCTGTGGATTATTACCATTGCAGGTTATTGAATAGAGAAAGGACATGATCAGAGATGTGCCTAAACATGATATTCTGAACCCAGTCTGTAGGACCAATGAAGAGGGGAGGGGTTGGGTATGGGGGACAAGTTATGAGCTACCATAGCCATTTAGGGGCGAGGAGAAAAGAGTCTAAATGGGATGGTGGCAGGTAGAAGGAAGTTCTGTAGTTTGGACAGAATCTGGTCCTAGAACAGGAAAAGGAAGATTAGATTATTTTGGAGAAAGTACCCAACAGTGTCTGCAACATTGTGGTTATTTAGTATTTGTTTTATGAAAGGTTATTTAAAAGTTGCCTCAAGGAAGGGATCTGCTCATCAGGGCAGAAGAAACACAAGGTGTTGCGTGAACTAGACACACAGCCAGGAGGACAGCAGCCAGCTACTCAGACTGTGGTCCCAGGACCTGCGCCGATTCAGAAACTGTGTAACCAGAATGCAGACATGAACATGAAATCAAGAGTGAGCATTTAGAAATATTTATAGATATGTGACGGAACTTTTTTTTTTTTTTTTTATTAACTTTTATTGGTGTTTAATTTACCAACATACAGAAAAACACCCAGTGCTCATCCCGTCAAGTGTCCACCTCAGTGCCCGTCACCCATTCCCCTCCCACACCCGCCCTCCTCCCCTTCCACCACCCCTAGTTCGTTTCCCCGAGTTAGGAGTCTTTATGTTCTGTCTCCCTTCCTGATATTTCCCAACATTTCTTTTCCCTTCCTTTATATTCCCTTTCACTATTATTCATATTCCCCAAATGAATGAGAACATACACTGTTTGTCCTTCTCCGATTGACTTATTTCACTCAGCATAATACCCTCCAGTTCCATCCACGTTGAAGCAAATGGTGGGTATTTGTCGTTTCTAATTGCTGAGTAATATTCCATTGTATACATAAACCACATCTTCTTTATCCATTCATCTTTCGATGGACACCGAGGCTCCTTCCACAGTTTGGCTATTGTGGCCATTGCTGATAGAAACATCGGGGTGCAGGTGTCCCGACGTTTCATTGCATCTGAATCTTTGGGGTAAATCCCCAACAGTGCAATTGCTGGGTCGTAGGGCAGGTCTATTTTTAACTCTTTGAGGAACCTCCACACAGTTTTCCAGAGTGGCTGCACCAGTTCACATTCCCACCAACAGTGTATGAGGGTTCCCTTTTCTCCACATCCTCTCCAACATTTGTTGTTTCCTGCCTTGTTAATTTTCCCCATTCTCACTGGTGTGAGGTGGTATCTCATTGTGGTTTTGATTTGTATTTCCCTGATGGCAAGTGATGCAGAGCATTTTCTCATGTGCATGTTGGCCATGTCCATGTCTTCCTCTGTGAGATTTCTCTTCATGTCTTTTGCCCATTTCATGATTGGATTGTTTGTTTCTTTGGTGTTGAGTTTAATAAGTTCTTTATAGATTTTGGAAACTAGCCCTTTATCTGATATGTCATTTGCAAATATCTTCTCCCATTCTGTAGGTTGTCTTTTAGTTTTGTTGACTGTATCCTTTGCTGTGCAAAAGCTTCTTATCTTGATGAAGTCCCAATAGTTCATTTTTGCTTTTGTTTCTTTTGCCTTCGTGGATGTATCTTGCAAGAAGTTACTGTGGCCAAGTTCAAAAAGGGTGTTGCCTGTGTTCTCCTCTAGGATTTTGATGGAATCTTGTCTCACATTTAGATCTCTCATCCATTTTGAGTTTATCTTTGTGTATGGTGAAAGAGAGTGGTCCAGTTTCATTCTTCTGCATGTGGATGTGTGACGGAACTTTTATGTCTTTCCTTGTAATATTAAAAATCGGGTCATGTATTCTGATAAGTTTTTGTTTTTTGTCATTTTATTTTTCCAGCAGTTGGTTTTTAAAATTGCATTTTACAAAAGTATTACCTGCAAGGAATTGAAAGAAGCAACTGATACCTTATGGTAGAAAGTTTGAGAGGCACTGGTCCCAACCCAACATCCAAGAGGGGACAACAGTGAGTCTGGATTCAACAGTGAGTGTGGAAGTATATCTGATCATGGAGAAGGGGTTCCTCATAGTGGTGGCATTAGGCTGGTGCTGGTCGTGGCCTTGGAAATCTGGTGATGTGGAGACACTGATGAGAGCTACATTAAGTATCGAGGGCTTAACCCAAACAGCCTGGGTTGAGGCTCCCACCTTAAATGCTGGGCAGGATAACTTTTTAAAGTGAGGGGTGGTACAGCACAGCATCCCGGAATGGGGTATGAGTGGAGATGCTACTTTCCAGGGATCACAAAGTGAAAAAGAGCATATTCTAGGTCTAAGTAACAGAAGGGAGGGTTGCTAGCCTGAGTGGCAGAGCCACTGGTAGGGCTTCCCTTCAAGCTCTGAGGAGCACAGACTAAGAGCTGTGCCGCCATTCAACAAATAATTACCGAGCCAGGTAAGAGGCATCATGTGGATAATGGGGATACTGTAGGGAGCAAGACATAAGAGACCTTCACTCTTCTGGTGACAGCATTGGAGTTGGGGCAGGCAATGAACAAATACTAAGAAAGATATCCAGTTGTGCTAGATACCACACAGAGGATTAAAGTGGAGGGAGGTGACAGAGAGCCGGTGGGTGGTGCTTTAACTTGAGGGATCAGAAGAGGCCTCTCTCTCTCTCTCTGGTGACATTGAAGCTAAGATCGGAATGGCCAGGAGGAACTGGCCACACGAAGGTCACTCCAGGCAGAGATGCTAAGATGAGACAAGCAGGAATAGTGTGCTGAAAGAGAGGAAGACAGGAGTGCAGGATGGCAGTGAGCAGAGGAGGGGAAGAGCTCCTGGGGAACGGACTCATAAGATCTTTTAGGGCCTCAGGGGTCAGGAGATGAGCTTGGGCTGTATTCTAAGTGGGATGGGGGAGCAACTGGAAGGTATTCAGTGAAAGAGTAGTCTGGTTAATGTTTTAAAGACCAGCTAGAATGGATTGTGGGAGAGGTGAGTGGTTCCTGGAGGAAAGGGATGTTGGGGGCTGGACTAGAGGGTAGCAATGGTGGTAGAGAGAAACAATTGTGTCTTGGAGTGACCTGCGTTGGGAGATGGAGTCTATGGGACTAGATGAGTGACTTGATGAGGCTGCACAGGGAAAAGCAAAGAAAAATTCTAGCTTGGGGAGCTTGAGAAACCAGGTGAGTGAAGGTGCTACTGCCATGGTCTAAGATGGGAAAGACAGGGGGAGTAACAAATATGGGAGAAAGTCAGGAATTGACTTCCAGCAAGTTCAGTTAGAAACGTTTAGCGGAAATGTGCAGTGACAGCTGGAGTCTAGGATTCTGGGGAGAACGCAGGGGCTGGGGATTTGCATTTGGGAGTCACAAGGGTGGTCCCAGATGAGATCATCTGGAGACAAAGTGTAGAGAGAGGACAAGAGGGAGCCCACACTGGGCAGCGCATCAGCCTCTGAGTCAGAGGAGGAGGACCCAGCAAAGGAACTGGAGGAGGAGTGGTCTGAAGTGCCCGAGAAAACAGGAGAGTGTAGTGTTCGGAAGCCTAAGGGAAGGAAGGAGGAGGGAGGAAATAAGTGGTGCCCTGTGCTGAGGTGATTAAGGGAAGGACAGAGAAATGGGCAGCGAGTGGCCCAGCAATGTGGAAACCTTGGGGGCCGTGAAAGGCAGAGGTTCAGAGTGGAGGTGCACAGGGAAGCCTGGATGGAGTGGCTGGCGAGGGAAAGTGAGGTGAGGGCTACAGAACATAACTCTTGGGAAGTTTTGCCCTAATGAGGGGCAAAGGGAAAGTCTCTTAATAGAGGAGATAACACAAAAGGTCTGTGCGCTGAAGGGTAAGATATGGTGTTAAGGGAAAACTGCATATGAGGGAAGGAGGGAACGCCTTGAGAAGGCTAAGATGGCGGGATCCAAGGGGGAGAGGTTGGCCTTGGAGAGGACCAGGACACTGTCCTCGAGAGAGCAGAGCTGCACCTGTGGGCATGAAGGAAGGAGATTTGGTAGGTTTGGTGATGGGAATAGAAGTCAGTTCCTGGCTGGCTGCTTCGCTTTCTCTGAGAGCTCTGAGGCAAGGATGTCCATTGAGAACGGAGGAGCTGGGTGCGGGGGAGGCCTGCAGGGCATTTGTGCAGAGGGAAACGGGCAACAGTCATTTTGAAGAGTCAGAAAGGGAATATATGAAAGGAGGATAGTAGGATTGAGGGGCAGCGCTGTGTGCTTGATGTTTGTGGAAGGGATGAGGTGGGGGGTGTGATGGGCAGAAAGAAGTCTGCCTTGGGCAGGGTGGACTCAGAGACGGATCTGGGCCCGAGTGACGCGGCCGGCAGCAACCATCTGTGAGTTCAGCTTTGAAGAAGTCAGGATATTGGTACGGGACATATTTGGGGGAGCTCAGTAGGATTTGGGTCCTGATTACATTGGGTAATAAGGTGGGAGAGACAGAAGAGGGGATTAAAAGTCACTCAGAGATTTTTGTGTCTGGGCTACTGGCGTGATGGTGTCCCCTTCAGAATGTGACTGATACATGCTCTGTCTGAGTTTGGGGCCTCAACTTCCTCACTTGGAAACTAGTTAAAGTAATCCTAGGCCTTCGTTTCCCATTGCATTTTGGGGGGGATTTTTAAATGAAGTAACATCCGGGCTGCGGGCTGGGAATGCTGGCCAGGCGCCACGCCGTGGTCTATCCTGGTCACAAAATCCAAAGGCCAAAGGCGAGCCGGCTTTCCAGGCCTCGGCCGTCGTCACGGCCGTCGTCAGGCCGGTGATGGATGCTGCCCGCCGCCTCCCCGCCGCCTCCCGCGTGTGAGGACCGGAGCGCGGGCCCTGCGGGATTTCCTCCTGAGCCTTGTCAGTCGGAATCCGAAGGGGAAGCCACCCATCTGTGAGCAAAGCACAAGTCTGTTTACTTCAATGGGTACTCTTTGTTGAAAGCTAGGTATAATTAAAAAAAATTTTTTGTTGTTGTTGTTCTGTTTTAAGAAAGCCTCTTCTTGCGAAGACCGACTTGGCAGGCGGCGTCTGTCCTGCTGTCTGGCCGCGCCTCTCCGAGCGAGAGTGCTCCGGAGGTACCTGTGGTTTGTGAAGGAGCTTGACAGGCTCCGGGAAGGGGTTAGTGCCTCTTGAACCGGGGAGGTTTCTAAATGAGCGTGGGCCTAAAAGGCTCCATAGAGGCCGTCAGTGGGACAGACAGAGCGGCTCTGAGGGAAGGGACAGAGCAGCTTTAATGTGCTAATGAGGGGAAGCCCAGATGCCAGCGGGATCAGAGGAGCTCTTTGTGACACTGGGTTCCCGGGGATGGCTGGAGTCTCTGTCCCTATCTGTATCCTGCTGTAGGCAGGAGAAACACTGCGCTCTCAGAGAGGGCCCTTTCCTCAACAGATAGCCTCACAGGCGGCTCTGAAGGCCTGTGGGTGGTGAGGGGCTTCGGAAGATCCCAGGGTCAGGTGACTGCTTGCAAACAGGGAGGCTGTGAGGTGGGGGCAGGTGTGTGTGGGAGGACAGAGGAAGGGGGGTGGGGGGAGGGGGATCTGTTCTGGACGGTGTGCGTCCTCACAGAGAGCTAGGAGGGATCCTTGCAGCTCCACAAAATTAACTGTTGCCCCTCCAGGACTGCCAGGCTTGGCCAGTGGGATTCAAGCCGGTCTGATAGGAGGGGATCTGTCTTTGAAAATAGCGCAAGGCGGTTTTGAGCTAGTTATGGAGCAAACCAGCCAAACACAAGCTACCACCAGCACCCAGTGAGTGCTGGAGTGAAATTCGTGGTCTGGTGACTTCATTCAGTGGTTGCTCTGGAATTGCTGGTGGAGAGGGTTGGGAGGCAGGGTCAGGGGACTCGTCCTGAAGCTGACTTTGCAGAGCAAGAACACAATAATTATTAAGATTGTGTGTTTATCTGTAGAGACCCCAGCCATTGATGGAGGGATTGGGCAACCAAAGCTCCCCCAGTCACCTCTTAAGGCTGCTTCTAGATCTCAGCATAATGTCTAGGATGGTTAATGTCTGGCAAAATGAGTTCCCAGATAAGACAAACAAATGAAATGAAGATGGGATCCTGACCCTATCTTGGTCTCCTACTTTTCCTTTCTGAATCTTTCTGGGGTATATAAATATCGAACATAATATACTATGTATCATGCTCTGCAAGTAATGTATATTAGATATTATTTGCAATCAGTCATTGTCTATCTATCTGTCTCTTTCTGTCTTGCTCTGCTGTTTTTTTTTTTTATGATAACACACATACAAACCAATTGGTAGATGATCGTTTTCTATTGGAATAGTTTAAAAACAGTCCTCAGGGGATCCCTGGGTGGTGCAGCGGTTTGGCACCTGCCTTTGGCCCAGGGCGTGATCCTGGAGACCCGGGATCGAATCCCACATCGGGCTCCCGGTGCATGGAGCCTGCTTCTCCCTCTGCCTGTGTCTCTGCCTCTCTCTCTATCTCTCTGTGACTATCATAAATAAATAAAAATTAAAAAAAAATTTAAAAACAGTCCTCAGATATCCTTACCATGCCCCGCCCCCTTTTTTTTTTTGGCTGAGAGTTGGTTGAAGAAGATTTTGGAGCCATACTGAATTGGTATCATCTAAGAAAATAAAAATATTCAGTGTGGAATTACCTATGAGCTAGCTGTATATGAAAAGGGTGAATGTGCCTATAGAACAGCCACCCCATAAGAATTCTTCCCCACGCATCCCACATTTCCCCCAGCCATGGATAGTTTTATTACCACACTCCGTGCTCCGGGTGGTAATGAGTTGGGTGACTTTAAAAATTTACCTTTATCTCCCTACTGTGATTCTAATAGTTTGTGTGATTTGTGTCTTTCAGGCAAAATTCTTCTCCTCCTCCTGCCCTCTTCCTCCTCCTTGTCCTTCCTTTTGAAAACAATCCTTTTTACCTTGATGCTTCCCATTTATTTCCTGGGCCTGATGGGATACATGCATTTTGGATTGACTTCCCTACTGAAAGCTGGGTGCTCTTGATCCTAAAGGAATATATAGGCAGTGAGGTGCTTGCTTGCGCTGCTTTTAGAAGATTGATCATTTGTAACTCTAATGCTGATAAATGGACTCATTTATGTCCAATGCAAAGAGACCATAATTATTACCTCCCTAGCCTCAAAGTTAATTGCAACCTGAGAGTATGCCTTTGACTATGACAGAAGGAAAGCACCATTTAAAGCATTTATAGCAATGGGTATCAGATCACTCATTTTGGATATCAATTTGTCAAAAGTGGTGATTATATAAAGTATGCAAAAGGGAATGGATGCAGCACGGGCTGCTGTGCCAAGACTGCAGTTTGTTGGGCTATGGGTTGGTGAATTGAGATACAAGACAAAACTCTTCTTCTTTTTTAAAGATTTCATTTATTATTTAAGAGAGAAAGAGATAGTGAGAGAGAGCACAAGCAGAGGGGAGAGGGAGCCTAACCGACTGAGCCACCTAGGCACCCCACAAAAAACTTTTCTTACCAGATTGTTATCTCCTGTTTCCCTTTGTCACAACCAGACAACAGTTCATTGGGTTTAAGAACCTGAGGGTTCTCCTCCTTTTTGGTTGCAACTGGGGAAGCAGATAAAGGGCCAGAGTCTACAGGGCACTCTTGCTAAAAAAGGAACTTCTTCAGGCTGACGCATTCTACCACAAACTCTTCCAAAAGGTGGTTGGGGAAGAAAGACATATACAAAGAACAAAAGATTTTTACAGTGAAATACATAAGGAAATTGAATGCTGGTGGTGGGGTGGAGGGTAAAGGGAAGGCTTGCAGAGAATTAGCCTTGCATTTCTAATACTGCTGTGCTATCTTAACCATTAAAGTAATTGTCTTCATGAGGCATAGAACGTTGATTCTGGCCTCTCTTAAGGAAATGCTAGCAAGTGAACAAGGGAAAAAAGGCACAGAAGACATGTGATGTATTAATGAATCAAAGACACCCTCATTCCATGTCAAATTCCTCATTTTGCTGAATCACTAACTTTCTCTGTGAAACTGTTTTGATCTTAGGAAATGAATAAAGCAAAGCAATGAATGATAGTGCCTGGCACAGAATAGGTACTCAATGGATTTTAGTTTTAGGTTTTTTTTTTTTAATTGACCTATGGGATGGTAGGGGATATAGAAAAGGATAGAAAGATAATTTGAGTGATGCCAGAGTTAGGAAAGTGCCAAGGTGCGCTGCTTAAGTCCTTCTCATACTTTAAAATTCAACACACGTCTATCAGTGCTTTTCTCCTAAAATTTTTAATTCTATCTGCCAAGAAATTTCCTGTGTGGTAATCAGTTGTAAAATTAAAATGTAAGTCACTTAAAGGTTGTTTTAAGCAACAGAGGTTAAGAAGAGGGCTAGTCAAAACAAAACAAAACAAAACAAAAAAAGGGCTAGTCTACTTCCTTTAGCATCTTAGTGTTCTGATCTTGAGGACCTTAGTTTCTTATCTGCTCACAAGTTCTGTTGAGGACTAAAAGAAATACATACACACACATATATATATTTATATTTATATTTATATTTATATAGACTCAGGGTAATTTGACAAGTTATCTGCACTAGAATAGAATGTAAATTAGCATAAGATTTTTCCTAAAAGTGTCAGCTTAGTTGGCTTTTAAATTTCTGCTGTAGACACATAGATGTGACCCTTTGAGGAGCAGGACAGTGCCAGAGGGTTACTAACTGTAACAGCCTTTTCCCACCCCCTCTAGCCTTTGTTGCATCACTTTGTTGCATCACATATATATAATACTAATATATAATATATATTATTATAATTATTATATATAATAAATATATGCACACATATTATATAACTATATAATTATATATAATATATAATATATATAATATAAGTATTACATATAAGACATATATATATGAAGCACTTAGAACAGCATTTGACATATAGAAGTCCTACTCAATCTTATTATTATTATCATCATCATCATCATACTGGCAGGTATAAAGCCTGGAGAAAAAAAATAGCGAAGAACAAGACCGATTGCCAAGGAAACTGCATGAGAGTAGAGCCCATGCCTGGCTGGTTTACTGCTTTCTGCCCAGTGCTCTGCAGAGCCCTTGAACATAATGGATGTTGGTAATACTTGTTTGATGAATTAATGGTGTACTTATAGTGGTCTGGGAAGGAACAGTAAGAAGGATATATGGTAGTTAGAAGTCCTAGCTCAAAGTAGGCTAGGAGAAAGGAGAACAACATTTTTTATTACCATCCCCAAATATTTTCCTAAATAATTTCTACCAGTCAGAAATTAATTTGAAATAGATTTCTTCTTCAGATACATCACCCTGGGAAAATTAAACAGGATTAGATTTGTATCCTTTGGATGTCTGCTGTGGGGAAAGCATAGTCCTAAGTGTGGTTAGGAGATGCAAACATGTAAGATTAGGTCTCTACTCTCAAGTATACTTTAATCTAGTTAATCAGTTATTATTTCAGTCAATCAATTAAGCTGCTTTCCTCTAAAGAGCTGAAATCAGTCAGAAGGAAGGATAGGATCATTACTTGAAGGTATCTTTGGAACGTGGGACATTGGGCATGCAAGAAGGTCTGGTTGGATTTTTATAGTGTGGGAAGTTGTGCAACTAGAGAGCTATAAGCATTTTTGGTTGGAGGAGAAGAACCCACAAGCATGGGAGAGCACCAGCGATCAACTTTGCTGTTTTTGGAGTATGTCCAGGGCTCTCCACCAGTATGGTCAAGCATCACCTCCCAGGTTTTCAGAGGCATACTGGTGAATAAATGTTGGAGAATGTATCTGTGCACCAGCTCTAAGAATGTTGACATGTCATTTGAAATCCGTGGTCACTAAATCCCTGTACAGCTCTTATGGTGTATGATGATACTTGACAGTAAAACCCAAAGACCTTCTGACAAATCAAACGAAATTTATTTTTAAAGCATATATGTAGTCTTTCTTCTTTGTGTGCTGGTACCTCCAAATAAAATGACAGGCCAGCCATTTTAGGAGTGGTTCATGTGTGCTTGTGTCCTGGGGGCAAAGAGCCCATATAGACAGTTAAGTTGAATTAGAGTTCCAACCAGAGAATGATTTGTTACCTCAGCATATTTAGATAAGCCCTGCCTGCAAAGGTGGACTCAGGATAATTTGACAAGTTATCTGCACTTGAATAGAATGGAAATTAGCATAATATTTTTCCTAAAAGTGTCAGCTTAGTTGGCTTTTAAATTTCTGCTGTAGAACACACAGATGTGACCCATCGAGGAGCAGGACAGTGCCAGAGGGTTACTAACTGTAACAGCCTTTTTTCCCTCCTCTCTCCAGCCTTTGTTGCATTACTAAGGCGGGACGTTTTATTCACCGTGGAGTGATGAGACTTCTGCTTTATGACATTATCAAAGATCTGCGTACATAAAAAAGAGTAATGAAGTCATTTGGCTTGCATTCTTGCTGTCATTTGTATTGCCTCTGCGCAGGGTTGAGTGAAGCAGTTTCTGTCGCTGCTGTAAGCAGTAAGCCTCGAAATGTTAAATGCTGACTCAACATAAGCATGTCTGCAGAAGAAGATGATTAACTTGGAGAGAAGCTAGTGTCAGCAAGAAGAAATACAACCACACATTCAAAAGGGATATGGAGTATTTACATGTGACATCTTCGGGAGCCGTTGCAAATAGAAAGAGAAAAATATAGTGGTGTTAGATGCAAAGAAGTGTACTCCTTTGCTTCTATCCTTGGCAACAGAGACTTTTTCCTCCAAAGTGTCTTGTTGGTTCCATCACTAGTGCATCCATTTTGCCCCAGATGGTTCTTATAAGCCAATTAGTTTTTGGTATTCATCTAGATTCTGGGGCTGGAAGATTGTTGTTTGTCTTGGGGCAGGCACAGGCCCAATCAGATTGAAGGGAAGCACTTACATTTGATGGTGGGGGAAGAGATTTTTCTTTCTCTGTTGGATGTGATCAAGAAAACATCTGTCTTGCTACTGGCTCTTACGGTCAGCCACCTTATGACCATGAAGGAAACCAGTCTTCGGATGTCACCAATGCTGAGGGCAGCAGAGTGGAGACAGGGAAGGTGCCTGTATCCTTGAAGACAGTGTGGAGCAACTAAGTGAAGTGCCACCTGCTTAGAGATTATTGCTCTATCGCTGGACTTCCATTATGTGGCATAATAAATATCTTTAATGGTTTAGGCCAGCCTAAGTTGAAATTTGTTTTACTTGCAGTTGAGAACTTTTTTGACTGATACACACCTCTCTCACGCTGCCCTGAAACCAACGACTTTCTATCAATACTAGCCAAGGCCTTTTCATCTCTTTCAGTATGGACGCCTGTGCCAAGGAAGAGCAGAGGCCATCTGCTCCAGTGTGTAGTACGGAGGGTTGATCTTCTAGGATACAGTTGCACAGAGTAGAAGGAAGGGGCTCCTGTGACTGGTGGGGGTCATGGACATCCATACCAGTCTGTGGCACCTTTGGTAGTTCTGAGCTGGCTCAGATTAGACAAATACATTGAGGAGATTGGAGTGTTGGATGATAGACTCCCCATCACATCAGCCATTTATTCATTTGTTTGATAAGCATTTATTTTGAGTCTGCTTTGTGCCAGGCTGGTGCGAGGCACCATGTGTAGGAAAGATCTCACAGGGTATAGTGGAGAAGCATGGAGTGCCTGATATGAGGGATTAGGGAAGGCATCTGAGCATGTGACAGTTAAACTGGTAACTGGAGGATGAGGAAGACTTAGCCAGAAGAGAGAGGAATGTGTGTGTGTGTGTGTGTGTGTGTGTGTGTGTGTGTGGCAGGGTTTTATAGGGAATGGTGTTTTAGAGTAAACGACACCTCAGAAGAGTGTGCGGGTGAAAGCATGGTGCATTCTGGGGGATGGAAGCAGTTCAGATGGCTGAGGCTCCACATGTTGGGGAGAACGATGGTGGAGTAGGTAGGGGCCAGATCATGGGGGGCTTGGGAAGTTTGTTCAGTTGGGTGTGTTTTACCTTAAGAGCACTGAGCACTATTGAGGCTCCAAGCAGAAGAATGACATGACCAATTTGCATTTTCATAGGCTCTGGCTGCCAGCAGTATACACTGAATTTGAACACAGCAAGATTATTGCACCCTGGGAGGTGACAGTTCCAGAGGAGAAATGGCGAGTTATGATGCACTCCTCGTCTCTCCCTCTTTCTCTCTCTCTCTCTTTAAAGATTTTTATCTGTTTGAGAGAGAGAGAGAGAGAGAGAGAGCACACAAGCAGTGGAGAGGGGCAAAGGGGGAGGAAAAAGCAGATTCCTCGCTGAGCAGGGAGTCCAGATGCAGGACTTGATCCCAGGACCCTGAGATCATGACCTTCACTTGAAGGCAGACGCTTAACCATCTGAGCCACCTGGGTGCCCTCTAACTGCTCTTTTCTGAAGCCATGGGTCTTGATTTAATTACTACTTAGGAGAAAGGTGAATTGGGCTTATGGGGTGTTTGATTTTATTTGGCATAACAATGGCATGACCTCGGGCAAGTCACCTATATTCTCTGAATTTTGGTTTCATCATCTGTGAAATTACAACAAAAACACCTACCTCATAGGGTCATTGGGAAGAGTTAAGATAATGTATTTATAGCTCTTGGCGCCATGCCTGGAACATGTTAGCCATTATAATTATCAATACTTGAGCTAATAAATATGTAAGGAAGGGGCACAGAATGAAGGCAGAAGAGTTTTCTGTCTGAGTTCCTTTGTAGTCTGGGAGTTGAGAGTCACACGAACATCTTATTTTCTTTGGGAGCAGGACTGGTATTTATTGTATAGGCAGTTTCCAATAGTACTTGCTCCTAAAAGGTAAAGAAATAGAAATCAAGACAAAAAATGATAATGGAAGGCATGCTGAGTTTTGGGTAAGAAAAAGAGGAGAGAAGGGATGTTGAACTCACAGGGCAGGGAGAGGAGGCCCAGACCCAAGAGATGCTGGGAGCAAGGGCTTCCTAAAACCTGTGGCTTCTCTGCAGTGACAGCATTCTTCCCAGACACACCTTGAAGCTCCAGATGAAGGGAAGGAACAGGTGTATTTGTTTTACGGCAGGGGCTTTTGTTTGTTTTTTTAAATCCTGTAGAACAGCTGTCATGTAGTAGATAATCATATTCAACAAATATTTGTTGAATAAATGACTACCGAGAGATGCACGGGCTTCCTCCGAGCTTTGAGTTCTGGGGGCAGAATTTTTGCCTGAGGCATAGGCACATGATGGGTTGGGTTCCCTTCTTTTGCCACCTACAAAGCAGCCTTGTATTTCTCTTGCAATTAATAGAGAAGCTAATGAGAGAGATTAATCAATGGCTGATGAACTGATTCATGGAAGAGATTTCTCAAGCCAGAGTTTGAAAGAGAAGAATGGATTCTTCCCTTGGGCTACGGAGGCGGCTGTGTTTAGTCAGCAGGTGTGGCAGCTTTTAAGAGGCCTTTGGCAGGGTTTCCTTCTGCTTCCATTGCATCCCAGATATGTAACTTTCATTCTTTTCATCCAGGAACATGCTGCTTTATGCGTGTTTGCTGAGTAGAAAAGGGGATTGTGGGAAAGAATAATCAAGAGAAAAATAGATGAAGTGCCTTGCACGGCCTCATCGTAAGTGGGCAGTAAAGAAGAGAGAAGATGGAAATGCCATCCACGGAGTGTGGGTGGAGGAAGGAGATGGCAGGTGGACGCTGCTCCCTGCTGAACGTGGAGGAGATTGCTCTGCATCACTGGAGATGATGCGTTGCTTTCAGCTTCCTTAGTCTGAATCCATTTCTGTACCCAGAGCCTTGGATTATAATTCAAGATGTCCATACTTATGAGTCAGGAAAGAGCCAATCAGTTTTCTTTGTGCATTGCTTAAAAACAAACAGATCCCCTCCAAATGAATTGGGAAAAACACCATGACTTAAAGCTTTACACAGTTCTGAGATGAGAACCGGGCCTCTGGAGCAGTTATTTCCCATGGTAAATTTCTAATCACACCTTAGATCCATGCCAGAGACTGAGGAAGTGGGAGCCACCAATAGCAGTTTGCTCTTTGTTCATATGTACCACTGTGAGATACCATACTTAGGTCTTGGATGAAGACAGCCTAGAAATGTCTTGCTTCTTGGAGAACAGTAGTGGAAGTCAATCAAATATACCAGTGGCTTACTTCAGTGATCTGTACATCGCCTGCCATTCTGGATCACTTCTGACCACTACCACCAAGGGGTTAGGGAGCACCTAGACAAGTCATGATTATATAAGTCAGGAGAGATGTGTGTGTGTGTGTGTGTGTGTGTGTATAAATATATATGTCTATATATAAAATAAAAGTATTTTAATACACTATATATTAAATGTATTTTTATGTATCATACATATAAATATATATCTTATATGTATATATGTTATGTATATGCATATATATGTATTTTTATATATGCATAAATATATGTGTATGTGTATATATATATATATATATATAGAGAGAGAGAGAGAGAGAGAGAGGAAGAGAGAGAAGGAATGAGAAAGAGAGAGAGGGAGAGAGAATTTGTTTTAATGAGTCAGCTCACGCAGCCATGGGATCAGGCAAGTCCAAAATCTCTAGGGCAGTACAACAGGCTGGAAATTCAGACAGATTTCTGTTATAGTCTTGAGGCAAAATTATTTTTCCAAGAAACCTCAGTGTTTACTCTGAAAGCCGTCAGTTGATTGGATGAGACCCACCCTCATTATCCAGGGTAATCAGCTTTACTTAAAGTCAACTGATTGTAAATGCCAATCACCTCTATAAATACGCTGGTAGCAACCTTCAGACTAGTGCCTGACCCGATAACTGGGCGTGATAACCTCGCTGAGCTGACACATCAAATTGACTGTCAGAGTGATGGTGATAATGATGGCGATAGTGATGTTTGCAGCACTGAGGTGCCCCAGCATCCCTACGTTATCAGTCACTGTGCCAAGTGCCTCACATAGATGATCATGTTCAATCCTCTGAAACCTTCATCTCCATTTTAAAGATGAAGCTATTGAGTCAGAAAGGTGGCTCCCTTGCCCAAAGTCACACAGACCTGGAGTGACATTGCTAGAGCTTGGTCTTGAAGCCTACGCTTTTCTGTGGCGTCTGTACAGCGGAGAGAAGTAGATGCCACTCTGTTTCCTCCCAGGGACAGAAACCTAACTCAAGCTGGGCTGTAGCTTATTGTCCCATGTTTTTAAAAAATTTTTTATTTATTTTTAATTTTGTTTAAATTCAATTTATTGTCCCATGTTTTGGGGAAGTCTGAGGTGACTAGCTTTAGGTGCAGCTGGATCCAGGGGCTAAAAGGATGTCATCAGGACTCTGCCTTTTGCTCCACCACATGGGCCTACTTATTTCCTTTAAGTTTTATTCTGTAGACAGGCTTTCTCCATGAGGAAGGCAGCATTTACATCCTCCAACTCAGCGAGCACAGTGGAAAGGGACTTTGCTTTTCTGCGGCCTTAGAGCAATTCCAGAAAATGACTTGGGCCTGGCATGGGTGATATGCTTATTCCTGGTCTAATTCCTAGATCCAAAACCTTCAGCTCTGTGTTTGGTACTGCCTGGTTTAACCCTGAGTAGGAAGGCATCATGATGAAAAGTTACACTAGAACAAGCAGGATGAGGGAGGGCAACCGCCACCCTCAGGCCTCCTGCCACTGACAGCTCCCTGCAAAGGAGACTCCCCAGTGGAAACCTCCTGGGATGGACTGTGTGTGACAGTTTCATGTTCCCCAGGGGTGGAAGTTCCTTGAAGCCATTTTTGTGTTTTAAGTGTCTTGGCCTGTTTGAAGGGAAAGTCAGCCCTAAACTATATAGAATTTAAATATAGAAATCTACATTTTTTTCTCTGATTGGAAGCATAGGACCTAAGCAAACTTCTTTTCTAAGCTTTAATGCTAAATTAGCCTCCCAGTAGGTACCCAAACATCAAAGGCTCTCTTTGGGAAGGTAATGGTGCAACCTAATGCTCCTATCCCTTCATCCTTTCTAACTGCAGATCACAGACCCCCTTGAAATATGGTTGTTTGTATTCTAATCTGATCTTTCTTCGATTGTGAGCAATTAGGGGGCAGGGCCCAATCTTTTTTCTTTTAGTAACTCTGGGGTTCGTGGCACAGATTTCTGTCGCAGTGGGCGCTCAGAAAGTGCTTCTGAGCAAGTGAATGGATCTAAATCATTATGGAGTAAAATAATCCCTTGTGTGCTGCACTCAGAGTTCTTCAGGGTACATTTTTAAAGGGACATAGCACAGAACAGGAGCTAGGGGCACTGATCTGGGTCAGAATGCTTGGGTTTGAATAATTTACCCTGGCTTTTTGTAAACCTCCATACTCCATCTATCAAAAATAGATTATGATAGGGGCACCTGCGTGGCTCAGTGGTTGAGCATCTGCCTTTGGCTCAGGGCGTGATCCCAGGGTCCTGGGATTGAGTCCTGCATTGGGCTCCCCACAGGGAGCCTGCTTCTTCCTCTGCCTTTGTCTCTGCCTCTCTCTCTGTGTCTCTCATGAATAAATTTTAAAAAATGAGAGAGATTATGATAGTATTGGCTATACAGAGATCTTATGAGATCTAATGTAAGCACTTGCACCATGGTTAGTATTTAGTAAGCATTAGCCAACAGAACTATCATTGTTATTTGGTTGTTTTTGATGCCAGAAGGTCACCGGGCCCTGTTTGAACGCAGCAAGCATTTGATTTGTTAACGCTTGTAATTGCGCCTCTATCAAGGGTCCGAATTTAAGTCTATTCTAGTCTGCATTGCAAAAAAAGAAGTATCTTCCAAGACACAGCTTCCCTTTCTCTTTTATTAAAAAATACTACTAGTGTATGACCCGATCAAGCTGTAACAAAACACACACACACAAACAAGACACAAACAGGTATACAGGTGGTTGTTCTTGGAGGCTCCGGGCCTCAGGACTTTAGTATGGAAAAGCTGTGGCTGATTCACTTGGTCATGCCCCGAGATACTCTTCTTCCAGGTGCCATATCTGTTTACACAGTGAACGTGGCCCATTTGTAAGTGAGTGGTCGACTAGTGGCTTTAACTCCATCATGTTTACTTTTGTATGATTCAGTCATAGCCTGGAGCATCATTTGATAATATTTTCATCCCAAACGTGTCCAAGTCACCCTGAAGGTGTTTTCACCTTGCCTGGAGATGCTGTGAATAGTGGGAGTGAGGGAAGGTAGGGTGGAGTGTGCCCAGGTCTTCTTGGAATCCTCTCTGGATTTCCACAGTGGGGAGGCTGAGACCCACCTGCAGAAATCTTCCCCCTTGCTACATACAGTCCAGACAAAGAAACTACAGGGGCACTTATCTCCTTCATTGTTGCCATTGGTTTCTGAGAAACTGTGGATAAAGAGATGCCCCTAGATCGAGGTGGAAAAAATACTTGTGTTGCTTTTACTATTGTTGCCTAAAACAGTTTCAGTTTTTTTTCAACTATTGCTATCGCTGTCTCTTAGGAAAGGAAACCAAGGCATAAAAAGTTTAAGAAGAACAGAGCAAGTAACCAAGCTGAGATTTGAATTTTGAAGTTGGCTTTGGAGTCTGTTATCTTAACCACCACACTACCTACAAATTTGTCAGAAAAGAACACCTTGAAAAGCCTCTCGTGGTCTCTACCCAGATAAATTAACTTTCTGTACCCACAATCCAAGATGAAAAATGCTAAATGAACCAAATCTCAGGCAGATTGAGGATTGTCTTTTCGAAAGACCAAGACAATTCAAATCCTCCATTTCTAAAAATTCACTTTGTGATATAACTTACTGCTGTGTGAGCTGTGTCTTTTCAAGGATTATATGAAATGTTGCGGACATGAACATCATTGGGACTTTCAGAAATTGGAGTAGATATTCGGTCCACATTTTCCACAGGAGGCAGTTGGAAAATGAGAACGTCGGGAGGCTCTTCTGAATGTATGTGATTCGGATTCCTGGGCCGGGCAAGCCAGCAGTGTGCCCATGGTCCTTCCTCTGCACTAACTGTCCTTCCTGCTGGGCTTCTCAGAAGGTGCTGCGCAGAAAGCCAGTGGTAGCAAAACCAGTTTCTTATGTTGATTTCGCCTAAGGACAAGCATAGAACCTGTTTGATTTCTGCCTTTTGTGCTTCATAACTAAGAATTGCACAGACTTCTCCTGATCCTTGTGAAATGAATATGATGCATTATTAAGATATGTCGCAGATGGGGATACGGCACTCATAATGATAGTCAATCCTTCTCTTCCACTTTCCACTCCTCCTAATGCCCTTGCACCTGATACACTGTTAGTACTTGTAAACCTTGTATATTTATATCTGAAGTTATTTCTCCATGCATAAATGGAGTCAGTATTTAGACTCCCATTCCTCTTGTTTTTCTCCCTTCCAACAAAAGCAAGCGCAATGAAACACTCCAAGTTGTATTGTTTAGAGTAGCAAATTATCTTTAAAACATCATACTTCAAGGCCTCCCATCTTCTTTTAAGCATGTATTTTTTTTTAAAAAAAAAAGAAGGTATATCACACTCACAATATTTCTGAGGAAGCATAGATGTCTTGTGATATAGTGGTTGCCATGGTAATTAATCACCTCCCAAAAAGAATAGTAGAGAATATAAATCTATGTAAATTACCCAGAACACTAGTTAGAACAGCCCCCTGGGCACCTCAGTTTATGAGGAATTTCAGAAAAAAAAGAAAGAAAGAAAAAAAGGATGTTTTCCTCTTTTTTCTTTCATGGAAAGAGGGCTAGAGAAAGCTGCTTTTGTACTCTGATGCCCAGCCCTCTCCCTTCCCATTGGTGAGTGCCAGAAGGTTACAAAGCAAGGAGGCAGTCACTCTAGCTGACAGAGAGGGCTCTTGTGATAACAAATTGCAAAATACACTTGGGCATGGCAGGGTCCGTGACTTTATGAATATTCTGCATTCAGATTCTACATCGTATGTGCACTTTCTGGGACCCTGTGAGAACTCAGAGCTCAGTGCTCACTCCTTTGGCTCGTGTTCTGCTGCTTGTCTTGACCTAGGTCTTCTTTCCAATCGAAATGGAATTTGCCATGGACTTCTATTCAATATGAATAACAGAAGTGGAAATTATTTTAGAGGTTGAGTGTTGAGCAGAGGTCTTCTGAGACAGAGCAAGGCGTTGTGGAGGTACATTCATGAATTCCAGGAAGAGGGCTCAACAGAGAGTGAGCAGCTAGAGGGTGATTTCCAAAATTTGAACTATGTTGAGCAGTGCCAATCACACATAAGATAGGGTTTGCTGTTTCACCTGCTCCTTGTAGGTTAAAAACGGTAACTTCCAATCCTTTTAAAGATAGTCTGTCCTTCAGAAGTGTGGTGCTGTTTGATGTGCCTGGCGTATAGAGCTATTCCTGACCGAAAGGATTTCTTGTAGAAAGGCCAGTGGAAACAAGTACATGTGGTGCAGGTATTTTTGGCTAGGGTGATTCAAGGAATTACATTAAGAAGCTATTCTGTGACAATATTGGGAAGAGACATTTTGATCAAGGAATACCTGTTGTTTACTAAAGATACATTTAAAAATATATTAATAGTCCCCAAAAGAAGCCTCACTATTTCATATGCAAGTTTACCTCACTTTATGGAAGGTATTTTTAAAAGTCACTTATAGGGGCTCCTGCCTGGCTCAGTCAGTAGAGCAGATGACTCTTGATCTCAGGGTTGTGAATTTGAGCCCCATGTTGGGTGTGACATCTACTTTAAAAAGTCATTTATAAAGTGAATTTTAGCCTCAAAAACCGCAAAGTTGCTTTTTGGTAGAATTCTTTTCCTAGTTATGAAAGTTCTAATTTATTATTTTGGGACAATATTTGGTTAGGATAGAAATATCAAACACCAGAGTAAAATAAAGCTTTATATTTAGTGACTTCATTTAAAGGAAGACAATTATTTTCAGATTTTGTTGTATAAAACAAATTTCGAGATACGAATTTATTTCATGATTGACTCAAAAATAAGCTACAGAGCTCAATGCCACAGTATAGTGCTATAGAGCCTATTAGCACAAAAACTCACTTAGCCACTCTCAAATAATTTGTGCACAAGTTCTAGACCGAAGAAACCTATCACTCTGTTCCACTTGAATGGGTTTTACTCTCTGTCAAATATTATAGCTTACTTTTAACTCCTTTTAGTATTCCTTGCATTAAATAAGTCTGAATATAAGAAGAGAATTCTAATTTTTTCAGTATTTTAGTCCATGCTGGGACTTCTAGCCATGATATATGGTAAGACAGAGGACCACAACTGGAGCCATAGAAAGGGAGGGAAATTCAAGATCAGTTATAATAATTGTAGTGCTTCCAATCAAAGCCAACAGAATTAGATTTTGTGTCGTCTGTGGGAAAACTTATCTCTTATAGGAAAGATTTATCCTCTAAGCTTAACAATGTCCAAATAGAGTTTTCAATATACATCACTGAAGAGTTAGCCAGGCCATTGTGACCTATCCCTCACTTCTCAGAATTTTCCACTAACGGTGTCGCTAGTGGATATAGTGTGATCGAGTTATAGGAACCAACAATTTATGAACATCTACCAAGTGCTAGGTACTGTGCATCTCTTTTAGTGTGTACACTAGCCTTGTGCAGATTATCCATTACCAAACAAGGAAACCAGGGTTCAGAGAAGTTACATAAGTTGTTCAAACTCATGTGAACGATATCAGAGTTGAGATTCAAACCTAGGTCAGTTTTATAACAAAACCCTAGCTCTTTCTCTAGTGAATACTTTTCACGTGTTTTAGACAGCAGAATTCCTCTTTTTGTCTTATGTGAAACTTTACCAGGAACAACATCACACTTAACTGTAGAAGCAATGACCAAGTCGCCCAGATGTATGAAGTCTCCATCATTTGGTGAAAGCACATCATTGTTGGTGGAAGCCTTGAAGCATCTCATCAGAGCCTGCCCATTCTGGGAGGACTTGGTGTGAAATCTCCTGCCAGGACCGGCTGCCTACAGCCACCAGGAACGCTGCTAGATCTGGGAGACTGGGAGCAGCTTGGAAAATCACGTGTTTTTTCAACTGGTTTTAAAACAGGCTAATAGATTAGGTACCTCTGCAATAGGTAGCAGAGCTTTTTGACTAATCTCAAATGAGGATAGTGGTTTTTATGACCTAGTCTAAATGTACACAACATGGGGAAACTAGGCTCCACAGAGGGCAGGAATTTAATTTTTTAACGTGTTTCTTATCTGGTGAATGGCTTTACTCTGTGTTTCTTTTCTCAGCTTGACCTATTTTGTGCCATCTAGTTGAGCTATACCAGCTCTCTAATTCAGTTCAACACAGGATCATAACTGATTCGGTGTTAGCTACACTGAAGTTAAGAGAGATGAGGTGAGTTGAACACAAAATTGGCAGTCAGGAATTCCAAATGGTGTTCCTAATTGCTGCTCTGACTTTGGAAAAATCACTTATTTAAGATTATTATTTTTAGCCAAATGGGATAATACAGTTTCCCTCTTTAAAGCTCTTTTGCTTTTTGTTTTTTTTCTCTTTCCAGCCTCCTTCTTGAACCTGTTAAGTCCTGGGACTTCAAAGTGCTCTCTTCCAGAGGAGGGCAATATTTATTTCCCAGAGGTGACACCGGCCAGTAGATTCCATGAATCACTATAGGAGTTTTGTTTTTTCTTTGGTCTTTTTCTGTTTCTCTGACTTTACCTGCCCCTTCCTCATTGGGCCTGTAATGCTTTATGCACTTAAAAAAATACATAAGTTGTGATCAAAGAAGTCTGTAAAAATTAGATGTATGTCTAGATAATTATTTGGAGGACATTACTTAATAATGATCAAGCTGTGTCCCATGTATTTCACATGTATTTATTGTCATATTTTTTGTATTTAATTTTTTGTCTTTATTTTTATCATATATCTATGACTGTAAGTTCTTTTGGAGTGGATATATGAGTGGCAAACTTCCAAAGTCCTTGCATTAAAAAATGTCCCTTTGTCCCCTTGAATGCTAGTTTGACTGAGACTAGGTTTTATGCTCAAATTTATTTTCCGTAAGAACTTTGATGATATTGTTCCATTTTCTTTTAGCATCTATTGTTGCTCTTGAGAATTCTGAAGTTAAAATGAAGTGTCCATTTTGCTATTCAGTATACTTATTCACTTTTAATTTCTACAATCATACATTTCCTTCTAAGAATCTCAGATTATTTCTTATGCAATGTAATATTAGTCTTGAATGCAGTAGCCTGTCTTATTCACATGAGGATATCTATTGTACAATCTGTTTTCATTATTCACAGTAGTTATGCTCTATAAATTCAGCATGAATTAGTAAATTAGCAAATACTGAATTAGTGAATATTGAACCATTGTTCATAGAGGAAATACAGGACCAGGTGCCTGTGAGTTTCTGGTCATATTTTCATAAACTGATCAATAAATAACTTTCTTTTCTGTATGTTTTTGTTGAAGACCCCTTATTTAATAGGTATTATTGACTCATAAACATTTAAGTTATAGCCAACAGCACTATGACTCATATCTTAATGAAGTTTATTGAACACATGCGTTTCATGTACCTGTCACAGCCTTCTGGTGCTTAGGAACACTAGACAGCACTCTAGTGCTCCACTATGGGGGCCATCTTTATTTTTTTTTTAATTTTTTTTATTTTTATTTATTTATGATAGTCACAGAGAGAGAGAGAGAGAGAGGCAGAGACACAGGCAGAGGGAGAAGCAGGCTCCATGCACCGGGAGCCCGATGTGGGATTCGATCCCGGGTCTCCAGGATCGCGCCCTGGGCCAAAGGCAGGCGCCAAACCGCTGCGCCACCCAGGGATCCCAGGGGCCATCTTTAAACAGAGGAATCACCAACAAAAAAGCACAAAACTGTGAAAAACGTTTCACAACAAAAAAGACACTTGTTTACAGTATGAAAGCTGAAACAAGAAGGTAGAGGTTGCCTTGCTTTCACCTAGCTGGAATGTGTACATCAGGTGACTCAGAAATTTCACCACTCTCTATATATGTCTGTCAGTGACTTTGAAAGTGCCACCAGTATTGATTTGGGGATTACAAATAAATTTTATCCAATAGGCAAATTCACAGATATGGGATCCATACGTGTGAGGATCAACTATACTTTTTTCAAAGTCACCTTCTCTTTGTTCTATTAAGTTGTTTCTTTAGATATTTGTGGTTCTTTTTCCAGTTTGGTATCTTCTCTCATGGGGTTGGTTTTCTTAAGGTATTTGGTAATTCTTGTGTGTGTTCATTTTTATATTTGAGATTGCTTGCTTCCTTATCTGTAAGTAATGTTTCTCTTACCAGAATTTTCCTCCCTTGCTAGAGAGAGAGAGCTGGGATATACTGCCAGGCGTGGTGTTCAAATGCTCCTCATCTGGATATGGGGACTCTGTATTCTTTTTGGGCATTGGCAATCCAAGTCCCTTTCCACTCTGCTCTCTTCACAAGCCTAGGGATAGGTACTAATGCTTGTTGAAAGATAGGAGAGTTAGATATGCTGAAGCATCACTAGCCAATTACTGAGGCACTTTCCTCAGGATTCCTTCCTGACACCTTGTTTGTCATCTCTGAGTTGTGAGTGTCCCACCATTGCTCTTACCTTTGCAGCTGATTGCTTGTCCATACCATCTGGGTTGTAGTTTTTCCTATCAGTAGGATCGTCAGTCTTTCATTTCTGAAAATGTCTGTTCATCAATTCTATTCGTTATTTTCCAGCACTGTTGTGAATTTACTCTTTTTAAAAACAGACTTTTTTTCTGATATTTTTAGGAAATTGAGGTGGGAGTTAGATAGGCATAAAGGCTTAGTCTGTCATTTTGATCTAAATCCATACTACTTTAATTAGAAAAAAATGACAGTTATTTTTAAAAGAAAATTTATATTTTTCAAGTGTTCCAGATGAAGATGTTTCAATTCTGGGTTTCAAGACATGATTGTATAGAATTCTTTGTTGATGGCTTATGTGGGGGATCTATAAGGGCATGCCAGTAGATTCTAATTTATAATAGTTACCGTTGTATTTATTATTGTATGGATTATTTTTTATCTTCATAATTATTTAAAGATACTTTACTAATTACATTTTTATATGGGTACCTTCTGTACTCCAATATATTTGTATCATAACAGTAATGCCAGGCACTTTATGGCTCATTATCTCATTAAATTTTCACAGAACTCCTATATGGTAGTGGTTATCATTTTCATTTTTGAGGAAGCAGGTTCACTGACTTGGATTTCCCAATGGGCCCCAAATATGTAGTGAGTCTGCATCTGACCCATTAGCTTTCTGGCTCTAAGTTCATCAACGTATCACACTCTTATGGAAGATTGGCACTTGTTCCAGAATGCTAATTATTAGCTCACTGTGTATGCGCTCATGCTCAGAAAAATCAGGAAGATGCATAATGCATTATGAGAAATTGGATCTTCATTGGAGGAACTGTGCGGCAAACATTTAGACATATGCTACAGCCTTCTGTTATTGGATGCTTCTTCATGTTAGAATGAATAACTGTTTAAAAGTTCATCTTTCTAAAAGCAAATTAATGATCAGTTTAGTGTCATTATTGACCATTAAAAAATTCCTTTCCAATTTAAGGCATAACAATCAATCATTTAATTAAGGAAAATAATTTTCCTCTCCCCAGGATTTTTTCCTTGGAATAAACAGAGAATAAATCAAGAAATACTATCCATAGCAAGTCTTCAGCTCAGAACAGCTCAGAAATTCTTCAATACAAATGTATTGCAAAAACTTAGAGGGGTTACCTAATTTTAAGTTGGAAAAGTCCTGCAGCTTTCATCTATAGAGATAGTGAGTACATTGGGTAAAAGCAAGAATGCCTCAATTTCTAACTTTTCCAATTTGAGCTGTTCAGACTCGAGAGTAAACTCAAATTTAAGAATGTTCCCTGAAAACATGGACTGAACATTCCTCATGCTCCAGCCTGTCCTTTCCTCTCACTCTAGCTTCCGATGGCCCTGATTCAAAGAGTTAGATCTCACACACATGCTTTGGAGACATAATTTCCTCTCTGTGGGTCACTGAACCATTCTTAGAGACTAGTCCAATTATCTATCACATAAAGAGACATAAAAATGAAATATAAGCCTATAGAAATCAGGCTTTGGGCAACAGGCCTAAAAACAAACCTGTGTTCCCTGACTCCCTTATCTCTTTACCCCCCCCCCCTTTTTTTGGTGGAGTTAGGGAGAGGATGATTTGTTGAAATTTAAAGGTTTATATCTGTGCCAAGTATTAGCTGCTAATCCGTTAGTCTAAATCATCTGAGATACATTACACAAATAAATCTCACTGGAATCAAGTTGGATAAGTTTGTTTCACAGGACCAGAAAAAGTTGTCAATGCTAATGATTTTGGTGAATAATACTCCATTACATCATGTTTACATTAATAACTAAATCCCACTCTTCTAAGTCTCAGTGTGTTCCAACAGAAGTTCCAGGCTTTTCCAATAAGCCCTGGAGAGTTGCCTCGCATGCTTCAGCATCAGTCAGGACTTCCCCGCTGGCCTCTTTGTCCATTCCCCACAGGGCATCATGCCCCCCTCTGCTGGCCTTGCTTCCCCCACTGACATCCACCCAGCTGGAGGAGCAGATTCCTGCTGAGTCCTTGAGGCTTCTGACAAGCTTCAACTTGCTCCGACAGCTTGGTCAACTCTTGGGAAGCAGGAGGGAAGATGTTTCCTCCCCTTGAAGGTCCCAGAACAAACCGTAGCTGAGTTTAGTGCAATGGCTTTGCCAGGTCACACATAAATTCTTTTCTAGCCTGGGATTTGTGCATATTACCAGGTAGCTTTGTCTGAATGGATTTAAGTGCCATCTTACTGAGTGCTGCACTCATACTTGCCTCTTCTCCCTACCTTCAGATGCTTTGGCTTCTTGTTAGACAACTTTTGCCCTTAATATGGATTTTCTTCTGTGGATAGTCCCTCTGCACCCTAGCCTCCATTCCTTTTACTTCCAAAATTCTGTCAGACGTACTTATATTGGCCTGGACTTTATTTTTTATTTTTATTTTATTTTATTTTATTTTATTTATTTTATTTTATTTTATTTTATTTTATTTTATTTTATTTTATTTTATTTTATTTTATTTTATTTTATTTTATTTTATTTTTTGGCCTGGACTTTAAATGGAGACAGTACCCTCAAGGCCCCTCAGCCCTAATGTAAATCAGTGGATGCAAATAGGTACTTTTAAGAACAAGTGTCACTTAACTCTACTTCCTAGACAGATCCGAGTCTCACTTGAGCCCAGCCAAGTACTGCATGTAATTTACTGCATTTATATTTTGTCCCCATTAGCTCTTCTGCTTGTATTTTTATGTTTAAATAGCACGTTACCACATGCTAAGATCCTGTGAGCATGCTAAGGTCCTGTGAGCATTCTGGACCTTGATCTTCTACAGCGATGAATGTTGCTTCATGGGTCCCCCAGCCCATGGTCCAGTCCAGCATGAAAGGGAGAATGAGCTAAGAGGAACGAACATGCACCATCTCAGTTGTCTTCAGGCCAGGCCAGGAGCTCACAGTGGGCTCTCTTTTAAGTCTACTTTTCCTTGCTCTCTACTGATTAAAGAGACCTTCTGGTAATTAGCCATGGCAATTTAACCAAGTATGATGGTGGGCATTGGCATGGAGGAAGTAAACAGGGAAATCAGTCTTCATTTGAAAATGAGCACAGTAGGGGGAGAGAAATACATAAGGGTAAATAGCTGTTTCCTAGGCTCATTGCTTTTGATCTCTTATAAATCGATTTGCTGAATACCCAGTGAGACAAAAAAGAAGTAATACCGTCTTTATTAACCATCAGAAGAAGCACTAGTCACTTTCTGTTGATGTGTTAGTGGAGGATAGAGTTTTCTTTTATCTCTCAGGGTCATCTGGGACATTTCATCTATACTAAGACTGTCTCTGTGTATTGCCTTTGTGTTTTTTTTAAGATTATGTCTCAGCATCTGAAACTCTTCTTAGAAATACAATAATGGCAACTGCATTTGTGCCCATATGGTGCTCACTGACCTGAAGGCACGGCGTCAAATTTGATCCCTGGTCACAATTTCCTTCCTTCAATATTTTAAGACCTAGTAGCCACATGCTGGCTATGCTGTTTATATTTGGTTCTAAGAATTGAGACATGTCTTTCTGATTTATAAATTCCATATTTAAAGAAAGTGTTTCCTAAAGCAAAACAAAAGCTCCAGTACCTTTTGAGAAAATCAGTACTTAGAATCAATTATTTTTAGGTTTTTATGCTTCAAATGAGAAAACATATTGGAAAGACTTTCTGCTATTTTAAAATGTTTAGAAGCAAATTAGTCTTACCACATTGTTTACATTCAAGGTAAAGATCTAAATGTCTCATTCTTCTGTTTCCATGACCAAGGCAAGAAGGTTTATAGAATAAAAGCAACATCCTTGATGAAACCCTGAAGTCAAAACCAAACAATAACATTAGCAAAACCAATAACAACTACCATAATAATGACTTTTCAAGTAAATCAAGAATCATGAAGATGTCAAGGGCAGCTCATCTGGTTGTGAAATGCCTACTTACCTTTATGCCAGTGACTCTTTCTTTCTTTCTTTCTTTCTTTCTTTCTTTCTTTCTTTCTTTCATTTTATTTATTTATTCATGAGACACACACACACAGAGAGAGAGAGAGAGAGAGAGCAGAGACATAGGCAGAGGGAAAAGCAGGCTCCATGCAGGGAGCCCAATGTGGGACTCGATCTCAGGACTCCAGGACCACTCCCTGAGCCAAAGGCAGACACTTAACCACTGAGCCTCCCAGGCGTCCCTATGGCAATGACTTTCATTCTTTTCTTTCATACAGGAGTCTATTTGCCCTTGGAAATTATTGATTCTATCACCCATAATGCAATAGATTAGCTTTCAATTCAGAAACAAACTTATTCCATGGAGTGAGTTATTCAGATACCATTGAAGATTTGAGGCTGTCTTTAAGCAGCCTATTTCTTGTTTATTAGAGGCTTTTCTGAATGAAAACAGCCTTTTTTTTCATTGGGATCTCTCATTTGTATCTGGCAAACACTCATAAAATGAGCGCGACTCAGTAGTTATTATTGATCCCCCAGGAGTTAGCTTAGCAGATTTTCTTCTTCATCATCATATCATCATTTGCATAATAGTTACCTCACATTTGAATACCTACTGTGTACCAGACACACCTCTTTCTCAAGATCATAAACATTATCATCAAGGAGAAGAATAAAATGGTATAAGTGCCAATATGTGTGTTTTATATGATTATCATTTAATCCTGTCAACAGGACTTTGAAGTATCATTTCTTTTTGTAGATGTTGGTACTTGCCAAAGTGCCTGACTCATTTAGGATTACATGAGTGCTGTGGTGAGGGCTTTGAACTCAAGTCTCATTGACAACAAAGCCCTTGCTCTCATTATGGGATTTGGACCTAGTTCTATTGTTGTTGCAGAATATGAATATGCAGTATGAATTATGTAAGTACTATGAGCTTACATATTGTTAATGTCCAGGAAGAAGGAAGAGGGAGAACAATTTTTTTTGTATTTGTAGTCAAGAGATCAAAACCAGTTGGATACAGAATGTTTTGATGCTGAGTATGTTTATGACTCATGTTTAAATTAAAAATTTTAATATCACCAGTTAATTTTAGTCTTTTTTAGAAGTAGCCTCCATTCCACACAGAACAGCCCATTACATTTTTAGTCTATTTTTATTTTATTGCAATTAATTTAATTGTATCACTTATATTTTGTATAATTTTTTTATTTTGTATAGTTTTTAAGACAATGACTTAATATATGTTCAGCTTTCTGGCATATATTAACATGTAAATGATTATAGCCTTTGTCATTGAAGTTTTCCTTTTATGAAGTCCAAACTTCTTGGTCTAATATCGGCATGATTGAAATTTTATCAGGAAGATTTAATTCTTTCCTTAATGATAGGCCATTGCCAGTTTGTGTTGGTTACATCTACTAAGTCTGATTTTCCAAGATCAGTTTAGTAGTTGTCATTGTCATTAGCCAAAGGACGTGTGTAGTTTTAGCTATTGTAAATTTTCTTGTTTGTTGGTTATTTTTACCAGTATTACATTCATTTAGAAACAAATAAAATCCTAATAGTTTCCATTTCTTTCATAGCCAATCCATGAGAAAATTTTGATAGGTTTCTTTTAGTCCACAATTTACCGTCTGTCAAAATACCATGCCAGTCTCAAGTTCTTTTAATTCTCACATAATCAATAGTCAAGTGCCTCTGAGACAACTTTTCTGTCAAATGCACTAATCTTGTTATTGATCCATTTGGATTGAGTCTTATAGATCTTGTTAATGGATTTCTAAAATACACTATACTGTATTTCAAATTCCATTTGATTTTGATATATGTATCTGAAACCAAATTGTTTGGTAGATCATTACAGCTAATTGATATTTTATGTTGGTACTAGATCTGTGGAGGTAACCAAAAACACGTTTTCTGAACCAATTTAAAAATAGGGTTTTTTTAAAAAGATTTTATTTATTTATTTGAGAGAGAGACAAAACGAGAGCATGATGGAGAGGAGAGACAGAGGAAGAGGAAAAAGCAGACTCCTTGCTGATATGAAGCTCCACTCCAGGACCCTGGGATCATGACCTGACCTGAAGGCAGACGCTTAATCAACTAAGCCACCTAGGCACCCCTAAAAGTGGTTTTATGTTGTACACTGAAACTAATATAATGTTCTATGTCAATTATACCTTCATAAAAAGTGGCTGTAGTTTTTCTAACATACTAATTTACTAAGGTCTCCAATGAAGCCCTAGTGTATAAATTGGAATCTAGGCAAATGACACAATTATCTCCTCTGCATGAGCAAAATACATGTTATCAGATGCACTGTTAACACTCCCTGCTCTAACTTTCACTGGATTAGAAAAAAAAAAGGAGAAATTTAATGTCAGGGAAAATTGAACAGATTGAATTAATGCCACTTGTTAAGACTGTGGACATTGATGTCAGTGTGAAATTCTGTGAAAGTTCTTTATGGTTTTAAGCATACATCAGTAGTAGATCAGAGATAATAGAAATCATCTTATAATGAAAATTACCTAAATCTTTGCCAAAAGAGTTGGCTGTATTTTTAAATGTCCCATCAAGGAGAAATCTTTTCATCCCGTTGTTACAATGAACGTGAAGACTAGTAGTTTGACCAAACAAAATAAAAGCTTCCCATATTTGTAGATCTGAACACTTTCTTGAACCTCAGTTTGTGTCAAATCATTGATTTTATGGGTACTAGAAGTTCCTTTAGCGCTGCATCCCTTCTTGGCATCCTATTTGCTTTTAGCTGTTTTCCTTTCACCTCTTTCTCATATCGTCTGCTGCACACAAATGCGAAATGACAACGGTGTTTCAAACTTCATAAGCATCAGTCATGGGAGCGCAAACTGGCGACAGCGCCTCCATGATATGGTTTCTCACCATCCACAGATCCAGTCCCTTCATGGAGATGTGAAGTCTAGCTTTGCAGGTGCAAGCGATGCACAAAAAATGGAAGCTTTCATTGTTGTTTATTTTTGAAGAGGAGAATAAATGGCCATCACAAGATAATTTTCTGCAATTATATTTGATAGTCTGTTGTTCTGTATTTGTGCTTGCTATTCAAAAACAAAACATGAACAATTATGGAGAATTATTTCTATGATTGAACTTCGTCCAGTTCTCTTATTTGTTGTCACTTTGCTTACTATGTGCTCTCTATGCACATTATTGACAGTTCAAAAGCCATTAGTAAAAAAGGTAAAGGACCTGGGTGAGGGAAGGCACAAATCATCTCGGAGGTCAAAGTTGTCAAAGATATCCCACGTCACTGCCAAACTTAGCATAAATCCTGTTGTTGGGCTCAGAAATTGAGTCATGCTGCAATTGGAAAATGCTATGAACAGCTGAAAAGTTCAAAATGTAGTGAAAAATACTGAGTAAATTTAATATACTAACAGACTAATTATTATTTTTTATTTTATTTTCTGAAAAGAGTTTTTGACTTTGTTTTGTGAGCTCCACCTCCCCCAACATATCCACACATAAACACACACGCTGCAGAAATATATTCTAAAATGTAAGCACATGATAAGTATTTGTTGATTTGTTTTGACTTACTTTACTGCCATCTTTATGGATGCATCTGTTCTAGGGAGAGAACGCCTGCATATAAACAAGGCACATTTAACTAAACTTTACAGGATTCCAGTTTTAAAGAGTCATTTGTAAGCAGTTTTTGAGATGTGATTCTTATTTCTGTATGAAACCATTCTTACTCTTCGTTTCAGTTATGCTGTGGAATCTGAGTGCTTTTACTCTACTCCTCAATGGCCTGGATTCCTACAGAAATGTGGCTGGATCTGCCTTTGACTAAGTATAGCAGGTTTGCAGGTTGGAAGGCAGAGTTGGGAAATCCCTTCTTGCAGGGCACTTGGAAGAGCTGTTGGAGTTCTGAGGGCCTGTGCTGTTCCCTTCCGTAGGTCATAGGTTGTTTGGCACTTGCCCTGTCTCTCCTTAACGCTGTCCTTCCCAGTCGGAGTATACAATCTCTTTACCTTATGTTTCATATAGACAGGGTGGCCCCACAGGGAAAGACCTGCTACAACAGAGGGTATGTTTCTTTTTCATTAGAATTTTTTTTCACACATAGCACAAATTTACTCCTGTTTATTTAGTACTTGCTGTATTCGTTATATCGCTTAATCCTCATAATATCTTGCAAGGGAAGCAGTATTGATTACCCCATTTTATGAGGTAGACTTATTTATGAAGAGATGTGGGGAGACTCATTTAGGGAAAGTAACTCATTTTATATGTCTGTGTACATATATATTTGTGTATAGACGGACACACACAGTTTAAAATATTTTTTCTGAAATATAAAAGTTAATTGCTAATGATGACTGTTTTAGATGAGATTGGGCGCATTCAGGGTGGTATAGCCATAGACAATGATGACTATTTTAGAGAGTATTGGAAAAAGTATAAGTTGTCCAATACTATGGTTCTTCAGGCTGGAACTTTAGAGATAGACCTCAGAAGAGCTAAGGACAGAAACATGACAAGGAGAAAGACCAAGGTCCTAAGAGAAAGTGATAGTCGCTATAATGAGCCTTTTATATGAGTTGCACAAAGTTTTGAAATGAATTGCAGTTTGTGTTGTTAGTGTAGAATTGAAGGAAAAAAAAAAGTCTTACTCTTGCTTTGTGCTCCATCATTCTGACCAGACTTTCCTGGAAATAAATAAATATATAAATAAATAAAAGGAAAATGAACTGGATGGTTTTCTCAGTAACACTTCCCTCCATTCTCCTCACACCTGACTTCCAAGTCCCAACTATTTTCCAGACCTTTTTGGGACAAGGTTGAGGATAGAATAGGAGGAGAAAATAGTCAAAGTGGGTTGGCACCGAATCCTAAAGTGTACTTATTTATTTGAGAAAAAGAGAGCATGAGCGAGGGTGGAAGAGAAGGAGAGAGGGAATCTCTCAAGCCAACTCCACACTGAACTCAGAGCCTGATGCAGGGACCCTGAGGTCATGACCTGAGCAGAAACAAAGAGATGTATGGTCAACTGACTGAGCCACCCAAGCACCTTTAAAATTATTACTTTAATGAGATGGCATACTTACAAATAAAATGATGAATGACTATGTAAGCAATCTGCAAATTGCCATTCAAATATAACCCTCACAACAGGTCTAAGATAGTAGAAGGGCTGATATTGTGCTTCTTAATTCAACTATAGGTCAACTGAGATTTCGAGAGATTGATGCCTCTCCTCACAGAACTCCTAAGGTGTAGAGCTTGGATAAGAACGCAGGCAACATGACATCCCATTCTGTCTTCTTCAGTTCGCTCTTACTTTCCCATTTCAAGCTAAGTTTTCTGTTAGTGGTATGAAAGACCATAGAATATATCCCTTTTAAGGTGCCTGTAGCATGGTCCTTTCCAACCTTTGTGTAAGCTCTTTTAAGTGATTTGACCTAGAGTAAAAACATTTGTACCTAAATGGAAATATTGTGCTTTGTAACATTACAAAGAAGTAAGGTCAAATATCCTTAGAAAAATATTGACCTTTTTAGTGCACTAAGATTATTTAGGTTACATGATATTGAATTTCAACCATTTCAGACATTTTAAAGCAGTTATAGAATAGTACCATTTGCTTTTATTTTTAAAAACCTTGTCTGGAAGTAGGAAAGCTGGCTACCAACCTGGTTCATTCATTCATTTAAGTATTTATTGAGTGCCTCCTCTGTGCCAAGCACATTTTTAGGTTTTGGAGAAACAACAGTGGACAGAGTAGACAGCAATCTGCTTTTATAGAGTTTGAGAAAACCTGAAAGTAGAGAGGTGATGTGAAGTATGGTTGACATTTTAGATAAGGTGGTCAGGGAAGACCTGTCCGAGAAGATGACTTTTGAGGAACTATCTGGCAGAGATGAGGGAAGAGCTATTTGGATGTCTGGAGAAGAGCTTTCCAGACAGAGAGAATCATCAAGTACAAATGCTGAGACTATTGGTGCCTGGGGCTGCTTAATAAATAGCAGGAGGCCAAGGAGGCTGGAGAGGTTGGGCAAGAGTAGAATTAGGAAGACCATTTAGGAGGTGACATCAGCAATCCAGATGCAAGATAATGGCAGCAATATCGATTATAAAAGGTCGCAGGATTCTGGATATATTTTGAATGTAGAGCCATTGGGATTTCTAGACTGATTGGATGTGGCGTGTGAGAGAAAGAGGGGTTAAAGATGACATCAAGGCCCTTGGCGCCTGAGAAGCTGGGAAGATGGAATTGCAGTCGACTATGGTAGGGAAGCTGTAGTGAGTGAGCAGGGGTGAGGAAAGATCAGAGGTCCAGTGTTGTATTTAGAATGTTTGTTATGTACTAATGTCAGTTGTTGAGTGGGCATTTGGGTCTAGGAATCTGGAACAAGGGAAACGTCTGGCTGGGCAAATACATTTGAGAGTCATTACATAATTGATATTTAAAACTGTGAAACTGGATGGGATCCCTAAAGAAGTGATATAGATGAAGGACAGAAAAGGACCAAAGACTGAGCCCTGGGGCACTCTTACATTATGAGCTCAAGGGGAAGGAGGAGCCAACAAAAAGAGCTAAGGAGCAGTAATTATTCATGAGGCATAAGTAAACACCATGTCTTAGTAGCTTTATTTGTTTCAGTATTTCTTATAATTGTGAAATCAATGGCAGTAAAAGAATCTGAGAAAAAGTGTCCAGCGATGTGGGGAAAAAAACAGGAGGATGTTCATAAATGACAGGGCTTTACCCAAGACAAATCCTAACTGGGTTAAGTAGCAGAACTAAGTCTGCATGGAGGTTGAGGATGAAGAATCAGTAACATTCTTTTTTTTTTTTTTTTTTTTTCTCAGCCGTTGCTTGGGAGACGTACCAGTTATAATTAATTTGGGTTTGATCTGGTACTGAAAGATAATTTAGGCTTTAATATCCTGGATACTAGGTAAACAGCACCCACTCCTTTACATTATTTGGAACTTGGGTCCATTGCCCTCTAAATTGTTTCTGTATACTTCTTAAAAGGATTGGTTAAATTTTCTCTCTGATTTGATTCTCAATAACATACTTTTCTTCTGCTGCTCAAGTTTAAGAGCATCCTGGGTTCTGCTGGAGGGTCTAGACTTGTCTTCGTGACCTATATTCCTTTATTTAGCAAACACTTTTCAGAATCTATTGCATATCAAACTTTGCACTTGACATTGGGGATACCCCTATCGCCCACATAAATTAGTTCTCCCTCCTGGAAGAGTTCCCATTCTAGCGTGAATGGGCAATTATAGTGTAGTGTGATCTGTGTTATCGTGGAGATGAGTGTTGAGAGATTTGTTGAAAGAACTTAAAGGAGAGAGCAATGAACTTCCTGGCAAGAGTTGAAGAGCGCTTCTTTGGAAGAGGTAATACACACACTTAGTTCTGAGAGATCAGTGAGTTCTCCAGCAGACAAGAAGGCAAAGGATAGTCTAAGCAGAGAAGCAGTATACGTGTGAGCAGAATAGTAAAAGAAGAGGTGCGGAGTTGAGAAGGCATATGGGGGTAAAGGCAGAAGGGTTAGCAGGAGCTGGGTTTTATTTTGTCCTGTGCTAGACACAGTTCTTACTACTTTTTGTGTATTCACCCCCTGAATTCTTACAACTTTGTGTGGTGATGCAGTATTAACACCCTTTGTGCAGATGTGTGTCATAAGGCACAGAGGGATTGAATGATTTTTCAAGGTCATGCAAGCTAGTAAGTAGCGCTGTTAAATATGAGCATCTGATGCTAAAAGTGCTGGTTGGTCAATTCTAACACTTTTCCTCATCGTTTTCTTCTTGGAATTGTTAGGAACCTCCGCCGTTACGGTTTTGTTTGTTCTTCTCCATGGCACACCTGCTGTCCTCCATCATACCAGATTTGACAAGGGCCTTTAATGTTTTCTGATTATTTCTTTCTCCTCTTTCCCCAAATTTGAATTTAAAATCTCTTTATTAGATTGGCAAGCCTCCTGTCAGGCTTGGTGTATGGGAGATGCCGTCAGATCCCCACCCGGAGCCCGTGATCCCAGCATTGGGAACCACAGCTCAGAAAAAAAACTTTCTTCCTTTTAACACAATCCTTGGAACCTATTGTTCTCACCTCATATCCTCATTTCCCTCATGTAATTATCACCGTCAGGTTGGACAAGGTTTGAAAATATCATCTGTTCACTTGTGTCCCTGAGGTTTGCAGTTTCTTAACCTGTCACTGTACGTTTCTACTACTGAGTGAGTTGTGAAAGGTAACGTGGGTGGCATGTGTCTGGGAAAGTGGTGCATCTCCTCATTAGCCATGGATTTACAGTGTTTACTTTTAGTAACGTATTTCTCTCTCTGGAGGATAATTGAGGTCCTTGCACTTGAGAATGCATCCTCTTTACCGTTCTGCAGAATGAAGTGCTTCTCCTTCAGTAGATCTGGGTCCCCCTTATTGGTTGGGCAGGATCTCACATTTTTGAGTAATTGTCTTGCCATGGCTTTTTCTTCTGTATTTCAGTCTCCTATTCACAGCTCTTCAACTAAGTCTTGATTTCGTGTGACCCATTTTCTTCTTTTTTTCCTCTGAGTGGTGTTTCTGCCTGGGATTATTCATCCTTTCTAGTGATCTAGTAGAGAGGTATTCTTCAAACTGTCTCTCATTCCTTCCTGGCAAAGAGGAATATTGCAATATAGCTTGCAATACTGAGATTAGGGGCCACACATCTGCCAGAGGCATGACTTTGGATGCTTTCTGAGGTTGTCTGATTGCAGAGCTCATACCGCCTTGCAAGAGGCTTGAACCTTCATCAGCTAGATTCTACAGCAGAGCTCTTGGTTACCATTTTGCTGTCTCTCCAGTGCTTCACATTAAGGACTATTGGTTTTGCTAGTTTTGTCCAAGAAACATTTACCAAGCACCACATATTGAGTGTTCTGTGCCAGATACCATGTAAGATCCTTGGCATATAAAGGTCTCTTCTTTCAAGGGTGCTGGTTTGCTCTATAGTCCAAAGACTAATGTGCATGACTCTGGCCACTGATTATTTCAAACATTCCTGGCACATATAGGTGTAAATTCAAGTGAAACAGAGCACTTCCAATATAAAACGAAGATTGTGGATATAGGGAATTCATCAGATATAATTTAAAAAATTTAAATGAATATTAAACATTAGCAATGAACATGTTTAAGGCCTTTGATTTGAAAACATTCAGTATTGGAATTATAATTCCCTAAATTACAATGAAGGCACAGAAGGAAGCAGGTGTTGAGACATCAATGTTGATAAATAAGGAACTTTTAAATAGTCTAAGTCATTCCTCAGAAAGGGAAAGGATTTTTTAAAATTCTCTAACATATAGTCAAAGAATACATTCTTAAATATGTCTAAACTAAAATAAAAATCACAGACAGGCACCACTGAATGAATTATTTTTTATTCACTTATGTCTGGATGTTCTATTCTTAGACCTGAACAAGAACATTTCTCTTCATAAGGAATTTATTTCAGTAGTATGAATGTGATCTATGAAAAAGATGTTTTGTAGAGTTAGTGCAGAGCCCAGAATCTTCACAGAAGGAACCGAGGGAGCTTTAGAGTAAGGCTGGAAAAGTTTAAAGATTTAGGGATGAAATGCAGTTCCCAGAAGGAAGGATTTAATCAGTCTGCTCTTTTTCGAGAAGAAAAACAACAGAAAAAGAGAGTCATAGTAGAATGAGTGAAGAGTTCTCTGCTGCGTTTGAGGTTGAAAGTCTTCATTATACGTCTTGATAACAATCTAGCCATAAAACAGTTCTCGAGATGGAAAAACAGGCCTCATTTACTAGAAATTTAGCAACGTGGTTTTATTTTACAAAGGAAAATGAGCAAAGTGGAATTTAGTGAATCCAGTGGAATTAAATGACCTGGGGCAAATTCGGAATGTGTGTAAGACACAATATCAAATAACAAAGGGAACTGAAAAAACGACAAAAGAAAAAAAGGAAAAGGAAGCATTTCAGCAAGTGGAAGGCATGATCTAATTTCTCTTTTGAAAAAAAAAATTCTGGCTTCTTTGAAAGAATAGTTAACAAGTTTGCTTCTTTGTGCTGTGTAGGTCAAGGAATACGCTAGCAATAGGACTGGGAAGAGACCCCCCGTTCAAACCCAGGGCCGCGCTCAGGGACCCCACACTGATGCGCTTTTTGCCGGGCACCTGCCCCTTGCCAGGCAGTGATGGTGGTGCGGGGAAGGGGGTGGAAGGCCAGGCAGCCGGGGTATGGCAAGGGATTCCGTCCTGATTGCCGATGGGCTGTGCCTGAAGTTGTCCATTAAGTCCAGGGGATTCCCTGCAAAGCGTCTCCCGGTGCAATGCAGAGCTTCTGAAAGGAACCTTGAAGTGCAGCTGGGAGTGAACATTGCGGTGCCGGCGGCTGCCAGCCGGTGGCCCGCCCCACGCTGCGCCCTTCTGCAGAGCAGCCATCTGCTGCAGCTTTAATGAATGAATCTCTCTGGGGCCTTTTTTTTTTCTTTTTCTTTTTTTTTTAAAGAGAACAATAGCTTCTCTGGTGTGATCTGCATTCCGATGGAGGGATTGAGTCCTTTGCTCACGCTTCAGTGTGAGTGTTGTGGGGGGTGTGCGTTGGGGCAGAGAGGTGGGGTGTGTCTGAGGCCTCTAGGTGGGGAGATGGGGAATGCCTTCGAGAAGGTAATGCTTCAGGTTTGCTTCGAATTGCAATGTTCAATGGACTCTTCCCTGGGAGACTTGGACAATTGGGCTGCTACTCTTTGCTGCTACATGTCCTTCTTCCTGCTTGTTTTGTCCACTGAATGCGGATGGATGGATTCTCGCCTTTCAGAAATGCTAACAAAGTACAAGCCTATGGGAGAAAATATTTAGGTAGACTTTTTTTCCATTTAAAAATAAAAATAACCCTGTCATTCACTTGGGTTGATGAGTCTCCGTCCCTCTTGCTTGGCTGGTGTCTGTGAGTCTGTGTGGCTGTCCTCTGTGGGGTACACTGGAGGAGACCTGCAGCCCCCATCAATAACTCTTTTCCCTGTGGTGCTCATCAGCCCAGAGGCTGGTTATTCTTAATTACGAAGGAGAGGAAGAAAACACCCCAAAAGACAAATCAAAAACTTTACTAGGAGAGGATTGATTTGGTCTTGGGTTTAAACAGTAAAAAAATCTTATTTTGCCTGTCAATAATGGTCCTGTGGTTATAATCATTAGCTTACCAGAACTGAAGGGAAAGCTGATTTGGAGAAAACCTTTTGGAGATTGGCTCTTTTTCTTATGGAGTTTATTGAGTTTCAGGTTTTCAGGAAGAATCATACTCAGAACCTTCACACATGAACCAGGTGCGTTTGTAGCTGCTCTGGGTGAACAGGGGAGGAGTGGGAATGATGGAGCCACAGCTGTACACACCTGTACGCAGGTGGCCCACAGCCACAGGGCTCTGTTGGAGTGTGTAAAGCTACTCATCAAGGATATTTATTTGTTTAGGGGTAGAGTTCCACCAAATCATAGTTTGGAGTAGTCTTTATTATTTATTTGTATTTTTGTTGCTATCCTGTCTTTATCTATTAGCAGAAGTGCTATTTTATATCCTTTATTGGTATCCATCCTCTCATCAGTTTGGGCTCCATAAGGCAGAGGATGGAAGTAAAAATCTCACCCGGTCTAAAATTCAAAGGCAAATGGAAAATTTTCACTTTTACTTTTTTGTTGATAAATGCTGAAATTGTTTTACATAGCTGTCACATGACATCCTTGCCATTTAGTATTTTATTACTGTAAAAGCTATGCTTTAATTTTTATTGAACTTATTTTTTCTAGGTAGCTATTTATATGCATACATGCCATGCCCATCTATGTATTTATTTATATACACGTACATATACACAGAAGACATATAAGCATAATTCTTACACAGTTCACTCTGATAGACACACCTGTCTCCAGTGGTACAGCATCCTTGAAATTCCTTTTTACAAACCTATTTACCAGACCCTAGGAAAATATATATAGGCATCAAGAAAGTCTCCTCAAACATATAAGTTGTTGCTGCTGCTTATTTAAGGGTCAGCCAGGAGCTAGAGGAGCAGACTAAGGAAGCCAGCAATTATGGTCGCTGGCTTTATATGTGAATATTTGAGTTTACATGTGGTCCTGGGACCCCAGTCAGTGTGTGTGGGGGGGTAGAGATTCACATCTCCGCTGGGCCCTATATGAAGACCCAGTGAGTGGGTAACTTGCCTTTCTCTGGTGGCATAAAGCAGATAATTTATTTATTCATTTTAAAATTATCTTGCATTTTGTATTCAGATAATTTATTTATTCATTTTTAAATTATCTTGCATTTTTTAAAGCTGATAATTTATTGTTAAAATTGGGTCATTTTGAGAATGAAAGTGAACACTGATTGATTGGGACACCGGAACAGCAGGTTTCAACCAGGGTATGTGGTCACCCTACTAGATCCTGATATCTGCTAGGCTTCTGTGGATGCAGAGGATCCACAGAATGAAGGCAGAATATGCCTTCAGTCATATAAGCAATTATGAAGAAGATCTCAACAACTCAAGACAAGAAAAATTACAAATTAACAAAATTGAATTTTGTTAAAGCAGATTTTGATGCTCTACAGTAATCTTCATAGGTCACAGTGGCTTTAACTTGGTCACAGATTATGACAGTGGTGCAGTGAGTGACCCAGTTGAACAACCATCAGTAATAACCGTGGTGACCAAGAAGGCTTTTTTTTAGGGAGGCACCAAAATAATGTTGCTCAAGCTAGAGAGGCAGAGTCAGGAGATCTCAAGTGATGAGTAGGTGTGGAGATGGCAGGTAGGAATGGTTTTCTTGGCTGGCTGTATGTTCTATTGCACCCCAACATCTGAGTATACATGATACAGACTTTGTCTTCAGCTGGCCTGGCAGCGAGCGCCTTGCCATAGGCTGTCTGTCTGTCTGTGCCTCAGTTTTCTCATCTATGCAAGTGGTTAAATATGCAAGAAATATAGCGATGACTGTAAGGTTTTCTTATTCGTTGAATATTAATGGATACTCAGTATAAAATTTGGAATGTTAAGCATATTTTATCATATTGTAATTCTTTGAAAATATTAACTCATTTATAATTTATTTTGAACTGTCCATTAGCCTTAATATTAAATTAAGCTTCACAATCCATTCTTTGACTATTCCCAATACCTAGGAGCTCATACTTCATTTTAAAAATTTATCATGAGAAAGTTCCATCTTATGGATAATACGTTTTTTAGCATTAAGTTGACTAACATCTGAACATGACATTTATGCCACTTAACCTATTGTAGAATCCCTGCGCTGTCTCCTATATCTGGACCCATATCTCCTGATTTTTAAGTGATTTTTAAATTGCTATTGCCAGAAGAAGCACCTTTTAGGAATAGCAAGCAAAATTACTACTTGAACTACATTTTGTAATACTCATTCCTTCCCGAAGCTAGAGGCTTGGAACTTATTGCACAGTGTAACAAGTGGTGGGAGAAATGGACTACATTTTGGAGTCAGGACTGTCCCAACTATTGGTTACCACACACAGAGGCTGACATCTGGCAGGAGCTTTGCACTTGGTGGTCACCCTCTGCAACTTTTGGAGTGCAGGATTGTATTGTATTTGGCTTCAAGATTTTTATTGCTTCTTTGGATCTTGAGGGGAATCTTGATGCTCCATGGGCAACGATTATGGACAAGACTTCTCCGCTGCCAGAGCTGTTCCAAGAGCTTTCCTCACCTCTCCACTTCACCGGAGACCCAAGGAAAAGAAAGAGATTAGTCAGGAATAGAGAGGATGAGAGAACAGGCGAGATGGTGAGGATTCAGCAAGGTGGAACCCCGATCTAGAGTTAACCACGTTGTCATTCATGCCTGTGTTGACTCAGTTACTACCTTTGTTACCTTGCTCAACTGAAAGTTGCATACCTGAAGTCAAGTGCAGGCACCCCACCCTGCTTGGGAGTAACAAATAGCAGATATGATAGCATAGAGCTAAGGATGGGGAGCCATATGTGCAGGCTTCTTATAACCATGGAAGTTCATCTGCCAGTGCCAACCATAGTCATTCAGAGAAATGGGGTGAAGGATCAAAACTGTGCTGGCTTAAGCCACGAGCTGTACTCTGGCCTGTGGGGGGAGAGCAGTGCTGGGACACTTGGGAGGAGCCTCCAGCCAGAGCTGAATACAGTCTCTGCTTCCAAGGCCCACCAGTACGTGTCCCTCCTGCATCTGCGTGGATGCCTCTGGGTAGTTCACAGACCCCTGTTCTTCCATACACAACCTGGGCTGACAGAATGGAGCACCTCAAGCTCTTTGTCTCCAGTGGGTGACTGGCATGAGTGTACTGCCCCTCCAAACAGGAGTGGGGTGGAGCACTGTGGGCACCAGGCTTTTCCAGAAGATGATGAGGCACTGGCCCGTTTGCCTTGCCCAGCCAGAGAGAACAGCAGGGCGATGGTACTGTCTTTTGATGTGCTGTTGGGCTGCCTTGTGCATTGAAAGATTCTGGCCCCTTCCATTGTGGATGGCAAACTGTGATTAAACCTTCAATGAGCGCTCCTTCACTAGGCAACGGAGGGACAGTGCCTGGAATCTAGTCAGTTCATTGATAAAACTCGAGGTTGAAAGCATGACTATTTCTTTGTGTGAGTGCATCCAGGCCTCATTAGCGGGCTACTGTCCAACTCTGCCGTCTGAACCAGCTGCTGAGTAATCGGAGGCCTTGCAGAGGCCATTTTAAAGCACCCACAAGTGAAGCTTTTAATTTCTCATTGGAAAATTTTGGGACTTGCCAACTGTCACTAACGACCCCGGGTGACAGGTTAGGATTCGAGCAGAGGCCATCGAAGGTTAAGATTGCAGCACATCTCAGAGCAGGCAGGGAAACCTCATTCTTTTTAGTGCACATATTTTCTTTTTTCTTTTTTTTCTATAAGCAAACATCTGACTTCAAAGCCAGGCATTTGTTAGAACTCTTACCATCCATATGAAAGCTGAAAAAGGAAGGAAGATGAATGAGGAATCTACCCACTGTTGTCCATGGAACAATATTCTAAGCCCGCAGAAATGACTTTCTTCTTGGCCCCGGTGAGGGAGGTTTTTCTCTTGAGATATGTTTCGTGAGCAGCCCTCCTCGTGACTCAGATACCCTACATGATTTATGACTTTGCCTCTGCATTGTGTTCATCGCTTTCCCTTCCATCTTCTCCAGACATGTTTCTGGGTAAAAATGAACATTTATCAAAAGAAAGAACGACCCCAGTTGCCCTTGTGAATATTGGAATGTTTCTTGAATCTAACTTCTTTTACGGTCATTCTGCATCTCTGGTAGAAATACCTTTGTCACCATTCAGTTTTCATAGGCTACAAGCCTAGAACTGTACAACCCTGGGCCCCTGCTTTGAAGAAAGCCATAAGAATTATAGTAAAAAAAGAGAGCATCAAAGTGTAAAGCATGGTCAAAGTACTTAGTATGGATTAGAATTTTTAATTAGGTTCTACCAGCAGTATCTGAAGTGGCTTGAATTTTGGATGGGAGCTTTGATAAGAGCACCTGAAAAATGGTTTTGTTGTATCATCCATTACTGTTTTAGATTAACATTTTTATTCTCATCTTTTGGACACCTTTTAGTAACAAAGAGTGCATAGGTGAAAGATGATGGTAAAATATCCGTTTGTTTGGTAGAACTTGACATTTCTAGAATTTCTGATCCCTGACTAACTTGTCACTCCTACTTTAGCAACAAAGTTTAGTAGAATTAGAGCATGGACTTCAGAAGCAGGTGACTTGGTTCAGATCATGACTTCTCTAGTTGCTTGTTGCATGATCCTAGGTAAATCATTTAAGCTTTTTGTGTTTGTTCCTTCATCCACAAAATGGGGATATTCATAGGGCTTTTCTGAGATTTTTTGAGCTGATCTAAATAATGTAATAGAACAGTGTGGCACATGATGAACACTGTTGATGTTCACTATTTCTTTTGACATCCTAAGTCCTGGAGATGGGTATAGTAAGGTACTCCGAGTAGGATAGGGAATTACAAGCTTCGCGGGGGGCAGGAGACTGAGGCAGCCTCACAGCTCTTTGATAGGGCTGTGTTTGAGAGTTGAGTACCCTGCTCTTTTGAGCACCCTGTACCAAAGCTGTCCTCCAGGTCCACGACTTATAAATGAGACTTCCCTGTAACAAGGACCTCTTGACACGTCAGTAACTAAACCTGTCTGTGGGGTGGAGGCAAATTCCCCCCAATGCTCAGGATCGTTCTACAGCAAAGGATTTTCCATCTAAAGCTGAGTGTGTCGTATCTGAGGGGAGAAAATAATTCTAGCATCTGGAAATAGATATACTTTGCCATACCTGAGGAAATATAAATAAAACATGTTTCTACATAAATTCATAGATATAAAAATAGGACTCAGTAAACAAACTTTGTGGCTAAATAATACATGGAATAAGAATGAACTAGTATGATAGCATTTGAAATTCTCTCTTCTGTGTATAGTTGAAAGAGTTTGCTGAACTAAGAGGTTCGTAAGAGCTATTATTAGGATAGATTCAAAGTCCATATAATACCTGACATATATAATTGAATAAATAATCATAAATTGAAACAATTTTTTGATCACCGATGTGCTAAACACTTTGGCAAAGCTGCCTCAGTTAATATGCTGACAGATGTATGAGTCACCCATTATCATTTTTATTTTTGAAGCATAAAACTGAAGTTGTGAGTGATTTACTTGAGGTTATATATAGCTAATAATTGACAAGGCAGCATTCAAATCCAGGTATTTCTGACTCTGAATCCACATGCTTTCCATTATAGTCTTACTGTCTTTCAAGGATAATTTGGAGGAAAAATAACTGAGTCCCCATTGTGTGCAAAGCACCAAGGAGGGTACTGGGGACCCAAGGCAAACCAGACAGGCATGTTTCCTACCTTTGAAAAGAAACTGACAGAGTAGATGGAATGACAATTAGCAACCACTTGCTTCTTTCCTTCTTTTATGCATTCCTAGATGTCTACCTTGAGTAGATATGTCACTACCTGGAGTACAGCGTAGACAGTTCATAAGGCATTGTGTTTTCTTAAAGATACTATTTTTAAATGTCCTTTTTTGTGCAAACATATACATCCTGAATTATCACCCCTACCTAACATTGCCACCTGACATGCTAGTTTTCAGATAAGATTATGCACAGTGTAAGCTTATCATCACCTTCAAGTGTAGGTTACTTTGAAGGATCAGTGGGAGAAATATAATTTAGCAAGTTATGATGTATCTCATGTTAAAATAAGAAATGTGATCATAACCGATTTCTGACTCCCCATGTGATATAACTAACACTGACGTAGATTTGTCCTGATGCTGTGGAGCTCACTTCGAAAAGGGAAGGGAGGAGCAGGAAAGCAATCTCTCTGGCATATCTCTGAGGAAAGTGGATGGGTGTGGATGAAGCACCTTTGCAGGAAAGAAAAGTTGTGTGACAGTCGGTGCTTGGTGGAGAAGGGATGGATTATTAGCTCAGGCATTTGGGAGACAAAAGTTAGGTGACCAGAGAAAATAGGGGGAAAATATGAGGACTAATGGGGTGCTTTGGAGCTTATTTTAGGAAAGGTTACATTATTTGTTTCTTACCTCTCCATAACTATATGACACTTTTTGTGTGACAGACTTCACACCTTAGGATCTGCTCTTCACTTTTGCTTTAAGAGCTCAGGAAGAGAAAGATGTGTGCCACGTGGCACCCTGCTTCCAGTCAGTCATCTTTGACTAACTTGGCACCACCTAATCCTGATAGATCATTACAACATCTGCTTAAGGTCTCCACATGAGAAAAAACAAATGGAAAGAGAATTAAAAGGAGAATTGGAATGTGTTTCATTTCTTTTAGGAACTGTGAATTGCAAATTTCCTTTAGGTTTAGCATGTTTTCTTTTCTTTTCTTTCTTTCTTTCTTTCTTTCTTTCTTTCTTTCTCTTTCTTTTTCTTCTTTTTCTTTTTTTTTTCTAAGTACTTGGGTGGCTGCTCATTTATAATGGGAAATCCTATAAGGAACTTCATGAAAAACTTGGAAATGAGACAACTGAATCTTGATGAATGGATAACTAAAGAATGTCTGGCAGATTCAATTATTCTGACAACGCTTTTACTCTGCTTTATCACTGAAGCTATTCAGAAAGCTGGGACACTTGCAGGCAGGACACCAAGACTCTGGTCATCTCCACAGGATGAGAACATTTAATAAAACCAAATGGAAAACTTGTGATCTCTTCCTTCCCAGCTGACACTCAGGCCATCTGGACAAAGGACTGATTAATAGAAGAGAGCCCAGCCTCAAGCCTCAGAGTTTGGTCCTATCCAGAAGGGAAGTGATTTCCAGGGCTTCTCGATCTTTGTGTCAGACCTCTTCATTCCCCGCTGGTTCTCTCTGTTGGGCCTTGTGCTCTGTCAGCATGAGGCAAAGATACCGTATTTCCTGAGGGATACCACTGTCACTTTTCTTGATTCCACTACTGGTCTTTAAGAAATTTTTTTATTATTATTTTATTTTATTTTATTTATTTATTTTTTTTTGATTTTTTTTTTTTATTTTAGAAGATTTTATTTATTTATTTGACAGAGAGAGAAAGGGAGGAGGGAGAGAGCATGAGCTAGGGAGAGGGGCAGAGAGAAGGAAAAGCAGGCTTCCCACTGAGCAGGGAGCTGGATATGGGGCTTGATCCTGGGATCCTGGGATCACAACCTGAGCTGAAAGCAGATGCTTAACCACCGGAGCCACCCAGGTGTCCCACTATTGGTCTTTTTAATCTGAATACTAGTCTAAAATCTCATGTAAGGTATACAAGCACAACATATAGAAATTTAATCTTTCCCACTACATCTACTGTAAAATGAACAATTTCTTTCCAGTACTGAACATCTCATTTGCTGTACTTTTTATTCGACACAACTAAATCCATATCCCTTCTTTACATTTATGTCTCCCTTGTAAGGCCTGGTCTTACAGATTATAGGTAAATGTATGTGAATAAAGGTCTTGGCCAGTGTAAGATAAGGCTGTGATCCAGAATACAATTTGCAAATAAAGTAAATGCCTGTGGTGACTGTTACTCATGTGTGTGAGGACCTGTGTCTGGTGATACTATTGAGGGTGCTGTAGTTGTGTTTCTAACATGTGGATGTTTACTAACACTTGGATTATGGACTGAATCACTCAGTTTCCATTTAGACGTTTGAAAAGGTCCTCGACATATATTTCTTTAGAGTTCAGGATCAATCCACTGCCAGGCCAGCATGTAACCATGGACAGGAGTCCAGGCAGGCAGGGGCCCCACTTTCCCCTCCCATCCACCGATCTCCACTCTTCACTCCTTGGGTAATGGGCAAGGGAGCACAGTCATGAAATATTCCCTGCAGTATTTTAATACCAAAAAACAGCGCAGGTGTAATGTTTTTGTGAGACAATGAGAATTATTGAATTATTTATTTTTTTCCCTCACTTATTAAAAATCCCCATTGTTTGTGTAGATCTCTCAGCACGTTTATATTTTGAAATGACCCCCCCCCCAACACTTGCTTTTTAAAAATGCAAGACCTTGAACACCGGCACACACACAAACACACAAAAGGTTTTAAGATTCACTCATCTTTGATATAAAACCATGGGGTATCGTATAATCATCTGCTCCCTGGGAGAGCAGATGCTGCTCTCTTTCTCTGCAAACAAAGCTCACATGAAAAGGACAACAAAGCAGGGAAGACGTTCACGCCCACCACCCCTCTCCCACCGACAAGCCTGGACTTCCCTGAGGGCCCGCCAGCCCCTGTTAGCTGTTCCACAGAGGGTGTTCCCGAGTGATCAAAGAAGAAAGGGTCTTCAGAGTATAATGTGAGGAAATTTTGAAAAATGCAAATTAGCCAGGGCACTCTTTAACCGTAATGGGCTGCTCTGCCCACTTTTCATCCTGCTGGAAAACACTGCCTTGAATGTGGGGAGCACAAGTGGGAGAGAGAGCGCCTGAGCTGGGGCCCCCTAGAGACACCTGGGCTCAAAGCTTGGCCTCACCTCTTCTGGCAATGTGATCTGGACCAATGGCTTAAACTCTTAGAGCCTCAGTTTCTTTAACCCCCCCTTCCCCCCCACCTTGTGCTGGTAAACTGCCTCTGGGGTCTGGGTGGAGGGAGCAGTGAGGGAAGAAACCCCTGGCTTTGGTGTGCGCCAATTTCCATGGTACAACTGCTTCCACCAAGGCTATTTAGTCAAGCTGTCAAGGGTTGTGGCTCAGAGTCTCACAAAACTTCTATTTAATAACCAGCAGTGGCATTATCATTGCTCATCTGTTAAATGGGTGTTCTAGAATTTACCTCGTAGGGTTGTGGTAAAGATTAGGACACAGTGTATGCAAAGCTCTTCGCACGCTAAATTCTGAAAAATGGTAGATACTTAGCAAATACTATTTTCATCATTTCTAGTTGCGTACCACTTTTAGGGAGTCTGTGATTCTAACCCTGGCTTTCGAGTAACAAATGCTGCAAAAATGCTATGATTTAAGACACACATTCAGAGGATAAAATGAATCTTCATGTATTTTTACATCTTAAAATAATTAAGTTTACTACACAACATTTTAGAGGGAAAAGAAGGATGTTAAAAAACGTGATTCTGATTCAGAACTTCCTCTCCCCCCTCCTCCCCTATGACCTAACAGGCTTGGAAGCAAGGAGGGCTGGACCCTCTTCTCCTGTTTACACCCGCACCCTTCTCTGTTGTAGGTGAGCCCCTCCAGTGTGGAGGGTAGGGAGGGGGTGGAAGAGAGGGTGATGTTTCATCCTGCAGCCCAGTGATTCCAGGTCCCTTTTGCCATTTCTTTGGCTGAAGGGCTTCGGAGCTGTCCCCACCTTTCCCTGACATGGAGGTTTGGGCTCTGGCTTGACCAGCTTCTCCCCACTCACTGCAGTCACCAGCCCACTCACTGCAGTCACCGCAGAGGCTGTGGGGTGCCAGCAAGAGTGCAAGTGCAGCAGCCTCCAGTGAAGTACACACAACCCACGGACGGTTCATGAATTCTTGCTGTGCCAAGCGCCAGGAGCAAACTGTAAGCCCCTCAGCAAGCCTTTTGTCAGCCTTACCATCTCTCTTCAGTTCTCATAAACTCTGCTTGGATAGGCAGAGATAGGCAAGGCTGCTGCCAGCAGAGGTCCAACTGGGACCAAATACTGGTTTCCTAGTCTTTATATACTCATCTTTTTGAATACCCATCTCTGCAGGCCCTCCTACTTGTCTTAGGGCTGGAGATATACCCTCCTTCCCTCCCCCATGGGATCCTCTATCCTGAGCCCTGCTCTCCCCACGCAGCCCTGGCCTCCTATTATTCCATCTCCACAACTGGGGGGTAGATCATGGTAGATGCAGTGGTTTGCTATGGCTGCCACAAGGAAGTACCATGGATGGGGTGGTTTAAACAACATAAATTTATTTTCCCCCAGTCTGGAGGCTGGGGGTCTGATTTCAGGAGTCAGCAAGGTTGGTTTCTTCTTCCAGATTCTCTCACCAATCATACTGGATTAAAGCCTACCTTAATGACTTTAGTTTAATGACCTCTTTAAAAGTTCTGTCTTGGGGCATCTAGGTGGCACAGTGGTTGAGCATCTGCCTTCGGCCCAGGGCGTGATCCCGGAGTCCCAGGATTGAATCCCATGTCAGGCTCCCTACAAGGAGCCTGCTTCTCCCTCTGCCTGTGTCTCTGCCTCTCTCTCTCTCTCTCTGTCTCTCATGAATAAATAAATAAAATCTTTAAAAATAATTAAATAAAAGTCCTGTCTCCAAACACAATCATGTTTTAAGGTACTAGGAATTAGGACTTCAGCATATGAATTTTGAGGAGACACAGTTCAACCCATAACAGTAGAGTAGGGTTGTTTCTGTTGGCCCCAGGTGTCACTGATGCTGCTCTTTAGACAATTTGATATTTTCGTTTGTTTTAGCTTTGAGATGTTTCAGTTTCTGAGATGACAGGAAAAAGCCCCCTTATATTCATTGGCAATACAAATAGGTAACACTGACTACTATTTTTGGGAACTTTACTTTGTCCACATCATCCAAATAGTTGAAAGTATGAAATGTACAAGATAAGAAGTCACTAGAGCACATGGCAGAAGGAGCTGAAGAAAATGAGAGTTATGAAATATAGGAAAACAACTGGAAAAATGGATGCAAAGTGTCAGAAAAAAAGGGGAAAAAATAAAAAATCTATTTTAAGACCACAGAAGAAAACCTACAATGTGTTTCTACAAAGTGTTCTTTGGGAATAATTATTCATGTAGTGCAATCAGAAAACTCTACTGAAGAGACTGTGTTATGAATTTAAGTCATCTCTGGAAATGCTACTGTTATTGCCTGTCAAAAATTTGGAAGTTAGTAGACTATGCTTACTGACACTTGTGTTCTCATCCATTTTTATGATTTAGTTAACTAGTACTTTGGCCTTTTGGGGGGACTCTTAACACCTCAAGATACTGTTTGTTCAATTTGACAAACCGACCCATTATGCTACCGTTTACTCTTGTCTCCAAAACTAATTGATGGCTTTCCAGCAATTTCTGAGTGCTAAGGACTGTTAATGTTCATTTAAATAAACAAGTCACTGAGAGCAGAAAGATCAGCCAGGCAGTCTTACACAGTGAGTGAGTTAATGAAAGTTAGCTCAATAAATCTGCTCCAGGATAGAGGCTGGAACGAAAAATTTAGTTGCCTTAAGCCTGTGCAAAGAGAAGAGCTATGTGTGGTTGAGGGGAGACCTTTCAACCAGATAGGAACAACATTTAAAAAATAAATATTTGTATTCCAAAACCTCTTTTACTCTTAGTTCTTTGAATTCTTAGTTATAGCGTCGGAGAAATGGATGCGTGTGTGTGCCTGTGTGTGAGAGAAATAATGAAATATTGTATAGAAGGAAGATGTTAAATATTTTCCCAGAGTTTTTATTTCTATTTTATTTCATTTCTGAAATAACTGGCAGAGAGATTAGCATACTTTTTGGCAGTCATTCAGCATCATGTGTTTGTTTGAATTGTACTTGGGTTCTTCACCCTAGTGGACCTCTCTTGTTTGCTTAGAGTCTGACAGAAATGCACTTACAATGTGTGTGCGTGCTTCAGACAGGACCCATTCACTCTTCATCCCTGCTCTGAATCATATTCCCCTTTTCCTAAGGAAAATGAGAACCTTATTTTAATTTGTAAAAATAGTTAAGTCTCACCAAATTAGCTGATGTTGGCTTCCTCACTGAGAATAGTCTTACATATTAGTGCTGAATTTTATCCATTCTTTGCCTGAAAAGAAATGATCTTATTTGGTAGTATCAGGAATCAAGAGATGTTAGGTATATGCAAGTGAAAGGCATGTCATCATTAAGATCACTTTTGGATTAATCCAATCCAGAAGTAGTAGTGAGTGATAGAAAAGAAATTGGAGAGAGGTAAAAGAATGCTAGAAAAAAGATTTGGGGAATGCCAAAACTGCCAATATTTCATTTCAACTACCTGAAGGAAAATTATGTACCAGAATAACTAGTGAAGTATACATTGCTTATCTTTGTAAATCTAGTGAGATTTGTATTGACAGTGGTAGACCAGAAATCTAATATTCAACCCTTTGCATATTTTAAAGACTGTTGAAAACTATGGCCCACAGTCTACCTGAATCCGAAACATCTAAGACACCCACTGAGCCTACTAGTCCCAGTCCCTTGAGATTCTGATCTGTATGGTGACATTCAAAGGCCTGAATTTGTGGAGGGCTCTCCAGATGGTTCTGATGCACAAAGAGGTTTGAGAACAACTGTTTTGGGAAATAACTCTGTTCACAGACAATTTATTTTGGCAGCACTGATGTCTGCTTGTCTATTAATCTTTTTTCCCTTTCTTTCTGTTGTACAATGGTATTAAGTCCACCAACTACCCATTTTGCTCCAGAGAGGTATCAGGTGATGAGCCTTTTATATGGGTAAGCCTATATAGTTCAGGAAATGTTTTTTATCGACTTAAAGTGATTTCATAATTTCTTGCCATGTGTCTCTTAGTGTCATGTCAGATGGATGTGTTTTAGTGACATAAACGGAGAAAGGTGGCCTTTCTGAAGTGAGAAACAAGTACTTTCATTATAAAACATATTCACATTTTCACAAATTTCTCTGTAATATAGTTCAAAATTTTCACCTGTAGAATGAAACAACTTTGTTTAAAAAACATATTCTTTATGTCTTTTAAATTTTATGAAAGGGCAAACTGAAACATGAAGATACTCAGAGATTTTGCCCAGTTTGTGATCAAAACTCCAGTGACATGGTTAACCTTGTAAGAAAGAAAACATTTATTTTTTATTTGCTGATCTGTAAAAGTAATATATTGCCTTTGTGGAACTTTTGAACTATAAACAGAAAGTATTAGAAATCACCTTTAATTTCTAAACTCAGAGGAAAACATTTTTAACATTTTGGTGTATTTTTCTCTTTTTCAAAATCCATGGAACTGTTGTTAATTGTATATACAAATCTGGTCATTCTTTTAGGATAAATTCCTGGAAATGTAGCTCTTGCCAAAAGAGACATATTTAGGGCTTTGGGTAACTAATTGCTAAATAGCTTCACAGAAAAGTTGAGCTAGTTGTATTCTAACAGTTGAAGGAATAATCAGACTTCTCTGGTTCAGATTGGTGTCTTTTGTTTCTTAACTTGTAAAGACAGTACTGTACATTTTTAGCAAGTTCACAAATCTTTTGTGATTTAGTCTGAATTTTGTGACTTTTGCTTTACTCTTTGGAGCTGAAGTTATTGTAATCCGTCGACTGAATGAAGTAGTTATTAGACACCTTCTGTCTTGCCAATGACTCTGTTAACTGCAGTGTCTAAAGCTGAACATCTATAATGCCCTGTCTCTAAAATGCTATTTCTCTTAGGAGCTCTTGTGACTGTAATGATGGCAAGAGCTACTACCATCAATGTAGCAAGTATGACCTAATTGCCCTTCACATTAGCTCATAACATTCCCAATACCACCCTCTTATAATATTCTAGAATATAACAGACGTGTATGACTTGGGAGTTCTCTATATATGTTTTCAATAGCATTCTGTAGGTTAGTCTTTTTTCCTCTAGCTTTTCCTTGTCAGTGACTTTAGGACAAAAGAGCTTGAGCACAACCTATGATTCTTGTTGATAACCCTTGTAGACCCTCACTGTGGACTTAGGGATACTTCTGGCTTTCTTCTTAGACAAATATCCAGATATCATGATTTACTAAATTTACAAATGTTACAATTGATGCCAAAACTATGGAATTAAAAAAAAAAAAGGTGCATAATGTGAGAGAGACAGGCTGATGTACTAGTCTGCCAGGGCTCTCAATGGGATCCCTGGGTGGCGCAGCGGTTTGGCGCCTGCCTTTGGCCCAGGGCGCGATCCTGGAGACCCGGGATCGAATCCCACGTCAGGCTCCCAGTGCATGGAGCCTGCTTCTCCCTCTACCTATGTCTCTGCCTCTCTCTCTCTCTCTCTCTGTATGACTCTCATAAATAAATAATAAAAAAAAATTAAAAAAAAAAAACAAAATATCACAGACTGGGTGGCTTAAATAACAGAAATCTATTTTCTCATAGTTCTGGAGGCTGAGAGTTCAAGAAGGAGCTGGTAGGTTTGGTATTTTCTGAGGCTTGTCTCCTTGGTTTGTAAGTGGCAGTCTTCTTGCAATGTCCTCACTTGGTCTTTCCTCTGTGTATGCACAGCCCTGGTGTCTCTTTCTCTTTTTATAAGGTCATACTGGATTGGGGCCCACTTAATATATGGTAATATTGGATTGGGGCCCACCTAATATATGGTCATATCGGATTGGGGCCCTCCTAATATATGGTCATATTGGATCGGGGCCCTCCTAATATATAGTCATATTGGAGTGGGGTCCACCTAATATATGGTCATACTAGATTAGGCCAACCTAATATATGGTCATATTGGATTAGGCCAACCTAATATATGACTTCATTTAACTTTACTTACCTCTTTAAAAGCCATATCTTCAAATACAGATACATTCTTAGGTATACAGAGAGTTAGGACTTTAACATGAGAATTTGGGTGTCAGGGGAGATATAATTCAGTCCATACAGGTGATTCATGTATATATGTATATATATTTGTATCTAACAATGGATGTCACTGAATATGCACTGATTATCTTACCCAGACCTGGTTTGCTGGTGGTATATTTTCTGGCCTCTCTCCATATTTCAACGTCAAGACTTATTTTATAGAAACTAGGGATTTAGATTAATGGTCATATTAGGACTATTTCTTCACAACCTTTATAACCGTGAACAAGTTAAGGTGACCAGAATTCCAGTGAGTCTTCTTTTTTAATCCAATCTGCAGAATCTAGGAATAAATGATAAACTTGAAGGGATTTCTTCTAGCTCTAACAAGATAAACTAACTCTAGCAAATCTTGACATTGCTTTGGATTTTACTTTGTCATGTGCAGTTAGTTTGTGTATCTATTTCCAAGACCTTGCTGGATGGTGCAGGTTACACTGTAGACATTATGTGCACAGATTCTGCTAGTTTAAATCCTGTCTCTGCTGCTATTAGATCTTTAACATGGACAAACTGCTTAATAGCTCCACACCCCAGTTTCATTATCTGTAAAAATAAGAATAATAATACTAATACATAGAGTCATTATTAGGAACAGACTAGTTATGCTAATAAGCTCTTAAAATTGTGTTTACCACATACATTTACTTAATAAATGTTAGGTCTTAGTGTTTAGAAGCAGCAACATATTTTTATTCGGGCTGTTAGGATATCACTGTATTCCCCCAGACTAGCAATTTATCAAACATGTTGTATGTGCACATGACACATTGTGATACTGTGATTTATAATATGAAATATTATAAATTAATATCTGGCCCAGAGCTCCTAAATACCCTGGAATTTTCTAAGTGAAGAAAGGGATAAAGAAGCCTTTTGTTATGTTAATGAGGTGACTTTTGACCATACCTATGGTTAAGGACAGGTTGCCAGTGGAGCCAACCCTGTGATCAGAGAGTTGAACTTTCAGGCCTACACCCAATGATGGGGAAGGTGAGAGAGACTGGAGGTTGGGTTCAATCACCAGTGGCTACTGAGTTAATCAAACATGGCCAGTGAGTTAATCAATCATGTCTTTTTTGGAAGTCTCCATGAAAACCTCAAAGGATAGGTTAGGAGAGCTTCCCTTTGGTAAATGCATGGACATTGGGAGAGAGTCACACTCTCGGAGAACATGGAAGCTCTGGATCCTTTCCCCATGTCTTGCCCTATGCAGCTCTTCTATCTGGCTGTTCCTGACTTATCCTTTTATAACAAACCAGTAATCTAGTTAAATTGTTTCTCTGAGTTCTGTGAGCTGCTCTAGCAAATAAAGCAAACCCAAGGATGAGGTCATGGAAACCTTTGATTTATAGCACGTTAGTCAGAAGAAGCACAGATCACCTGAGCTTATGACTGACGTCTCAAGTGTATGCGTATGTGTGGTGGAGGACAGTCTTCTAGCTCTGAGCCTTTAACCTGTGGAATCTGATGCTATCTATCTTCAGGGTAGGTTGGGGTCAGAATGGAGTTGAATCCTTGGATGTCCTATTGGTATTGGAGAATTGCTTAGTTCTATGTGTGGGGAACTCCTCCCGACCCCTGCCTTACATCGAAATTGGACTCAGAACACCAAAAAGATAAGCACTCAGTAAATTTTTATTGAATGGCTGCATGCATGATATTTGAAAATTCCTTATTACTTAGGTCTGCACTGAAGTGAAGTTTAATTTGGATTCCGAGTAGCATAAAGTCAAACAAAAATGCCTTTCAACTCTGTAGCAAAGCAGAAGCTTGCTGTGATTGTGAAAATCCAGAAGGGTGTTCTGGAACCTCTGAGTTCAACATTAATATAACTTTTTTAATGCTGAGGCAAATGTCCAGCTTAACAGAAGACAGATTCATTCACATAACCTGCTTCTGCATCGTTCAGTGGCAAGATTTGCAGTGGGTGCTTGTAAGAGAATGAGAGGGAAAAAGGCAAATCACGTTTTAGTGTGATTATGAAAATACCTTTGAGTGTGTGGACCTCCTGAAAGGACCGTAGGTACTCCCAAAGGCCCCCAGACCACACTGTGAGGTTACTTGACAAAAACAGAAAATGTGATTAGCATAACTACATTGTAAGTGCCTTTCTCAAATTTAGAGCCCTCTAGCTGGGAATGTCAGTTAAGCTTTGGCCTGGGGTTGTTAGGAAGCTTCCCAGGAAGTCTGGCAGTGTTGTTGAAATAAAGGTAGGTATAGCATCTAGAGTCTTGAGAAATTATTTTCCCTTTAATATGATCTACACACTAGTTGTGTATCTCAGTCTGTCAGCCAAATGTGATTTTTCTGTAGTAAGGTTGCAATAAGGAATCCCCAAATCAGAGTGATGGAAAGTGTTGTCTTTCCTAGTAGATAGTATCATTTCAATGGAAAGACGACTGCATTCTGTCCCACGTGTGCTTTGTACTGTGCTGAACATGTCATAGTCTCTGTTCTAAGTGATCTTTAATAATTTGATTCTGTTCCCAGCCTAATAAGTTGGTTTTATCATGTTTCTTTTTAAGGTACTGATTTATCAGTCTTTAAATTAAGAATTTACAGCAGTGACTGTCTTCTCTCATTTCAGAAAGGCTTGGGCTCCTTTTTGGGACATTTTTCCATGTGAGCACAATTGAGTGTAATCCCCCCCAAGGGGATTCTCATATGCTCCGCTCTGATAAGCCTCACAAGTCATGGCAGCCGTACAAGAGAACATTCATGTTGCCTCATGCATTTTAAGACAAGGTGACTCTCTATGGAATGTCAAGCACTTTCCTATACAAATGCCTTGCATGTTGAAAGCCTAAAATAATCAGGAATTCTGGGATGATTTTACATCGAGGAGTATGGTATCTATCTGTCTGGTAGCACAATTGTGTGTTTTCTCCCATGGTAGATAATCCAGTAGATCTTTTTCAGTTCCAAATGTATTTTTAAAATTTCATCCTGTGCTCACAAGAGGGCGCTAATTCATATTCATGCCTAAAGTGGTAACAATAAATTTACTGAAATCTTTTATGGTCAAACTGGAGAAATCTTGGGCACAAGAAAACTGCTAGTTGGCTTCTTTTTCTTTTAGCAGAATAATTTCAAATTTTACAAATCTTAGGAAAATATTTGCTACATATCAAAAGAAAAAATGCAACATGTCACATACTTGTCAGAAAAATTGCAAACTCCGTTTTGAGGGGAAAATTAATTTAGGGAGTAAAGATTTTGGTTTTTGTTCAGTTGTAATTCTTGTTCCTTTTTTTATTGTACTGTTGTCATGACAGTAAATAATGGTAGTACTTACGATAATCTATAAATATAAGCCTACAAATACAAGTATTTAAATAAATGCTGAGGTGTGTGGGCTTAAGCCTCATGCATATTCTTAGATTAATCCATATTTCTGTTTTCTTTGTTATAGTAAAACAAATCTTTTTAGCTAAAGCTAGTTCTCATTTTTTTCCTGATTGACAAAGAAGTACATATTTATTGTAGAAACCTCAGAAAATATAAGAAGAAAATTTAAAAGGAAACAACAATTACTCTTGATTTCACAACATGATTAATCAGAATTGATATTTTGGTTTATTTCCTTCTACTCTTTTCATATATGATTGTGATAATGCTATATATGTAGCATTATATATAAACAGTTTTGTGTGCTACCTTGTAAAGCTTAATGTATCAGTTATTTTCAAGGGCCATTTAAATTGCTTTAGGTGCAGTTTTAATGACCAGTACTCTGAGGCACCCAGGTGGCCCAGTGGTTGAGCATCTGCCTTTGGCTCAGGTCGTGATCCTGGGATCCTGGGATCGAGTCCCGCATCCGGGTCCCCTCAGGGAACCTGCTTCTCCCTCTTCCTATGTCTCTGCCTCTCTCTCTGTGTCTCTATGAATAAATAAATAAAATCTTTTAAAAAATGACCAGGATTCCATTTTAATTATTATCCTATTAATAAACATATATACTCTTTTTTCTACTATAAATAATAGTATGATATCTTTGTTCATAAATTGTTGAAAATATACTTGATGATTTCCTTAAGATAGATTCCAACCAGTGGGATTCCTAGGTGGAAGAATGTGATCATTTTTAAGGCCTTTGACATATACTGCTGAATAACTTTCTAGAAAGGTTTTCACCAGTTTATACCATAGGAGAGTATCTAATGCTTACAAATCACCATTAATGTTGAACATTTTAATTTAAAAAAATAGCTAATTTGATAGGTGAAAATGTTAGCTAATGGTTAATATAATTAGGATTTCCTTGATTGCTAGAGAACTTAACTATTTTCTGTTATTCACTAGCCATTTTTGTTTCCTTTTCTAGGAGTTATTTTTTCATGACTTTCGTTCATTTTCCTACATGGTGTGTAAGATTTTCCTGTCTTCACCTACTGTGTTTGGGGTATTTCCTAGTTTATACTTTACCATTTAATTGCTGATACAGGGATCCCTGGGTGGTGCAGCGATTTGGCGCCTGCCTTTGGTCCAGGGCGCGATCCTGGAGACCCAGGATCGAATCCCACATCAGGCTCCCGATGCATGGAGCCTGCTTCTCCCTCTGCCTGTGTCTCTGCGCCTCTCTCTCTCTGTGTGACTATCATAAATAAAAATAAATAAATTAAATAAATTAATTGCTGATACACATACACAGTAGAGCAGTTTTAAGGTTTGATGTGTTTAAATCTATTGGAGACCCATATGGTTTCTGTCTCTGATTTTCTTTCAATGTATAGAATATTCAGAGAATTCTTTATCAACATATTTTTTTTATGATAGAGAAAAGTTTTCAGAGGCTGTGACTTTTATTTTAGCTTTATTTGTTAAAAGATTTACAGGAGAAACAAGCAGCTAAAGTAGTAAATATTGAGAAGGAAAAAAATATGTAATTTATTATTGTGTTAACTTAAGAATAGATTAGAATTTTACTTGAGTTTTAGGAAGATTTTGCTCCATATTACCTCATAGCTTTTCCTGGGAGGCTAATAAAAGCATTCATTATAGTCTTCCTCATTTTTCTTGTATGATAGGAAAATGACTTCACCTCAAGCCCTTTTTTATTTCACAGCTTCTTTTAAAGTGTTGGTTGCGTCATCTAAATGTGCCAAGTCACCAATAACTTTAGTGAGTTACTTGTCACTGAGATTTTTGTTGTTTTATGAGGCACAGTGCCTGGAATGTAATAAGTGCTTGGAGGTATTTGTGGAGTGAATGAATAAATGAATGATTTCATATTTCTTATTTTTTCAGAATAAATTCATTGTCTTATCTCTTTAGGTGTACTAACTTAGATTGAAGTTGATTTTTTTGTTCCGTTGGGTTTATCTTCTCTTCCCCAAGCATTAAAAGAGGCACCTAATTTTTTCATGCTTTAGACATACCCAATAACAGACATAAAGGCCTAGCTCCTCTTAGGTTCCATTTCTAAGACATGTGCCTATGGAGAATGAGTCCTGTTCTCTCTTGCTCTCTGTCTGCCTGTGTCCCCCTCCAGTTTGCCAACATACCCTACCTTGCCAGATGACCAAATGTTGGGGGCGGGGGGCATGTCCCAGAAGCCAGCTCTGCTTTACCCAGCGTTTCTCTTCTGGGTGGATTAGCTGCTCCTTTCCATCTGCATCATGATGAGCAATGATGCCTGCAGTTTTAGGATTATTTTCTACAGTAGTACATACTTGCTTCTGACAAAGATTTGAACTTCTCCCCTCACAGGATTTTCTTCCCAGGCCCTCTCCTTTGTCTCCCAGCTCAGTTCAGACCTTGGTCATCTCACCTTGGATAGAACCTGTGGCATCTTGGCAAGACAGCTGAACACTATGCTTTTTGTTTGTTTGTTTGTTTTAAGATTTTATTTATTTATTCATGAGAGACACACAAAGAGAGGCAGAGACATAGGCAGAGGGAGAAGCAGTCTTCCCACAGGGAGCCTGATTCGAAACTTGATCCCAGGACCCTGGGATCATGACCTGAGCCAAAGGCAGACACCCAACCACTGGGCCACCCAGGTGCCCCCCAATACCATGCTTTTAGCAGAATTCTTCTCCTGTGACAACTCACTATTGGTCTCTTCTATAAGAAACCTGTCTCGTTGGAGTGTTATGGAACTGGCTCTCCACTGTCACTCTCATCTTAGGCCCTCTTTCTCACTAAGGCTTCATTTCCCTCATTTGAGGTTGCCAGACTTAGCAAATAAAAACAAAGATCCCCCCCCCAAAAAAAAAACAAAAAACAAAACAAAGATCCCTATGAAATTTGAATTTCAGATAAACAAATATTACTTTTTTCCCCATGTAAGTATGTTCCATGCCATATTTGGGACATACATATACTCCATAAGGTGTAAAAAGGGTGTCCTATGTTTTATCTGGCAGTCCCGCCCTCTTCCTGTGGCTCATTTCATGGCTCCTTTTACCTCTTCCTGGGTCTGGAGGTGGAGCTCTGCCCCATTCACCGTACACCTCTGTACGTTTGTACACCTCTCAACCTGGTCCCTACTCTGGCTTGCCTTGACCTCTTCCCTGCACACCTGGTGTTATTAATTCTTCTACATAAGGTGCATACATTTGTTTCGGTTTACTCTGTGCTTATTGTCTGACTCACTTATATATCAGTTGATGCTCTTGTGGTCAGGCTAGGTGGAAGGCCACCTGAGAGCAGAAGCCCCACTCACTCATGCCCGGGACTCAACTCCTTTCTCAGCATAGCCTCCCTTGTCAACAGGCTCCAACTGTTTCCAATTCCAAAAGCTGGCTGTGGAACCGGGACTCAGGTCGCTAAGTTCTCCATTGTGCAGGCCATAAAAGTCACAACCTTCCATTACCCTAGGAGAAGATTTCCTTATGAGGCACGTGTTAGTTCCTGGTCCCTTGAAAACTGTAGATTTAAGATTTAAAAAAAATTTAAGATTTAAATAAAATTTAAGATTTTATTGGGTGTGTAGAGCAGATAGCAGCAGATACATCTTAAGGATTGGTTCCGCCTCATAGTGCTTTTCTTCTTTCTAATAGAACTAGATGTCAGATGCATTCATTTCACCTATCTGCATCTAGAAAGTATTAATAGCTCTCTTTCTTTCACTAACACAGCTTGTTCTCTAGCAATCAGCATGCTGGTGTGTTCCCAATCCTGCTGTGTCCTGCCTTTACACCAAAAAGAGAAAATCTTTTTAAAATTACTCTTTTTGAAGCACAGAGGCATTAAAATTCTATTATGATTTCTATTCTTTTCTTAGGCTCTTAGCACAAGGTCACATGCGAGGGTCTGTGGTAGAACAGAAGAGAATCCAGCTCTGTCTCCGTGGGCACGTGCTGCGCGATCATCATTTTGTGGTCCTTTAACTTGTAGCCAGTGAATCCAGCTGATGCGGTTTCCAGCATTGGAGTCTTTTGTTTCCCAGCATGATGGGATGATGGAGCTTCTCGTCCATCTCGGCGGGAATGTTTGATTCATGTTTCTCTTAGCTCTGGCAGCAAAAAAATTATTGATCAGGATTTTTTTTTCCCCCTTCACAGTGGTAACAAGTTGCTGTTAGCACAGTTCTGAAACTCTTTCTACCCCTGGGCTGACACTGGGGTTTAAGATCCTTTTTCACTTTCCAGATGGATTTCTGTTTGTGCATGTGTATGGCAGCTATGAAGCCAATTGCCCTGCATACTTGTCCAAAACCTCACGCACGTGTGCGTTTGTAGTGGCAAGGCCGTGTCTCTCTGTGACACACTCTCACCATCTTTGTTGATTTTAAAACAACGTATAAGGGAAGCATCAGAAATACCTGCATGACTAAACCTTCCCACCAAGGAAGGGAAGCATCAGAAATACCTGCATGACTAAACCTTCCTACCAAGGTGCAGCTGGCCCCCTGCTAAGTCTGGGATTTTTTTTTAAAGGTTTTATTTATTTATTCATGATAGACAGAGAGAGAGAGAGAGAGAGAGAGAGAGAGAGAGAGAGAGAGAGGCAGAGACACAGGCAGAGGGAGAAGCAGGCTCCATGCCCGAGAGCCCGACGTGGGATTCGATCCCGGGTCTCCAGGATCGCGCCCTGGGCCAAAGGCAGGCGCTAAACCGCTGCGCCACCCAGGGATCCCTCTGGGATTCTTCATTAAAGAAATATGGGAGACCGTGGGAGTTGCAGGCACCCTTGATCGTTCTAAATATTAGGAGAGTTTATAATGAAGAGTGCCTGCTTATTGCCATGTCATGAGACCCTGATGACCTTGTGGAATTACAAGAACTGGGTTGAGGAGTGCCTGGGTGGCTCAGCCAGTTAAGCATCTGCTATTGGCTCAGATCATGATCCCAGGGTCCTGGGATCGAGCCCCATGCGGGCTCCCTACTCAAGTGGGAGCCTGCTTCTCCCTCTGCCCTTCCCCCCCACTCATATGCTCTCACTCTGCTCTCAAATAAAATCTTTTTTTTTTTTAAATTAAAGAACTGAGTCGAACATTTAGTTCTAATGTTGTGTATGTTGAGGTGTCTAATTCAACAATTGTATACACCTCCGTAGAGGATTTCCATTTTCTAGAAATATCACAAATGGGATTCAGGAAAAAAAGCAAAGGTGGAACAGAGAGAAATTTGTTTTCCTTCCTTTCCCGATCAGACAGTTGTTGAATATACCCTCGGCCTGGTACTATGCTGGTTGTTGTCCCTCTGGCTTTAGGGAGCTCAAGGTTTAAAAAGGTGATACACATGAAAAAAAAATCAGAGCACATTGTAGTAAAAGGCTGACTAGAAATATTTACAGAGTGTCAAATGAGTACTGAAGGGTCCATCACTTAATGATGCATGAGGGCCATTTGGTTTTTCAAAGTTGGTGACATTTGGGTTGAACCTTGATGGAAGAGAAAAAGTTCAACACAGGTTGACCTAGAGGATATTCAAGGTTGTAGGAGGGATATGAATGAAGACACAGGGACAGGTGAGGAGTTTAGATTTATCCCGTGGTAACAGGAAAGCCTAGATGATTGTGGCAAAAGAAAAGCGATAAAGGGACAGCACCAGTCCTGAATTCTGGAAACAAAAGAAGATAGAAAGACTAGTTGTGGCTATGCTAAAAGCACCCAATAGAGGCCATGGCAGCGAGAAAAGAGAAGAGGTAAATTTGAGACAGCTTTGGTTGAGAGGAAGAGGAGGAAGTGCCCCAGTTCAACGTAGCCAGATGTTTTGAGTTGCCATTAAGTAAGATAGAAAACGGAGGATGAGAAGATTTGGAAGAAGGGGAAGGAAGTGTATTTGTTCTGTTTGGCTGTGTTGGGTAAACAGTGGAACATCCAGATGGAGATACTGGAAGTACCCACCTGGAGTGCCTGAGAGAGGCGGTGCTGCAGGTAGAGGTATGGTCTTTATAAGAGCACAGGTGATGGCTGGAGCTGCAGCATCAGAGGACAGCTGCCAGGGACCATAAAATGTGTAAAATTGAGAACAGGATCCTTTGAACACTGAAGGCAGGGAAGGGAGTAAGAGAAAGACTGCAGGAAAGGCTCCCATCTGGGTGGTGGTAACGGTGCATGAAGAGGGATGGGAGGGAGGGGGCTGAAGTGTGTGGGCTCCCAGCTTGATTTAGCAGTGATGAAAAAGAAAATAGGCTACCTGAAGTGGATGATGGTTAATGGTTATTGATTTATTTTAAGAATCTCACCTTAAGATTTATATTTTCTAAACTTTGCTAAAGAATGTGGCAGTGGTTGGATAAACGTTTATATGTTCACACTACCACCGGATACTACTCTCTTATAACTCCAACCTGTAGAGTAGTTGTCAGTATTGGTTTTACTTTGCTTTCTTTTGTTTTTTCTTTTTCTCAAAGAGGTAATTTTTTAGGGCAGGTAGGACTTTCTGGTGTCTGTGCTGCCTGATGGGTGTAAAGGATACTGGCGTGGGTCTGTCAAGTTATGCATTGCATTATCTGCATTTATCAGGCTCACAGCTCTGGGTTCATGCTTTTAAAGATATAACAAAATACCAGATTCATATGTAAGCTGTGAACTGTTGCAATCCCTAAGTGTATTTTTCCAATTTTATATTTATAATATATTTATTTGAGGTTTCTGTTTTCTTTGTGAATAGCCTTTTCTGATATCTTTTCATATTAACATCATCTGTCTCTTAAAAGTCAGATACAAGGAAGTTATTCTGATCCTAACTTTACATGGAGTGTTCCCGACATATATTTCTTACGAGCTTTCTCTTCTGAAATGATGAGTATCTTGAAAGTTACTGAAATGCAAGATGTAGGATAGGAGACCAAAAAGTGAATATTTAATGAAGATTTGGATTAGCATCGAGATCTTCATCTTCAAGAAATAAAAACTCCTATGATTTTAGGAAATGACAAGGTCTTTCTTTCTGGTCTTCACTCTCCTACACATAAACATTATAAAAATAAGAAGGGCAGAAACTATTTCAGTTTTTCTTGACCACAGCACCCAAAACATTAGCCATAGTGAATAATGTGGAATAATGATCTGACATTAAATTGGAACAGAATTCACATATGGATGGACAAAGGGAACCTCTGAGGAACTGACCTGAGAATAGGTTTCTCTCTGATTGGAAGGTGTTCCCAGTTGGCAGCATTATATGAATGTTACCAATACGAACTTCTCAGAAGGGAGAGCAATGGGGATATGGTCTAGTGCTTGGGGGTACTAATGCTCAAAGAGAATGAATATGGAACTGAGACAAAAACTGATTTAAAAAATGAGCAAGGTAAACATCCCAACTCTGGGACATTACCTGGGAGACACTCTACAAATACATTCATTAACTTTTCTGCATCTTCAGGCTCTTCACTACATGATCTTAATTATCCAGCATTACCCCCTTATTGAGGTGGTGGCATTTAAATTTCACCTCTTCTCCATCTACCTACTTTTCTTGATTCCATTCATTAAACTGGAGGAGCCTGGACTGGGATGCTTGGTTTAAAAGAAATGAAACTATAATTTTTCCCCTAGCTGTCCTTCTGTCAGCAGACTTATCATTGTATTCCCTTGGTCTCAGAGGGCAGCCTGCAATGGTGTGGTGAGAAATGAGTCTAAGACCTTGAAAACCAATCCCAAGCACATGTTTTTTGATAAGCGGCTGGTTCTCAGTCCTTTCTAGATGAAGAATTGTCAGTTTTTAATTACAAATGTGAACTGCGCTCATCCAACATGGGAAAGCGCCTTTAAAAGTGGATTTCCTTAAGTCCCAATTGGTTACTCGGTTCACCTGCTATAGGAAATTCAGAAGCAGTCATAAATCCAGGCCATGCTTTTTAGATAGGCAAGGAACTTTTTTTCTGGTCCATAAAACTTTTAGCATTCTGACCTCCCTAGTGAACTAGAAAGGTCTTTAAAGATAAAATAGTTAAAGCCCATTTATTGTAGATATGAAAAGGCAAAGCAGAATGGGTTATTTATCTCTATGTTTAATTAAAATCCATACTGATCCCTTATTTCTGTCCATGACTGGTCTGATTTTTTGAATGTCAGATAGGTAGGTGCGTCTAAATTTGGGAGTCAGGGGTGCCATCTGGAATGGACTAGCCAATGTAGGAGGCTGCGCTGGGAAGATGGGGCTTCTCGGCTTCTCTGCTCCTTCTTGAACCCTCGAAGCAGGTGTATTCTCTTATCTCATGAGAAACATCCAAAACTCCTGTTCTAGTCTGCCCTCCAACTACAATTCCTATCACAGGAAAAAAAGTAACAAAATTTACTCCAAAAACCACTTCTTTATCTATTTCACAGTAATGCTATCCCTCCCCTGGTTTCAGTTATTGTTATTGGCGATACGAATAATGATTTTCCAGGTTTTCTGGGGGGTAGGCTCACTGCCTATTTTTGTACGAGCCACAGGCCAAGAATCATTTTTACATTTTGACATGGTTGAAAAAAATTAAAATAATTATAGCTCGTGACATATGAAAATGACGTCAAGTTCCAATTTTAGTGTCCAGAAGTGAAGTTGTAGAGCATGGCCACGCCCATCTGTTTGCACATTGTCTGAGGACGCTACCGCAGCAGAATCAAGTAGTTGCTGTAAACACTGGCTTACCTGCCAACCCGAAAATATTTACCATCTGGTCCTGTTCAGAAAAACTTGGCCAACCTCTATAGCACATACTCTACATATGGTAGCTCACTTAATCCGCGTTAACAATGCCACTCAGTATGCACCTTTATTGTTCCCTTTCTACTGATGAGTAAACTGAGGCTTGAAAGGATGTGAGTTGACTAGAGGACAGAGCTACGAGAGTGACCCGTGCCTGTCTGATGTGGAAGGATATCCCTTTGCCCTACACCCAGTTGCCTCCACTGTTGACTAACAACTCAGTCCTTTTTATAACCATGTTGCTGTCTTCACTGCTTCTTGATTCTATCTTCACTAAATTGAAGAGTCAATGAATGGACACTTAACGCTAAGGCACAGTAGAGCCAAGCATAATATAGATCACATTTTTAAAAAAGATTTTATTTACTTATGAGAGACAGAGAGAGCAGGGGGAGGAACCGAGAGAAAGGGACAAGCAGACTCTACACTGACTGCAGAGCCCAACGTAGGATGTGATCCCACAACCCTGAGATCATGACTTGAGCCAAAACCAAGAGTGGGACATTTAACTGAATGAGCCCCTATAGATCACAATTTGCTAAATCTTTCCCTTAAGTGAATAAGGAATCCATCAAATTCTGCAGTTGACTGAGCCATTGGAAGAACATATGTCAGAATAAAAATAATGTGTTTTCTCCCCAACCTCTTGGTACGTATTAATGAACTTCCTGAGTAAATGGTGAGCCAACAAACTGATGTGAGTAGAGGCTAGAATTCAAAGAGCAGTTGAACCACAGGAGGAGTAGATCATGAGTAAAAGTAGTGCTTTGAATTTTATGCCTGTGTGACTTGGGCTTTTTAAATGAGCCCTGATTGTAATCATTTGGGTTTCTCTATTTTTGATGGTAGTGCTTAGCTAAAAACAAACATGAGACAAATCACAATTCGCTTGTAATGGGCACATGGAGGGAGAAAGTGTTTCAGAAACACCATCTGAATTTATAATTCAACTTGTATGCAGAGATGTTTGTCACGTAGAAAAATGCAACAATTAAAAAGTCATTATATTATACATTTCAAATTGGAATATCTCCGGGTGTTCATTAAACAGTGCAAAAGAACATCTGAGGCCATTGAATACCTGTATTTGAGTAGCATAAATGTCTCTCTCTATATATACTCTTAAGCCATATGTTCCATATGTTAAAATATCTTCAAAGAAACTGAATAGTACCTCTATCCATTGACTCCTTTCCTTTTGACTTTCAAGGCTTTCAATTAGTGAACAAAGAAAATGGTTCATAAAATTACCTCAGTGTTGGAATGCCTGGGTGGCTCAGTAGGTTAAGCATCTGCCTTTGGCTCAGGTCATAATCCCAGGGTGCTGAGATCAAGCCCCACATCAAGCTCCCTGCCCAGCAGGTAGTCTGCTTCTCCCTCTGCTCGTGCTTTCTCTGTCTCTCTCTCACTTGCTTACTCTCTCTCTCTCTCTCAAATAAGTAAAATTTTTTAAATTACTTTAATTCTTTTTCTTAATGCATCTTTAAATTTGTAGGAAAATTAAAGCCAACGTGCCTGCACTTATATGAGGCATCTATCTTAAAGTTAGGTTTCCTTTGTTTGGAAGGTGCAGTTGCAGAAATATCACTAGCTTGAATGAAAAGGGAAATTTATTGTAAGCATGGACATGATCCAGGGCTAGCTCATGAAAACCAAAGACAGTGTGGAGGGGCAATACAAAGGACTGGGCAGGGCTAGAAATGTTTGAAGGCAGGTGGCTGTGTTGTGGTCTCATTCTCCCCCTGTCAAGCCACATGGTCTCTTGTATCAGATTCTTTCTAGTGGCCACTTTAGGCTTCTCTTTTTGCAGACCAGTCTTTTCTGCGTCTCCATTCATATTTTGAAATATGGCCTTTCCATAGCCACCAGAGACTAACCAGTGTCCCAGTTCCTATTCCTAGGAGACAAAATCTGTTGGACTTAGCTTGGCTGTGGGGCCATTCAGCTGTGGCCAAGGATACAGGTTTCATAGTTTATTTATTTATTTATTTATTTATTTATTTATTTATTTATTTATTTATTTAGATTTTATTTATTCATGAGAGACACAGAGAGAAAGAGAAACAGAGACACAGGCAGAAGGAGAAGCAGGCTCATTGTGGGGAACCTGATGTGGGATTTGATCCTGGGTCTCCAGGATCACACCCTGGGCTAAAGGCAGGTGCTAAACTGCTGAGCCCCCCAGGGATCCCAGGTCTCATAGTTTAAACAGGACCATCAGCATCCATTCTTAGGCTGAGGAGAATTTTCAGGAAACTGGGCTGAGTCTCAGAAATGTATCTACTACTTATCCCAATTGCCCATGTCAGACCAAAAATAATGGACTGCTTATTTATTACCTTTACTATTTCTTACTTAACTCTGAAGGGCTTGCTGAGATTATATTTGTGTATTTTTTTTTTGTATGTTCTGTTTATTTTCTACAAGTGCTCGAGTCTGCTGGGATGTTGGGCTGTTTGAAGCTGAATGTTAGAAAAGCTCGCTGATTGCTGTTCCTGGTCACGTCTACCACTCGGCTTCGGAGGGCAATCTGCCTCTGTATGGCTGACCCCAACTCTGCATAGCATGTCTGATCTTCCAACTTCACTAGTGGGAAATTGTTAGTGTTTCCCTTCCACCCTGGAGAGTTTTGAAAGACGAGGAATCTCTATTTTTACCCCACTTTATTTAAAGATGACAAAAAAGGTCAAATATTTCTAAGGTACCATTGCTCTCTAGAAGCTCTGAAGAGCTTTTGTTCTTGACAACCATGGCGGCTTTTACTATTGGGGATGATTTCCAGCAGCCTGTGTTGGACCTCTTATGCTCAATTTAGGTCCTCACCTACTCTACTACATAGCAGACAACACATCATGTGCTGCGGAGAGAGACACACAAAGCATTGATTCTCACAGTTAAGTAGGTATAGAGATTTAAAAAAATATACAGGGTCCCAAGGATCACCAAGGAAGGGCATTCAGATGAACGTCTGGGTCTGAAGTGAGGTTTCTTGAGAAAGTCCTATTAAAGAGCAAAACTGTGTCCCATGCTTAACTACTTTCTCAGTTTCAGTTTCTTCCTATTCTAGGGAACACAACTGTTGTACATCGGAGCCATATGTATATGTGGGTCTGTTTCTGGGTCCTATGCATTCATCTGTCTCTGCTTATGTCCATATTGTCTTAATTATTGCAACTTTTAAAAAAGATTTTATTTATTTTATTTGAGAGAGAAAGGGAAAGAGAGAGATAGTATAAGCGAGGGGCAGGGAGAGGGAGAAGCAGGCTCCCCACTGAGCAGGGAGACTGTCGTGGGACTTTATCCCTGGACCCTGGGATCATGATCTGAGCCAAAGGCAGATGCTTAACCCACTGAGCCACCCAGGGGCCCCAGTATTGCAACTTTACAGCATGTTTGCTCTCAAGGAATATAAGTCTCAGCTTTCTTGTTCTGAGCCCTTCTTTCTCATGCTCCTCCTCCTTCATTTGCATATCAGTTTTAGAACAGCCTTTCACTTTCCACCAAGAATTCTAGTGGGATTTTGACTGGGATTGCTTTGAATCTGTAACTCAATTTTGAAGAACCAATGCCTTTACAGTATTGAGTCTTCCAATTCATTTAGTCTTTTAAAAAGTTTTCAATGAAGTTATGTTATTTTTAGCAGTAGGGTCTTGGATACATCTCATTAGATTTATTCTTAAATATTTAATGGTTTTGATATTATCATAAATGGTATTTTTGTTAAACTTTATTTCCTATCTGCTGCCAGTATAGACATAAAACTCATTATTTTGTATTTCGATCTGTAGTGACCTTGATGCATTCATTCATTAATTCTGTTTCTAAGTAGATTCTTTTGGATTTTCCACATCCACAAGAGATGTCTTCCAGTGCAATCCAAGACATCCAGCCTATCTCTCTGCATGGATTTAGGATTTCATCAGAGCTTTGAATTTGAGCTTATTTCATTTTTCATTTCAGTCTCTCAAGCAAGGCATCACAAAGCCTGCTTAAAAATAGAGTGGGAGTAGGGTAAAAGAGAAAAGGTATGAATCTAAAAAGAACAAAGTCAAATTAATACTCCATTAATTATTGTGCCCTGCAGATATAAGCCCCTTGGATAGTAAAGTACCATTCTCTCCCAGAAATATAGTTTAAGCTTGTGAATCATTTTCTGCCAAAACATTTCTCTAAAACACATCATTTTATGTCTTTTAAGTAACTAAAAATTTTCATTGGCTCTACAAATTTTTAAGTTCTGCAGTCCGAGCAGTACACTTTCTAAAGCTGGGGAAAAAAAAAAAAAACACTTTTCTTTCAGGTGACTTGAAGCTCAGGGTGCACAGTCAGAGCCCACTGGTGGCGGGAATTCAGAAAGGAATGGTCAGGCTGTCCATCTCCATAGAGAGGAGAACCCTGCAAGGCTCCATTCCTCCTCTCAGGACAGTCAGGAAGACACACATCATTCCCCCAGAGCTCCCTGAAGCCAGGGATCACGTTGGCTTGATGACTGTGGAGTTCCCAGCCCCTAGCAAAGTACAGGGCACAGCAGGTGCCCCAGCAATGTTTATTAAGTGAATGACCAAGGTGAAGGACAATGAGTATCTTGTGTGTGAATCACTCAGAGCTACAATATTATTTTATCCCCAGGTGGGAGGCAAGATGGTGGGTTTTCTATTTGTTGTCATTTCATATCTGACCCAGGGCAGCAAGACAATCTAGGCTGATAGAACATCATAATCCATTCTCTGTTTCTTAATTTAGTACACAGCAGAAGTTTAAGGATAGAGCCCTAGAAGACCTCACTTTAAGAAAAACCAGTAGGGAAATCTAATTAGAATAAAGTGAAACTCAAATATCCCAGCTCTATTTGTGACTGTGCAGAGTTAAATGAACAGAATTCTCAGCCCTAGAGCCTCAACTGGGCTGAGGCTTCTTTCAAGAGAAGCACTGGATGTGAAAATTGTTTCAGTGATATTATTTGAGGATCAGAGATGTATCTATCAACAACAGTCTCCAGTTGGACTGTAGCTCGGATTTCCTTTATGATACAGAGAGATGTGCCAGCGCAAAGGGTTTCCCTTGGAAGAAATAAATACTGTAGCTTTGTAATGTGGAATAAAGTTGGTTTCTTTCTTTTTTAAAAATTTTAATTCCAGTATAATTTACATACGGTGTTAAATTAGTTTCAGGGAAACAAAGTTGGTTTCCTTCTATTTATTATCAAAGTCCTCTTTAAGGCCAAGAGGTGGAGGAAATGAAGAGTTAGTTTTAAATGGCGACAGGTTGAGTGTGGGAAGATGAAAAATTTCTGGAGATGGGTAGCAGTGATTGTTGTGTGACCATGTGAATATATTTAACTAAATTGTAAACTTGAAAATGGTTAAAGGGTTGCCTGGATGGCTCAGTTTTTGAGTGTCTGACTCTTGGTTTAGGGTTTTGAGATGGAGCCCCTTGTCATGCTCCACACTCATAGGGGAGTCTGCTTGGATTTCTCTCTTTCCCCCTGCCCCTCCCCACCATTTCCATTCTCTCTCTCTCTCTTTCTCAGTCTCAAATCAATAAATAAATCTTAAAAAAATAAAATAAAATAAATTCTTAAAAATGGTTAAGATGGTAAATTTTATGTTGCATATATTTTACCGCAATGAAAATGTCCTATTTTGTGAGTTTCTGGAGGAGATTTCTGGATATTTCGAGGCACTTAATACTATCTCTGTAGCAAGATGGGCAGTAAAAGAATTCTTACTATACAAGTAGCTGATGTGGACCAAAATCCTAGGTGATTCATGGTTAGTGACCTCTCATACGTCGTCTCTGGAGGGGTCACTGCATCCAGGGACTCACTCTCTCTACCCCCCTCCCCAACCCCAGCAACTCCAGCGTGGCTTTGTGGTAAATAACCAGCCTCTGTCTCTAGACAGAACAGTTACAGGAACAGCATCCTTGTACCATTTTTAGCTGAACACAGTTTATTCATTTTCCTGTCCCCAAACGGGAGACCTTCTCTGTACTGTCAAACCATGCACTGTGCTTTCTGAAAGACTGTCAGCAGCGGGGGATGTGCTTTCACTTGTAGCCTGTCAGATCATTTGGGATTCCTCTGCATGTAGAGTGACATTCCTGAGGAAAAAAGGCCTCCTATTCAAAATAAGTTTTGGTCTGATTGTCATATGTAGTTTTTATTTTGAGGAGATTTTTATCTCAGGCATTTAATTTGGGGACATTCTGAGGCCCCTTTGCTTTTATCAGAGGGGCTTAAAAATGGAAATTGGATTGTGATTTCTGACCTTACAAATGACTTGCATTTTTTTTGTTAATTAAAAATTAAAAAGAAAAACTCATAAGTACAGTATTTAAAAACTAGGTATCCTAAACTGGGAACAATTACTAAACTTAATGTTGGGTTTAATTCATTTCCTCGGTGACTATGGATACAGGTTTGTAGTGGTTTATAGGTAGAATGAAGTAAAGCAATAAATATTAATGGCACTGACAAAGCTTCTGTATGCTTTAAGGAAAGGAAAGGAACAGCGACGATGACTAGAACAAAGCTTCTAACTTGATTTTCTTGCAAAGCTTCCATTAGAAACATCGAGTTCATTGGCCTGACAAATGACAGTGGTTTTCCATTTTACAAGCCATTTTGTTCTACTTGTTGTGGCAGTGTTTTTCTTTTTTCTTTTTTTAAAAATTTTTCATAGCAGAGTTGAGTCCAATTTAGCATATAATTGTGACAGGGAGGCTCTTGTTTTTGGGGTTTTCTTTCTGCCTGAGTATCTGATTCAGAGTGGCAGCTGATAGTTATAATTTCCCTTGGTTAGAAATGGTTAAGTGGATAGCTTCCATTTTTGGGGCACTTGAATTATATAAGAACATTTTTTTTTTTGAAGCCATCAGGTGAGATTCTTTCTCCCAAGTACCTCTACTGATAGATATTTAGTGAAGAACTAGAATTTTGAATCATAAAGTTTGGAGTCAGGATTATTTTGTCTAGAAAGTAACAAAATGTACATATTAAAGGTACTTCTGGATTATTCTGGAGGTCACTAGGAAGTATGAATAGTCTTATAAGAGTCTCACGCTTGGGTGAGTTTGTGCCATATGCTTCTTCTCTCCCCTTGGGGTGAAATGTCTTCTTTAGTTTATTCAGCAGTAAATTTCCAGTACAAGTCACTAGGTAACAGAAGAAGTATATTATTATTATTTCAATAATTTTAAAATTCAGAAAAGAAATAGGACATTTTGGTGTAGGAAATAGTGCAGCTATGACTTGCTTGGATTTACATCCCATTTGGAGTTTACAGAGGGATTGTGTGTATATCAGCTCACTGGTTCTTCAAATTAATCTGTGAGTAAGTGCCTACTGTGTGCTGAGCCCTGCTGGGCATCAGAGGACATATAAAAGAAGATGAAGAGATAGCTTTTGTCCTTTTAAAACCTGTGTTCTTGCTTTTCACGGAGAGTTAGAAGCTAGTGACATTAATAGAAGAGAGTTACATGAGGGCAGGGGATAAGAGGAAGCCCAGACCAAGCTGGGGTAGCTGTGCCTGTATATTAGCTGAAGTTGGGGTGTCCGTCCCAACCACCCAGTCTGCTGGTGGTTCTGCTCTACATCTTCAAAAATGACCAGGACTTTGGAGCACTTGGGTGTCTCAGTAGTTGAGTGTCTGCCTTCGGCTCAGATTGGAATCCTGGAATCTTGGGATCCAGTCATGCATCAGGCTCCCTGCAGGGACCCTTCTCCTTCTGCCTGTGTCTTTGCCTCTCTCTGTGTCTCTCATGAATAAATAACTAAAATCTTAAAAAAAAATAACTAGGACTTGGTGAGATTTGGTCAACTTGTGGGTGTTAATGATATTGTCCCCCAAATATAAAAAAATAAAGTATAAAGTTATCAAGTAAATGGTTTGATGACTCAATTTTTTTCTGATTATAAAATTAGGTGGACATTCTAATTGTAGACACTATTGAAAATGTAGGAAAATATAAGGAGGAAAATAAAAATCATTTGTAACTAGGACCAGATCAAGACATTCAGGGCAAATCAAGACATTAGCAAAGAATAGAATAAAGTCCCTTCAATACATGTTTGTATTTCAAAGTGAAAATGCTACTAAACCGTGCAGTAAATATAAGGAAGTCCAACCATGTTCTGATTTTTCTCATAACTAATTCATTGCTTTTTCTTTTTTAATCATGAAGTTCTTTCAGAAAAAAAAATTGTTGCTTTTGCTTTGCTGGTGCCCTAGTCATCCTGCTAGCCCTCCCTCCTATAACCCCAAAATAATACCTCTTCTTATTTTCATGTATATTCTTCTAGAATTTTCTTATATAGATACAAGCAAATTTTATACTTAAGTTTGGGTACTGAACATGTAGTTTTAAAAATTTTGAGTTTTCACTTACTACATCATAAGGCTATTTTCATGCCATTAAGAAATCTCTGAAGACACTTTCAGTGTCTGAGCCATAGCTATATTTAACCAGTCTGTGAATGTTTCTGGTTTTATATGCTTAAATAAAGTTCTATGAACAGCTTGCTACATACATTTTTTAATCCATCTCTGATTTTTATTAGTTGTCTGGATCCGGTTTATGTGTCTGCCAGCAAATCTGTCTTGGTACCCTTAACAATCCAGAGTGGTATTATTTTTAAAAGGAATAATAAACAACTTTTCCCATTTGATAGAAAAAAAATAGTATCTTTTATCTTACACTTATTTGATTAGTAAGCAGAATAAATTTTTGCATGTATTTACAGGCCATTTTAAAATTTGTCTATGTCTATTGACCATTTTTCTTTCACGACATCAAAAATTTTGGAAGAATTATGTGAAGGATACAAAACTTTGGAAAATATTTGTTGGAAATATTTTACCTCTGTTTTCTTTGCCTTTTAATTTTATGGCATATTTAGTATAGAAAGATTTAAGTTAATTTGGCTAAATATATCATTATGGTCTTCTGAATTTGTTCATTATTTAGAAAACCCTTCCTCGTCCTAAGGACTGATATCCGAGTAGATATTTTTTCTAGGCTTAATGTTTTTTCCCTCTTTTTAACTTCTTGTACATCTTCTGACTAATATTTTGCACAAAGTATTTTTTATTTCTATCAGTGATACGACATCGTTGTATTGAAACGTTAAATTCTTGAGTTTGGGAGTTGAGAGAGAATGATCCAAAATGGCAACCCAATGAGTCATCATTCCTAGTCTTCTTAGTAATATTCTGAAATCTTCTTCTGCATATGAAGCAGGTGTGAACAAGGCAACCACACCTTAACTTTTCCTCTTCCTTTCCCCTTTCTTTGCATTTATTTCCCTCATTGCCTCTTCTCTTCCCCTAATTAGGTGACGAAAACAAAATCTATCTTCTTTCTTCTCTGCTAGAAACCTGTGAAGACCTGGTCACAGAGAAGTCAAAGTTAGAAATATGATTACTTTGCACATAATATGCCTTTCTGACGGGCAGAAATTACTCACTTTTGTAGCTGAGATATTTGCTATTTAGCTCTACTTATTTTCTGGTGAGAGAGGTTTTTTTTCCATGGGCTGGCTTAAAGTTTTGTGTGTGTGTGTGTTTTTTTTTAATGCAACCAAGAGGCCATCAGAAGTGAAAGATTTTTAAAGCTAGAATGGTGCAGAGTAAAATTCAATTTCTTATTTTGAGATTAATTGATAGTCTTTCTAGGAGTCATCTGTGTTTCTGAAGAGTATTTTAGTTTCATTAGCTTGATCCCTTTACAATCTATATCAGAAAGATTAGAATTTTTGCAGATGGCAGTGGGCCATGCTTCATTTCTGGTCAAATCACATCATAATGATACCACTTATTCATCCATAAAAGCTTGTGGAAGTGCACTGAACATCTGCACATAATGCAGCCATTCATGCAAAGAAAGCCGAGGACCCTGTTTATCACAAGGGATCTGCGAGCTTTCTCTTCCTCTTCAGTCTGTCTCAGGAGTTTCAACTGTCCTGGGAGAGAAGTGCCAACAGCCCATTAGCCTGATGAGCCAATCCATAGAAACATGCTCTCTGTGCCCTCGCAGATGCCTGGCCAGAGCTGGGACGCAGCCAATATGCATTTCGTTCTGGACCCCATCAGCATCATCTTCCTTCTTTATCCCTTTACTCCCCAAACACTGACTGCTTGGACATATGGCTTCCTATGGTAATGTTTAGTGTTAATCATCCGTTCTGCATAAACTTAGCCAAAACAAATTTGAAAATTTTAAGATTAGCGCAATTCCTTAAACAGATGCTGTTACAGAAGTACTAGTTCAATGCAAAGCATAATAATAGTTCTCTATCGTATTAAATGGATCTGCTTGCTGTAAATATGCTTTCATTTGTCCAGTTAATTGATTTTTATTGAGCAGATACTGTGTACCAGGTAATATGGATATAGCAGTGAATGAGGAAGAAGTTGTTTTATATCCTCCAGTATAATTCAAGTACAAGAAAAGACTCTGGACTAATCCTTTGAGAACTTTTCTTTATTATTTGCTGAGAGAACAGTTCAGCTTTTAAGCTTTCACCTGTTTGTAATTATTGCATAATTTAGATCAGAGCCTTAGGAAAAATCTGGAAATCTGAGAAGTGTCCCTTCTGACAGTGTCTTGAACTCATTCAGTTTTAAATAGCTTTCTTGTTTTTGTAACTGAAATGTATTTTACATTGACCCATAACACACTCCCTAATCCATGTTTGTTGTAAATAATGGTGATGCAGTGGGTATGTACTTACAGTCCTAGGATAAGTCCAAATGTAAGTGTATTAGTTTTTGTTTAAATTCAAGCATATTTGACACATATCATTATATTAATTTCAAGCATATAATGTATTCATTTTCTATTGCTGCTGTAAGAAATTATCATAAATTTAGTGGCTTAAAAACAACATAAATATGTTCTTTCACACTTCTGTGGGCTAGAAGTCTGGGTAGACTTGTCCAGTTTCTCTGCACTGGGTTTCATGAAGCAAAAATTAAGATGTCAGACGGCCTGACTCTTGTCTGGAGGGGCTATGCTCATTCAGACTTTTGGCAGAATTCCGTGCCTGTGGTTGTAGGACTGAGGTCCCAGTTTCTCTTCCTCTCTCAGCTCTCAAAGACCACCTGCCTCCCTTGTCACATTTTTTGCTTCCATCTTCAAACCAGCAATCTTGCATCCCTTGCAACTTTACATTTTTAATCTCTCTGACTTTCCCTTCTGCTGCATCTTTCTCATTCCAGCCAGAGAAAGCTCTCTTAAAGACTCATGTGGTTAGATTGGTTCTACCTGGACAATCCAGGATAATCTCCCAATTTCAAAACCTGTATTAATTTCATCTAGAAAGTCCCTTTTTTCCATGTAATACATTTTGATGGGTTCCAGGGATTAGGATATGAACATATTTGTGGAGCCATTTTGCCTTCTACAGCTTTTGAGGACCTCCTCGGAAGAACTCTTTTTGACTGTTCAGATCCTCACCACAGTGCTCTGAGACGGGTACTATGTAGCCCAGTTTTGTAGGTGAGGAAGCTGAAGTTCAGAGAGGGAGGGTACTTGCTTAAAGCCTTGCAACTATTAATGTTGCCATTGGAATTTGAATTCTGTCTCCAAAGCTACTGTGTTTCATCTGTGAAAATAAAGTAGTGTAAAATATTTTTGATTCATCAGGTACTTGTCCATTGATATAATTAAATGATTTGGTAAAGGGAAACTTCATAAGAATGTTTTGGACTCTGCAAAAAGCTAAGATGGATGAGAAGACATATGAGTCTTCTTGAATAATTTCTGCATCAGACATTTACATTTCTTGTTTTTTTTTTTTTCAATTTTCAGGCAAACCATTAATACAACTTAAAACATTATTATGGAATGAATACTAATGCCTTGCCAGTGGTATATTTGTCTTCTTAGTAGATAGTCTAGTCTGTAAGTCAAATTTGATAACATCAGCACTCTTTGAATTAGCACACTTTGAATGTAGCACCTGTGACATTTCACCTAATGTGGGAGTCGGCTAGGCAGTATTTCCAACTCTTCAGCCTCCTCCAGCCTGAGATTCCTTTCACAACTAGGATATAACAGTGTCACAGAATTTGCTATTTTTTTCAAGGCATTCATTTTTACCAGTGGATAGCTTTAATAGTCATTTATTTTTTCATGAAATAAAAATCTTGCTTCTGCCCTTTTCCACCACTGATCTTTATTATGAAGTTTGGGAAAAATTTCTGAGATAGTTCCCATTAGGAAGACAATCAGACAAATATATCCAAATGTTTTGCTAAATACCAGTGATGGCCTTTGGGAATTTCATTCAAATTCAGTTCATTGAGGGTAAGGGTGTTGTCTTGTGTACCCAGTGTGTAGGGGTTGACACATGGAAGTGCTAAATAAATATTTATTGAATGAATGAAGTGACAGAGGGATGATGATTTACATTTTTCACATATACCAAGGGGAAATATATTTAAGTTCTGTTTAAGAAATGAGCAGATACCTTTTATTTGGACATTTTGATAGATTGGGTGGATTGCATTGTATAGAAAGAGTGTATGTAATTTTCATTTTTCACAAAAGGAGACAACTTATTGTTGAATAAATTTTAAAAGAAATAAAACCTCGGTAGGGGGGATTCCTTAATGCCATGTCCTATATGTAGAGAAACAAGTGTCCTCCATGGCTAAGGCAACATTGCAAAGACTAGCGTGGACATTTATAGTGTATGAATAATCACCTGTTCTACATGATTTTTCCTGAAATCCCCATAGGTAAAAACATGAAAACTCTACACTTATACTTTTTAAATGAAAATTCAAAGAAAACATTGCAGTGTTAAGATTCTACAATGATTTTAGCATGGATTTTTGAAACCCAACGGCATTAGAGTAGTGCAAAAGCAAACATTTGCACGATTGTGCTAAATAAGAAGAATTTCTTTTTTTTCCAGTTTAAATAATGGCTTTTCCAGATCTTATTAGACCATGTCTCAGGTGACTATTTGGTATGAGAGACAATGTCTAGACACATGCAGAAACTTAACCTTTTTCATGATGTGAGAATTTTCAAACCGTCTGGAAGAAAAGTCATAAGAGTTAAGAAAAAAGTAATATCAGAAGTAAGATACCCAAAATTATTTTTGAGAACTTCAAACAAATTTGGCAGTCGTTCCTACAACTCTAGACATGCTATTATTAGATCAGTTTTATATTTTCCAGTAATGTGTGCATTTTGGAGGTTGCTTCATCTCTTTGCACCATAGCTGTGAAGCCAGTTTTAAGCATTGTTGACATCTCTGCACACAATATCCAGATTCTGCTGGTAAATCAACTAGCAGACATACTGCAAATGAATTTGCTTAGGACACAGAACCATGGTGAAATGCAATGAGGTTGTCTGCAATTAGGTTTGGTTATAAAATTATCCATGGAATTTCAGTGTAAAACAGAGTAGGATACATGTATGATCTTCCAAGGCTCCACCACATTAAAATTCCCTTTGCTGTGGGATGACTAAGTCTCTGTATGTGTGAGAAGGTTAAGATAGCTCTTCCAATAAACCCAGAGTAATGAAGCCCCCCTCCAAAAGTAACAAAAAGAAGATCGTTATATGGTCCCAAATTCCGTAGACTTAGTTAACTCTATAGTTCCCATGGTAATGTCATGGAATGCACAGGCCCAGGTGCAGGAAGTTCCTGTTGGTCCTGGACCTAGCTCCCGTGGCAACCTACAGGCTCTGGTGTCTGGATGGGTTTCATCCATGAGGGTGAGTGATTCAGGTGGATTGTCCTTCATGTGGTGCTATCCCAGTTAGAGGTGTGGGCCCTGGTGTGCCTCTCTTTATTCTGGGTATAAGCTACCGGCATGCTGTTCAGATGTTGAGACAGAATCATAGAGAGAGAAAATCTAAATAACTCAGTTTTCTCATCTGTAAAATGGAGGTAATCACAGTGCCTATCCCATGAAGATTAAATGAATTAATACATGTAAATCCCTGAAGTTAGGCTTCATGCCTAACTTTATATTAATGATTTTACATTTTTTTCTTAAAGAAGGCACTCCAAGTTGTATAAAGCATCAGGTCCCACAGAATCTGGATCTGCCTTGCCTGGTGGGCAGCGGCAAGAAGGACAAAGTCACTGTTGCCATAAAAGAGGAGAGAGCCATGACTTGCTCAGCCTCGGTATCTTCATTCATAAAATGAGGATAATGACACTTGGCTACCTCGTAGGGATATTGTCAGGCTCCAATAAAGAATGTCTGTGAAAGTAACTTAAAAATATAAATTATCAAGCTATTATTATTATTTACAGCTTTTGTATGCAAGTCCTGTATTTTGCAAACACAGTAGGCAATCTGGGTATTTATACAGCAAGTCACCTTCTTTTTGTTATATTTTTGCTAAGCATTTCTTTTTGAAAGACGGTGATTGCACAAGATAATTTAGGTGTCTGGAAAGCGTTATTCTGAAGTTATTATTTTGTTCACTTAAAATCTTGAAATTGAGTGATCCTTCTAAATGCTCTTATGGAGATAATATCAGCAGAAACTTTCAGGGTTCCATTTGGCATCCACAGTTTCTATTTTATCACAGAATTTTAGCACTGATTGAAAGTGCTTAGTTCAATTGTGAACATTTTGCTTATCATCTGAGACTTAAATCCTTAGGACACATGCTAAGCACTTGGGACACAAAGTTCTAATCATACTATAGAGTCCTACCATCACCTAAAATTCCGGTAAACTCAATTCAAAATTCATTCAACAAATTTTATTGAGTGTGTGCTATGTCTCAGGGATGGGTCTAGTTGGTGAGCATATAAAATGAAAGAACATACAACCCTTGCTCTCAGGGGGCTCAAAGTCTAGGGTGGAGAAACAGACAAGTACGTAAAAATTAAGCAACTTGATGGATGTTGTGGCAGAGGTATTCTCAGGTGTTAGAATATGACAAGAGAAGACTCATCTGACTTAGACTGGTGGGTCTGAGAAGGGTTTCCAAAGGAGACACAGAGAGACATTTGAAGTCTGAGCAGATGATGGTGAGACAGAGAAGGGGAGGAAATGCCTGGAGGAGTGGAAGGGCCCCCTGTTTTCAGAGGACTTCCGGTAGCATGGTCCCAATATGTACATGCCTGTTCACAAGCACGGTTGTGCAGCAGAGAGAAAATAGGCCTCAAGAAGCCTTCAGTGGGATGCTTAGGAATTTGACTATTACTCTAGAAATCATGGAAGCCACTGAAAGCTGTATTCCCTATCCCTGTTGACAAAACCACTTTTCCCCCCAGTCACATAGATTTGAAACTACTGTGTCTTCTCTGTTCTTCTCCAAGCCATTTAATAACTCTCCTTTTAATCCATCCTTCATGGTATCTCTAGACATTCCCTAGTCTTACTATTTAGCCCTGTTTTTGGCTCATCTTCCCTTGTGTGGGACTACTGCGGGTCCCCCTGAAGGCTCTCCCTGCCTCCCTGTTTTCGTGTCTTCCAGCCTGTTCAATATACCTACCCACTGACAAATTAGTCTAATTCAACCACTTGGGCTTCTGAAGCCTTTAGCAATTTTCTGTAACTCATGGTATTCCTCCAAATACAATAAGTAAATAATTGACTTGGATTGGAACGAACTAAAAACTTCTTCACTTGGCCCGCCAAGCCCATAATGCAGCATCAGCCAGCCATCCATCATCCACCATTGACTCCACTGCCCTTCTCTCCCATTAGCACCCTCTGATCCAGCCAGGTTGGCTCCCCGTGCTCCTCCCAGCTCTGTCACCACGCTGTCCCTGTGCCTCGCTCCCTGAGGATCATTTCTTCCTCTCAGTTTCACTTGCTGCCCCTGCCACACGCAGCCCAGTACATCTTGGCTCATACATGCTGCCTAAAAATATTAATTATTACTGTAAGTTACTATTTTATAATTACATTTGATTTCTTCAAATAAATTTCAAATTCCTTGTAAGGTCATCCATCATGCACTTAGGACATTGCATGGCACATGGAAGACTCAATAAATTGTAATTCTTATCCTTAGTATCATTTTTGGGGTTTGTTTTTTTGGGATATTGCTTCCTTGCAACCCTAGAACAACTAGTAAAAGAGGCCCTCAAAGAGATGTGCTGTCCCAACTGAGCAGCTTGCTCATCATGACTATGAATGTCTGGCAAATTGTCGAGAGTCAAATAATGAAAAGGTTTCCCTCCTGCAGTTTGAACGTTTTTAAAGTGTCTGATTTCAGGCATGGTCTTAGATAGAACATTTTTATTGTTAGAGTGCATCTTTTATTATTAAAAATGTGATACTCATTGCAAAAATTTCCAAAGATGTGAAGTATACACAATAAAAACCAAATATTATTCTGGATCCACTCCCCTGAATTCACTCCCAGAGGTAACTCCTGAAATGAGCAGTGCTCTAACCATTCTGTTACATGTATGGTACAGAATAGTAACTTTTTTTTTTTAAGATTTTAAAATTTACTTTAGAGAGAGAAAGCATGCACATACGTGCACGGGTAGGGGGAGGGGCAGAGGGAGAGAGAATCTCAAGCACACTCCCTGCTGAGCTTGGAGCCCAACGTGGGGCTTAGTCTTGCACCCTGAGATCATGACCTGACCTGAGCCAAAATCAGGGACCCTTAGGGACCCTAAGAGTGGGACCGACCCTTAACTGCCTGAGCCATGCAGGTGCTTTGGTACACATAAGGCACTGTAGATTTCTGAAGTATATACTCAGTCATCAAATAAATATGTTCACTATTTTTTTAATTCCCATGGGTGTAGTGACTTTATAGTAGCCCCATTCATTATTTGATGGCTGTGTTCCCATAGCAAGTATAACTGAATATTAAAGGACAGTTCAACCATTGTAGCCTGGAACCCATGTGAATTTAACTTCTCCAGCACTCTACTATTCACATGATTTCATAAGTGTGCTCATGATTCTTTCCTCTTTGTATGAGATTGCTACTGGTGTGTAACAAATGACCATGAGATTAGTGACTTAAAACAGCACCCATTTATTATCTTGCATTCCTGTGGGTCAGGAGTCCATACAGGCTTTAAGTGGGTCCTCTTCTCAGGATCTCACTAGGTCAGGCTGCAATTCTCGATGGGAGTGGATAGTCCTCTTCTCAGCTCACATCAGGGAATTCAGTTCGTTGTGGTTTTAGGATTGATGTCCCTGTTTCCTCTTGCCAGTTGTTGGCCAGAGGCCCCTTCAGAAACAGGAGACCCACTGCAGCTCCTGTGGTCAACACATGCCTTTTCACCACAGAGATGGTTTCTCTTTTTCAGGGTAGCAGGAGGCATCTCTCTGACTCCCAGGCCCTTCTGGCCTGCTGACAGTCATAACCATAACCTAGTAGGGTGATGACTGTCCCATCGGATGCATGGGCTCCTCCTGCACTCAGGGGAGGAGGGTCATGTAGTGCCTGCACATCAGGGAGCTAGAATTTGAGGGGGGATTTTGGAATTCCCCGATGTATGACATCGGGATATTGGTGTCAATATTTAAGTTAAGGGATCCCTGGGTGACTTAGTGGTTTAGAGCCTGCCTTCAGCCTAGGACCTGATCCTGGAGACCCAGGATCAAATACCACATCAGGCTCCCTGCATGGAGCCTGCTTCTCCCTGTGCCTGTGTCTCTGCCTCTCTCTCTGTCATTCTCTGTCTCTTATGAATGAATAAATAAAATCTTAAAAAAATATTTAAGTTAATTGCAGGTTCGACATTTAAAAACAAAGCAGAGGCTGGGCCATGAAGAGGTTTACTACCAGAGGTAGAGTATGTGCCCACCTTTCTTATGTGGCACTCATGGGTGGTGGTTGTGAGCTGGGCCAGCAGCCTGACCTTATGGGAGCACTTTAATGCTTTTGCTGAAATAGTCCAAGGATGAAAACTTAGCTCACAGTTCAGAAAAGGGTAAGAGAACCTTTTCTGGAATTTACTTAAGAGGAACAGAATTTAAACTTACATTCAATGCTAGCAATAGACCAGATTAGGCCTAAGCAGATGGCCAGTGACAAGTGCAGATGGTAGCAGCCTCCGATTGAAAAGTCTGTCTATTGCTTTGGGGAATAACAATCTTTAATATTTTTCTTCCACTGTCCAAATTCCCTCTGGAGTTGCTTTCTTTGTACCTTTCCTCCGAATCTGGCTCTTCTGCTCATGTTTTCATTTCTGTTAGTAGAAACTAAAGACCTATCTGAAGAATTTCAGATGGCAGTGTCATAGTTACTGAGCATACCACATTGGAGATCTTAAAATACTGATAGCCCTTAAAAATATGTGTTGTCACAGCACTTATGTGCTGCCCCGAGTGCCATTTATCACTTCCTGTGTGTGTAGTCAGTTAACAAACAACAAATCAAGGGATACATACATGGTGTTTGGATTTGATGCACAGAAATATTTCTTTATCCTACAAATATTTTCTGAGTGCCTGTCGTGTGCCAGGCACTGTGCTCATGGTCGGGATGCCTCAGAGAACAGGACAGATCTGGCTCCTACCTTCAAGGGTAAGGGGTAGAGAGATTGGGCAGGCTAATGAGAGCCTAAAGATCCTTGTGTTCTTTTATTCTCTAAAATTAGACATTTTGCTTAAGTGTTACAGATGGTGAAATGAGAGTGTATCAAGGAATCCAGGATACTTGTGGTTAGGTAATGGGCAGAGTCACATGAGTAATGAAATTCCATCTCTCCATTTTTAAATCTAAGGAAAACTCAGAGGAACTATTTTGAGAAAATAAAATAGGTATGAAGACTATTAAAATCACTGATCTGCTCTTCTTTTTCATCCTGTGCCCTGCACTAATGTAATTAGACAAGTTTTGCCCAGGTTCACAGAGCTGATTAGAGGCAAGGCAGCAATTTGACTCCTCTTAGTCCAATCATCTTTTGACTATAGCTCCATTAAATACTTTAACATCCTCCATTCATTCTTCTTTGCCATTTTCTAGAGCTCCTATAATTATTCACTTGGTAAAACCACGTTTAAAACAACAGCCTCAATTCCTCAGTATAAATTTTATTCTCATTTTCTTTCAAGATTGGTAATCCAAATTGGGCCAGCCATATTTTTGGGTGTTTTCTTTTAGATTTATGTTCCATCTTTGTCTACTCAAGGGTAAATTGTCCTAGCATCCAGCTGCCAGACAAAGGAATTTTGTTGTTTTATTGAGAAGGAGGTTTGCATGGTGGAGGAGTGAGCATTTGGAAATTTATTGACTGCGTATTTCACAGTTGACCCCTGAAGGTAGAAACTGTTACCAAACTAAACCTAAGATCGGCTCTCTGTTGCTCAAAAGACCAATGTTCAAGAGACAAATGTTGGCAGAAAGGAGTATGAGCTTTACTCAGGAGGCTGGGGAGAAGGTGGACTCTTGTCCAAGGGGCTACTCCAACGTTTCTGCCTGGCCGAGGAGTTTTTAAAGGAATTTAGTCAGTTAAGGGAGTGCAGTGGTCTGTGACATTTCTTGATTATGTGCAGATTGATGATGCCAGCTCTAGATGTGATCTCAGCACTCAGAGGTTGTGGAAGAAGTTCTAGTTCCTTGGTGCCCAGGGGGATTTGCAAGAATGTCTGGTTCCTTGGTACCCATGGGTTGTGCAAGAGTACTCTGTTCTTTTTGCAAAGGAGGGCAAGATCTACAGATGCACAAAGGGAGGTCAGTAAAGTCATTTGTGTGACTTTAAAAAAGGAAAACATTTTGCTAGAAGATTGCTGGGCTAATCAGAAAGCGGAGGGGTCTTCAAATAGACTTGCCTGGCCCCTGTGGTCTGGGAACATTCTGGTCCTTCATTCCCCAAGGCCAGTGGTCTGCAAATTTCAAAGAAAGTAAATTAGTTCTGTTACAGATCAAGGTCCTTAAGTCAGCAAGTGAGGAGTGTGTCAACTGGAAGCAAGTTAACCCTTAGGACCAGCTGGCGTGTTGTTACACAACCACATACGTACGTACGGGATGCTTATGCTCTTATTTGGGATTCTTTTATTTTTATTTATTTGTTTTTATTTGGGATTCTTTTAAAAATAAGATTCACTTTTTATAGGTGGAAATTGTCTAAAAAGAAAATCCTTCCTAACTAAAATTAATTTTGATAGGACAGAGAAGAGTGCTAATTCCACAGTTGGACATAGAAAATTTTTCCTCCGTGGTCCAAGAGGGTTTTTGTATCCTGGACCTAGATGTTTTGATATAAATCTTCTATTTAAGTGCCTCTTATTAGTTTGTATTATTTCCAAATAGCAATGCCACTTGTCTGTACCTCTGCCTCCTCAGTAATAGATGACAATGATTTGTTCAGTATTGATGCACTGCAAGGATTAATTAATTTTTTGTGCAATGCTCTTAAACATATTTCTAGAGCTGACTAGTACACCCTTGTGGTTAAGACAAGAGAATATAAAAGTGGTTTCTAATATTTCAAGAATTAACTCGTATTATTTTTTTAAAGATTTTATTTACTTATTCATGAGAAAGACATAGAGAGAGAGGCAGAGACACAGGCAGAGGGAGAAGCAGGCTCTCCATGGGGAGCCCGATGTGAGACTCGATCCCAGGACCTCGGATTTTGATCTGAATCAAAGGCAGACGCTCAACTGCTGAGCCACCCAGGCACCCTGAACTCTTATTTAAAAAAAATTTTTTTACCATTTATTAGGCCATATCAATAAGTAAATGCCAAAAAACATTAGCCTGTTAACATCTACAAAAGTTCAAAAATGCCTATGGTTCTGTTAGGTTCAGCCCCCTCCTGTTGTATAAAACATGTTACTCTTCAGTGCTTTTGTTACTGTTTTTTGGGTTTTATTTCTCCTCCAAGAAACTCAGAATCCTTTAACCAATCTTGTGATGTTCACAGCAATTCTCTCAAGACCAATGTGAGGTGAGCAGACGTTATTAAAGAAAATAATCTCTCACCTCACTGATTCCCAGCTTCAAGAATGACATGTGAAAAACTCAAAATAACTTCCATTTTTCCCCAAGGCACGCAAACACCTGGATGACCAAGCAGTATGATCTCGGGGAGTTCTTGTTTGGAGCTGATTTGGGCTCCCCATGGGACATTTGGCAATGTCTGGAGACCTTCCTGGTTATTAGAACTCAAGGAGAGGGATTGCTATTGGCATCTAGTGGGTAGAGGCCAGCGGTGCAGCAAACATCTTCCAATGCACGGGACAGCCTGCACAACATAGAATGATCTGGCCCACAGTGTCAATAGCACTGTGTTTGAGAAACTTTGATATAGGCAAAAAAGCACTGAGCCAAGAGCCAAGAGATAACGGATATCTCTATTTGGTCTCTGCTTTTTATAAGCCCGTCAAAAAAAAAAAAAAAAGGAAAAAGAAAGAACAAATTACTTTGCATTTTTGAAGTGAGCACTTTTTTCATAGGATGAGGTCTTAAAAAATGATGTTCGTATTGTAATGTTAACAACACAGTCCACAGCATGCATGGACTTTTAAGAAAAAGTAAGGAATCTGGAAGGAAGGGATTTCCATAATATTATATGTCTCAGTATTACCAGAAGTGATATCCTATTACTTCTAACATCCATGACCAAGATGGGGAGGAAGAAGCAGCAGAGGCCAAAGAAAAGGAGAGGAAAACAAGGAGGAAATGTGTAGTTATTCATTCACTTAGTGAGACTTGTGATACTTTTTGCCTTGTACGAAACTTAGCAACTGTCATTTCAAGGATCTTCCTCCAAAATTGGAAGCTCTCACAGGAGACAGCAGGTGGGGACAGGAAAACAACAAGAAAAAAAAGTAAATAGAAGAAAAGACCCTCTGGCTCCATTACTGCGAGAGTCTTCATGGCAACTGCAACGGAAGGATTGGCAGGCTGTTGGCTGACCTTTCCCAGTCTTGTCCTAATCTGGCAAACCTTAGCTGAGATGCCATGCTTGGTGTGGGGGCCCAGCGTCACTGGAGGGTCCTGCTGCTCCTGTACTTACTTGGACTTGCTAACTTGCTAAGTGGTTCCTGGCAAATCGCTTAACCTCCCTGAAGTGAGATGCAGCTTCACCTCATTAGCTGTCTGTAATTACACAAGAATGGTGAGATCTGGCAGGAATGCGGAATTTGGAGGTAGCTGCCATTTTACAGGTGTTTTTACTCCATATCATCACTCATTAATAACATGTCCAACTGCCAGAATGGAAGTGAGTGCTGCTGTTCCAGACTGTCAAGCACCCCACTTACGTGTAAAATCTTCTATGTTGTTCACAGTAGAAGCTGCAAGTTTTGTATGTAGCATCTTTAGCCAAAGCTAACCTCCTCTGGTGGTTACTTAGAATTTGGATAGATGTGATTTTTTTCTTTAAATTTTTTGAGCAGTTAGTTCATTTAGTGCCACGGTAATCATGAAAATAGGCCAGACCCTTCTTGGAGTTGGGTTCTTAATGTCTCCTCCACCCCCTCATCCAAGAACAGCACTTAAATATTAATAACATCACTGGGAAAGCATGGCAGCTATTTCCCTGTTTTCTGCAGCTCAATGAAGAGCTGTTCAGTGCGGACCCCACTGCTCACCCTTCATGAATGGATGTGATTGTGAAGAAACCATCTCCTACTAAGCCAAGACGTGACAGTGTGAACAAAGGGTGATTTTTTGCCTGATGTGATGAGCTCACCCCAGGGCCCATGTGGGGACTTTGAAGCTCATCCAGGTGCCAGCTTTCTGTGTATATGACATTCTTGGGAGAGCTTTGGAGACTGGGCAGCAGGCCTTGGAACACTGATCTGCAGTGTATGCATTGCAAGGTCAGATGGGGTAAGATGTCATAATTTCTAGGCTTAATTTAGGCTGAATTTCCCTGAGAGGAGACATACTTCCTTTATCCTGAGTGAAGGAAAACCACAACATTTTCAGTTCAGTCAAATCAATAAAATGGCAAGATGTTAAATAAATTTGTATAATTATTTTCTGGGGTGGCTATGTCTATAGAGAAGAAAATGCATTTCTCCCTTTCCGTACCTGCCGCATCTTCTGTGAGGTTGTGCTAATGCCTAGAAGAAATGTGACCAAGAAACCAAGTTCGGCATAGCCACTTGAAGCTCTCATGGAATTAGGTTTGATTCACATGATATCTTAGAACCACTTTGATCATTGTGTATAACACACAGGAACAAAGCAGACACTCAGTATACCTTACCCACTATTATGAAGATCTCAAAACATGCACTACAGGGGATCCCTGGGTGGCTCAGCGGTTTAGCGCCTGCCTTTGCCCAGGGTACGATCCTGGAGTCCTGTGATCGAGTCCCACGTTGGGCTCCCAGCATGGAGCCTGCTTCTCCCTCTTCCTGTATCTCTGCCTCTGTATCTCTCTATGTCTATCATAAATAAATAAATAAATAAATAAATCTTTTAAGAAAACAAAACAAAACATGCACTACAGTTGGAGGGCTATCAGGATTCCCAGAAGGGTGTCCTCCTTGTGGGTTAGAGTGGTTTGGGAGGATTTCATTGATGTACACCTAACATTGGACTCTTAATGGCCTGTGAGAAGTGGTGGGCCCTAAATGTACAATAAATCCACGGGATGCTAATCGTGGTAATGTTTTGAAAACAAGAATTGGGAAACACAGAGATGGTATACTGGGAATAATTGAGACACGCAGATTTTGAAACCCACACTCAACACTTGTCACTTCTCATGTCATCTCCTTAAAACCCAGTTGTCATTAGCTATCTTTTGGGGTGGGTGTCGTCAGGACAGGAAGCAGCGTTGGATTTCCCTTGAGGCTGGGGCTGTGGAGGGCTGTGGGAGCAGATACTGAGGCCAGCTGAGAGCTGCAGGAGCTGCTGTGTCCCTCTCAGGGAGATTCAGAGTGACACAGAATCTGAAGGAAGCAGAAATGGAGATGTAGCCACATGTCACAGAGCAACTGTTCAGATCCACAGAGGTGGTAAAAATGGACTAAGAATCAGTGAGAGGGTATCTTGGTTTCCTCAGGCACCAGCCTCCTTGTGAGGCCCATGCATATGGGCTGGAGGGTATGGGATAATCAGGGAGATCAGACTGGCTTAAAGACCAAATCGTAGGACAGACACTTGCCTAGAAATTCTGGCACTAAAACTGGAGACTTTCCATGTCCTGGTTGATCCACAGGCTGACTTTCTCTACTTTTAGTTCTCCCTGCTTCTTTTCACCCATTCACACCAGCTGAGCTTGTGTTCTCAGTGTTCTCCAGAAACATGGTTTTCTAGTTTCTAGTCTTTTATTTATAGCCAGCCTCAATGTTCAGGGGTCCGCCCAAATGCAAAGTCCTTGTTTCTCCAGCAGGAAATAATAACACCCCCCGCCCTCTGAATTCCTTTAAGACAAGCCCCTCCCACCCCATTCCCACACTTCTCTGTTAGACCAAAAACTCCTTAAGGGCCAGGACTATATACTAGTACATTTTCATCTATGGCAGGGGTTTTCAGATATAGTCGATGGCTCTCAGAGAGCCCTGAACACCTAGGAAATCCAGATACTTGCTAAATAAGTTTGTATGTACTTTTTTGGAAGATGATTTACAAAAACTAATCTAATTCCCTGAAGATGCTTTTATCAAGGAAACCACCACATGCATGGTCACCCCTGCCTTTTGAGATCTATGTGACATCAAAAACATGTACCCATTCTCCTGTTTCCTATTCAGTGAGTTCTACTACTTGAGAATCAAGTTTTCTTTGAGATTTTATTTATTTATTCATGAGAGACAGAGAGAGGCAGAGACATAGGCGGAGGGAGAAGCAGGCTCACTGTGGGGGTCCCGATGTGGGACTCGATCCCCGGATTCCGGAATCACATCCTGAGCCAAAGGCAGATGCTCCCACTGAGCCACCCAGGCGTCCCGAGAACCCAGGTCTTTCCTGGCACTTTCCCACACCTTACTCTTGGAATCACTGCATTTCGTAGGAGCCCTTCTGTAACTCCAGCCTTCGTATTTTCTCCCTAAGTCAGCCTCAGCACATCAGGCCTCCAGGCCCCTGTGTCTGGCTGAGTGTTTTTATAGCTATGACCATCACCATTCCAGCTTCTTTTCATTTCACTCCTTGGAGTCAACGGTGTGCCTAGTGTTTACTGTTCCGTGCTGACTGCAAGGAAAAAAGTCATTCATTATGTAATATTACTTCCCACAGAACTGCTAATGTACGTAAAGGCTAGGGAATCTGAATTCTGTAAGAAGCTCATTACACATTTAAAAATGTTATTTTGTTCAGTCTGGTTGATCAGAAAAGGTGGGAGGATGAAATAACACAATTTATGTCCTATTCTTTTTAAATGGAATAGAATTCATTTCTTAAATCAACATTTTAGGGTTAAACTGCAAATATTCTTTGTTCAAGAACTTCTGTTTTTATAGAATGACATCGGTTCCAAGCCATTGTGTGACGATGATTGGTGGCGTCAGTGCCTGCACCATGTCTGGTGGTTAATATTTGCTTAGTGCTTGAATTAATCAGCATTGGATTCTTTGCTGGTGTCCCGGGTTCTCATCCCTGAGAGATTTTTTTTTTTAAGACTTACAATAGTGCTTTCAAGGCTAAAAGGCATGCCTTCTAATGAATATTTTCAAAAAGAAAAGGCTCCAAACTGTTCCTCCACAATCCCCCACCTCAAAATTTCTACCTTTATCATTATTAACAACAAAGAAGTCCCCCAACCCCAGACCACACTTGTGGTGAAGCTGCAAAGTTGTTTTTAATGTGACGGTGGTTCAAGATACCAGATGGCAGCTGACTTTGTCTCCTCGCCCCCGTGTGAAACCTAGAAGCTCACAGGCTTGCTTAGATGATGGGATTTGTGGAATACCTCCTTCCCTCCCACTGTCTTTCCTTCCTTGGAATATTTCTAGAAAAGTTAAAGTAGCTTCAAGAGCCCATCCAGGAGAGAGAATAGAGGCTCAATGTCTTGCTTTGTTTGACTCACTCTAGAATGAACAGAAACTGTTAGTGTTCTTCTGAATGTTGTCTGACGTGAGTGTAGGCTACATCCAATGGCCACTGCAGGAGGAGTCTCCGGGGCCTTTTTCCCTGAGCCTGGAGCCAAACTGCAAGCAGGATGTGATCTAGGGTGTGGACAGAGGGCAGGCAAGTCCATACTTGACTGGGTGCCATTGTCTTGGTGCTCAATTTCCCAAAAGGAAACAATTCTCCTCTTTTCCCCTTTTTCCTTTTTCCTTTTTTTTTTTTTTTTTTTGGTGTGTGTTACATTCAACATCAAAAGCAACTCAGGGTAGGGAATGTGGCTTCTCACTGGGGACTTCTCAGCAGCGCTTCCCTGGAATTCGTAGCAGGTTCATCTGTTCTTGGGCTACCATTCTTTAGCTACTGGTGACTGTGGTAGTCAGTGGGTAGCAAAAGCTCAACTTGAAATAGAGAGTGCTCTTCTAAATAATATAGCAACTTGGCAACTGCATGAGCTCGTACTAATTATGTTTCTGTCACTCATCTGTGGTAGATCTTTTGTGGCTCTTGTATAAAATAGCTCCAGGGTATTATTTCTGCACACTTATATAAGCTCTGCTCATTAAATAAAGTGCTTGAAGTTAAGTTCCCTTTTTATTTTGTTTTCTAAGATCATCATAATAAGAGAGGGACTGGACTGTAGTGAGCCCTTCTTGTTGAGTAGTTAATGGCAACTTGATATAAGATCAATTTTTAAAAATGCATAAAGAAGTCAATGGGGCTTATCATTACACTTTGCTTTTCAAGTCCTCCAGCATTAGCCCAAAGAGCCACAGTGGCAGTTCATACCATGCTTCATAAGTGGTCATTATCAGAATCTAGATTCTTTAAGTGGAAGGAGTATTAGACTTGTAATCAAAGAACAGACTTTATCATTTACTAGCTGCATAAATCCTTCAATTTCTCTGAGCTTCTCATCATTTGAAACTGGGCATAATAGTTTTTACTTTACAGGGTTATTATGAGAATAAATGACTCTTTTGTGTATGTTGATTCCTTTGTGTCTATCCAGAGCACTTTGTAGATTGGCAGATTATACACATCTCTGTTGTTGTTGTTGTTGTTGTTGATGATGATGATGATGATGCCAAACTGCTTTGGATAGGGATATTTTAAACATGCCTTTCTATGTAAACTAAGGCTTTCATGTTTTGGGATATAGACATATGGTTTTATAGGAATCTTTGAATGTTCCTCTTAATAAAAATAATGATAATGAGCAACAGTGTAAAGCAAAATCTCCTCCAGAAAGTCTCATGCTCTCTTACTGACCCCATGGAGCTAGCTGGTGATGTGTGGCTAATGGGCCCCGTTGCAGCTGCATGGTGTCCAAATGTGTATTGTTAAGCTATGCTACACACATCCTAGTTTGATTGACCTTTACTGACTCCTTCTCAACTTGGGCAGTTTTGAGGACATTCCAATTCACATGCCACGGCAGAGAATTCCAATTTGCTTTGTAACAATAGCACTTGATGAGGACTGTCACAGCAGACATAAAATCATTTAAAACAATTTCAGTTGAATGTGTCAGGTCAAACAAAACCAATGGAATTGCTGCCTCCACGTATCTTATTTCTTACCATGAAAGACAATGGTTTTCATCTTTTGCATGTATAAATTTATAACATGGCTTCCATAATGTGAAATTGACCAAGGTTTCTTACTCCCCCAATACTGGATTTGAGCAAATACAGTTTGATATTAGAATGGATATATTGAAATATATGGTGCATTTGGTATTTTACATTGTCAGTACATCATTTTATCCATAGGTACATATATTTTTAATATAATAAGTACATAAATCCTTAGCTGATATTTTCAGTGCCAAATAACACAACATATTTGTAGTGTGACCATTTAAGTGCATCTCCTGTATATGTGTTAGTAAAGAGTAATAAGATATAAATATCAATAGAAATTGATAGTTGAAGCAAGTTAGATTTCTTTTTACTCTGAAGAGTTGTATTGAATTGGTACCATCAGAAAATAATTAGCACCTATTATGTGTTGAAACATTCTTATACATATATTATGGATTGGAGAAAGGAGTGAAAGTTCTGAAAATTTAATATTACTTTTAGGCACAAATTACTCTTTTATACATCTTTCCAATAGCTCCATAGTTCTTGATTCATATTCTGTAATGCACAGAATAATATATTATCCTAAGTGACTCTAACCTCATCCATTTTAAGTCCCTTATTTCAGATGGAATCCCTTGGGCAACAATAGTGGGGAAAATGTAGGTGTATTTTTATGTAATAGTTGGATGGTGGTGATATTGTCCGATTTGGTTGCTATTTGTCTTCCGTGAAGAGTCATTTGAAGAAAACACTCATCCTATTTGTATTGTAACCTTTATCATGATGGATTTAGCTCACTATAATGTATTTTTTTTTCCATTGGAGAGTGTTTTTAAAACTATTAGACAAATATCACAGCATTTGAAATGATATCAGAGACTGGCCTCTGGCACATTTGAAGATTGAATGAAAGCAGACATATTTCTTTGTCTTTTAAACTAGCCCTAATGAGTCCTTATAGTGTCTCCATTTTTGGTCCCTTTCTTCAAGACATCATCTTATTGGGACATATCATGCTATAATTATTATATTGAACTAAAAATCAACACCAATTGCCTCCTATAGGCTGCACAGTCAGTGTGCTATCTGCTTCTAACCACTGGGCTGCAAGTTGGACTCTTCTGACTGCAGCACAAGTGCCAAGTGTTACAGGGTTACCTGAACAAGATGTGACGTGGTGCCTAACCTCCCAAAATACACCAGATGATTGGAAAGTAAAGGAAAATGACCACATAGGAAAGAAACATTGAGAACATAAGTGCTGGACCAGGATAGAGGAGGTCGAGCCCAGGGAAAAGGGGATGGATCTGGGTTAGAGTATTGAATACTGAATTTTCAAATGTGCCAGCTAGAAATTTCAGTCCCCTCTGAGTATAGATGCAGACACTGAAGTCATTTATCTGGCTATAAACAGCTACTTTAGGTAGAGCAAGGATTAGCATCATGTCTCTAATTTAGGGTCAGGAGTTACGGATGTAGAACTTGAGTTGTTTCCAGAAGAAAAGATTAATAGAGAGCAGAGCATAGATGAACTCGTGTCCATAACTGACAGAGGGCAGGGGTAGGGGGAATATGATTGAGCCCTTTCTGTGTGAGCTGAGAATATTGAACTAGTATGGTGAAGAGGCTGTACACAAAGGAATACTACAGGTTTCCACCACTGTTGGAAAGTAGAGCATCGCTCTGAAACCTTTCTGAGATGAAATGGCATAACGTCTTGAGGCAATTACCATTCATTTATATGGAAAAATTCTTGAGCATTCCCAGACCCTCCCAAAAAATAATCTATTTTAGGCTTTTCTGATACCTTGGGACATATCTTGCTAATGAATGCACAAAATAAATCAAGATGAAGCACAGATGCTCACAGACATAGTTCAAAGCTAGGGTAGCTTGATGCTGACACAGAGTGTAGTTCCAGGAGAAAGAGCTTGGTGGTGGCCGCTCTTACTGCTCAAGGTGTGCACTGCCTCTGTATATTGAATGCTGAGTGATATTTTCGCCGCTCAATTCTTTTCCTAAAAGCAGAAGTCCTCCTTGGATATATCTTTTGGTTAGTGAAAATAGGTGCTAGTTTAGTTCTTCCTCAAAGTGAAGTGACATAACTCATGCTTTCAAAAAGTGCCAGATGTCTAGCCTAGGAAATAAATTTGGATAGGCCTGTGAGGAGGAATTGCAGGGAATCCTTGACAGTAAAATAGAAACTATTGACTTCATGAAGTGGGAAATAGATGATTATTACAGATGTGTGTGTGTGTGTGTGTGTGTGTGTGTGTGTGAGAGAGAGAGAGAGAGAGAGAGAGAGAAGAGAGAAATAACAGGAGACTCATTAAGAAAATCAGTATGAGTGCTGTACTTAAAAATATTTGGAGAGCACAAGGGAAGGGCCTGGAGACTAGCTGAGGAATTGCTGCTATAATTTAGTTAGAGACCTAGATTCAGGAGAAGTGGTGGCATTGGGGATTGAGGTGAAAGGACAAATCTGAGATTTGTTTTTGAAACAAACAGTGATTGGATTGTAGAGAAATTGAGCATGGAGGATAACGTGGAGGAAAGGATCAAAGATGACTCATAGTGTCGTACTTCAGGATGTTGTGGATGGGATGTTGAGAGAACTGTTTTAGAATCCGTGAGCAGCTAAAACCTTCTATCCAGCACATGGAAAGGAATTTCTGCAGCAACCAGCATAGAGAGTCCTGAGTAAATCAGAAACCTGAACCCCCCCTAGGACCTCTGGAGGCTGAGTTCAGAGCTCCCACAGTATCATACTTCTGCCACATTCTGTTGGTCAAAGCAAGTCACAAGCTTGGCCTGCAGTTGAGGAGGGGAAAAGAAGTAGACTCCCCTCTTGAGCGGGGGGAGGATTGGCAAAACCGTATTGCAAAAAAGCATACATATACGGGTGGGAAGAACCTGCGGCATTTTTGTTTTCCATGTGTTATAGAACATGATCAGATTTTTAAATAAAATCTTTATGACTACAGCATGAAAATGCTTTTGATGATCATGAAGAAAATTTAGACTGGAAACATGGGAACCAATTAGGATGTTATCGTGGTAAACTAAGAGCATAGTTATGGGTGTATTAATTAAAGCAATGGCAAGAGGATGAACAAGCATGAAGAGATGCAAATAAACATTAAGATGGCAACACCTGGAAATGAAGTTGGTGTGGAGGAAGGTCAAGGACCGTATTTCTTGTTTGGACAATGAAAGGAAAGTGATGATAGTCGCTGAAGCAGGGAATACTGGATGAGCAGCAGGCTTGAACACGAAGGTGAAGACCGCTATTTGGGTAATGTTGAGTCTGAGAAACCTGGAGGACATCTATGAAGAAACAGGCAAGGGTCTCACCTGAGGATGAGAGGGAAGCGCAATAGAGTTTTAAGGAAACTGATGAAACAGCTGTTGTTGAGAAGGGAGGGGGAGAGGACTGGGAAATATGGGATCATGGCCAATATTGGGCAGAGAATGGAAAACAGGAATGTGGGTGGCTCAAAGCTACCAGGTTGGACAATTTTTTCTAATAATACTCAGCCATTTTTATAGAGGCATATTCCTATAGGGAATTTTGTGGATCAGTCATAACATCCAGCAGGTAGTTGGTTAAATGTCTTTACTCAATGTGAGGAATAGAATGAAGATAGAAATTTCTGAAGATCCAAATGAGAGATGTTGAAAGCAGTGGTCAGAACCAGCAACAAAATATGCTGGACTCACTGCAAAATAAGAACGTGGAACCTCTTGTTCAAAAACTATGAAGTTCAGGGATGCCTGGGTGGCTCAGCGGTTGAGGGTCTGCCTTTGGTTCAGGGCATGATCGTGGAGACCTGGGATTGAGTCCACATCAGGCTCCCTGCATAGAGCCTGCTTCTCCCTCTGCCTGTGTCTCTGCCTCTGTGTGTGTGTGTGTCTCATGAATAAATAAATGAAATCTTAAAAAAAAAACAGCCTATGAAGTTCAAATGATGACAAGAAAGCTATAAGCTGGGGCACTGGGGTGGCTCAATGGTTGACCATCTGCCTTTGGCTCCGGTTATGATCCTGGGGTTCTGGGATCAAATCCTGCATCAGGCTCCCCATAGGAAGCCTGCTTCTCCCTCTGCCTGTGTCTCTGCCTCTCTGTGTGTCTCTCATGAATAAATAAAACCTTTAAAAAAAAAGAAAGCCATAGCCAACCTGGGTGTCCTTCTGAGTGTGTCACCCTGTATGACTGTGCATGTCACATGCTCATGAAGCTGGCCTGGCAATGAGGAGAATCTAGAGACTGAGGAGAACACAGTTCACTGAGTAAAAATTTTTCCTCCTCTTCTTTTGTCACACACATAAATAACTAAGGTAATACAAGTGATGGTTGCTAGGGAGGTGGTGGGCATAGAAGGAATGTGGGGGCATGATGTATTTAAGGGCTGACCCTCACTATATGAATATGGACAGGCTGATCTCTGCGGTCTCAAGTCCTGTATCAGAGTATCTGGTCTGTGACAGCCTTGGTGAGTTCTCAGGCAATATTAATATTAAGGTTATTATCTTAAGCATAGTTTTCCTACAATTCTGTTTTCTATCAAACATATTAAGCTTTCTCCCTCATCCTTTTTCCTTCTCTCTGAATCTTTCTGAATTCTGGAGTCGTGCTATGGAGAGGCTGCTCTCTAGTTTTGGAAGACTTTTCCCAGAAAGAAAGGAGCAGGAAAAAAATTTCAAAATCAAAGTTGAGTTAGGAGTGCTGGCCCCAATGAGTCATCTCTTGTGCAGGACAATTTCTGGCTCAGAGATAGGAACTGCCATTCCTACTTCTGTGAATTTCAAAGTCAGCCCTCAATTGAGGGGCTGCGGGGTTACCAGGGAATCATGCTCGCCATACTTATTTGAAAGGCAAATTGTGAAATTAATACTCAGACTTTAGAGTTTTTTATAGGTAGAGTGAGTTTAGAGGTAAGAGATTGTGAATTATAACGTTTTCATTTTATAAATGAGAAATCTGAGGCCCAGAGCTGTGATTTGCTCCAGATCAGTCAGCGAGGAGATGACTTGAGAGGTCCTAGAGGATCACTCGTACAGCAGCTGAGCAGGCTTCACTGTCTTCCTTCCTAAAAAACAACCAGCCAAACAGAAAAACAACCCTTCCCCAGTCCTTTTGACTACACTATCTCCAATACAGATATAATTTATTCAAGAAAGCTCATTAAGATAAAAAAATAGCTTACAATTTTAGCAATGGAAAATGCCTAAGACCTTAGCAGCATCAAATTTCTTTTCAGTTTATTTTAGAAGGAGAGTGGTGAAAATTAAGAACATAAAGCATTTTTTTCCTAATAGTCCAATATAGTGTCTCTTTATTTGGAATGGGGAAAAATAAAAGAGAAATCAATCATTTCTTCAAGTGGAATTTGTTTTTGATAAAGCTGACCACAGGGTGAATTTCTGTAAATAAAGTCCTACATTTTTCACTGGCTTTCAATATAAAGTTGTATTACCTCTTGATGAACTTAAGGGAAAGGAAATCATATGTAATAAGTTTAAAATTATGCATTTAAAAACAACAATCTTAGAGTAAATATTAAAACTACTAACTTTATTTGTATTTGGAAGCTTCATCTGCAACAATTACTCTAGTTAAAATGTGTCCAGGGATGTGTTTCTCTGTAGGGCAAATCTCCTGTGATATCACTTATCTCTTTATTGCCTAGAAATATTTCTTGTTTTCAGGATAACTTTTTAACATTTGAAATTTGTGTATTTAAAAAATAAATAAACTTCTAACTTCAGACAGTTTTAGCTTTCCAGAGAAATTGCAAAGATGGGTTCCCATTTGCTCCACACTCAGATTCCCCTATTGTTGACATCCTACATTAGTATGCTACAGTTAATGAACCAGCAATTGTACATCATTATGAACTAAACTCTATCCTTTATTCAGCTTTCCTTGGTTTTCCTTAATGTCCATTTTCTGTTCCAGACTCCTGTCCAAAATGGGATATAATTGTAGTTGTCATGTCTCCTCAGACTCCTCTCAGTTGTGGCAGTTTCTTAGACTTCAGTACTTATTTCTGATGATCTTGACAATTTTAAGGAGCACTGGCCAGGTATTTTGTGGAAGGCTTTTTACTCTGATTTGTCTGATGTTTCTCTCATGTTTAGACTGGGGTTGTGTGTTTTGGAGAGGAAATGTGCCATTCTTATATTATATCAAAGGTACATACTATCAATGTGACTTGTCATCCTTGATCTTAATCTTCATCAAGAAGATTAAGGTGGCTGAGGTGGTGTCAGATTTCTTCCTCTCCTGTGTCCATACAGTACTCTTTGGAAGGAAATCACTCTGAACAGGCTACTTTAGGAGTAGGAGTTATGTTCCACCTTCTTGAGGGTGGAGTATCTATATAAATTATTTGGAGTTCCCTTGCATGGGAGTGTCTTTGACTTCCATTTATTTACTCAATCATATAATTGTGTCAGTATGGACTCATGGATATGTATTTTATATTTTTGGTTGTAATCTATATTGCTTTATTTATTTTGTTGCTCAGTGTTTTAGCTTTGGCCATTGGGAATTTCAGGTAATTTGTGAATAGTTAACCTAATAATTTTCAAACAAGTATGATGCACTTTTAATAGACACCAGAATATATCTTCTAGTTAGAGTGAGTCTATTACCTTGAAATAAAATAGAGGTCAGTAAAATTTTCAAATGGGCCATTTCCTGTGATTGCACCAAATTTTCTATGAGAGCACCAAATGAAGTCTAAATTTAATTTTTCAGTCATTCAACACATGTTTATTGGGTACCTGTTTTTTCAAGGCCCTCTGCATGGTGCTGTGGGAGGTGGTATGACTCACACACAGGCTCCAGCCTCCAGCATCTTGTAAGGCAGTAGGTGAATTATGTCAGTACCCATTTAAATATAGTAGAGAAATTTAGAAAGTGTAAGAGAGAAGCAGATAAAGGGCAATGGCAGTTTGTGAAACGCAGAGAACACTTTCAGTCCTGAGGATGTTTGAAAGGATCCTGAACTTCCTGGTGTCTGAGATGGACCTTGGAGGGCAGAAAGCATTCTTATTTCAGATGTGATGAGCTGGAGGATGGCAAGACCTGTGCGGAGAGTGCAATGAGCAGGATGCGGAGGCGGGAAAAATCACCCTGGGGGCAGGCAAGTGTTCAGTGCAACTGCTGATTTCAGTGTGGATTTATAGATAGTTTTTTAGTTTAAGTGGGCAGTTATACTTCTCTTATAGATGGAGTTCAATTTTAGCTTATGACTTTTTTTAAAGGAAAGAAGTCTATCCGACTTTAGAATGTATTATTAGGAATATTGGCATCATTCTTGGTGACCTTGCTCAATTTCTTGTTTTGTTAATAATCTCATTGTGGGTCCTGGGGTTGTTGAAATTTTGTATTGTAAATTTGTACTCCTATTTTTGCAGCAGGAAACTTTCAGACTCAGTCTTAACCTTGTTTTTATTATTTGCAAGATTTAAAAGTGTGTCATTAAGCCGATACTGAGAAATTATTTTCAGTCTGAACATGGTTGGGGAGAGAAGTTAACAGAGAAGTTGGGATAAGAAAAATAAAATATTTGCTTTCTCCTTTCTGTTTTTTTTTAAGTCTTGATTTCTTTAAAGTTAGTTTTGTGAAGGTATAACGTATATGCAAGAAAATTCACCCTTTTTAGGTAAGCAGTTTAATGAGTTTTGACAAATGCATCCAGTTGTATGACCATCACCATAGTTGGGAGATACAGTACATCTGATCACTCTAGAAAGTTTTCTGGTGCCCTTTTAGTCAATCCCTTTTCCTACCACCAGCCCCTGGCAACTCCTGATTTGATTTGTCTTTGCTTTATCTAGAATGAAATAGAATATACATAGCATCATACAGTATGTAGCCTTCTGTGTCTGGCTTGTCTTAGCCTAAAGCTTTGAGATTCATCCTTGTTGACATATGAATCAGCAGTTTATTTCTTTTTATCACAGAGATTTTTGTTCTATTGTCCACCCTTTCACCAGGTGATGGACATTTGTGGGTTTCTAGCTTTCAGCAGCTGTGTGAAAGTTGCTCTAAGTATTCATATGTGGGCCTTTGCCTGGACATATTTCCTTTCATCTGTGGTAAATACCTAGGAGTGGAATTGCTGTGTCATATGGTAAATATTTGTTTAAGTTGGTAAGAAACTGCCATACTGCTTTTCATGGTGGCTGTACTCTTTTGTGCTCACGAGCATGTATGAGAGTTCTAGTTCCTCTACATCTCACCATGTACTCTTGGTGTGGTCAATCTTTGTAATTTTCACCCTTCTTGTAGGTGTGCCGTGGTATTTCATTGTAGTCTTACTTTGTTGGGGACGCCTGGGTGGCTCAGTTGGTAGTCTTACTTTGCTTTTCCCTAATAAGTTGATGACATTAAACAGCTTTACATTGGCTGATTGACCATCTATATCTCTTTTTTGGCAAGGTGGCTGTCAAATATTTTGCCCTCCTTTTTGTTTTATAATTAAATTTGGTTTATTTGTCTCCTTATTGATTGGACTATAAGAGTTTTTTATATATTCTAGATACAAGTTCTTTTCCACATATGTGTTCTGCAGTTTTTTTCTTCCCAGTCTGTGGTTTGTCCTTTAAATCTCTTAACAATGATTTCTTTAAAAGAGCAAAAGCTTTTTGATTTGATAAAGTCCAATTTATATTTTTTTCTTTTATGGTTCACACTCTGTGCCTTTAAGAATTCTTTGCCCAACCCAAGCACATCCCAGAGATTTTCTCTTATATTTTCTTCTGGAAGTTTTATTTTTAGGTTAAGGATTTATGTTTAGTTTTGTAGTATATTTTGAGTTAATTTTGTTTAATGTGGTACAAAGTTACTGTTTTATTAAAAATTATTTTAATTCCCAGGTTTTATTTCAAACGTAAATCCCAAGATATGCCCTGGAATTTTAAATTTTCTTATATACAACAGCTGGCTCTATGGTGTTAATGCATATAGTAGAGTTTGACTGTAATATACCAACTGGGAGACAAAACTCCTTAAAAGATAAATGTTTCTGTTTCCTCTGTGTCCTATATGCTTTTTTTTTCTTTTTTCTTACTGTAATCAACATCAATGAAACTTTCTCTGTAAAATTGTTTCTATTTTTCATTTTCAGTCTTTTCCAAAAGACTGGGAAGCTCTGGAGAGAGTCTAGTGAGATCAGTGAAAATAAGTCAGTGGAGAGATAGCAGGGGGTGCATGGAAAACTGAAGGAAGTAGAGATGACTCACACAGTAGAATAAGCAGGTAGATGCAGGAATGAAGCATGTACCTTGAGAAGTCTGGCTGGGATACATAGGACAAATGAGGAAGGAGGAATGGTTGGTAGCAGAGCCGCCACACTGAGGCAGGGGGTTGGCTAGTGTTTTTATATTCCACAGGTGGAAGAAAAGAAGAGGGATGGGTAGGGGGCTAAAGAACAAAGTCGCCATCTGAGAGAATGTGCAAAGGATGAGAACACTGATGAGGGTGAAGGAGGATGTAAAGGGAAAAAAAACAGCAGACATGAGGGATAAATTCCAACATTACAAGTCTGGTGGACAGGGAAACGGTATGTCTAGTGGCAGAAGTAGAGGAGTTTGGGATGAAAATATACTTTAAGATGATGAGGATATGGGTTTTTTTTTTTTTTTAGCTATATTCTTTTGCAAAAGATAGGCACTGACCCTATCTAAGTTTATCTTTGGAAATATAATTTAGGGTTTGAGTTAGAGTCTTGAAGATAATTACAGATGTAAAACCTGAAAATAGAAGATTGGGGCACCTGGGTGACTTAGTAGGGGATCGAGCCGTGTGCTGGGTTCCTTGCTCAGTGGGGAGTCTGCTGGAGATTCTCCCTCTCTCTCAGCCCCTCTCCTCACAAAATAAAAGCATAAATTAAATAAAAAAGAAAATATGAGTCTCTCCAAGGAGAAGAAAAGTGAAAGAAGAAAAATAAGACAAGAATTTAACTTCAGGAGGTGCGTACAACTAAAAATTAAAGGACAGATAAGAAAGAACTGAGGGGAAACAGGAGTGTTCAGAGAACTAGCAGAGGCAACAAAACAGGTGGTAAGTAAGTGGATGGAGATGCTTCAGGAAGAACTTAGATATACAGGGTAGAGATCAAGTAGGAATGAGGATCCACAAAAGGCAGTTATATTTGTTTATGACTTTGGTGACCTTGAAGAATCATCAGGATAAAGTAAAAAGAATAAGGGAAAAAGGAACATCATCTTTTAGTGTTTCCCAGCTTGTATGTTTTGACAGCTATTAATAAATGTTACAAGAGTAAATATTATGTTTACAAAAGTTAAAGTCAAAAAACACTTCCTTACTGACAAAGTTTAAAATGCCTCTTTTTAAATGATCCCTGACAGCCTCCACCTGCTAGTGCCAATCACTGAGCTCTGAAGAAGAGAACTGTAACATGCAGCTTTTCCTGTGTACTGCATACTGGGCTTTATATCCCTCTTCCTTTTGTCCCTTCTAGTGAGGGAAGAGAGAAAATAAATACGTTTATAGCATACATCAAGTGTGATAAAGTAAAGGAAGGGGATACATGTGTTTAGAGGCCAATTTTAAGGGTATTCAGGGGAAGATGATGTATTAAAAGATTAGAAAGAAGTAAAGAAGCAAAACCAGGCTTCCCTCTGGGGTCTCGCATTCCGAATGCAAAGCTGCAGAGGCTGGAGCAGCCTCATGTGTTTGTAGGACAAGAAGGGCAGTATGGGGAGAAAGGAGCAGTCTTGGAGATGGGGTAAGAGGTGTATATCTGAGATTCTTTCTGGCAGTGCTTTGGCAGTGTGCAATAGCTGGGACTGATGCATTGACTTGAATGATCCAGATTGGGTTTCCCGTCAGTGCCAGCAGATCTTCCACTGCTCCTCCTGATTTCGACCTGTGGTTCATTGCCACAGGAAGAGCCTTGGCCAGAACGCTTTCTACTCTGACCCATTCATTTTTGTGGCTTCAGAGAAATAAGTAGAAGCCAAGGAGAGCATACCACAGTTTGGCTAAGGATGTCCAAAACAGGAGAGGGTTGTTGAGGTTCATCCAGGAGTCTGGGAGCAATAAATGAAGAATGTGAAGAGAAGGTGGGTGGAAAAAACAACCATCCCCTATATTGATCCGTTACACACCAAACAGTCTAATTGCCAGAGATGTTTCTTAACTAGGCCTTATAAAATTAGATATTCCTGTCATACATTTGAAGCTTTCTTCCTGTCTGTATTTTAAGAAGCAGTCTGTTATCTTTAATAACAGTGTTACTCCCTGTCTCACTCTTGGAAAATGTTTGTCCTCTAAGTAGGTCTTAACTTTTTTTCATGATAGCATGTAAAACATTCAAGTCCTTAGAAGTTATTTATTTATTTGCTTTATTTCTTTCTTACTCTCTCTTTTAGAGCAGCTTTAGGTTCACTACAAACCAAGCAGAAACTAGAGTATTCCCATATATCCCTGGTCCCCCCCACACTCACAACTTTTCCCACTATTAACCCAGAGTGGTACATTTGTTACAATCAGTGTGGAATTTATTTTTAAATAGGGTGAGATGAGAAGTGAAAAGTTAGTATGTTTTTGAGACAAGTGTGATACAGAATGCATCTGTTCACACACTTATGATTTTTTTGGAAAAGTCAGGTTTTCCCCCCCTGCATTTAACACTTCGTGGTAATTTTTAAGTAAATATATGTCTTAAATTAGAAGTTATTTTTGCATAAAATATTACTTTTTGGGCCAGGTATGAGGTCTACTATAATGTTAGCTAATTTACAGATTATTACTTTTAGCAGAGGATTCACACAGTTCTGAGGTAGAGGGGATTCCAGGTTCCTGATTGTTTGGATGGACCTGCTGGGAGGTCCTGCTGGAGCAAAAAATTATTATAATAATTGGCTAGTCTAAGTCTGTTTCAAATGGGTACATGATGAATGAATATGTTAAAATCTTATAAAGCGGGATCCCTGGGTGGCGCAGCGGTTTGGCGCCTGCCTTTGGCCCAGGGCGCGATACTGGAGACCCGGGATCGAATCCCACGTCAGGCTCTCGGTGCATGGAGCCTGCTTCTCCCTCTGCCTGTGTCTCTGCCTCTCTCTTTCTCTCTGTATGACTATCATAAAAAAAAAAAAAATCTTATAAAGCATGGTTGTAGTTTTTATCTAAATAGCTATTTGGGAGGAAGTATTTGAGTGTGTGTGTGTGTGCATGTGTGTGTGTGCATGTGTGTGTGTGTGTGTGTGTGTGTGTGTGTGTAAAGACTGTTTCACAGTCTATTAAAAATGGGTACTTAATTTAACTCAATGAACCAGAGACATTTTGTTTCTTCCATTATTCATCTTTGTAATTCATCTGAGCAAAAGTTTTTATTCATATTTTAAGGTCTGATTTCTATAACATGGGAAAAAAATGAAAGAGGATAGAAGGAAGAGTAACAGCAGGGTCAGTTTACAGCTGTAATGACCAGAGCAAAGAATAGATGTCCATTTTTTGTTAATTTAATCACTCTATTTCAAAAACCTTGATTAATGATCTCTGTATGTCAGACACTGTGCTTGGGGCTGGACACATGAAAGTGTCACAATCTCTGTGCTCAAGAAAGTGGAGTGAGAATAGATGCCTCAGCTTCAAACATCTCTACCCCTTCTGTCCTGCTGTTTTTCTTCTCTTCCCCTCTGACTGGAGAAGTAATAATAGGAATCAGACCTTAAACAGTCTATATACAACATGGGTTGTTTCTCTCCCAGCCTGATTTAACTGTTACAAGTGATCCCAGTGTAATAAAAATGATTGTTAGGAAGGCTGTTGTTGATGTTTTTTAAAAAAGCTATTTGAGATTATTCAGTCTTTTCCCTAGGCTGTAATTTGTCATCCTGTGCTCCTATAACACAGAAGAACTATTGGCTTTAAAGGTCTCTACTTATTAAATACCTTTCATGAGCCAACTCAAGTTTCTCGACCTTGATTCCTTCAATCTGTATTTTAGGCATTTTAAATCCTTTCCCTTCAATTAAGTTCTTGTGTCTTACAACCATTCCTGGTTGGCTTTTCTCACCTTTTTCAAATTTGTCCATTTCCCCTGGGAACTGGGGCTTGCAGGTAATACACCATTAATCTTCTTTGTCTCCTCTGTTTGGTGACATCTCTGCAACTCAAGTCACTGATTATTTTGGTCACCATGTTGCCTTATGAACATCATTATATTATTCAGCACTCTCATGTACATGTTCCCTCTGTTGGGTCTTCCCTCCGCCAATTTTTTTTTATCTGATGAGGTAAATAATAGATTCCAACCACTTTATCTAGAAAATACCCTCAGTTGCATTTTGTTGAATAACATTGCATTTTTTTTTACCTGTAATAATGCTGCTCTCCACTCCTTGTGACAATCTTTCTTATACCTTCTGCATTTAGATCCCAAATAATTATCACTGGCTAAGTAAATGTTAGCTAATGCTTTTTTAACACACATTAAGCTGCATATCCTTTGGACTTGGAGATTTTTACATTAACTTGAAAATAGGCAGTTATTTTTGGATGCATTAACAAAACCGCCCAGGCATTATCTTTCCCTAATGTTCAACTGTGTTCGTTTTATTTTAAATATGAGATTTAAGAAGGAGTTTCAGTTTGGGAGAAGGATTAACAATTTTGAAACATCCAACTGAGGAAGACAGAAGACTGCAATAAAATCTTACATTTGCATCCTATACATTCACATTAATTTTTTCATTTTTTATCACGAGGTGTGTTATCTTTGATTTAGAATGGTGAGAAATCTCAGGTCCAGAGAAGCACGGAATCCAGTGCAGAGTGCAAAGTAAGCTCTAGCAGCAAAAAGTTGAGGAAGATGTGCTAGGCTGATGTAATCATCGTTCCCCACATGGCCTGGATAAAACTATGCTGGAATCATTGAGTCATTCATTGAATAAACATTGAGACCTCTTCTGTAGAACCTATAGGCTCATTGAGGGCTAGGTTGCCTATCTTGTCCATCATTATATTGTAGATATAAGGGTAAAGTGACTCACACTTTAAGGCTCACCTACATACTTATTGAATAAATGAATGAATCAGATGCTAAGCAAAGGGTAGAGAACAGGAGGACTGGCAGGTGTCTGGGTCTCTGAGCATTTTGCATACCCACTCTTCCCGAGAGTGGAATAATAAAATTGCTTATTGTCATAAACCTCTTAGGCTAACAAGGATAGCAGACTTTTTGAGCAAAGGCCAAAGAGTAAATATTTTAGGCTTTGCAGGCCACACATAGATGATGTTAGTTTTTTTTTTTTTTAAACAACATTTTTAAAATGTAAAAACTGTTCCTTAGCCTGCAGGCAATACAAAAACAGGCCTGAACTGGATCTGACCTGTGGGCTGTAGTATCTCTTCTTTGGAACAAAATGATTAGAAAATTATCTAGAAAATATGTTGATACTATATGTTTCACCCAAGGCTGTATTATAATCAGGGCCTTCGAGGTCTCTCTGTAGCAAAAATAATTTGTGTATGGTCCAAGATTTTGTCACAAGAGTGTGTAGTTATAGGACTCCACTTTTTTATTTTAATCTTACAAATTCATTAAGATATAATTTATTATCTTCTTTTTCAGATTTTGTAGTGGGGTATACTGGCCTTTTAAAAAGAGTTGATCAATATCTCATACTCTCTTATTTTCTGAGAAAGTTGGTGTAAGATTAGCATTATTTCTTCCCTGAATGTTGCTTAGAATTTGTTGGTAAAACCAGTTGGGCCTGAAGTTCTCTTTGGGGAACAATTTGTGATAAGGAATTCAATTTCTTTAATAGATTCAAGGCTATTCAGTTTCTGTTTCTTCTTGTGTCTGCTTTGCTGAGTTGTAACTTTCAAGAAATCTGTCCATTTCATCTGAGTTGTAAAATTGGTTGGCATAAATTTTCTTAGTATTCTTTCATCATCTTATAATGTCTGTAAGATGTGTGTTGACACATCTTTCCCACTGATTCTTTCTCTTCTCCCTCCTTTTCCTTATTCAGTGCAGCTAGAAATTTGTCAATCTTGTTGATCTTTTCAAAGAGCCAATTCTTGGCTTTGTTGATTTTCTCTATTGTTTCCCTATTTTCTGTTCCATTTATTTCTGCTCTTACCTTTGTTACTTCCTTATTTTGAATTTACTTTACTCTTATTTTTTCTAGCTTCTTAAGGTAGAATCTTAAGTTATTTATTTTAGTTTTTTTTCTAATATCAGTATATAAGTTTTCCTTAAAGCACAACTTTAGCTATATCCCATAATTTTTTTTTGTCATTTAGTTAAAAATATCCTATGATTTCCCTTATGATTTCTATCCACCATTTAGAAATGTGGTTTAGGGCACCTGGGTGGCTCAGTGGTTGAGCGTCTGCCTTTGGCTCAGGCAGTGATCCCGGGGTCCTGGGATCAAGTCCCACATCGGGCTCTCTGCATGGAGCCTGCTTCTCCCTCTGCCTGTGTCTCTGCCTCTCTCTCCGTGTCTCTCATGAATAGATAAATAAAATCTTTAAAAAAAAAAAAAAAGAAAGAAAGAAAGAAATGTGGTTTAATTTCTAGATATTTGAGGTTTCATAATACTGATTTTGATTAAATTTGATTGTGGTCAGAGAGCATATTTTGTATGATTTTTATCTTTTCAAATTCTTAAGAGTTGTTTTAAATCCTAGCCTATGGTCTATCTTGGTAAATGCATATACGCATTTGAAAAAAAGGGTATATTCTGCTATTGTAGGATGTAGTAGTCTATAAACATCAGTTAAGTCAAGCTGATTAGTGTTGTTCAGATCTTTTATGTCTTGCTGATTTTTTTTTTCTGTCTGGTTGTTTTATCACTTGCTGGAAGGAGGTGATAGGCCTCTGTCTATAATTTCCGAATGGCCTGATTATCATTTTAATTGTTAATTTTTGTTTCATGCAGATGAAGCTCTATTATCAAGTACTTACATTTTTATAATTGTTTCCTGATGAATTCTGCTTATATCACTATGAAACATCTCTTTTTATGTCTGGTAATATCTTTTGTCTTAAGTCTATTTTATCTGATATTAATATATCACCTTCAGCCTTCGTATAATTAATCTTTAAATATTATATACTTTTCCATCCTTTATCTTTCAGCCTTTATGTATTTTAATATTTAAAGTATGTCTTTTCAGAGTATATATTTGAATTTTGCTCTTCATCCACTCCTGTCAATCTCTATCTTTTAATTGGAGAGTTTAGACCATTAGCACTGAACATAATCTTAGACATTTTTGTGGTATTGTTTTACCTTTTATCAGTTTTTTTTTCTGTGTGTTCCCTGCTCTTTGTTCCTTTGTTCTTCCTTTCCTGCCTTCTTTTGGATTATTTCAACATGTTTTGGTGTTTGCTTTTCAATTATTTATTGGCTTTTGGTTATATGTCTTTGATTTTTTTTCCAGTCTACTTAGAATTAATATTGTACCACTTTAGGCAAAATAGGGAAATTTGCAGCCAAATAGATTCCATCATCATGCCCCCCTGCTATTTTTTCATATTATGGTTGCTATATGTATTCCATCTACATATATTGAAAGCTTACTCGAAAATGTCACATTTTTTAATTAAAGCAGTTAGACCATTTTAAAGAATTTAAGTGGCTAAGTCTGTAGTCTTTTATATGTTCAAAGGTATTTCCCATTTCTTATATTCTTTCTTTATTGTTAAAGACCAGATTTCTCTCTAATATTATTTCTCTTCTGCCTGAATAACTTTCTTTAGTATTTCTTGTAAAGCAAGGCTCAGAGCAAAAATTTCTTTAGTTTTCCTTTATCTGAAAATGTTAAGATTATTTGAATCTATAGGCCAATTTGAAGAGTACTGCATTTAACACTTATTAAGTCTTCCAAAGAGGGTGGGATGTCTTTACATTTATTTAGGTCTTCTTTAATTTCTTTTAAAAATGCTTTGTAGTTTTCAGTCTACATGTATTTTCTTTTGATAAATTTGGTCCTAAATATGGTATTCTTTTCGAATCTATTATAAATGGAACTGTTTTCTTTTCTTTTCTTTTCTTTTCTTTTCTTTTCTTTTCTTTTCTTTTCTTTCTTTTCTTTTCTTTTCTAAGATTTTATTTATTCATGAGAGACACAAAGAGAGAGAGAGGCAGAGACACAGGCAGAGGGAGAAGCAGGCTCCATGTAGGGAGCCTGATGTGGAACTCGATCCCAGGACTCCAGGATCACACCCTGAGCTGAAGGCAGACGCTCAACCTCTGAGCCACCCAGGTGTCCCTGGAACTGTTTTCTTAATTTCATTTTTGAATTACTCTTTTTAGTATATAGGAAAAAACTGTTATGCCTTGTTGTATCCTGCAACCTTGCTGAACTAATTAGCTGTAATATATATTTTTTTAGATTCCTTAGGCTGCTCTAGAAAATTATTTTCTTTTGCCTTTATTCCTGAATGATATATTTGTTGTGCATGGAATTTTAGCTTGACAGCATTTTATTTCAGCACTTTAAAAATGTTGTTCTACTGTCTTCTGACCTTCATAATATTTTATGGGAATTCCATGATTAGTCACATATTTATTCCATGTATGTAATGTGTCACTTTTCTCTAGATCTTTTCAAGATTTCTTTATCTTTAGTTTTTAGCAGCTTTATTATGATGTATCTAAACATAGTATCTTTTAATTTATTGTTTATTCACTGAGTTTCATGAATCCATGTCTGTATCAATACTTAATTTGAGATGTCTTCAGCCATTTTTCCTGCCTCATTATCTTTCCCCTCTGTTTCTCCAATTAAAAATAGCTTTGATCTTTTATATTGTCTCAAATGTCTCTGAGATTTTTTGTCCATGCTTTGGTTTTTTTCATTCCACATTCTCTCTGTTCTTCAGATGGGATCATTTCCATTATTCTATTTTCAAGTTTCTCTGCGTTTTTCTTCTGCTGTTAAGTCTGTCAGTAATTTAAGATTTTTTTTCAGATGTTGTATTTATAAATTACAAAATATTCAGTTGGTTCTTTTTATAGTTTTTATTTTTTCTGTTGTGGGTTTTTTTTTAATTTTTTTTCAAGTTTATTTTCCTTTTCATTATGTAGTGGAATTATAGCACCTACTTTAGTATCTTTGATATGATATCTGAGTCATCTTGGGATTGGCTTCTGTTGATTGCTTTTTCTGTTCAGACTCAGTTTCATATTCTTCTTCCTTTGTATGTCAAGTAATTATTGATTGTACTATGTACATTGTGAATGTTACCCTGTAGAGATTGATGGTTCTGTTATCACCCTTTGAAGAATGTTTTGGTTTCAGTGGGCAATCAATTTGATTACTTCTATCTTGCTCCTTCTCTGTCTTTTTACCCTCCGGGATTCCTTCCCCTGTCTCTGATTCCTGGGGCTCCTTTCTCTGTATCTCTAACTAGAAAGGAGGCAGAGTTTCTATTAGAGTTTTAGCTGTCTACATTGAGCAGCTGCTCTGTGGCTGGGGTCTACCCTCAGGGCAAAGTTGCAAAAGAAAAATATACTTGGGAAGCTAATCTCCATGCTAATTGTCTGCTCTTCTTTGTCCTCCTTCTCTAGTTTATTTTTCAGAGTTCTCAGGTTGGTTGTTGCAGAGTTTATAGGCATAATCAATGTGGAGGGATTGATTGTAATAAATTACATTGCCATGGAAGATCTGGAAATTATGCAGTATACTTTTATTTTTTTAATTGTTTTTGTTTAAATTCAGTTTGCCAACATATAGCATAACACCCAGTTCTCATCATATCATATCAAGTGCCCTCCTTAATGCCCTTCACTCAGTTACCCCACCCCCCCCACACACATCCCCTTCTACAACCTACTTTTATTAATAAAGAAGAAAGTTACTTTTATAAAGAACAAAACAATGATAGGGCAGTATGAGTATCCACCATAGTTCTAGAAGCATTTAAGTATTTTTATCATGACAGTAGACAATGTTTTCATAATCTAAGGCATCAGCACAGGATAAAATCTTAGAAATTTGGGGCTGAAGGACATTAAAGGTTATTAATCTAAGCTCATCATTTTACATATTTTTGCCCCAAAGTGAAATGTATGACCTAAATTAACTCAGTCCACCTTTCAAATTAATCATATGGCTTGCATCTATGTCCTGAGTGTGTATGTTACATTTCCATAAGCCCAAAATCTAAAAATTAGACAAAATTATCTGATGGAGGGAATCTAACCCATTATGAGTATACATATTTGTTTTACTAAATTTAACCAGCTAAGACTATTTTAAATTCTACTTATTTTAGTTCAGGGGTATAAATACAAGTTGAATTTAGTTGCTATTCTTTTTCTAGTGTTATGAAAATATGAAAAGGCCTTAAATAAGTATGCTCTGTGTTTATTTTTTAAAGGTTTTATTTTTTAAAGTAATCTCTACACCCAACATGGGCTCACACTCAAAACCCTGAGATCAAGAGTCTCATGCTCCACTGAATGAGCCAACCAGACACCCCTGCTCTGTGCTTTTGTAAGAATAATAGACTACTAACTAAATTTAGAAAAATTAGTGGTAATCTAATTAATCTAGAATCTAGAATCTAGATTAATCTAGAATCTACAAAACTTGGTGATGATTATAGTGGTGGAAGTAACTGAATTAACTTCAGCAAAAATCAAGTAAATTAATAAATACAAATATCTGAGAGTGGTGACATGTATGAAAGAATAAAGCAGGGTGTTCTAATAAAGAGGATGAGCCTAAAGCCCATCAGAGAGGGGGCCAGCGAAAGGTCTCTTTGAACAGATTGTATTTTATCTTAACATTAACTGCCCTTCAAGGATCTTGCAAGCAAAGGGAACAGTAATGGAAAAAGTCTTCAAGGGAGAAATGAGGTTGGTGTTTCAGAGAGACAACTGAGTCAGACTGGGTAAATTGGAGTCAGGGACTGGGAAATCAGGGAGTTAGAGTAGTCACATATAAGTAATTGGTACCTTATCGGCTATGATGAAATCGTTAGATTTTATTCATGGTCCCTTGCTCCAACCAAACAGACCTTCTGCCTTTTTTGTTTTTTTAATCAGTTTTACTTAAAGTGTGAGCCCTTGGCCACATAGTTATCCCCACATTGATGGATACTCTCTGTCTCATTTCTTCCTCTTATCCAACTCTTATCCCATTTCTGAAAATGAAGTTCAAATCCAATATCATCCATGAGGTCTTTCTTGACTGCTCTGATTAGATGTATTTTTTTCTGTTTTCTATCCGTCATCCACTCATTCTTTTAATTGAGTACTCACTATGTACCAGGCACTGTGCTATGCCCTAGGACTACAAAGAAAAATAAGAAACTGTCTTTCTCTCTCTACACAGCCCACTCTTTGGTGAAGAAGATAGCCATAGGAATAGATAATTATGATTAAGCATGATGAATGGTTTAACCAGTGAAAAGTGAAGCATTTGATTGGGCACACAGCAGAAACAACTATCTCTACACAAGTAGAGTTTCAAAGGATGAGTAGGAGTTTGCTGTGTGGGGGTGTTGAGGAAGGCTAGTTCAGATCTTATGTCTTAATATGCAAAGACATGAAGACATAAGTAAGCATTGCGAGTCTGAGTAATGATGGAGGGTCTGGCATTACCAAATAACTTGGGTATTAAGTTTCAGGAGGTTATTCACAACCTTCCATGCCTTGCCAAAGAGTTTGGACTTTATAACAAGGAAAAGAAATTTAGAATGTTACTTGGTGGCAGTATGGAGGATGACCTTAGATGGGTGACCCATAGAAGATGGAAGGTCATATTGGTCTGTTGGAATAGTCCAAATGAAATAATAAAGACCCGAATTTAGTCAGTGACAGAGTGAATGAACAGCAGAGGCTGGATTTAAGGGATAATTCTGCTTAGAAACTACCAGTGTTGGTGACCAATTGAATGGGGAACATATGGGAAATCATATAGGAAAATCAGAGCTTTGGAAGAGCTGGTTTGGGTGAAAGTTGCCACCTTTAACTGAAGTAGGAAGCAGAGAGGAGAGGAGCATGGTTAAAGGAGAGACTATCAGTTCCATTTTGAATAGGTTATCCTGAAAGTTACCTCAGCACACCCAAGATACCTATTTCCCTTATTGAGTTTATAACTGAATTGGCAGCTACTGCTGTGTATCCTGTGTGGCTAGTATTCTATTTTATAAGGATGCCCCATCTCACTAGGTAGAATGTTGGCCATAAAAGAACAGAAACAGCATTTCACTTTTCCAGATGCTTCTTAGTGGTACACACATGCTCTGTTCCTAACAGATGCTCAATAAATATATATTAAAGTATAAATAAATGGAATTGTAGCATTGATGATTCTTGTTTTTTTACAAGTTGCTTAACTATTCCTTTGAGCCTCTGTGCACTAACAGAATGTTAACTAAGCTCATTGGTTAAGTGCCCCTGGCTTTCTACATGTGTTCACCTTCACCCGTAAGCTAGGATGAGTGGGTAAATCTTAACAACAACTCTCTTACCGAAGAGAGTTTTGAATAGGACTTTACATTTTCCTTAAATGGATTCTTCTCACAGTTTGTATAGCAGAAGGTGATGACACTTTGTGGCATTTAAGTGATACCTCTTTAAGATTTGAAGTAGAAAAAGGAGGATGGAGCTGTCTATCTTATTTTCAACTGTCTACCGGGTATCTAGAGCTGTGATTAGTACTTAATAAAATTTCAATAAATACTTAACAGATGAATGAACGAATATAAATTTCCCCGTGTTCTTATATTTTATTGGGTATTTATATACAGATTTGGGATTGAGGGTGTTAGACATAGTCCCTCACATTAAGTCTTTCTGTTCTAAAAGTACTTAAAATGTATTGCACACCTATGTATTTTTAGAAAATTAAACTCTCTGACCCTTGTCAGCTTTATCAGGTAGGCAGTGTGAAGAAGAATCCTAAAGTCCTTTGCTCAAGTCTACAGAAAAAAAAATTGTTTTTCCCTCTGCCACTGCTTTAAGAATTGTTTTTACGTCAGGCTTTTTAGGGGAATTTGATTTTCTCTATTGTCTGTCCAGGATATGACCTATTTGCCTCAGCTCTGACAAGTCCGCAGTGATTACTGATGGAAGAGGGCAAAGGGGACTGTCAGGGATCTCTTGATTGACCCAAGTGTGGTGAACTGGCCTCACTGACTGATGCCAGGATGGCCCCCGCAGTGTTCTGGCCAGCGCCTGCAGGGAGGTGAAAGGAAAGCACTTGGCAGCCACAAAGCAAGTGCCCCCTTCAGTTCAGTCTTGAAGCTTCAAGTGCATGTGGCTCATGTGGATTCTCACTTTGCTTGTCATTCTTAGCCATGATGGCCTGCTTACCTATTTGTTAGGACCCTCCTCTGCACTAGAGTTTCTGTCAAGGGCATTCTCTCTTCAACCTTATGCCCTTCCCTACCACCTGATCTCTTCTTTTCCCTGTGCTTAAGCAATTTTTTTTCTCTCTCTTTGTTTTTTTTTTTCTTTCTCTGAACAACTTACATCCATTACACTAGTTTGAAATTCTTCTCCAGGACTTTTTCCTTTGGATCTGGGGAGGTGTTATTGGAATCACCAACAGCTGAGTGGCTCCAAGGGGAAATCTGGCAGCATTTCTATTTCTCTCCATCCCTATCATGTTCAGATGTACCTGGTTCAGCCTCATGAGGCAGTGTCTCCAGTTGTGCAGTTGAATAGCCAAACTAATGACCAGTTAATGGCCAAAAGAATTGAGAATTATCTAGGCCTTTTGAAGTGTTTTGAAGGTGAAAAATACATAACCTACAGCTGCATTTATAAAATCCCCTTTCTCCTCGTGTCCACTGTCCTCACACCTTAAACTCTTCTCCTCCCTAATCCAGTTACACACCTTTTATTCCTCAGTCTCTCCATTTTCCTTTTTAGGACTTCATCACATAGCAGAGTTGATCTCTCTCCACATGATGTAATCTTTCTAATTTAGGAAGAAGAGATTAGACACTATAGGGAAAAGGAAGTTTGTGAACATTCTTCATGTGATAATTTTTGTACTATTATGTTACATGTACAAAAATCTGTTCTAAATAAACCCTTCAAGATTAACTCTTGCATATAGCAGTAGATATGAAGAGAATTTTTGAAGGAGACAATTTTAAATTTTTTTATTATGCCATTTTTTAAGAGCAAAATATGAACTCTCAGGGGATAACTTCAAGTTTATTTGAAGTTTATTTAGGCAAATTTATTTTTAAATGATTGATTTGTGATGTCAGAATTGATGAAATTTCACATTCTAGGATTGCGTTGTACATCAAAGGCTGCATTACTTTTAGTGGAGAGATTTTGAACTAAGACATGCTTTGCTACTAGAAAGGAAAAACATACAAGAAAATGTTCTTAGGCTGCTAGCCATAAACATAACCATTTGTCAGTTGTCTCAGTTAAGAAAGTCTAAGATCAAGTTCACTAGATATATGCCTTTTATGGGGAGGAGTGTCTCAAGGGCATGGCACGGAGCCTGGCCTATAAGAAACTCTTGATGGATAACACATGAATTGAACTGATACAGAAGCTTTGAAGTCCAGAAATTTACTTTTGGGCATTTACTTCCCAAAGCTATTTGTCTTAATTTCTGAAGCTAACTGTTACCTTCCTCCTTCCCTTCTCAATCACACACCCGCCCACCTTACTCCCATATCTTTGGAATTTACTGAGTATTTCCTGCCTGTGACTGTGTACGATTGTGAGCTTCTAGAAGGAAGGTAGAAGGGACAGTGTCTAAGTGCAGCATAGATACATGCTTTTAGCTGATGTTAATGGCTTTATTCAGTAAGACTGAATAATGGGTAAATGGAAGAAGGATCCTAGAGTATTCTTATATGACTTTTCTCCTTCTCTTGACATTGTCATAATTTGTTCATTTCTCCAAATATTGGTTATCTCTGGGCTGACTCTGAGACTCTGGGTTGTCTCTGAGGTAGGTAGACAGGCACAGGACCTTTTTCATGAAGTTGTGACTCAACCAGATGGTTATAAACCTGCTATATTATAAACCACTTCAATTAGTTGAAGCCAAATACTTAACACATACAGGCATTTAAAAAAATCTGTGAATTCTTTCCTTAAGTAATACAGGGATCTACAGACAGTTGTCCTTTTGGAAAGTGAATTGGCTTTGTAAGCAAGGTCTGACATCTTTAACACTAGACTAACTTAACACCTTTTTGTACACTGTTCATTACAAAGTAAAATTTGGCTTGTCTCAGATCTGACCCAACTCAAAATTCAGTAATGACCATAGCATATCACCAATAAAGCTATGATAGCTTTATCACCAAAAAGTTCATCACCAAAAGTTCATGGTACCATGAAGCCAATATGCACTCTATTAATGAGGCTCCTTTACTTTCTTGTCTACCCTTACTTTCTGGAAATAAGAAATTAATTAGATGATGCTTCGGATGTGAAGTTCATTATGTTAGTACTTATTACAAAGTGCCTTTTCAAAGCGTAGCAGAGAGATTTGGGCATGGGCTATGAAGTTGAATGGCTTGGGTTTGAATTTCAGGCACAGCATCTCACAGCTGTGTGAATGTAGATGCATAGCTAAGCCTCTCTAGCTTCAGTTTCCTTATCTAAAAAGGAAACACTAAAGACTTCTCCCATTTACCCAGTAGAAGTCTTACTGAATAAAGCCATTAACATTAGCTAAAAGCATGTATCTGTGCTACACTTAGACACTGTCCCTTCTACCTTCCTTCTAGAAGCTCACAATCTTACACAGTCACAGGCAGGAAATACTCAGTTTCCTTATCTCTCAAATTTGTGAGTGTTAAATAAGAAAATATATGTAAAAATAGATTTTAGAGAGGAAAGAAATCATATTTTGTTTTCTAATCTCATTGCAGAGAATTTATATCCGTGTTCCTTCGTCTCTTCTCCTGTAGGTTCCCAGAGCTTCATCTCATCTCTCACTGTCCTGCCTCAGAGGCTGGCCAGCTGACCCTTCTCCTTTTTTTTGCTCCTAATCAGTGGCATCCTATCTGGGACTGTAAAGGGCAGAGATGTGTATTTGTGTGCTAAATAGACAACTCCTTGCATGTGTCTTAGCTAACTAATACTCTCTCCCAAGCTTCATCCACTTGAAATCCTAATGAAGAGGAGGACACTGGAATGGATGAAGACAAGAAAATAGGTGGGAGCATCAGCCTACAAGGAAATCCTCTGTTGGGGGACATTTACCCAAGGCGAAATCAGGCATCTTAGAGTACAGGAGTAGGGGCCATAAGTTTTGGACTCTAGCCTAGGTTGAAGTTTGATCTAATTGGACAAGTCATTGCTTCTGTT